>NC_135540.1:97581983-98206983 GCF_045843805.1 Urocitellus parryii
GGCACAGGACTACTATGAGCAGTTTAAAGACAGTACAATAAAGGCATAGAGATCAATTTATGGTCACGTGTCTAGAAAGAGATAGTCCCAGACCAAGAATGTAGTACAACAATTCTGTCATTTTCACCTTCCTTAGCCTTAATACCATGATTATTTTGACTCTATATAGTTTTCCAAATGGATGAATCTAGTTATTCGAGTCCAAACTAGATTTAGTATAACATTATTTATTGCCAACCTGGCCCGCGGGGGCAGCTGAAAGTAAGGTACCCTAGTGTGAATTTTCAGGGACACTAAATAAAACACAGACACACACTTTACCTCCAAACAAGCTTCAGGGTGGCTCCTCCACTCTCGGCCTCAAGCTCCCCAAATGGGAGAGTGAGGGACAGTCACGAGACACTGGGGAGGGGGGAGAGAGAGAGACAGTTCAGAAGTGGGCTTTTATTGGGAGGACCCTCATTCTTAGAAAGTTCCATCCAAAAATGGTAAGAAGGGATGGAGTTAGAAGAGGGCAACGCCTATGTCTGAAGATGTGTCCTCAAACTTCCGAGTGGCGGCAATGTCCAAGTCACTATGAGATGTAGTGACAGTCAAAGCCTCTTGGCTCCAAGGGAAGACGTGACTCATTCAGACTGTCTCCCCACAATTTATGCATTTGAATAAGTCAAATAAAATTGCACTAATTATCTCTAAATTTGAAAATGTAAATGACTGCTTTTTTGAATATAAAAATGCATCTTTCATATTAAAATTTATATTTAAAAAATTATTTTATGAGAATCAATACAGCTGCAAAAGTATGAGTTAGCTATAGACATTTTTAATTAGAGTAGAATTTGAATTCGTATCACAGGCACTTTTAGGTATTTACCACAAATTAAATTTCAGTAATACAGAAATATAACCAGAATTATCATGTTTGCCAAAATTATCTTTTTCTTGTTTGTATTTATATATTCAAAAAAGCAACTGAAAAATAATTTCTGGTTCTTTGTCTTATATTTGTCATGTATATTTATATTTTTAACTATATGATACTTTTAGTTTGTTATATAATGTACAGTGGAAATATTAAAAATATTAGATTAATATTGCAATGATCTGCATGGTAAGTGAACAGTTCTCCAAACATTGGCAGTAGGCAGAATGAGAAATAAGAAATTATTTGAAATTAAAACAAAGACTCAATTATAGGTCAGAAGTGGGACTTGGTTTGTGAATCAGCACTAGTGGGGCCTGATCCAACAATGAATTAGAGTCACTTATACATTATAAAGTCTTTAAACATCAAAGGGTTTCACTGTGAAAAGGCTTCTTGAGGTAAACAGGAGGAAGTTGTGAGCAAAACAGTTTAGTTGAGGCTTATCAGTTCACACCCATCTCTTCTATCTCTGGGCAGCTGGGATTTGAATTCAAGGCTTTTGAACTACTAAATTTCATGACAAGCATGGAATACTCCCTATCAACAGAAGTCATCTGCAAATGGACATTGCTTTCAACACCCTCCCACTGGACAGATTCCCAGGAGAGACATCTCGCTGTCCAGGGTTACATAGTTTAAGGTAATGATTCATTCACAGCTCCCAACAGATAAATTAAAAATATATTATTCCTTATAGACATTTTATGTGACAAGAATCAGTTCAGCTCTAAGTCATTTCAAATCTTTTCTTTACATTATGCTTCTTTAGCATTTAAAAATCTTATTTATTTATATAAATCTACATTGAACTTCCATTTTAAAAGGTAACAATTAATCACCAATTATTGAGCATGTGAAATCTGACTAGTTTGAATTGAAAAATGTTGTGAGTATAACTCTAGAATTTGAAGATGTAGTATAAAAAAATTCCTTAATCATCTTTCATTGATTACATGTAGAAATAGTACTTGGTGGATAGACTGGTTTTAAGGAAATACTTAAAAAATTATGGTTGCTCTTTTTTAATGTGGCTACTAGAAAGTTTAAATTTCATATAGACTTACACTGATGATTCACATTATATTTTAATGGGGTAGCATTTATCTATTAAAATCTGTGTCTATGCACATAAATGTTAGTGCACATATGGGTTAATGTACACAATGAAAAAACTTGCATGATTTCATTATTCACTACACAGACTTTACAATATGGATCTTTTCATTATCTTTACTGAAAGGCATATGAATTCAATGTTAAAGTCAAGATTTCATGCTATAAGAAAATAATAATTATTTTCTATAACCACTTTTTTTTTAAATACCAATTGCTCTACAGTATATTCCTTTGGAATAGAGACTTTTGCAAAGGTTAGAATATACTATTCTTAACCTTTGAAGTCTGATTATTCTTTGTGTAACATATCATCTGACATTTACTCATTTGCTCATCATAAATAAGATTTATGAAAGAAGTAACCCCATACATGTTGTTCAGTGCTATGTGCCCAAAACCTACCTTAGTCTGTAGCACATAGGAGATATGCTATCATAAAAATTATATAAATGAATAAAGGCATCATAATATATTATGCAGATTAATTTAATGTCTGCATTGTATTCTATGTTGCAATTTATTTAGTAATTACTAAACATATTTAAAAATATCTACATTTGCATATATATATTTGACTTTTATACTAAGATATTTGAATATTTATAAACTCTTTAGGGTGAATTTGTATTCATTTAATTGAGTACATAGTAGCACACAAAAATAAATATTGCTAGTTATTTTTCCAGAAGTATTTCTGAACTTAGAGAGAAGTTACATTGCTAGTACTGTCCCGGAGTCTTACATATTCAACAAAAATAGATTATAAATATTAAAGTGGTTAGAGAGAGAAATTGCTACAACTTTGAGCATTCCATTAAAAAAATTATGTGTTCATATTTTTATTATATAAAACTTAAACACATTTAAACCTGATTTTTGTATCTTAGGAATAACAGAAAAAGCATATATATATATATATATATATATATATATATATATATATAGACAGAGAGAGAGAGAGAAAGAAAGAGAGAGAGAGAGAGAGTCAGTATAATAGACAATTCCAACTCAATGTGACTTTATGAAAACCATCTTCTTTTTAACAAACTTGGATTTTTCTGGACTGTTGTAATTTTAAAAATGTATTCTCAGGTTATCATAAAACAGTTGTACATGTTTGAAATTAATTTTTTTATTTCCATAATAATTTAAAAAAACATTAGAAAAATATATTTGAATAAAATAATAGTCTAGTAACCTTAACAAGTATTTCTCTGGAGTATAATCTTGTAGACAAGACTAACTTTTAGCTTTCCTCTTAATATCTACATTCAAGTTAGGATAACTCTTCTGTCAAGTATATGTTTGTAATACCATATGTTAACATTCTTTGTTAATTTTACATTACTAATCTCATTTTATATAAGTTCCCTAAATGGAGATTTGTTTTTTATTATGCCTTAAGTAAGTAGAATATTACCTGGCAAATGCCTCTTGAAATCTGTAAGATCATGGATGATTATATTTATCAATATGAACAAAATATCCCAATTTTATTGATATATTACAGTTAAAATTTTGTAGATTAATTTTATTTAAGCATGTAATTAATTAAAATATTAAAGTAATTTGTCATAAAATTGTGTAGCAATTTATATTTTATTTGTCTTATGGACTAAACTGTAATAATACAAAGTGTTTGTTATAATTAATTAAATGTACTGTATGAAAAATTACTTTGAAGTGGTTTGAAAAGAGGAATATGTTAGGAAAATTAAATCTTTGTATAATATACTATCATAAAGATGTATGATCACCACCAAAAGGACATTTAAGTGCATGTATACAGTTTAATATGCTGTCAAGTAGTAGTAAGTATGCTATGAAGTTTTTCCTAAAAGCATATTGCTTTTATTTTTTCAAGATCATACTCCCAAAGTAATATCAGGCCACTGGTCCCCCAGAGGTATGGGGAGAAGACAAGTTCACAGAGTGCTAGACACCTCCAGTATTATCCAGCAAGAAGTAAATGGTGTCTGTCCAAAGACGCCTTTGTGCTGGCTGGATTGGGGGTTGGAGGGGCTTCCAGCAGGGTGTTGAGAGTGAACACAGAGCTGGTAAACTGTATCTGAGTGGGGCTTAAATCCTTGTGATCCTGTGTAGACAGGGTTATGGGAAATCAAATGGGGGTAGCTGATAACCCTAAAAGTTTCAGCTTTTCTGGAGAAATTCTTTGTTGAATCTTAAGGGATATACATGTACAAACCAGATGAATATTGCTTTTCTTTCATTTTTTAATTTTATTGTTTTACTTCTATTCCACTTTATTTACTATTACCTGGGCATTGAACTTGTGTTTGAATTAATTACATCCTTCACAGTTCCAGTTCAGCACATGCAAATGTGTATAAAATAATTAATGATAAGCCTCTTATTTTTATTACCTTCATTCTGCTGTTCCTTGTTTATCAGTCTTTGATCTTCTAAAATAAGTTCACATTAAAATTATCTTAAGGTATACAAATCTTCAGAAACATCCTTTGACAACACACTTCTGTTACTTCACCACTGGCATCAAAAAAACTCAAAATTTTATTAAAGTATTAAAACATTATTCTTAGTACATACTTTAAATGTAATGTTATTTCAATTAAATTATAATAGAAATTTGCTCATGTACACATAAAATATTTTTGCTAAAATTTAAGGTAACAGTGATGTTATCCTAACTGGAGAAAATAACTTTTATTTCTATCTTAAATTTGAAGTGAAGAATCACGCAAATCACCAGAAACAAAAATATTTTATTTAATTAGTATATTCTGTTTAATTGTGCCAAATTATTCAGAGGAAATATATCAAAATGAAGTATTAGAAACTATAATATATGTTATATATATATACTGTAATATATGTTATATATATAATATATAGATAGACAGATATTACAAATTGTGAACCCTAAATATGAATAACTTTCTGAAAGGTGAGTGCTTTAAAAACTTCAATTATTACTGCAAAAACAATGGTTTAATTAACTTTTAGATTACCAGAGAATTTTTTAATAAATTAGAGCAAAAGCCAAATATTTAATAAGAAAATCAGACAACAGAAGAATAGTTACCCTGTACAAAACTGCTTTCTAAATGACATTGCATTTGCTAGGTAAAATTTTTGTAGAATTTTCCATAGAGATCTTAAACAATTTTATAAAATCTAATAATACACATACATGAGCATTTATGAATTATAACATCACATCTTAAACATCAATATGTTTAATAAAAAGTGAAAACACAAGATAGTGTCAATTTATTAGTGCTAACAAAAGGTTTAACTCCTGTGTTTTGTTTGTCCAGTATTGATATTCTATGCCTCCATGGAAGTCTTATCTACCTGAGGCAGAAGATGGAAGAATCAATTTCTTACTAAATAAGGAAAAATGGCATTACAGCGGAACAGTATGAGGAACAAAGTAAGATAGAATATATGGAAGACAAAGAGGTAGTCACTATTTTTAATGAAATGACATTTCTGGTGTTTCAATGAATTGCTTGATATAACTGGTGAATTATTGAAGGAAAAAAATAACCAACTCTATAAGCAAAATGTCTACACAAAAATCTTTGCACTTCTCTTTATTATTAGATCTTCTGTGCTGAGGGTTTTTTTTGTGATACAGTTATAACAGATGCAAATATATTTATAAATACATATTTCTAAAGCTAAAAATTACTCAAATCATTTTTCTATTCACAGTTTTTGTCATATATCAAATCTTAGCTGACAATTTGTATAAAACCCATGTGTTAATTAATTATTTCTACCTGAGTGGCTTGTCTTTAACAATATTGGCTAAAGCTAGATAATAATTCTACTGCAGTTGTGGGAGTAATTTGCTTGATGTTGACATTAAAATTTTCAGTAGAGTGCATTGATTAATTACAACAAAATTAGAGGGTTTAGATCACAAATACTTTAACAGAAATACATGCTAGTAGATACAATACAAAATTACAGAAATAAATTGAATTGTCTATTTCTTGTACTTAGAGAATAAAAAGGAAAAACTCAAATCTAAAGATCTAGGAAAATTTACTCTCTTGTTCCATGGCTTTTCTAACATATCTAATAAACTAGAAATAAAATAATGCAGTAATAACCCAAGTGATATGACTTTAAGTTATTTTGTTTATTTGAAGTTCAAAGACTTCCTGCATTACTCATTTAATCATGGACATTTCCCTACAAATGTTAACTAAGCAACTGTTTTATTCTGGATATTTTGTTGGACTAGAGGATATAATGTTGGGAAAGTATATTCTCCACTCTTTGGAAGCAGGGGAAGAACATAATAGTTGGAGGGTAGGTGCACTTTTAGGTGGTAAGTGGCGTGATGTGTATGTACAGACAACCTAGAAACCCATCAGTCAAGTCAGGAAGTCATCTTCTTACTACAAGTTTCCTGTGAAATGATGGACAAGTTGAGTCAGTGAGACCCAAGTGGGAAAGCGTATGGCTATGTTTCAAAAGGAGAGAAAAGATCCTAGAAAGAGAAAGGACCCATTATGTCTCACAAAAAAGTTGAGAAAGTATCAGTTTATTAGGGGAAATTTAAAGGATCTAATATATAGAGATCTCAAGAAAAAAAATATGATTTGATAATGAATGTAAATAAGCTATTTATCAAGAAGGATGGCCTTTCCTTAACTATCAGATTTGACATTATGTAAGGCTTTAATGGTTGTGCTATGGATGTAGTAGTTGATACACTTTTAACAATGTTAAAGAGCATGTGCTAAGCTAAGTTTTCCTATATGGGAGGAAAAAATATTATTTATTATCAAATAAATATTTTCTTGTTATTAATAATTTACCAAATATTCATTTATTCCTTAATTTTTAATGTTTCACAAAATAGCCTCCATTAGATTTTTGTATAGTGCCTTACTCAATACTATATATAGATAAGTATATCTGAAGCTTCTTTATTTTTTTAACATCATGAGGTCACTGCAAAGTGAAAGTTTATTGGATTCTGTTCTATGTTTGTATTGAATTCCCGTTATTCATCCTATAAAGATATACTGTTCATCCCAATTTAATGCAAAGAGATATACACAATTAGCAATAGAGGACTTCAATTCATGTATTTGAATCTAAATTTTTTTTTATTAATGAAGAACAGCACATTATCTAACTAGACATTATCTAATTAGACCTAAACAATTATCTTAATCCAAGATGCAGAGATAAGTATTTTAAATACCTAAGCTTTTAACAAATGAGAAGAGGAACACTACTTTACTAGCTATATTTCCAACTAAGTCCCTAACTGAAAAACACATAACTTTATATATAAGTTTGTGTTTTAAAAATGATAAAAGTTTAAAGTAAGGTGAAAGGAAACTATTGTTCTTATATTGTAATAATTTAATTTTATATTTAGTTTCAGGTAACTAAAATGTTTTTAGATGAAAGTCTTAAATACATGATGAACACTTTTAACTGCTTTATCAAATAAGCTAGGAATAGTAACTAAGAAGTAAGGGAACTCTGAGACTCTAAAGTGTGTTACACTGAACAAAGAGTTTACAATTATCTATGCCTTTTTACAAATTAATGACTAGCTCTGATTTCCCACTGTGCCCTAAGAAGTCTCTCATTTTCTCAACAAATTTTGCTTGTTACTAGATGACTTACTTTAAAATAGTTTTGTCTTGGTAATCATTTTTCACTCTGCATGGAATGCATGATATTTTCATAATCTATGAATCTAAAATGAATATTTTAAAACAGAGCACAGATTATATTTAATTTGAATACCAGCTGCTTAGCATCCAAACCTATTTGTATAATAAACCTCAAATATATGAAAGAAATTATCTGTCATTTTCACGCTAAAGAAAGAGTATTTGCCTCCTGAAACAGCAAAATCATGGTGCAAGTCAAGGGTAAGATACCTTTTCTCAAATGATAAATGAGTAAATAAATCATATAAAGATACTTATAATAGAAGTTTTTATATTAAATTCATAAGGGAAATATAAGTTTGTTTTACTTATTTCTGATAACTTGTCATTTTGAATTGTTTTTCAATATCTTGATTGAATTAGCAGTTCAAGAAATTCAAAATAAAATTTTTAAGGAAAATTATGTAAAAGGGGAAAAATCTTTTTTTTTCCTTTGCTTTCTACAATTTCTTAGATTGATTCTAGGATCCCAAATTTTGGATACAGTGTTTAGTCATACTGTGATGTATTAGATATTATGGCAAATTGTATTTATGAAAAAAATAACCAGAGGATTTAACCGTCACATTTGTATCAAAGGTATCAACAGAATTAAATAATTACCTTTTCTACTACATGTAGCCCAGTAGTGATTACACTTACATATGTATAGGCAACCTGAATTATGTCAGTCATATATGGCCTATTAATCTTAAATTTATGAGTATTTTATATTTTATCAATTTCTTTTTTTTCTTTTTCCTTTTCTTTTTTCTTTTTTTTGCACTAAATGATTTTGTTTTTATTAATTAGCACCCCATATTTAAAAAGACAAATGAGGGAGAGTTCCCTGGATACACAGGAAGGATACAGGTAGATGGGCTCAGGAAGCCTTCTGAGTACTGGGAGGCAACACCCTCTAGGAGTGAGCCTTCACCCAGGGGTGCTCCAGAATCTGAGCCAGGGAAACACGCTCTGAGGGCTGATATCTAAGAAGCTTGGAGACCAAGTCCTGGGCCCCCACAGACACTGAGGGGGGAAATGTCACATCCATGTTGAGGATGCGTCCCTGGGTTTCACTCTGAGAGGTTCTTTCAAAAGGTGGCTTTCCCACCAGCAGCTCATAGCAGAGCACCCTGACGCACCACACGTCCACCTTCTTGTCATAGGTCCTGCCTTCCACTATTTCTGGGGACAAGTAGTCCAGAGTCCCACGTGTAGTCTGCCTCCTGAGGGAGAGAGCATGCACAGACCAGCCAAAGTCTGCAATCTTCACCTCACCCATCAGCCCCAGCAGCAGTTTCTCTGGCTTAATGTCCCTGTGAATCACCTTCTTGTCGTGGCAATATGTCAGGGCATCTGCCAACTCCTCCATTATCGTTGCTGAAGCTCTGCTCATCTAAGGGGCCGCTTTTCTGCAGCAAGCTGTAGAGCTCACCCCTGGGAGCATACTCCAGAATCGGGTATACCCGTCATGGAAATAGCATCATGGAAATGGTTGTACAGGCATAGGGTGTTCTGGAGTTGTAGATGCCCCTGGATCTCGATTTCCCTGCGCAGCTGGTGCTCCAGTCCTGCCTTCTCAATCTGGGCCTTGAAGAGGACCTTCAGGGCCATGATGAAATGGTTCTTCTTCAGTAGAGCCAGGTAGACATTCCCAAATCTACCCTTGCCCAGACCGATTTCAAAGTAATTGATTGCGAAGCGCTCAGGGCTGGGGTTCCAGGTTGCATCTGGCCTGCTGCAGCTCCTGCGGGTCTGCGCAGTACGGGAGAGGACTGCCACCCGGGTGGATGCTGATAAAGGTGAGGGCGAGCCAGGGCCCTCCTGAGCCCTTTGGAGATGGCGGATGGGGTCCAGATGGTCATGAAGACGGGGCCAAGGAAACACAAACAAAGGCGGGAGGTATTGTGGCGGGAAGTGCACTTAAAATAAATAAATATATATATATATATATATATATATATATATATATATATATATATTAGTTGTAGATGGATACAATACCTCTGTTTTATTTATTTTTATGTGGTACTGAGGATAGGACTCAGTGCCTCACACGTGCTAGGCAAGGGCTCTACCGCTGAGCCACAACTCCAGCTCCTATAATGCACTTTCTCACATACCATCTTGTTTTGAATATGTGTGTGTGTGTGGTTTTTTTTTTTTTTTACATTCTTTTTTTTTATTGGTTGTTCACAACATTACAAAGCTCTTGACATATCATATTTCATACATTAGATTGAAGTGGGTTATGAACTCCCAATTTTACCCCAAATGCAGATTGCAGAATCACCGTCGGTTTCACATCCACAATTTTACATAATGCCCTATTAGTAACTGTTGTATTCTGCTACCTTTCCTATCCCCTACTATCCCCCCTCCCCTTCCCTCACATTATATTTTATCAATTTCCAAATCCAATAAATTCCTCAAGAGTCAGCGGAAAGCTTGCCTTTGTGAGAAAAACAGAAGGATTTTTGAGTTTTGGTTTTTATGTTACTGATTATTCCTGTTTGAAAACTATCAGTTAACAAATACACTCTCAATCTTTCCGAAGAATTTTAGACTTTATATATAACTTAACCAATCTTAAAAGTCCTAAGGCAAGATTCAAAGTTATGTCAAAATATTCCTACAGTTAAATATTCCTCTAAGTAAATTAATTCTTTGTTACATAGTGTTAACTAGTTTTCAAAAAAAAAAGCCTTTAAATAATTAAATTCTTGCCTAATCAGTCCTACATTCTAGCCCTCTCTACCAAGGATCAGGATTAAGATTATGATGAGGTCAGTGAGGTTCTCAGGGCATAAAATTTAAAGAAACACTCATATCAGGGTCTTGAAAATATTAACAAATTATTTAGATATATCAGGAATACACTGGCATATATCTATATGTATAATTGACATATATTATCAATTATCCACAGTGACATTGAAAATTTTAAGGAATACTTATGAATATATACATATGTATATTTATTTATACATATGTGTAAAACATGTGATAATCTATTATTTTAATTCAAAAACTCAACATTAAAAATAGTATGAGTAATTCCAATGGATAATATCTAGTAATATATATTCAAGTAAATAGTTTTCTGATTATAAAAGGATCAACAAGATAATAGTAAGATAATTATAGTTGGTATTTTTTTTTTGCTGTTAAATACTGAATTTCTTAATTTTTTTTAAAGAGAGAGAAAAAGAGAGAGAGAGAGAGAGAGAGAGAGAGAGAGAGAGAGAATTTTTTTAATATTTATTTTTCAGTTCTTGGCGGACACAACATCTTTGTTTGTATGTGGTGCTGAGGATCAAACCCAGGCCACATGCAGGCCAGGCGAGTGTGCTACCGCTTGAGCCACATCCCCAGCCCCTGAATTTCTTTATTAAATTTTTTTTTTACCAGCACGATTATAAATCAACAAAGCAAAAATTTCATTTTCTGCTTTTCTTTTCTGGACATTGTTGATATATACTTTGCATTAATTATTTATTGTTGTATAACAATATTATCACAAACTTCAGGCTTTGACAAGATTTCGATCAAAGTGTCAGCCAAGATAGAAACAAAAGGATCTATTTCCAGGCTCAAGTGGCTGTTGGCAGAATGCAGTGACTCAGGGTGTTAGACTGAGGGCCTCAGCCCCTTGTTAATGTCAGCCAATGACCACCCTCACCTCCTTGCCTCATGGGCCTTTCCAACAGGGTTCTCTAACTTTTTTTTTTTTTTTAGCTACACATGACATTAAATGATATTGGCAATTCATACATTTGAATCAATCAGGGTATAATTTCTCATTTTTCTGATTGTACAGATTGCAGAATCACACTGGTCATACAGTCACCTATATACATACAGAAATCATAATGTCCTATTCTGCAGCCCTTCCTATCCCCCCTTCTTCTCCCCTCCCCTCCCATCATTTCTTTATATCCAATCTAATGTGACACACTTTTTTTTTCTTTTTCTCCTCACAACATTATACATGTATTCTGTATAATGATGAGGGTCTCCTATCTTCCATGCAACTCCTCTTCTTCCTCCTTTTCCCTCCCACCTCTCTTCCTTATTTAGTGGTAATCTTCTTCTCATGCTCTTCCTCCCTATCCCATTTTTAGTCACCCCCTTAGATCAAAGAAGACATTTGGCATTTGTTTTTTAGGGATTGGCTAACTTCACTTTGCATAATCTGCTCTAATGCCATTCATTTCCCTGCAAATGCCATGATCTTGTTATTTTTTAGTGCTGAGTTATATTCCATTGTGTATAAATGCCACATTTTTTTAATCCATTTGTCTATTGAAAGACATCTAGGTTGATTCCTCAGTCTAGATATCGTGAATTGTGCTGCTATAAACATTGACTTGGCTGTGTCCCTGTAGTATGCTCTTTTTAGGTCTTTTGGGTATAGTCCGAGAATGGGAATAGCTGGGTCAAATGGTGGTTCCATTCCCAGCTTTCCAAGAAATCTCCATACTGCTTTCCAAATTGGCTGCACCAATTTGCAGTCCCACCAGCAATGTATGAGTGTACCTTTTCCCCCACATCCTCGTTAGCACTTATTGTTGTTTGACTTCATAATGGCTGCCATTCTTATTGGAGTGAGATGGTATCTTAGAGTAGTTTTAATTTGCATTTATCTGATTGCTAGAGATGGTGAGCATTTTTTCATGTATTTGTTGATTGATTGTATATCCTCTTCTGAGAAGTGTCTGTTCAAGTCCTTGGCCCGTTTGCTGATTAGGTTATTTGTTTTTTTTGTTGTTTAACTTTTTGAGTTCTTTGTACACTCTAGAGATTAGAGCTCTATCTGATGTTTGAGGGGTAAAAATTTGTTCCCAGGATGTAGGCTCCCTAGTCACCTCGCATATTATTTCTCTTGCTGAGAAAAAACTTTTTAGTTTGAATTCGTCCCATTTGTTGATTCTTGGTTTTAACTGTTATGCTATAGGTGTCTTATTAAGGAATTTTGGGCCTGCCCCCACGTGATGAAGATTAGGGCCAACTTTATCTTCTATTAGATGCAGAGTCTCTGGTTTGATTCCTAGCTCCTTGATCCATTTTGAGTTGACTTTTATGCCTGGTGAGAGAAAGGGATTCAATTTCATTTTGTTGCATATGGATTTCCAGTTCTCCCAGCACCATTTGTCGAAGATGCTGTCCTTTCTCCATTGCACGTTTTTAGTACCTTTGCCTAATAGAAGTTAGTTGTAATTTAGTGGATTTGTCTCTGTGTCCTCTATTCTGTACCATTGGTCTACCAGCCTGTGTTGGTACCATGCTGTTTTTGTTACTATTGCTCTATAGTATAAAAATCTGGAATCGTGATACCACCAGTTTCACTCTTCCTGCTTAGAATTATTTTAGCTATTCTGGGTCTCTTAATTTTTCCAGATGAATTTCATGATAGCTTTTTCTATTTCTGCAAGGAATGCCATTGGGATTTTGATGGGAATTGCATTGAATCTGTAAAATGCTTTTGGTAATATGGCCATTTTAATAATATTAATTCTATCTATCCATGAGGAAGGTAAATACTTCCATCTTCTAAGGTCTTCTTCTATTTCTTTCTTTAGGGTTCTGTAGTTTTCATTGTATAAATCTTTCACCTCTTTTGTTAGGTTTATTCCCAGGTATTTTATTTTTTTTTTTGAGGAGATTGTGAATGAGGTAGTTGTCCTCATTTCCATTTCAGAGAATTTGTCACTGATATACAGGAATGCCTTTGATTTATGGGTATTGATTTTATATCCTTCCACTTTGCTGAATTTATTTACTAGATCTAGAAGTTTCTTGGTTGAACTTTTTGGGTCTGCTAGGTATAGGATCATGTCATCATCAAATAGTGCTAATTTAAATTCTTCTTTTCCTATATTTATGCCTTTAATTTCTTTCATCTGTCTAATTGCTCTGGCTAGTGTTTCAAGAACTATGTTGAATAGAAGTGGTGAGAGAGGGCATCCCTGTCTTGTTCCAGATTTTAAAGGGAATGCCTTCAATTTTTCTCCATTTAGAATGATGCTAGTCTGAGGCTTAGAGTATATAGCTTTTACCATGTTGAGGAAATTTCCTGTTATCCCTAATTTTTCTAGTGTTTTGAACATAAACACTCTTTGTTATTTTGTAGAATGCTTTTTCTGCATCTATCGATATGATTATATGGTTCTTATCTTTAAGTCTATTGATGTGGTGAATTACATTTATTGATTTCCCTATATTGAACCAGCCTTGCATCCCGGGGATGAATCCCACTTGGTCATGGTGCATGATCTTTTTGATATGTTTTTGTATCCAATTTGCCAGAATTTTATTGAGGATTTTTGCATCTATATTCATTAGGGATATTGGTCTGAAGTTTTCTTTCTTTGAAGTGTCTTTATCTGGTTTTGGAATCAGAGTGATGTTGGCCTCATAGAATGAATTTGGAAGTACTCCCTCTTTTTCTATCTCCTGAAATAGATTGAAGAGTATTGGTATTAGTTCTTCTTTAAAGTTCATGTAAAACTCTTCTGTATATCCACCGGGTCCTGGGCTTTTCTTGGTTGGTAATCTTTCGATGGCTTCTTCTATTTCATCACTTGATATTGGTCTGTTTAGGTTGTTTATATCATCCTGACTCAATCTGGGTAGCTCATATGCCTTAAGGAATTTATGGATGCCTTCACTATCCTCTATTTTATTAGAGTACAGGGTTTCAAAATAATTTCTAATTATCTTCTATATTTCTGAAGTGTCTGTTGTGATGTTGCCTTTTTCATCCCGTAAGCTAGTAATTTGGGTTCTCTCTCTTCTTCTCTTTGTTATCATGGCTAGTGGTCTATCAATCTTTTTTATTTTTTCAAAGAACCAACTTTTAGTTTTGTCAATATTTTCGATTGTTTCTTTTGTTTTGATTTCATTGATTTCAGCTCTGATTTTAATTATTTCTTGCCTTCTAATGTATTTGCTGCTGATTTGTTCTTCTTTCTCTAGGGCTTCAAGATGTAGTGTGAGGTCATTTGTTTGTTGGCTTTTCCTTCTTTTAAGGAATGAACTCCATGAAATGAATTTTCTTCTTAGAACTGCTTTCATAGTGTCCCAGAGATTTCAATATGTTGTGTCTGAGTTTTCATTTACCTCTAAGAATTTTTTAAATTTCCTCTTTTATGTCTTATCTAACCCTTTGTTCATTCAGTAGCATATAGTTTATTCTCCATGTGATGTAGGAATTTTTCTTTCTTATTTTATCATTGATTTCCAATTTCATTTCATTATGATCAGATAAAATGCATGGTAGTATCTCTACTCCTTTGTATTTGCTAAGATTTGCCCTGTGACATAACATATGGTCTATTTTTGAAAAGGATCCATGTGCTACTGAGAAAAAAGTCTGTCTGCTTGATGTTGGGTGGTATAGTTTGTATATGTCAATTAAGTCTAAGTTATTAATTGTATTATTGAGCTATATAATTTCTTTATTCAACTTTTGTTTGGAAGATCTGTCCAGTGGTGAGAGAGGTGTGTTAAAATCTCCCATGATTATTGTGTTGTGGTCTATTTGACTCTTGAACTTGAGAAGAGTTTGTTTGATGATCGTAGCTGCACTATTATTTGGGGCATATATATTAATGATAGTTAAGTCTTGGTGTATGGTTCCCTTGAGCAGTATGTAGTGTCCTTCTTTATCCCTTTTTGATTTGTCCACTGAAACTGGTAAAAATTAAAAACAATAAGTATTAAAGCTATTTGATATTGTCTTAGAGGTAAAGAGCAAATGAAGAAACATCTAAAGCAATTTATGAAAATTAAATAAAGAAGATACTATTTGGCAAAGAGAAGCTTGGCATTTTCCCCTTCACAAATCAAAAATTCTTTCTAAGATTTTTGCCTATGAGGGGAAATATGGGCCCTAAAATGAAAAACTCCTAATAGTTTCCCAAAGACATGACTCCATTTTGTAAGAGAGCTTGGAAAATTTTAACCTAAGGACTATTTAAAGAACAGTGAGAGTTGTAGTAAAGGCAATTGTAAAATATCCACAAATATAAGGAAGATAAAGCCTAGAATGGGAGCCAACTAGTTAAGGAGAGTACCAGAGAATATTATCCCTATACAGACATGTACATCTAACATAAGAACAAAATAGAGGAAGAAAAAGCATTGACAGAAATAAGGAACAAATATACAATTCAACGACAATAATTGGAGATTTCAATATCCTATTTTCAGTAATGGATAAAACAATTACATCATTAACAAAGAACTACAGGACTTGAAAAACTCTATAAACCATCTAGACCTAAAGGATATCTCTTAACATTCCATCTGACAACAACAGAATATAGATCTCAGGTACACAAACAATATTCTGTAGGATACACTATATACTTAGCAGCCATAAAACAAACACTGATGAAATTAAAAGAATTGAAATCATAGAAAGAATGTTTTCCAATCATGATTGAAAGAAACTAGGAATTGGTAGAAAATATTTGGGAAACTCAAGAAATATTTAGTAATTAAACTCTCACTAAGAACCATTCCTTTAAAGGAAAAAAAGAAGAAGAAGAAGAAGAAATATAAAATGTTATGAGATTAATGAAAATGAATAAAAATCACACCAAACTTAAGGGGTACTATTAAAGTAATAATTGAAGGTGAAAGAATTGTTATAAATGACTGTTAAGAAAGCATAAGATCCCGCTATGAATGGTACCTCACACCTATAATCCCAGAGGCCTGGGAGGCTGAGACAGAAGGATCATGAGTTCAAAGCCAGCCTCAGCAATTTAGCAAGGCACTGAGCAACTGAGCCAGATCCTGTCTTTAAACAAAATACAAAAAAGGGCTGGAATGTAGCTTAGTGGTTTAGTGCCACTGATTTCAATCCCCAGTACCAAAGACAAGAAAAAAAAAAAAAGAAAGAATAAAAGATATCAAATAAAAAAACCCAGCCTCTCCCATAAGACAATAGAAAACATAAGAGAAAAATTAAACCTAAAGCAAAGAAAGATAATAATAAATACGAGAACATCAATTAATAAAATAAAAATATAAAACAATAGATGAAATGAACAAAATGGTTATTATGCTGAAATATGGTTAATTGAAGAAAACCTACACAATTGTCAAAACCTTAGTTTGATGATGAAAAAAGAGAAGAACTCAAATTTGTATCAAATAAAGAAAGGACATTACTACTGACTTTACAAGAATAAAAACAATTATAAAGTGATACTATGAAAAATTATATGTAAACAAATTATGTTACTTATATGAAATAAAAATTTCTGAAAGCAAACTAACAAAACTAACACAAACACAAACTAACAAAATTGGCTAAAGAAGAAACAGAAAATTTAAATAATTTTATAGCAAATAAGTAGAATAATTTAGTAATTAAAAACTATCCCCAACTAACAGCTCATCACAAAAGAATTTACTATTGAATTCTACCAAACATTTAAAAAGAATTTATTTTTAAATCATTTTATAAAATATGAAAGATAATGGAATACTTCCCAGCTAATTGTATCAACTCTATGACCCTGATTTCAAAACCAAACATAGATATCAAAAGAAAACTAAAAATCAACATATAAACATGGGTAAAAACTTCAAGAAAATATTAGAAAAATGAATCAAGAAATTTATAAAAATAATTATGTGCTACAATCAAATGTGATTTATTCTAGAGATGCAATGTTTAATAGCTAAATATCAATTAATGTAACACTTCTTACCAACAGAATAAAAATACAATTACATGGTAGTCTTAATAGAAGTAAAAGAAGCATTTAATAAAAATAAAAAACTTTTCATGATAAATTATCTCAACAACCTATAAGTAGAAGGGGGTTTCTTCAGTCTGATAAAGAATATCTATGAAGAATCTATAGCTAATATCATATTAATGATTTAAGAGTAGAAGCTTTGGCTTTAAGATAAAGAGCAAAAAAGAATTATCTATCCTCTCCACTTTCATCTTAACTTTGTAATACAGATATTATCCAGGACAATTTGGCAAGAAAAAGAAATAAAAGGAGGCTAGGTAAAAGAGGAAAACATAAAAGTATGTCTATTCACAGATGACTTCAATTAGTTCATGGATAATCCTAGGAAATCTGGAATCTATTATAGTGAATAATTGCATTCAGAGAAGCTTCAGGATAAATAATCAATATACAAAAAGTTAATTTTATTTTTATATACTTATAATAGAAAATTTAAAAAGAAGTCAAGAAAATTATTCCTTTACAGTATCATGAAAAATATTGAAATACTAAAGAATAAACTTAGTAACAAATTATAAAACAGAGCAGGAAAAATATTGTTCAAAAATTGAAAGATATAAATAAATGCAAAATATCCAAATTTCACTATTTAAAAGACTTATTGCAATAATGGTGATTCTCCAAACTTATATACATAGTTAATGCATTTCTTAATCATAATTTCCAGTTGACTTTTGTAGAAGCTAGATACCTGATTCCAAAATTCATATAGAACTTCAAAACACACTACAGAGAAACTAGGAAAGTTCATTGCTAGCATCAGGATAGACATATAGATCAGTGGCATAAAGTTGAGTATTTACAAAAGAACTGATATATCATAGATCAAATGATTTTTGACAAGGATGTCAAAACCATTCAATGAGGGAAATCATAGTATTTTCAACAAATGGTGCTGATCAAAAAGAAAAATTGGTTCCTTACCTCACTAGAACTCCATGTTCTAAAGTGGGCTTATAGTATAGACCTAAACATAAAATTAAATACTATAAACTTCTTAGAAGAAAACATGAGGATCTATCTTCATAATATAGAATTTGACAGAGGATTCTAAAATATTATGACAAAAGCACAAATAAAAAATAAAAGGTAAATTATAACACATCAAAATTAGAAACTTGTGCTATCAAGGCTACCAGGGAAAGTGAAATGACAACCCACATAATGGATTTTTTTCTATTTCTTTTTTTTTTTTTTTTGAGTTGTATTAACCTTGTAGTCTATATCAGCAAGTTGCAAGCCCATTTTTCCTTTTTTTCTTTCTTTTTTTTTTTTGGACAAAATTTGTGTGTTATTCTCAATACCTCTCATTTTCTCTTCCCTTAATTCTAATATAACAAAGAGTCAGTTATCACTAGTTTCAGAGTACAACGATTTCTAGGTAGGCCAAGTTTTTATCACTTTCACTGTTAGTATCTTGATCCAAGTCACCATCATCTCTCATAATCATTATTATAATCACTTCCCTGTTTATCTCTAAGTCTACCCTGTACATTTTGCCATTTATTTTTAAGCAAAGCAAATCAGAAGAGCTGTAAAAAGACCTGCTAAAGAGTTTTGTATTATACTCCAAGGTAAAGAAAAGTCATCTAAGCTGTATAATCTATTAAGGCTTAAAGGCATTGCTCCATCATGAAGAAAATAGAATTTTAAAAAGAAATATGGGAAGGATTCTATGGATACTTCCATCATTAGGTGAGACATTATTATGCCTTGGAGTAGTTTATATCTAGAAAAAATCAAAGGAATTAAATGGATTATAATTTAAAAGTAAACAAGATGTACAAATGAATCATTCATGTATAATAAGGGAATAGGAACAATCAAAACTAGATTAAATCTTGAGTAGATAATGGAACTTTCTGAAGAGACAATGAAACTCCTAGAAACAGAGCAGAGTGGTTCTCCGAAGTTGGGGAGAGCAGCTGGGAGGGAGGATGAGAAAGGCTGATCAGTGGGTACTAAGTGAAAGCTACACAGAAGTGGGTTCTGGTGTTCTACTGTAAAAAAAGACTGTAGATAATGGAAATAAACTATGTATATAAAAACTCTAGAAGAAAGAATTTTAAATGTTTTCTCCACAAAGAAATATAAAGCATTTGAGGTATAGATGTTTATCCTGTTTTGAACAGTACACAATTTATACATACATCAAAATATCATTTAGTACCCCATAAATAAATGAAAAAAAATGGATATAGAAATTCTACCTTAAAATTCTATTAGTAAGACACTAAAATATATCAACTAGGTATGTAGAGATGGCAGAGCTTATCTAGTGAGAGTGATTAATCTGAAACTGTAAATTTATATGAAAACATTTCTAACCAAGTTTTAAAGAATATTGTCTTGGGGCTAGGGCTGGGGCTCAGTGGTAGAGCATTCATCTAGCACGTGTGAGGCCCTAGGTTCGATCCTCAGCACCACATAAAAATAAGTAAATAAAATAAAGGCTTTGTGTCCAACTACACCTAAAAAATAAATATTAACAAAAAAGAATGGTATTTTGGAAGGGAATCAATAAATATGACTTCTTTCCTTCCAAGGTCCTAAGTAATTTGAGAAATAATTAAAAAATATATTATCTTCATTGTATTAATTGGCATTTAAATCTTTCTTTACAAAAAATGTGATGGCTAAGTGAAAACAAGATGTCAGGAGAAATATTACAAAAGTGCTTTTTCCAGTGTTTATTCTTCTTCTTATTATTATTATTATTATTATCATGGTCAGGGATTGAACCCAAGGGTGTTTAACCATTGAGCCAAATTCCCAGCCATTTTCCTTTTTATTTTGAGACAGTGCCATGCTAAGTTGCTTAGGGCCTCACTAAATTGCTGAGATTGGCTTTGAACTTGCAAACCTTCTACCTCAGCTGCCAAGTCACATCACTGGGATTATAGGCAAGTGTGATTTCACCAGGTTCACCAGTTTTAATTATTATTCTATATCTTTGTGCTCAAGTCTTCCCTCTTTTTACACTCTTGTTTCTCATAAAATGTTACATTAATTTTTTGAATGTTTTAAACAACATTTTTGAAATTAAAATTTCTTTTTTTTTTTTTTTTGTGGGGGGAAGAGTACCAGAGATTCGGGGGCACTAGACCACTGAGCCACATCCCCAGCGCTATTTTGTGTTTTATTTAGAGACAGGGTCTCACTGAGTTGTTTAGCATTTTGCTGTTGCTGAGGCTGGCTTTGAACTCATGATCCTCCTGTCAGCCTCCCAAGCACTGGGATTACAGGCATGTGTCACTGTGCCTAGCTGCAAAATTTCTTCTAAATGCATGAAATGTTTGTAAATGCCTAGCTTTAACTGATAATCACATTGAATTCAAACTAAAGAAACTGTTAAAATTTAGCTCATTCTTTAATAAGACTTAATTTGTACATTTTCAATTAGATGTAATATTAAATATTAGATTTAATATAATAATAAACTAGGAATGGTAACTGAAAGCCCTTTAAAAGATTATTGAAATTCTTAGCTTGAAAAATTATGAAAATATTTACTCATTTTGAAATAATAAACATTTGGCATCTTAAGGTATATTCTAATATTTAAAAACATTTAGAAATATATGGCAAAGCAATTGAAAATGTTGAATCTTTCAAACCACAAATAAACATCAATATCCAAATTTGCAAGTACTTAAACATATGCTTGTAATGAAGCCTGTCTAAATTCAGTGATATTGATAGGAAAAAGTAACACTGGAAAACACTGAGAAATTGCGTCAATATTTATAGCACATTTAGAGTTTTCTATATTATTTCCATATAATTTTATTTATAAAAATTAAGCCTGAATAACTAACAACAAATTCCATATTTCCTCATTCTGACTAACTTGAGAGACCTCTTTTACTTGAATCAATATGTCTTCTCCTTCCTCTACCTTTGTCTGATCTGAAGGCTTTGGACTAAGCAAACTAGATACGTTCGTCCACAATGGCAATGTGCCAACTGGCAGAGTCCCTGGGTTGTTCTTTTCTATTCTTTTTAAATCCTCACCATGATGGTTCCATTGTGATATATCTAACAACTCCTCCTTAAAAAGCCATGGGCTATATTTTTGTATTATATCAACGTATGCCCTGACTGCTCTTGATTTTATTGGGAAGCCTCCTTGCTCTAACAATTTACTTAACACTCTTTCAGTTTGTTTTTTACTAATTGCTGATCCCGTATTTCTACTATAATACAACCCAGCAAGATAACACCAAACCAAACCGAGACAGAATGAAATAAAGTTAGAACAACACAAAATCATTATAGCCTTTCTATCCTCCTGACATGTCCATCCGTCCTTTCTCCCTGTCTGTTCCTCAGACGCAAATAGTTTTTCCTCAGATGTGAGCGGTTTTTCTTCCGTCTCACTCATCTCCAGGGACAGGCAACTTAAAACAAAAATGAAGCAAAACAAAAGAGGAATCTTAGAATGGCTACCCATCCTCTCGCCCTGCCCTCAGGGGCGAGCAGTTTACTTACCCTCAGTCGCTCCCCGTGGGAGCCACCAAATGCCGCAGTCTGGCTGGGCACAATTCAGGAGCCACTTGTCAAAAGAAACTAACTTTATTTTTAGAACTACAAATGCCAAGCAAAACAGCTCCTCAGGAAAAGAAACCCTCAGAGCCCAACTGCCACCACCGGCTTCCACCAGCCTCTCTCCCACACCAACCTCCCACAATCCTCCTGCTCTTGAGGCCGATTGGCTGGGTCGCTTGGGCGGAGCCAAAGAAGTCCCCCAATGAGCAGTTCCGTAGTCTGAAGGGCAGGGAAACAGCCCAATGAGCAGCTCTGTGGAGGAGCCGATCAGCTAGATGTTGCTGGGGCCACTGTGAGCCAATCATCAGCTGGCAGTCTGAAGGGCAGGGAAACAGCCCAATGAACATCACCGCAGAGGAGCCAATCAGCTAGATGTTGCTGGGGCCACTGTGAGCCAATCATCAGCCAGCAGCTGGAAGTTTGCTGGCAGCTGGAAGTTTGCTGGGGCCCCTTTGGCTGTGGCTCTCAACATTGTTTTGTGAAGTGATTTTGTATTATGTTTTAAGTAGATTCAAAATATATACAGCAGATGGAATGAAAGGCTTTGTAATGCCCTTCATTCAATTATGTCCTCAGTATAAGTAACTATTTCATGCCAGATTGTTATAAAGTTCGAGTACAGTGCATCTCAAAATTCCCAGATGCTGTGATTATTCTTTTCCTTGAATCACTTAAAACACCTTTTAGCACTGTTGGGTTCAAAAATTAGAAAGCAAGTTTCTGTTCTTTATGAAGAAAAGAGCAAATTTATGTAAATATTTAGAGTGTAATTAAGGATACTTGGGAAAATGAAAAAGATAATATGTAAAACAAAAGTGTCTAATATATAAAGAAAAATTATGAAATTTCATATCAAAACGTATGTTTAAACTTAAAGTGTGTTAACAATAATATAATTAATTGACAAGTTCATTGATTTCCATTGCTTATTTTTACAGCCTAAAACATTTAAGCCTATGCTGCAACCACCATAAGGGAGAGTTAGCTGTCTGTATGTTAGAGACTATTATTAATTGTATTTGAGGTAGAAAAATTGGGCATCTACTAAAAGTGAACAAAAAAATAACATAAATGGAAAGTTTCAGTGGTCGTCAAGCCTATTGTTCTCTAAGTAATGGATTTTAAATTTGTTAAAAGTATATTTTATTCAGTCTGCTCTCCTTTTTCATTTGCCACTTAGACTCAAAGGAGAATTCTTCTCTAATTATCCAGAAAGCAATAGGGCTTCCATAATGGATCTTCAATGTCTGGAAATATTTTTATTTTTGTTCTCCAGGAGCATCTATGTATTATGTATTCATTCAAAGATTCAAGAAAAACACAGGGTGCATATACTATATCTTAGGTCATGCTTGAGTATGATCTTTGATAGTAAGTAATCCATCTTCTTCCTTTTTATTTATCATGTGCAACCTAACAAAATTCCTTGAGCATAACATTATTCAATGTATGTGTACAAATTTAAATAGCTTGAATCATTGAGTGCCTACTAATGATTAAATGACTAATAATGTATTAGTGTCTAATATAATCCAGACATTCTCCTAGTTGCAAAGACAATTAATGAATATTTTTAAAATTTATTTTTTCTACCAAGGAAGATAATACTTGTTTTGTATCTTAGTAGTTAATTTCTTAATGCCAAGGATCTAAATATTAACTATTGTTTAATAAACTACTAATCAATTTGATACTCTCCTGGAGTTAAAAGAATTTTTTTACTCTTGTATTTAAAACAATCATGTAATTTTAAACAATATATTCAAACAATAATGTAATTTTCAATAGTAATGAAATTAAAGAATTTTAATTGTTATATCTTCTTTCATAGCACTAGATATTTTTCAAAACATGTCAGACACTTTGAGTGATATACAGCTGTACACAAATAGTTTGGATGATATTTTCTTTTGTTCTCAAAACTGAAATTTTTTAATATTGATGTCAAAATTTTACAAAGCTGAAGACTTTTTAAGTTAAACTGATTCATCTTAAATTGTTAATATTTTCAGCACAACTTATTCTTCTTTCTTTTTCTGGTAAAGTCAAATTCACAGACGGCAAGTTGAGATATAGCTCTCTTAATAACCCAGTTTCTAGCTTAAAATGAATAATCCCACCTATCAATAGAATACCAGCCTCAATGTGGGGCACTAGGAACAGCAGTGCCCTCTTTAACTGCATGCTATGGAAGTTCTATTTAAGGAACTAAGTGTTCATTACCTGCCAACTTTTAGCAAGATAGCAGTAGTTTAAGCATTGTTAAAATTTTGTCACATTTAATTCTTCCATAACTATATTGCTTAAGAAATATTATTATTTTACTAATATCATCATCATCAGTTTTAGAAAGGAAAGATTTTCTTAATGGCCAAGAGTTTATGACAGCTTAGAACAAATTCAGTGAGTTAGATTCTCTAAGCAGAGTTTTGAGGCGAATAAATTCAGTGAGTTAGATTCTCTAAGCAGGACATAGCTTTATTCAATCCCTTACTTAGACTACACAAGGAATTAAGTTTGAAATTTCTGCAGTTAAGCATGCTGTTGAGTTCTGCAGTGAGTTCTTTTGTTTAGCTGGCTAGGTGGTTATTTTAAGAAAAAGCCCATTTAGAGCCTAGGGAAAACTTCCTGCAAAAGGATCTGTCTTATTCCTTACTTAAAATTGTAATATTCATTGTCCCATTGGGTTTGTGAGGTTTATAAGTCCTTTATACCATTTGCTTCTGTTGCATGTCTTTATGGGGGTATGTAAAAAAGCTGGGATCAGAGAAAATCTGAGAAAGCTGTATCTCTCTCATAACTCATCTCCTCCCCCTGGAAAGGGTAGAAGTGGGTGGTAGGCAGGTGGTAGAACATTTAAGAATTAGGACAGAATAATTGGTGGATGTTTATTACTTAATATTGTATAATATGAATTATAAGAGAAGAAAATTTCTAAGAATATATTCTGATGAAGACAAAAAAATATTTATCTCAAGCCTAAAGAGAACATATTTTACTATAAACTGATCCCTAGAAAGAAATTTTGAAAGATATTAAAAGAAAAATAATACTGTTTTTATACTATAATTATTAATTTATTTCTGATAAAATTTTAAAAGTTTTTTCTTAACCACCATTACCAATGGACATGAATTGAGTACAGCATGAAGGTATAAATAACTGTCACACAATATTAAGCTTCTATAATTTAGTTCCTAGACTTATTACAGAATTTTAAACTTCTAAATTATTTTCTACTTAATTATTTATATGTTACATATGCTAATTATTTTTATCTATGTCATATAGATCAATAAGCCTACTATTAATCAATAATTCTGTTCTTTTGATAACCTTTAAAAATGGTAGACATAAATAATGGCAACTAAGCTTATGATTTTGTAAACTCCCTTGTGAATACTATTAAAATAAGTAATACTATCAACAAGCTGCAAAATCTGTTCCAATTAATAATTTTTAAATTGTTATTTGTAGTTTGATTACCCTCCTGAAATCAAGAGAGCAATCAAAATCCCTTAAGGACAGTTGGTTATGTGGATATTATATTTACATTCAGCATAATTTCAGAGATGTTTTAAGAGAAGAGTATTACTACACTAAATTACTTAAATGCATTTTAACATGAACTAATTTTCTAGCAGTTGTACTAAGGTGAATCGGTGCCAAGCTGCTTTTATATTTAATAGCTTCTGGGACACTGGGATCCAACTTCCCTGTGGGCCATCCTCTGAAGACTGAAATGTTGCAGTAATTTTTCTTTCCCTAGTACAAAACAGAATTTTAGAACAATTGTTTCCAAACAGCAGGAGGGCTTAATTAAATTAAAGCACTGAGTTAAGAAACCAAGTATTATCTTAGCACCAAGAGAAGAGGATTGTTGAACTTCGGTTTAAAAATAAAATCTTGCCCCAGGATTCTGAAACTAGAATTCAGAATATATTAATGAATTTATATAAAATTGTTCAAGGCAAAATATAATAATGAACTGGTGGAACATACTTCAATCATAATTCAATTGAACCATGCCACAGCAAATATACAAAGCAAAATATATTTTCTCTTGTTATTATTTTTTTTACTTCACTCATGTTTATACATTTATTTGATAGAAACAAATATTTCTACCATGTTTTACATGTTAGAAGTGAACAGAAAAAGACTAGTGTTACTTTCTTTAGCTTAGTATGTCATGTCACCTTTGATATCTCTGATTCTCAGCTATATAATTTTGAAGAAAACTGAATTTCCAATAATAAATTTATTCTATATTTAATTATTTGTTTCAGTCTTAAATAATATAATTTTGAAATCTAAAGTCTGCAGTTAATCTAAAATTTATTTAAAGTTTTAGTTACGATTTTGATAGATGATTTTAGTGTGAGGACTAAGAATTGTCTTAATCTTGATTTTAAAAATGATCATTCTTATATCTAACTCTTTTAGTTTATTCATTATAAGGGTACATAAACAACATAAGCAAAACAGAAAGAAATAAAAAAAAGTAGTTATGCAGGTAGTGCATAAAGAATATGTTGACTATAACAACTTGTTTTTTTATTTGTTTGTTTTTGCATTGCTGTCAATGACCAAGGTAGAAAGAGGGATACACAATGTAAAAATCAATTTTATTCAGGCCATTGGACATTCAACTCAGCATGATTTTTCAATTTTACAAACAGTAGGAGACTCAACAAGAGATAATGAGGTAAAACAGGACCATGAAATCACTAGCAGAATTATTTTCTTTTTCTATTTTTTGATCATTTAAGTTCAGAATTAACTTCTTTTAAAAATGGTAGCAAGACTGAAATTGTAGAATTTGTAAACAACTATTCTTTATTTATGTGTTATATACAGTAAAAGCCCAAACTTTTCACCTTAAAAAGTGATACTGAAAATTTACAAATAAAAAAATAAATTTATAAAGGAAAAAATATTGGGTAAATATTTCAAGAATTTAAGTAAATTATTATGTAAACTTTAAAGTAATATGCTACTTTGAGTCAAGGAAATTGATTTTTAACAATTATCTTTCCTAATTTTTATGCAGATAGTCATTCTGGTCTATAAATCTCTACAAACATAATTTCTAAAAGACAGATCATTCCTTAGATAGATATGTGGCATTTTACCATCTGGTTATATATTTCTAGCTTTCTCTCTTATTCAAATCATTCTATATGAGTCTTTTAGAATATCAATTATCTATCATGGATGGCAAACTTTCCCCCACTAGTTTTTTAATACAAATTCCTATCTAGTCTTCAGAGTTCAGCATTAATAAAATTTTCACTGTGGAGTGTATCTTTATGTTATATACAATATAAGCAATATGGGATACTTCATTATTATCATTTTATTGACACAATTATTTCATATTGAGCTAAATATTCTTTAATTATGGTACATATCATTCAACTTTATTATTTAGAATAGTTTTGACCAGTAGAAATATAAATGAACCATTACAGGGTGCAAAATACACATTTTTATCAGGGTATGGAAAATTCATTAAATAACATAGAAACAAATTTACACTAATTTTAATGATATACTTAACATATACAATAAAATTTCAACTTATAATCAATATAAACCATTAATGGGAGATTTTACATTTTTTTCTAGCTTCAAATCCATCTTAAACTTTTTTTTTTTCATTATTGCAGCACATGTCAATTCCAAATGGCTCTATTCAAATTGCTTAAATTGCCTCATATATCTAGTAGACAGCATATTGGACCATGTCAGCAATAAATGTTTTAGGTTATGAAATAGATGTATACACACATATATATGTAATAAAATAATACATTAGAAAACTTGATACAGTGGTACAATAAACAGAGACAACCAGATTAGTAGACATAAAAAGAGGATCCATTAGGAAGAGAAGAACATGTTATTTTATGGATAGTCACACAGAACAGCTGAGTAAAGATACATAAAAGTGAATAAAGGAGTTGATATTTAAGAAGAAAAAACAAAAGTATTCAGTAAGATATATGTCATAAATCATTTTCATATCTTATAATGTTTAATATAAATTTGACCTTGAAATGACTTTTATTTGTTTTTTGATAAAAATTGGGGGCTGTGAATATATATATATATATATATTATATAAAATTATTATATATATATTATATAAAATTATATATTTATATTATAAATATATATATATTTATTTATTTAATGTATGGAGAAAAAGAATACTATGTAAAGCAAAGATGACCAAAGCTGGAATTCCTCTCTAATATCTTACTCTAACCCTTTGAATAATCCCAGACAGTAGACTGAGGCAAGAGGATCATAAATTTGAGGCTAGTCTGGGAAACTTAGACCCTGTCTCAAAAAAAAAATTATATATATGTGTGTATATATATATATATATAAAGAGAGAGAGAGAGAGAGGACTAGATTTTTAGCTCAGTGATAGAGCTCCCCTAGGTTCTCTCTTCAGTGCCACACACTGGGAAGGGAAGGCAGGGGATCCAGCAAGGGGCAGGCAGGATCCAGGCCCAGGGCCACTGCCAGGTGTCAGGGTTCCGGGTGCAGGACCAAGCACTCAGGAAGAGCAAGGGCCCAAGCAAGGGGCAGGGCTCTATTTCCCATAAGGCATCCTGGCCCAGATGAGAATCCAGGGACAGGGACCTGGCAAAGGAGGCCTGACAAGGGAAGGAGGCCAGAAGGAAGGCGACTGGAGGGCATGGCGTGGTGGGATTGCGATGGGTACTTGGAAGGGAGAGAGCCAGGACCCAAGCCAGGAGCCCAGGCATGGGACCCATTCGAATGATAGGGAATGAGGGACTCAATCCACAGAAAAGTGTTCATAGCACAAAATGATAATTGTGTGTGATAACAGAAATGCTAATTAGCCATGTTTAGTCATTTCAAGATATATAGGTACTGTGAATATCATGCTGTATACCCTAAATACAGATAACTATATCTATCATTATTGAAAACCAAAATAAATAAACCTATCTTAACTGCATAAATGTTTTCATGTAATTTGTTCTCATATATCTTATTTCCTCTTCCTTTACCTGACGAACTTATGAGAAATAAGCTTTTGTCTAATTTATAGAATCTTAAAAAAAAAAATAGGATTTAACAGCTCTCATCAAAAAGTCAAAAGACAGCAAGTGTTTGCAAGAATGTGGAGAAAAGAAAACCCTTGTTTGGTGTTGCTGGATATGTAAATAAGTACAGGCTTTATGGTAAACAGTATGGATATTACTCAAAAAATTAAAACTGCCACATGATCTGGCAATCTCACTTCTGAGTATATATCCAAAGTAAATGAAATTACCAGTAGTGCAGATATATCTGCACTCCTATGTTCATTTATTGCAGTATTTTTTTACAATTGTCAAGATGTGGAATTAACATATATCTACTGATTGAAAAAGAAATTTAAAGAATGAGTAGTTAAAGAAAATCATTCTTCATTACCTTCTGAAAGCAATTCTGTCATTTGCAACAAAATGGATAAAACCTGATATATATATCACATATAATGTATCTACACATATATACATGCACAAATGCATGTGCACTTTATATATATTATAAATCCTGAGGTTGTACAACTTGAATTTACACAATTTTATTTGTCAAATATGCCTCAATAAAGCTGAAAATTAAAATGAATAAAATAAAAATAAATAAAAATCAAACAACCAAGTTCAGTTTGAAGAAGTTTCAAAGGGCACATCAGATTTTATTAATTTATACAAGTGATTGTTTCCCTAGAATACCTGATGGAATTGAATCATATATTAAAAATACATATTTGTAAAACAAATTTAATTCTTATTCATAACAATATGAGCATAAGATTTCAAGAGTCGAATTTTATTACAGATAATTTACAAAGCTGTAAAAAATGTGATTAAATTAGAGTTACACACCAGCAGAAGAAAGTTTTCTGCGATTTTATTTGCAAATTTCTTTTTGTGGGCATGAAATTAAATTTCTACCATCAGAAGAAAAAAATTTGTCTTCAGCAATTACATCAACATAAAAATGATGTGTTAAAAAATCACTAGAAGTTTTAAATAGCAGTTCAATGATCACAAAAATCATTAACGTAAAAATGCAATTACAAATTCTAACTAAAACATTTTATGAAATGATAGAATAAACAATATCTCAAAGTAAGTATAATTTTGTTCCATTTTAAATATGTATGTAGTTAATGTTTAATGTAATACATAGATATTTGAATATTTCATGCTTTCTTGACATCTTGTATTTTCCAACTTAAACCTCAGATAAATTAAAATACTATTATTCTTGAATTGTTTTTATTCATATTGTCTTAAATGTGTATATATGAGGAGTTACTGTATGTGTAGAAATGTTTTAAATACATGTGTATAAAACAACCACTCTGTCAAAATCTAAATAGGAAAACAAGAAGAATCACGTCTAATTTTAAAAATGGAATATTATGAAATAATTTAATTGAAATGAAAAACTAAAGATCATTTGGTGATAAAATCTTGAATAAATAAATTTAGGAACCAAAAGTGGGAGCAGGAACATGATGAAAACTGGAACCATGGATACATGGAAAGATGGATCCACTGCTGATATAGACACAGCTAATGCAGAACACCAGAGAAACTACCTTGGCTTTTCCCTTCTTTGAATTTTGTTTTCCATCTCTTTTACAGCATTACCCATCATCTAAATCCAACTTAAAGCCATGTGTGAGCATTAGACTCCAAAGACTAATACAAGAATAATGAAAAAAGTATCTGAAAGACAAACAGACACTGATGGTTGTAAGCTGCCACTGATGGTTGTCTTTTTTCTTATTTCCCATGAAATTGCTTATGAAACCATAAAATTTGTTATTTGGTTTTGTTTCTAAATACATTCATAATAATATCTAAACTTAAAAAGAATCTTTTGGAGCTGCGCACCCTGGTGCACACCTGTAATCACAGCAACTCAGGAGGCTGAGGCAGGAGAATTGTGAGTTCAAAGCCAGACTCAGCAAAATCAAGGTGCTAAGCAACTCAGTGAAACCCTGTCTCTAAATAAAATAGAAAATAGGGCTGGGGATGTGGCTCAGTGGTTGAGTGCTCCTGAGTTCAATCTCCAGGGATTGATCTCCCCCATAAAAAAGTATGTGGATTGGATTTTACCAAATGTAAATATGATTAAATGTAAATATGATTATAGTCTTTTGGGAGAAAAATACTCTGTAACTTGTAGTCATCAATTCATGTAAAACAGCAACACCAATAATATCAGCTTTTTGCCATAATTGTCCTTTCCCTATAGAAAATTGGTTCTAAAGTAAGAACTGGAATTCCTAAGTAAAGATGTGAGAGACTAATGCTTCTTTTAGCTGTAAATAAAATATAATTTTAGATTGCATTCCACATTCAATTATAGCCAGGTATGGTAACTATTGTTTTGGTTACATATATAAAAGAGAAACTCCATTTTCTAAGGTGGAACAATTTTGTTGATTTAGAATATTGTACTTTGTATAACACTCTAATCAATAAGGCAAATATTAAATAAATGTTGCAGTGCTATGTATTGCATTAACAAAAGAAAGAATTAAAGGTAAAATAGGAACTTGAGTAGGTAGGATAATGGCTTCCCAAATAGCCATATCCTAATGTTCAAATTCCAATGTCCTAATCCTGATATCTGTGAATATATTCTCTTACAGGACAAAAACAGAATTTTAATGATGTGATTAAGATACAGATCTTGGGATGGATATATTATCCTAAAAAATTTAATGGACCTAATATAAACATATAGGTTCCTAAATTTCTCCACAATGACATGTCTTCAAACAAGCATAATGATATACAAGTTTACCTTTTTTTCTTTTGTTTTATCATTTCTGAAGGCATTCATGTCATGTAAAACATATTAAATACATTTTATAGTTTTTCTTTTTTAAATTTCTCTCTTGTCATAGAGACCTCAGCCAGGAATCCAGTGATGCATGAGAAAGAAAATATTCTTTTATCCCTTACAAGATAAGAGCTTGGATTTTCCTAAATAATGAATTATCCACAGACAAGTAGCATGAATAAAACATCATTTCTAAGAGATCATTGATATTTTAATGTGGAAAGAGTGGAATGAAGAAAGCAGGAGACTATTTAGAACAATACTTCTGTAAACTCAAACTATAGAGTGTCATGTAGTAAGGGCAGTGATGGTGAAAATCCAGAAAAACTGAGTGAGTAGAGATATGTAGAAAAAGAATCATCAAGTCAATGCAGGTTATCTGAATAAATTTGATGAAGGTACAAGACATACTCAAGAACAAACCCTGGATTTCTATTTAAATAAGTTGTGCCCTTCAACAGATGAATGGATAAAGAAAATGTGATATATATATACTCAATGGAATATTACTCAGCCATAAAGAAGAATGAAATTATGACACTTGCCAGTAAATAGATAGAAGTGGAAAATATCATGCCAAGTGAAATAAAGCCAGTCTCAGAAAACCAAAGGCCAAATATTCTCTCAGATACGTGAATGTTAACCCACAACAAGGGACAGGAAGAATAAAAGTTCATTAGATTAGACAAAGGGGCATAAAGGAAAGGAGGGGAAATGAGAATAGGAAAGACAGAATGAATTGAATCTAACTTTCCTTTGCTCATAAATGAATACACCACCAGTGTAACTCCATATTATGTACAAGCATGAGAACGGGATCTTAATTGGAATGAGATGCACTCCATGAATGTATAACATGTCAAAATACACTCTACTGTCATGTATATTTAAAAACAACAAAGAAAAGTAGAAAACTCACTGAAATAATGTTTTGTGATACATAAGAATTATATTAAATTTAAAGAACAATGTTCATTAATAAAGTCTTATTACAATACAAAATAGAGGTTGAGCATTGTTTAATGTCATACATTGAGAATGTGAATATAAAAGGAGAAAATTGAAGAAAAGAGAGTTCATTTTTGGACCTGCTGCCACTTGTGATTCCATGCTAGATATACAACTGGATGTTTAAAGAAAGTATTTATATATGTACTTAAAGAAAGTATTTATATATGTACTTTAAATATAAGAGGTATTAGGTTGATTTCTAAAAATATTGCTATTATGTGGCCATTATATGTGGTTGCAAAATTAATCAGAAAATAATTCCAAAGGGAAAAGTTTCAAAAATACATGCCCAAGAAATACCAATTGTAATAGCCATACTATTGAGAAATATATAATTAAAAAAGTACCAAAGAAGAAAGGTGATATCAGAAAGGTATAATGAATCAGGATATGCAATAAATGTAAATTAATGAAACAGCTCAAATATAAGATGAGGGGCACCAGGAGGATCCACTACTCAGTTTCAACTCCTGTTTCAATGTATTCCTAGATTTTGATGTGTTTGGTTAAGCTACTATCAATTGTAAAGTCTTTTATAATTGATAGATAGATGTGAGTAATGTTGAACAGATGTTTACAAAGTTACAATAAAGAAATTTTTACAAATAGTAATTAGCTTTTCTTTAATTTGGGAAGGGGGAGGAACCTCTGTGAAACTCAACTAGCATTTCTAAACCCAGAGAATTACAATTTGATCCTCACACTAATTTTAATCTTGGTTCAAGTAACCAGAATTACCAAAAAAATATTCTCAGGATTCTTCTTTAAGTATAGACCTTTTAAGAATGGACATAAAAGTATATGAAAAAAAGTTTAATATCTCCAGCAATTAGAGAAATTCAAATTAAAACTACAATGACATTTCATCTCACTCTAAACAGAATGGCAATTATCAAGAATATAAGTAGCAATAAATGTTGACAAGAATGTGGGGAAAAGAGTACATGCATACCTTATTGGTGGGACTGCAAATCACTGCAAACCCCCTGGAAAGAAGTATGGAGATTCCTCAAGAAACTAAGAATGGAACAACCATTTGACTCAGTTATCCCACTCCTCAGTATATATCCAAAGTATTTAAACTCAGCATACACAGTGACAAATCAATATTTATAGCTGCACAATTCACAATAACTAAGTTGTGGAGCTAACCTAGGTACCCTTCAACACATGAGTGGATAAAGAAATTGTGGTATATATACATAATGCAATATTAATCTGCTGTAAAGAAGAATGACTTTATGACATTTGCCAGACAATGGGTGGATCCAGAGATTATCATGCTGAGTGAAATAAGCCAGTCGCAAAAAACCAAAGGATGAATGTTTTCTCTGAAGTGTAGAAGCTAACCCACAATAAAGAGAGAGGGGATAATAGGAGTTTATAAGATTAGAAAAAGGGAATGAAGGTAAGGGAGGGGGGATGAAAATACGATAGATAGTAGAAATAATCAGGAAAATAATTTTCCTATGTACATATATGAGTACATCTCAGTGAATCCCACCATTGTGTACATCCACAAGACTGGGGCTCTGATTAGAATAAGATATACTCTATGCATGAATAATTTTATTAAAATGAACTCCATTGTCTCAGTCCATAGACATCCAGCTCCATAGCTCTGGACAGATATATTGTTATTGTTTAAATATGAGGTGTCCTCCAAAAGCTCATGTGTGAGACAATGCAAAAAATGATCAGAGGTGAATTATTAGATTATGAGAGCCTTAACCTAATGAGTGGGCTAATGCATTATGGCAGAGGAAGCAGGTCAGGACATGGTGATCAGGAAGCAGAGAGAACTCTGTTCATGAGTGATAAAATGTATATACCAAAAGCATGCCTTCAGTGACCCACCTCCCCCAATTACACAATACCTGCTTACAGTTATCACACCTCATGTCTAAACCACAACAATGTGTTTATGAAATTCAAATTTGACAATACATAGCTTACTAACTAATTTAGTTTAATTGTCATTTGGTAATTCAAGGCTATTACATCTTTGTTTCCTTGTAAGAGATATAATTGATTTGTGTGCATAAGTTTGAAGTAAATCACAATAAAAATTTAAAAATATATGTATTCATAATTAAAGATCTATTTCCAATATTAAGAAAATACTTATATTAAAAAAGCTAATAGATGTAATGGTAGATTTTATGTAAAATGAAAATCCATAACACTTTTGAATGTATTTGCAATAAATTACATCCCACAATTCCATTCAAATGCAATAAATTATTACAAAAGATTCAATTTACAGAAATTTTATAAGGGGTCATCAAAAGTACTGGTAAGTTTCACCATTTAGCAATGATATACTCTATTGAAATTTTATCTTACAGTTCACAAGTCCATAAGAAAGGAATGTTTTCTACATTGGTTGTTTGAATGGTTACACATACATACATATTACATTAAGCACATTAATTTTTCCCATTGAATGTATAGAATATAATCATACATATTTATTGATTTCTAACTACTTATGATTAATTATATTAGTCAATATTCTCTCAGAAACAAATTGTTGATAATTGTCAACATAAATATCTGTGTGCACTTGGCATAGATTATTAAAGAGGAGATGATATAAAATATTATATATAACACTGTACTTTGTGCCAAGTATTTATGAACATGATGATGAGGCTCAAAATATGTCTATTACAGAATATTTTATTTGCATTTATTTATTGTATGCATATGTATTTTTTTTAATATTCACAATCCTTTCATTCTAGCTTTTTGAAATGTGTTAAATTATTGTTTTCAATATTCAAACTACTATGAAGTACAAATACCTATAACAGTACCCACTGTTCAGCATTTCCACATCCCTTCCTTCCTTTTATGCTTCTCATCATCTGAAAACCACCATTCTACTCTCAACTTCTGTGAGATCAACTTGTCTTTATTTCACCTATGAGTGAGGTCATGTAGTGTTTGTCTGTGTCTGGCCTATTTCACTTGACATAATGACCTCTGGTTTCATCCATGTTGATGCAAATGACAAGATTCTGTCCTTTTATATGGATGAATAGTATTCATCAGTTTGTGATGTCTTTTAAATTCATGATCATTTCTTTTTATTTTACATCTTTATTGAGAGCATTACTTAATGTATAATGCTCCCTCTGACAAACTTAAGTTAGCTGAACTAAGATTCTTCCACTCGCCTATAAATTTATGAGTTTACACATTTTAGAACTGATTTTAATTATGCACCATTTCTTTTAGTTGTGCTTTTTTCCCTGACTCACTGAAATAAATATGGTATTTCAGCTATTTCAGCATAGGAACCTATATATAATCAGCATTTTGGACTTTGTCTGCAGTACCAGAGGATGCTTAATACATATATAAAAATAAATAAATGATTTGGCTTAGCATTGTATTAGTTTTAGGTCCAAGACTTTAAAAGTTGTTATTTGGGCTTAAATTATGTTCCTTTATAAGGTATTTTCCTTATATGACACATATTTACACAGAAGCAAAAATATCAGTTAAAACTCCAGACAAATTGTGGTTTGTGGATTATTTAATGATTAATTTATGAACTATATTTAATTATGAGAGAGTAACAGTTTGCAAAAGAAACTTTTTGTGAGCTTTGGCCACTCAATAGTAAAATAATATACTAATTTTTAAACGTACTTTTGCTTATTGTAGGCTGGAAATGGTGGTGCATATCTCTAATTAGAGCTTCTCTGGAGGCTGAGGCAGAAGGATCACAGGTTTGAGGCCAGCCTCAGCAATATAATAGTAGATCCTGTCTCAAAATAAAAGATAAAAACGGCTGAGGATGTAGCTCAGTGGTAGAGTGCCCCAGGGCTCCATTCCTTGAACATACATAAAATATTTGTTTATCATAAATTATACTTATGGTTTCTGTAACTTATAATATGTATTCTGTGCAAAACATATAGCACAAATACTATTTCAATTAAAATATCATTTCAAAATTATTCCAATTTGTACTACATAGTGTGTAAATTGCATATGCTCAAAATTAATATACATAATATATAATATATACATATATTTACATAAATACATTGATATATACTTATTATTATTTCAAACAGATTCCATAACAATATGAAAAATACCAATGGATTTGCTCATTATTTAATATATAATCTTAAGATTCTCCCCTTTTGTCTCCTTCTTTCTTTCACTCCTTTCACACATGCTTCATTCATTTATTCAGACACTATTAAATGAAATGTATTCTAGTGTTGACTGCTAATAGATACTGGGCGTAGAATTGTTAAAACACAGACATTATTCATGCCAGCAATTTCCCTCTGGTCAGTCTTGTTTAATAAGATATGCATGGCAATATTGCTTCCTGGTAATGATTCTCAGTTTATTTTGGAGGAAAGGGCAAGGATAATATTAAAATATTATTTGAAAATGGAAAGTTCAATAGGTAATAAATGATAGGACTGTATAGATGAGGACCAAATATATATATGAGAACTAAACAAGCAAAATTAGTATATACCACCTAGTAACATTCTATTCCTATTTCTAAGACAGAAATCTGAGCACCAACTTTGTCCTTGCTTTCTACCTCACAATCCATTGGCAGATACATATCTTGTCAGTTTTGCCTTCATAACAAAATATCAACAAACTTTTGTATTCTGTACCCTTGTATTACTTTTCTACTGTGGGGAGAAGGAGAAGGAGGAGGAGGAGGAGGTGGAGAAGGAGGAGGAAGAGGAGAAGAAAGAGGAGGAGGAGGAGGAGGAGGAGGAGGAGGAGGAGGAGGAGGAGGAAAAAAACAGCAAAAGCAATCAAATGCTACAGTGTTTAAAATCGAGCAACATATCTTTCTTTATCAAGGAAATTTCAGAGGAGGAATTAGTGTTCTACTTGGATGGGATTTGTTGGACTTAATTCTATACTGCAGGTTGAATTCAGGTCTACTTCACCCAGTAGTTCAGTTTAGACCAAGAAGTTTCCTAGCACATTTTCATATGTAGAAGAGCAGAAACATATAGAGGTGAGTGGAAACCTGTGATCTCTTAAGACACTGACTATGAACTAGCACACTATTGCCTTCCCTATATTTCATTGACCAATGCAAATCATAAAGTTAAGCTCCGTGTCAGTAGACAAGATAAATGCACTTCACTGGCTTGAGTGGGAGGAATTTCAAAGTTACACGGCCAGATGTGGATGTACAGTTCTAGTAACATACAGACCTACTTGAGTCTAAAGCCTTCTTTAATGAATTATTCCAATAATTTATTAATCACTTTATTTCTGTTGCTCAAAGCTACTACATCCAACAAGCTACCAATTATTTTTGACACTCATTTGAAGGCCAATTTTAGAATTAAAAATTGTCTAAACTACTATGCACTTAGAAATCACTGAGTAAATTATCATAATATTAGGATTATGTTGGATTATATAGTGTCACATACAAGATCTTTTAGTATCTTGTCCTGTTCATATTTCTATTTTGTTCTTCTTCCTGATCCAAACAATTTGTGATAATTTAGTGAGCATTTCCTAAAACAAACTTCTTCCATTTACTTTTCATTTTATTTGTTTGTTTATTTATGTATTTGTTTTTGTACTGGGGATTGAACCCTGAGGTGATTTACCACTGAGCTGTATAGCCCCAGCCCTTTTTATTTATTTGTTTATTTATTTTTTAGCCATGTCAATGTTCCTAATTTACTATGCCAAACAATGCGGCAAAACGTAATTTTCAACTCCAGATTTTCTTAACATTTCTTCTAAGAGGCTATTGAACAGGGTGTACAACAGAATTCTGTTTCAGAAACCAAGGCATCAAGGAGGAAAACTGGCTTCAGGGAACTTTTGGTGGGGACATAGAGAATGTCAGTGTATCATATAGGTAAAGGGAGGCAGAAGTAGGTAAAGTGTTTTACACACAAGGCCAACACATTCATGTTCAAAGATAGGAGAGGAAAAAGAGAAGGGAGAAGGAAAAAAAAAATCAAAGAAAAAAACATAATATCAAGAAAGTAAAAGGAACACACTGAATGCACAAATTGGTGACAGGTAAGTCCATAGGCAAATGTGATAGGTCTTTCCAGCATCAATCAGTTTTCTTCTCATCTGTTATCTCAAGATTACTTATAGATGTGGTGACTGAGTTTCTCACTGAAGAACAGTCAAGCAGGCTTTAATCGTTGGTTTCTGGATTTGTCTGTGCCATTGTAAGCATCCAACTCTGCATCCAGATAGGCTTCAGTTTTAAACATGTGTGCATCCAACTGGTTGTCCATCGGCTCCTTGGTCAATATAGGGGAGTGAGGGCACCTTTCCCTGGTCCACTGTCTTGTCTTCGGCCTCCAAAACCCCCTTTCACTGTCCTATCTTGCCCTGACTTCTACCACTAATTTAGACACTACCATAGCTCCACGCCCCAGACCCCCTTTCCCAGAGCCTCCGTGACTTTGAACATCACCTCCTCTTAAGCCCATTTGGGGAGCTACAGCTAGTTCACCTAGGAGCAGGTTTTGACCTCAGAGCGATATCCTGTCTCTAAGTAAGATTCTGGTGGTACATCCCTCACGTTGTCTTCCTCTGGATAAGTCTCTCTGGATTATGAACATAACTTGTCCTCCAATTGCTCCCATGGCCAGGACCCCTATGAGTTGGCCTGACCTCACTTGGATATTACTCTTACCCAAGTGCTGCTTTAACTTCTCCTGCTAAAGTTTTAATGCTGCCTGTTCAGAAGTTTGAGATGGGGCCTAGCTAAGTTGCTGAGGCTAGCCTCGATCTTGGAATTCTCTTGCCTCAGCCACCTGAGATGTTGGCATTGCACTTGTGTAGTATTGTGTCCAGCTTACTTTTTATTTTAAATAATTCTGCTTCAAAATTTTAACATGAAAATTAAATTCTCCAAATGTCAAACAAGTTAATATTACTCTATTTAATCTGGATTATGATTTCCTCTGACTCATGTATTTCCTTGGCCATTTCTACATAGTTTATCACATAATATTATAGATGCACTACTTTCCTTCTTCACTAGAAAATAATGGACTCTGTATTCTTTGGGGTAATTCCCGTGTTCTTGAAATTTTCTGTGACTGTTATATAGTGCATACTTGAAACATAACTTATTGAACTACCATTAAATACATATCCACAAAACCATGAGCAGAGCTGCACTAATTAAAACATTACATGAAACATGTATTCTATCCTCAAGAGTTTTATAACGTTGTAGGGATGATAGGATTCAGGAGTAAATTATAATGTTATAGGATTTATATTAATGTATAATTAGCTATTTGTGTGTATTAGTACAAGAATATTGTTACAAGGGATATTAGAAATATTTTAGATTTTGGCTATGGAATTTAGGCCACTATATTTTTAAACATGTGAATGAACAGAAGTACTGAGTTATCTTTAGGAACCCTAGATTACTTTAAAAGCAGATAACTTGAAATATGCACTGATTTAAATGATTATTTTAGGATTAAAAAGCTATTTGTCCACTACTAAGTCTTTAGTGCAGAAGAATTTCAAATAAATTATTTAGACCCTCCACCCTAATAAAGGAGGAGTATAGTTCCCCATTCTCTAAGTGTAATTGGACATAAGTGGATTTTTCCAAAAGGAAAAAAAAAATATGGAAATGGTGAGATGAGGTAAAAATAGTGATTCAACTATGGAGAAATGTGACAAGTGCTTGAGAGGTTAGTGTCAACAATCATAAATGTTGTTGATAGTAAGTACATTTGATATAAGGCAACGACATTGGTGCTTTTCCCATGTGATCTTCTTATCCTGAACTCTACCTCCTAATTATTAGAAAACATCAGAAGACTCTGATAAAAATGAACTCTACAATACAATTGACATTCTTCTCTACTGTCAAGGTTAATAAATACAAGGAAAATCTAAAATTATTATAACCAAGAGAAATTTGGAAACATAGAAATTAATATGAAGTAGTATTCTAGATTAAATCCTGGGGGAAGTAAAATGACATTAGGGAAACACTAAAGAAATCTGAATCAACTGTATATTTTAATTAATGAAAATAGTACTATCAGTACATTAGTGATTACAAATGTACTGATGTAAGGTGGTGATGTCGGGGGAAGTAGTGTGCGGCACGTGTGAACTAAGCAGATGAGTACCATCTGCTCAATTGCGCTCTGAATCTAAAATTGCTGAAAAATAAGTTCTATTAATTTAAAAAAAAACAAAATTAGAATACTTAAACCATGACATGATGAGTTTATATTAGTGTTATTAACAATTTTTACAGAGGAAATTCTATTCACAGCTATGTGTCAACATGTCATTGTTACGACAGGGATCATAAAACAGTTTTCTTTTATATCATTTTGTTTCTTTTTTGGCATTTGTACATTATCAATTGTGTGTGTGTGTGTGTGTGTGTGTAGCCTTTGCTATAAGTTATGTTAGAAAGGATAATTTAAAAATTAATTACAGAATCAGGTAATCATATTTTATTATTTAGCTATTCACAAGACTATTTGATAAAAAGTTATTTCAATAGTTAGTGAATTAGTTTAAAGAATATCTACCTTTACATACCTCTGTGTAGGTATACCACTTTTGGATTGATAATAGTGAAATTTTCACTACATTTATGTAAAGCTTGCTATATTATTTTTACTGTTGTACCCCTTCAAAATTTTTAAACACTTTTATTAACTTATCTATAGAGTTTCCCTGGTAGATATCCAGAGAGGTTCTGAATACTTTATGTATGCATAAAGGTAAATATAATTATTTCCCTTCATTTACATAATTAATAATTTATTCATATTAAATCATATCTGCTCACTAGTTTTTCAATAAAAAATATTCCTCTTAGATTTTGGACCATCGATATCTAACTAACATATAACATAGATATCCCACTCCATTTTTCTTTCCTTCTTGACAAGAACGTGATTTTGTCCTTCCTTACTCAGTAAATAGGTCTATTAATATCTGCCCCTCTAATATCAATGTCATATCACATACAAAGTACTATATTTTCAAAAAATATATTTTGTGATTTAGTAATTTTGCTATCATTTTCAAATTAATCTCCCTATGTTAATGGTTATTATAGTTTTTCTATACCTGACTTAACATATTACAAATAAGGGTTGTTTATTGTAGTCATTCCCTTCTAATTAGAGGAATAGTGAAAGAGAAATCTTTATGACATACTTTAAGATTACAACAAAATCTTAATGCAAAAATTATTCCTGTTTAACATTGTCTACAGTCCTTTTAGTATAATAAAACAGTTGAGTAAAATAGAAAAAAAAAATTTCTGGACATAAAGTCCACATTAAACAGTAATTATATTTCTATAAACCAGCAAAAATGTGTCAGAAAATTTAGCTTTGGAAATATAATTTATGATATTTCTAAAAATATAGTTCTTCTATATACAAGTCTATAGTATTCTTGTAGAAAACAATTACGAAACATCAAAAGTCATCAATTTATATTTAAATAAAAATACATGTTTCTCATGGATTAAACACTCAACACTATATAATAAGATTTTAAATTTTCTAGCTTGATTGATCAAAGGTAATAATTCATTTCCAAAATAAACTGTGAATATGTGTACTGGTATAAATCAATGTATTAATTTTAAAGTGACACAGAAGAATAAAGAACAAGAATAAACAAAAATAAAATTGTTAAGTAGAACATCACATACTATTCTGAAATAAAAATATGAAATTATTTTAGTTTATATTTACTCAATTAGAAATTGCAAATCAACAAATATATGAATATATTGAACCAACAATGGGATATAAATTTCCAAAGTACACACATGTATTTTACTCAAGTATTACACTCTGGTGCCTTATAGTATTAGTGCATATATTATTCAAATCTCTCTTGTAAAGACTTCTGTGATTTTTTAAAAAAAAGTTCTGAAACCAATGCCCTCATTTCAGTGCCTTGCTACTAAATAATCCAATTAAATAAACCAAAGCATTTTTATGATACTCTCATAGTATGGCTTGCTCTTAAATATCCTTTATAGAAATAAGTAATTATAAATTTATAAATTAATATAGAAAACAGTAACTACCATATATTTATATCCCATAGCAGTAAGTTATCTTCATTACTTGAATTCCTTTAGAGACTTTTAAACTACCCGATAAATACATTAATTCAAAAGTTGATGAATGATATACAAAATATTACTGTTAATTCACTCACCCCGGTTTGTAGAGGACACAGTCTTGCTTTGTAGGTGATATGTTTAGAGAACTTTGAGAATATAGTTTCAGTTCACCTGGCTAGAAATAAAGTTTCCAAAATCCATTTCAGTAGGCAAATATGAATCTGTATTTTTTTTCCTTAAAATTTTAATGGATAAGATTCTATCTCAACCAAAACTCTCACATTATATTTTATTGCTGTTTTGAAAATTATTATTCAGATGTTGACTTTATGTACGAATGATGTCAGTTTCATAGAAATTAAGAAATATTTTAATAAGTATGAAGATATGAATACATGATATTAAAGTGACATCAAAGTGAAAGACTATCTTAAAACATTCCTTATATCGTTTAAAATCTTTGAAATTTCTGAGTGGATACATTAATTATTTCCTGAATGACAGAAGAACAATTTTATGTTGAAGAATCTAATGAGATAAAGGTATAATGACATGGTACAATTAATGACATTTATCCTCTGCTGTACAAGGTTTTAAGATATTTGTGACTTGTACATATGATACAACAATACAAAGATACAGAATACAGTCAAGTGTGAATGCAGCTTCTTTATGGATTTTACTTCATATATGTTATCCAAATTATGTTCTTAAAAAACACAGTTCTCCAAGTCATCAGAAAATATGTCTGAAAGTTATATATTAGCTCTTTTGAGTAAATTTTGAAAGCTTGTATAATCTTATATCATTAGAATAATGAATTATTTATCACACATATGCTCAAGCCTACCCCTCTGGTTAATTTATAATATATAAATGCTGTGAAAATGCTTTTGGTTTCAAATGTATTCCCTTTAAAAACAGTCCCACTGAAGCTATTGTTGTTGTTGTTAATCTAAGAAAGTACAGCAATACCTTTAAGAAGCAAAACTTAAAACTAATTTTATTTTTAAGATTAAAAAAACTAATGTAATTTAAAAACACATTGTGTCTATGAATAGGGAGGCTTTTGAAAATGCACATGAGATATATAACTGAAGTTATTTAACAAATCAAAAACCTATTCAATGTAAATTTTAAAATGTGAGTCTTGGTATTCAACAATTAACTTAAAATTAAAATTTAATAATAAATAACATAACAAATGTCTTAACAATCTGAAAATGGATGGAGTATATTCATCATCTCTAAACTTTAATCTCTAGGTACTCATTTTTTATTCTTAATTTCATGTGACTTTATCTTCAGTCTCTAATTTACTATCTATCAAGCACAGTCATTTCTAAGCATGCTAGAAAAAAAAAGAAAGCATAAGATTTGAACTGTCCCATTTTGTTTGAGGCAGCAATTTAATTTAAATTGTTAAGAATTGTCTCCAAATTTGGCGTGAAATAAGTTTTTAATTCTATTTAAAACTTTAATGTAGAGGGCTTCTTGTTGCCCTATGGATATATGAATAATGAAATTATATGGCAACTTGTGTTGTGCTATATTTATACAAATTCTGGTAGTTAATATAAACTTTAGTACATTATGATGCTCCCTTATAAGCATGCAAAAACAAACCTAGCAGAAAATGACTTCTCAAATTTCTAGAATAGTTGGTTGGTTGTCTTTCCAGTTTTTTTAAAAAAAAAATCTAAGGCTAATTTTTTTGTTGTTGTTTTGAGTCATTTTGAAGTACAGGGCCTACACTTATTTAGAAACTTGACTTGAGATTCAGTGGCTCTAAAGAAAATTAGTCTCTTTAAAGAAAAATTATTTATTTAAGTCACTAACCAGGAGTGGTGTAAAGATTAGGATATCTGGAGCACCTGGGCTCCCTTAGCTAATTTTGGAATAAGATAGTCACACTGTCAAATAGTGTTTTGCTTTCTTACTTTATATTTAAAATAAAATTTGTGCCTCTTAAACAAATTTACTAACTAAAATTTCATCCAGTCATTTGTTTTCAGTTTCTAACAATATGAACACTTGAATGAGCAGGAAATGTTTGTGTGTTGGTTCAGGGGATATATGTGTGTAAGAGAAATTTTTAAAATATTTAATCTGTACTGCTATCAAACCATACTTATAAAATTATACTGTCAACTTTTTATTACAGACAGGATGTTAAAATCAGTAATATCCAACACAAGAAAAAAGTGTCCTACAGTATGGTTTTGTGGATATCCCATTTAAGTAGAAGCTGCAAACATGAGGGTACTCAATTAAAAGTTAAGATGGATGTGTATGACTGGTTCTTGCAACTGTGTGAGAACTAGTATAAGCTATCTCAAGCAAATTATAAGAAAATAAGAACTGTAAAATAATGTTATAATTTAGATAACAAGTTGTGCCCTAAAATTCATATGTGAGATAATCAAAGAATGTTCAGAGATAAAATGATAAAAATAATCGCTGGCTTAAACCACAGATATGAATCAATTGGGTGGCAACTGCAGGCCAATGGAGTGTAGCTGGAAGAGGCAGGTCACTGGGAGGATGCATTTTGTCCAGGTAAGCAGAGACCTCTCTCTTTCTGCTTCCTGGCAGCCATGATCTGAGCTGCTTTCCTGTTCCATGCCTTTCCACCATGATATTCTGACTCAACTTGGGTACAAGTTATGGAGTCAGTGGACCATGAACTGAACCTCTGAAATGGTGGGCCCCAAGTAAAATTTTTCTCCTTTGTGCTCTTTGTTTCAGGTCTTTTGATAACAGCAATGAGTAAGTTGACTAAAACAAGTCTTAACATAAAAATAGAAAATCAGGATGGACTACAGATTGTGATTGTATGGTGCTAATTCAATGTTTTTGAAATGAAGTGGCTATTAGCACCATCTATCCACAAGGACAAAATTAGTCGTGATTATAAAGGGCCACAAATGAAAGACCACAGTGTATTTAGATGAAAGACAAAACATTACTGTGGTTATCATGATGTTCTAAATTGGTGTTGACATTGTTTTTTAATTCTAGAAAATTTGACCAATAAGTTAAATATTCAGAGTAAAATAGTAAGGTTGTCAAACTGAAGAAATCAAAACTACAGAGCAATATGCTGCTTATAAGCAAAGCATCTTAAATATGAATTACAGGTTAAAAATATAAATATATTCATACTAACTAAAAACATTGAACAGAAGAATGCTCATTAAGCCACATGACTATCACACATACACATGTGTATGAACATAATTATTTTCTCCTTATGTACAAATTTTGGGAATATTGAACTAATGACACAATTTCTTAGTTCTTGGTAAGGACCTAATTTCTGGTTTATAGAAGGTGTTTTCTAGCTTGTTATCACATTATGAAAGGGAGAAAGGTTTTGTAAGTGTAATAATCTCTTAGCAAATCATCACACACCGTGGGAAAATCATAAAACAACTCTAAAACATGATTAGCACATTCACTGGCAGGAACAAGTTGTGTAGGGGTGATTAGTTAGTACAAGAGGGGGATTCGTTTGAACTGATTGGTTTAAGCCACAAGGGGAATACGTGCTGAACTACATGGTTTCCCAACATGTTATCAACCACCATAAACTACTGAGAGGGTCATCTGGCATCCCAGGTACTTTCCATGTCTCATGCTGATTCCTGGTTTCTAGGGGGTTGCTATGGATCTTCACCAAGCCTGACTGAGTCAGGGACACCTGGTGCCACAGATCTCTCCTGTTATTTGTAGATAAACAATTCAGCAGGGTGGGTATGTGCCTAGGAGCTCTCTGTGGGTTTTTCCAAGGACAAGGGTCATGCCCCCTTCCTTGGACAGGCTTTGCTCTGAGGCAGAGGCTGGTTTCTCAATAATAGAATCACCATCAGTTTCTCAATACTACTTCATAAAGGAATCATAAATTATTTCAAATATTGACATAATATCAATTTTATACTCTGATCAATGGAAATTTAGACTACTAGAAAATCTTCAATAAGATAGAAACAATGTATATATTCATCTGAATTATTTGTGATTTTAAACAGAAATCACAAAAAAAGAATAAAAATATTTTAGGCTGAATATCATTTACAGTATATATCAATGCTTACTTGATGTAGCTAAAACACTGGTTAAAAGAAAATTTAGAAATATAAATGTATATATTTAATTGAAAAAAAAGAAAATCTTGAAATAATTTATCCTAGCTAAGGCCTGTAGCTAGAGAACGTTTAGCAAATTAGAAAGAGAAAGAGAACAACAATGATTTTTCGGTAAAAAGGGAAACAATTGTTCAATAAAGAATTTCAAGTAAGTCAAAAGCTTGTTCTCTAGAATCCATCAATCAGATGTATAGAGTGATATAGATTAGGAATAGAGAAAGAAATCAGTTGCTATTGTGCTAATATAAGCAAATAACTTGGGAGGGGACATCAAGGAGAAGAAGATCACCATTCATTTTGAAAGATAATAATAAGATATAAACAATTTTATCTCAATAAAGTTTGACAACTCTAGTAAATTGAACAATTCTCAAAAAAAAAAAAAATGAAAGAGAACATGAATTGGCAAACTAATACCAAAAAATGAGAAACTGAATACTCCTTTATTTTTTAAGATAGCGTATTGGTTACAAAACATGATCCAGCAAAGAACAAAAAGGGCCCAGAAGCTTCCTCAAAAACTCAGGGGAAAAAGTCCCCTTCTCCATTGGTCTGGAGGTTGATCTAATTACCATTTTCCATTCCATTGCTTATATTTCTCTTAGTACCACAGGGAAACATTGCTTCCTTCCTGGGATATTCTTGATGACTAAAAAGAAAAACAAAATCTCAATTAAATGTTAATTTTGCCTTTAGTCACTAATGTTTGTTTTCTCACCTTGCTCTTAATGCAAATAGATTTAATTTAAGTGTGATTTCCTTAGGGAATTACAAATTAGTGAGTCACAAGTGTTAACACTGGCCCAAAGATATCAGCATTTTTAGTTATCACTATCCTGAGAGATGAGTGAAAACAGCTGCATAGTCCCCTCCATCTTTGCCCCATAGAATTTCTTGGCTTCTCATATTTGCTATGATACATTCTACCATTTTCCAAAGATTCACAACTATGCATATAAGTATCTGTTTATTTTCTGTGAAGTGACAGGTGGTGAAAGTCAGAAAGGAAAGTTTTTTGACAACTTTAATAATATTACTCCATTTTTTTAAGACCTGCATAATACCACGATGCTGAAAAGAAGGAGCAAGTGTGTGTAAGCACTGGAGGTGACAAACCTAGTACACAGTTATATGCATGAAAGACAGGCCACTGTTCTTACTCAAAATACAGAGCCTCTCACTAGGAAAAGAAGAGAAGGAGAAAAAGAAATGTTTCCAGTTGTCTGTAACGCTGAATGCATTGTAAAGGCAGGTTTATCTTAACCCCCACTGGAACCCTTTATTAAATAGCTATGCTCCATGCTTTAATCTCAAGGCCTGTAAGAGATCCCTGATTGGCTTACTTTGGATTTCTTACTAACAGTGGTAACACTTGAAGCTCCTGCTCCTAGATATTGCCACTCTTAATAATGCCTAGGTCTCCTTAGTGCCACCTAAATTATTCATATATTGGTTTATCAAGTCTATTCTCTATTGCCTCTTTCTGAAGGTCCCTACTGAGCTTGAGAGGGCACAGAGGAGAGCTCAGATAACATAAAGAAGGAATTTAGGAGCAATAAGAGTGCTGTCTTCTTTCACTCCAATAAGAACATTTAAGACACTCGTGAGATTTTTCTCACTCCTGTTGGCTCTCTTTTTTTATTACAACATTTTTACTCAAATTGGCAAAGTAGGCAAACAGCTATTCCAGTGTGATCTTTGCACTACTAAACAGCAGAGGGTGGTGATCCAAACCATGCAGCTAAATGATTTTCTTTCTCCCAAGGTATCAGCCTATATATAAACAGTGTAAGTGAGTTTTGTAGTACTATAATTCATGAAAAAACAAAACAACACAAAGATACAGTGTATTAACATATGTTATATAATATAGTCGGTGAGAAAATTAAAGATTTAAGTGTCTGTCCATAACCCTGATTACCTAAGCCATATCACTTTAATATCATCTTAGTTACCATTATTAATTTCTCTATAAAGGCATATATATAATATATATATTATATACACACACTATATATATACTACATACTAAGTAGCTTGCTGATCTTTAAAATAATCATAAATTAATATATTGAAAGATATTCATTGTTTGAATAAGAGTTATTTGGTGTTTGACAATTTTGCAGTGAAATCATATTGGGTTTAATGATAGATTTTTTTTTTTTTTTTTTTTTAAAGAGAGAGCGAGAGAGGAGAGAGAGAGAATTTTTATTATTTATTTTTTAGTTCTCGGCGGACACAACATTTTTGTTGGTATGTGGTGCTGAGGATCGAACCCGGGCCGCACGCATGCCAGGCGAGCACGCTACCGCTTGAGCCACATCCCCAGCCCTAATGATAGATTTTTAAATTGTCTGCTTTTCTAAAGCACAGGCTACTGTTATTTGTCGATTCTGTAAATTTAAAGTAAATTCACTGATTAGAAAGTCTTATGACCCATGTATTTCAGTTCCTTTTCTGAGGAATAGCTAATCCTGCTGTTAATCATTAGGATACAGAAAGTATCTTTGACCAGAGATATCAGGAGAAGATACAGAGAAGCAACTTTCCCCTGAGAAGAATTTTTAACCCATTATGCAGTTTCAGTTCTACCAGCAGGGACTTAGTTTTCTCCTATTTAACTATATGCAGACCCTTACTTGATTTTAGGATCATAATCTCCCTTTTCTTAGAGTGTTAACTTTAAAACAAAAACAAAATAAAAAACCTTTTAAAAGTTATGTCTCTGGTCCTTCAAGAGATAAATCTTTTCAAAATTCTTTTGTCAGTTTTACAAACTTAAGAATGTCTTTCTCGAGAATCTGTTTGAAATGTGGTCATTACTACCTAAGTCTCCACATCTCTGTGACTCTGAGATGGGAGGAGCTTAATATTAACAGGCATCAATATTTTTAAAATTAATTTTCTGACTGCAAAGTACAAAATGATGAAAGGGTGTGGTGGAGGAAAGTGGCTCACAATATGACATCAGGAAGCAGAGAAAGAGACTCCACTGGCCAGATACAAAATATATACCCCAAAGACAATCCCCCAGACACCACTTCTTTCAGCCACACTCTACCTGCTTTCAATTACTACACATTTAATCTCTATCAAGGGATTAATTCACTTGTTAGTTAAAGCTGTTATAACTCAACCATTACAAATCAAAACCTTCTTACTTTGTCTCACATATGAGCTTGGGGGGACACTTCATATTCAGACCATAACAGGTATAAGTGTGTGTGTATATGTGTGTGTGTGTGTGTAAACACACACACACATATTCCTGATTGTGGAATATATATATATATATATATATATATATATATATATATACACATTTGTGTATATATATATTCCTGATTGTGGAATGAATATATATATATATATATATATATATATATATATATATATATATGTATACATTTGAGATATATATTCTTTTATTAAGTTTAAGATGTTTCAGTTATTACTTTTCAAATATTCTTTCTCTTCCTCTACCTTCTATCTTTAGAACATATCTTATGCTTATGTTTATACAATTGATGGTTTCCTACATTTTATTCATTTGGAAATCTATTTGTTCATTTTTATTCTTTTCCTTTTGATTCTTTAGACTAAATGTTCTCAGTTGATCTATTTTCAAGCATACTGATTTTTCTCTTCTTGCATTTCAAGTGTGTTCCTGAGACTTTCTAGTGAATTTTTTAAAACTTTCAGTTTATTTTATTTTTCAAGTTCAGAATTTCTACTTGGCTCTTTTAGATAATTTTATAACCTTTTGTTGGTATCCTCCATGTAGCAGGACATTGTTCTCACAATTCCTTTTAATTGTTCGGACATGGCTTCCTGTATTTTTTGAAAATATTTATAACAACTGACTATTTATAAAAACATTGTCTAGTAATTCCCTCATCTGGGTTTCATCAACAATAGCTCTTGCTATTTACTTTTCGTGATTGTGGATCATATTTTCTTGAATTTTTGTATGTTTTATTGTTATTTAAAATTAAACTGGACCTTTTAAATACTGCTGTTTTGCAAAGGTGAGATCTGGAAAAGAGGATGAGGGAGAGGGAGAGAGAGAAAGAAAGTTTAAAATTCATAAAACTCTTTTTCCTTCTGAGAATGAGCTATTTTTTTAAGAAGCATTCCTGAGATAGTTGCAAGCCTATGATTAATTTGCAGCATTCTTACTTAAAGTGTTGATCTTAATTATTTTTCCAGTATTCTAAATTTTCATATGGAAAAAACATTTTGGAAATAGTATACCACCTCCCTAATTACAGTCTTTAAACTAAAGCATTTAGTCTTTAAACTAAATTTAATCCTTCAACTAAAGCATTCTCTTAACCACTATGTTTAGTATGACTAAGAACTAAATATCCTTGTTTCATTTAAATATTTTTCTTTTCTTTTGGAAAATTGTCTTTTAATATATAATTTGTGTCAAATAGAAAAAAAATATATACAATATATTTGTATTTTAAATTGACTCTATTATTTCTCTATTCAATTCTATTATAGAAATCAATAATAGCATAGATTAAATGATAAAAGATGTAAGAAGCATATAAGTAGCTCATGAGCCCGCTGATCTTAGGAAAGTATAAAAAGAGTTAAATATGCATCAAGTACTCATGAAACACATGAAGCCCCAAATATCCAAGGAGTCTTAAATTAGACTCATTCATAATATCTATTCATGACACATTCACACTTTGCCCTAGACTTGCAAATAAAAACAATAGTTGCTTAGCAAGTAATCTCTGAGTTACAGTTATTGACAAGGTACTCTCTCCTTTCTTAAACCTCTGTTTTCCCATTATTTATCTTTATTCATGGGTTTCATTTGCACAAGGCTTTTATTGCTTTCTCATGACATGCTCTTTGTGACTTTTAGCTCCTTTCTCTGCAAAAAATTAGCTAAATGACTAACTTGGATTTTATTTTTTACTAAAGAAAGAAAAACTAACTGGCTCAGTAGATTCCAATAATCATATTTTGATAAAAGATTCAGTGCAAGACTTCTCAAAATCTGCTAATCTAACAAGAATTCATTATTAACTACCTTAAATTAAAATTGATTATGGAAGCCTGAGGTGCAAAAGGTTTCCTGGTGGATATTGAGACAAACCAATTGTGATCAATGGACAGCATCAAAATCTCAAGGATCACAGTAGTCTGTCAGCCAATTTCTGATTACACTACCCTTGCAAATGATGTCACTCTTGAGTGTTTTATCATTGCTTCCTATCCTCTGTGTACCTTCCCTCAATGTTTATAATGGGCAAGTATATATAAATAACTCCTATATCCTGATGAAAATTTGGGTCCCATAGGCAAATGTTTCTTCTCAAATATCTATCAACTCCTTTGGATTTTTTTAATAGCCTCAATTCCAAAATAGTAATAGACTTCATTGTGAACTCTAAAGGTCTGCTAACAATACATTTCATTTAGAAGATAAATATATGGAGGCAGGGAAAGCATTTGATTAAAGATTATTGGTTTTGAAAAGATAGCTGGGAGATAAAAGTAAACAAAGAAAAAATTTAACTGAAGCTATGTTTTTTTAAAATAATTACCATCCATACATTCTTCTGAGTGAACTTAGGCTGAGTCAACTTGAAATTTTGGAAGACCAAGGGAAGCCCTAGCAATACTGCAAAGGTAGATGTAGTAACCAGACCTTATTGCAGTTCATGAACTTTCTGATAAAATACTATTTTACTCTGTTGATTTGAAACAATAGCTTCTGGGTCTGAGGCTCCCATAACAATGACCATCTGTAGTTTCTTTAACATGTGGACCAAGGGCATATTCATCCTATGATGGAAGTGGCCAGCTGCTTTGGCAAGTTACCTCCTCACCACATTTGAAAAACTGAAGGCAGTGGGAGACCAATACAGTTTTCAGCTTTGTTATTATGGACTTCAACTTTTCCTTTTTTTGTCCTATTCCTTTCACTTTTACAAGTCACCTGTTCAAAATCATATTTAACCACCTGGCTAATAGTATAAGATTGAATCCTCTTATTAAATTGTATAGTTTAGTTTATATGGGGGAACTATAACTGAAATATTAACGTCCCTTACGTCTTTGGTGTTTGTTTAAAGGTTGTACTATGCTCCTTCATTAGCAGAAATTCATTAATCTCTTTTCCATTCCAATCCTTTCCCAGTCTACCTATCACTACCTGTGGACAAAAAAGAATGGAGTTGCATATAATAATAATAGAAAAGGGGTCAAGGAAACTACTTCATGAAGGCTGTAAGATAATCTAAGAAAGCATAACAAGTGGAACTTTGCATGCAGTATAATCTAAGTAAGTAAAAATATGAGTAATAAAAATTTTAAAGGGTCTATGATTAAGCCAGCCATAGTGGTGCATGCCTCTTCCCATGTCCCAGAGATTTAGGAGGCTGAGGTAGCAGTTTAAAGTAAGTCTCAGCAACTTAGTGAGATCCTCAGAAACTTAGCAAAAAATTTTTTTTCTGATATTCTTTTTTTTTTCAATAAAGTGTATATTTGAGAAAAAACCCAAATTTCTATATAGTAAATAAATAGGAATTAATGTATGGACAATGGTATGGTTTGGATATGAGGTGTCCCCCAAAAGCTCACTTGTGAGACAATGCAAGAAGTTTCAGGGCAGAAATGATTGGGTTGTGAGAGTCTTAACCCAATCAGTGAATTAATCCCTGATGAGACAACTGAGTGGTAACTAGAGGCAGGTGGAGTATGGATGGAGGAAGTGGTTAATTGGTTAATTGTGTTAATTGTGGCTATGGGGTATATATTTTGTATCTGGAGCTGGCGTCTCTCTCTCTCTCTGCTTCTTGATCAGCATGCAGTGAACTGCCACCCTCTGCCACCGTCTCCTGCCATGATGTTAAGCCTCACCTCAATCCCTGAGGAATGGAGCCGGCCTTCTCTGGACTAAGACCTCTGAAACTGTGAGCCCTCAAATAAACTTTTCCTTCCCTACAGCAGTGCTGGTCAGATCCTTTAGTCACAGAAGCGAAAAAGCTGACTAAAACAGACAATAATAAAGTTCTGTAAAATAACAGATTTTGTTTTGACTTGGAATATACTAGAATTAGATATTATTATTTCAGTTAAATCAACATAAAATATTCATAAGTTTTGACCATTGATTATTTTTCATTGAATTTTCACTTAAATTTTTATTTAATGGGAGAGATCAATATTTCAGAGCTAAATTCATTCATTAGCATACATCTGAAATCTGTTTTAAAGTACTGCATAGACTAATATTATTTGGGTTGTAAAGTTGTTTTACCATTTTAAAGAGTAGCTTATATCTGTACTTGAAATTTAAAAGGAACTTGGATATGAACATATATCAGAAAGAATGTGTCTAATAACTAAAGAATTTCAGAAAAGAGTGAGTACCTTAGATAAAACTATTCTCTTCAACACTAAGTACACCTTAAATAAGTTTAAAAATAACTTTATTAATTGCCCATTAAAGAAATCTTTGTTTGTTTTATAGCTTAAACTTTTAGCACACAGGATGATAGTTCTATTTATTTGTCTCAGTGGATTACCAGGCTAAATTAAGAAAATGAAATGAAGAAGAGAGACATTGACAGTTGAAATGTTTGCTTTGTGTGCAAACAGTATAAAAATAAGTCAAATTACTTGCTTAATTCATTTTCTGCAGAGGTTATTTCACAAAAACCTGAAAGAAGTCCTGAAAAACGGGTGAATTAGCTACAATTCTTGCAATATTATACAATTTACCACAAACACAATTTTTTTAGAAAGCCCCTAAAGGAAGCAAAACCAAACTGCAGTCTAATGGTCAAAATGTATCTTTTAAGAACAATTTTTGAGGCAGATATTAATAAAAGTGTGGTAGCAGCAAGAAATAAGAATTGTTATGGTTGAACAGTGTCTGCCAAATTAAATTAACTGAAACTGAACAATCTAATTAGAAAAAGACTCCTAAATTAGCACAAAATCATTTGCAGAAAAGATTTATGTAGAATGTATGTGATTTGAATCTGTGGTCCTTTAATAAAGATTAATAAGATTATCAAATTCAACATTGTATGAGTAATATAATAGTGATATCACCTTTGAATTAGTTTTATTCTGTCTAGAAAGAGAAGTGAGCTCAATACCTAGTCATAATCCCTAGGTATAGAAAATTCGGCAGTCTTTTAAAATTAAAAACAAAATAAATCCTCAGTTAAAAAATAAACTATGTTAAATTCTGATCATATTTGCATAGTAATAGGGGAAAAACAGGAAAAATAAACCAGAAGAACATTAATAGATTGATAAAATTAGAAATGTCCTGGGGATGAGGGCACTTCTTTCACAAACTTGGAGGTACTTTTTCTTTGTAATCCAGTTTGACAAGGAGGCTGCTGAATGGACTTGAAATGTTTGATGTTAGTGGTGGTCCCAGGATCTAAGGGTACAGTCCACCTGTCGTTTTATTCAAAGCAGTATAATTAAAGTAACAACTGATATTGAGGATGTCTTGACTTAGAACTCTGGCATTGGGTAACAGATTAGGTTCAAATGTTAAGATAGTTGTTCAGAGGAGTAAAGATTTGATCAATTTGTACAATTTTTAAAAAAAGAAAGAAAGAAAACAAAAAAGGACATTATCAATCAACCCAGGGTAAAGTTTTGATCTCTTGCTCTATTAGAGGTGTGAGATAATTCATAGATGCCGTCCAAATGACAGTAGGTTGAGTCCTTTGATAAGGTGAAAAAACACTGCAAGTACAGCTGGGCATGATGGGGCACTCTTGTCATTCCAGCAACTCTGGAGAGAGGCAAGAGGATCTCTCTTAGCAACTTAGTGAGACCCTCAGAAACTTGACAAGATCCTAACAATAAAAAAAAAAAGGTTGGAAATGGGGGTGTCTGTTTCTCAGTGGAAAATAGTCCCTGGGCTCAATCTCCAGTTAGTAAGAAAGAAAGGGAGAGGAAGGAAGGAAGGGAGGGAGGGAGGGAGGGAAGGAGGAAATTACATTAAAATAGTGCAAATTACTGCTAGTCATTTAGTACATTGTTCTTTAACTCATATCTAAAGATATTTGCAGCTCTTTCCCTGGGTAATAGTGCAGTGGGGGAGAGGGAATATCTAACTGTTTCAAAGGCTTTTAGATACAGTTATGAGGTAAGAATGATGCCAGGAACATTAACCTCTTTCGTAGGATTCTGATGGCGTTGGTGCTTACTAAGTCCAGGAGCTAGAATATTGGCCCAGTTCATCTCAGAGAAGACAGCTTTCCATTTCATATTTGATTTTGAAAATAAGAGAAGCTTTTCTTGGTGCCTTTAAAAATAAATCTCTTTATCTTTGGTTTGTATCAATTGTTCAGTGAAGTAAATTCTTGTGTTTTTTGTTTGTATTCAATTTGGCTCAAGTTCATGGTGGTTCTTTATTCTTCCTTCACTCTGTGTTTGTTCTGAAGTACAACATACAGAATACACAAATCACCTTAGTTATATTGATTTTTTACATGTGCTTTGCTCATTCTGACTTCCATTTCTCAGTACAATGTCTATGATATTAATCAAAATTGTTAAAACAGATATAGATAACTTATTTTCCTTTCTGACTTGTATGCTATTATAAATTAAGTCAACATAGTTTAATTATCCAATATTCTCACATTTGACATTTGAACTTTTTCCAGAAAAGCTATCAAGGACACAAACATTGAAACCTCTATTTTATAGTTATTATTACTCTTTTTAGAAAAAGATGTGCCAAGTATGAAGTATTTTCAATTATAATTGATACTGGACCATGAATTTCCAAAGTGATTCTTACTCCTTATTCTCCTACCAACAATGTACAAAATTTCCAATTATTTATCATCCTTGCTTATATTCACACATTCAAAGGAAGAGCTTTCTCAATATTTGAAACAAAAAGTGAAATATGTTTCTTCGTATTCAAGAAAGACTGTGGTTTTCAGTTCCAGGTTCTTGAAATTTGACAAATTGTCAGTCTTACACAGGAATTTCAGTGTCTGAACTGATTCATTCCTAACTAGTAATGTTTCAAGGTTAACAAAATTACAATAATGTTAGTCCCAACTATGGACTGAAGGGTATTGCTCCACAATGTCTATGTTGAATGCCTAATCCCCTATGTGACTGCATTGGAAGCAGGATCTCTAAGGAGGTGATTAAGGTACAATGAAGTCATAAAGGTGGATTCTTGATAAAGTGGGACTGGTGCCCTTGTAGGAGGAAGAAGAAACAACAGTTGTTCTATTCACATCACATGAGGACACAGCAAGAAGGCAGCCATAAGCAAAGCAGGAAAAGGACCTTCAACAAAATCTGATCACACTCACACCTGATTTTCACCTCCTAGTGACATGGTTCCCAGGCTACTATCCCAAACAGTTGGCTTCCTGCCCCCTGCAGAGAATTGGCGGTGGACCAGTGGAGCTGGCTGCCCAGGAGCATTGGATGAAGGTGTCAAGCACAACCCATGGCCACTTGAAGCTTGCCATGCAGGTGTGGCAGGACTGAGGCAAGGCTGGCCATCTCTGAGGTGAGCCAGGGCAAGCCAAACCCCATCCACGAAGGGTCACCCAGCCTGCAGACAGTGGGGATGCCCAGTGCAGAAGCACTCTCCGCACAACTCTGCAGCTCCAGACACTCCATTGAACATCAATGACTTCAACCTCTCAGTTCCAAAATCAGGGAGAAAATGGAAGGGGGACAGTTCTGATTCAAGAATTGACCAATAGCATTAGTATGTTTCCAAACTAGAATTAGCATAAGTTTGGACCAAACACAGGGAATCAAGTGCTATATAAACCCTGAGACTAGCATAGCAGGCCTGAGAAAGTCTGCTATCAGGTCCCCTCTTACACTACAAGACTTATGATCCTGTTCTTCAATAAATCCTGCTGTGGCACTCACTTTTCCTGCTTTGTGGAGTTCATTCTTTGAATCCAGGAGACAAGAATCCAAAAGAACAAAAAATTGATGGTGAGCTGTTGGACTTTGCTGCAACTCTGCAGGGCATGGCCCACCATTAAGAGCTATAACACTTCTGGGCTGCAGAAGCCTGCAACCTTATGTAGAACCCACCTGCCAACAGAAGCAGAGAATCCAGATTCATCTCAAAACTCCAGTTTCACTAGCCTTGGGAATTGTGAGTTGATAAATTTGTGTATGTTTTAAATTTCTTAATGTATGGTATTCTGTTATAATACCACAAAATGGACTGAGTAACATGAAAAGAAGTTGGAGATGTAAGTACAAATCATTTTAGTACAGGACCTAAATAAAATATGTATTGTAGGCTGAATTGTGTCTCCCAAAATTCTTATTGACTACAAAATCCCTAGCATTTTAGGATATAATCATATTTGGATATAAGGTCTTCAAATAAGTGACTAAGTTAAAATGACTCTGTTAAGGAAAGGTCTTCATCCAATATGACTGGTGTTCTTATAAGATGAGGAAGAGACACCTGTGCACATAGGGAGGGCCAGGGAAGAGGCAGCAAGGAGATGAATGTCTATAAGCCATGAGTAAGGTCTCAGAGGAAAGCAAACCTGTCCCCACATGCTTCTTTGACTTCCAGTATCTAGAACTGTAAGGAAATAAACACCTGTTGCTTAAGCTACAGTCAGCGGGATTTAATTATGTAAGTCCTAGAAACTTAATATAGTATGGAAAAGGATTAATTTAACATATGTTTTAAAATATAATGAAATCATTTTAATGCAGGAGAATGATTGGATTCAATTTTTTTTTTAAATATCTTTGTTTTCTGTATGAAGTATGGACTGGGGAAATAGGAAAACAAATGAAGAAACTGATGAGATTATTAAATTGACCAATGAAGAAGCCTGATTCAACATTTTTTTTCCCAGAGAATTCAAAAATTCATTTAAATGATGGAGTCTCAGAAGTTTTATATACATCCATGAGAATAGAGAAATACTAATGGTTAACATTTTTTATTTGCAATAGAAATGCAAATAAGTAAGTTTAAATAATACCAGTTTTGAATGTATTTATTTATTTATTGCTTAAATTAGCTGGAATCAGTATCAATAAGCAATTGAATTTGCTTGCCTACATTTTGAATAGTGAAGGCAGTAATCTGAAGGGTATCTGATGTTCCCTATTAAGATGCTTGTAGATATTAAAGTTATGATGCCATGAGCCAAGAAATGTTGGAGATTACCAGAACCTGGAAAAGGAAAGAAGGGGACCTCTCTAGAGATTTCAGAAGGAGGATAGCCCTGCCTATACCTTGATTTCAAATTTCCAACTGTACCAACTGTAAGGGAATAAACTTCTGTGGTTTAAAGTCATGGTGTTTGTGGTACTTTCTTATACCAGCCCTAAAAAAATTAATGCAGTGTATATAAATTGATTCTTATCTGGGCAAATGACTCACAGATGTTGAAGAAAATATGTTATTTATTGTACTTGCATCTGTAAGGATTTAGGAATGAGTTTAAACGAAATGGAATTAGAGAACAATAAAATTGGAATTGAATTCTATTACGAATTGTAACCCAGTAATGTACTAACATTTTATCTTTGGTAGGCATTATTAAACACATGGAAATCTACCAAAAGACTTAGAGGAGAGAGGAAAGGAGGAGGATGGGAGAAAGGGGTTCATTTGGTCTCTGTTAAGGATTTATAAGCACCTTGTCTAAACCATACCATTGATATATATTTAAGAAAGAATTCTTTGTAATATTTCAAGTCCAGAAATTTTCAAAAGTTGTTGTGAAATAAATCACAAGGGCATTTTTAATTAAGAAATAACGAAGGGTCATATGATTAAATTCTAAACTGAAGTCTAATTTTGAAAGTAATTTGACAATGTATCATTTTTTATAGTCTTAATAATACTTATCATATAACGGAGTCTATAAAAATGGTATAGTTTTTTATGTGAATTATTGTATAGCTTAAAATAAATTGGCATAATCTCATTTTAAGTACAAATGGATACAAATTGCCACCATATGACAAAATGTAAATATATATGCCTTGTTGCTCCATTGCCTGGCATGAAGAAGCTGTACCTATATAAAACACTCAGGCTGGGAAGCCTCATGTTCATGCTATCATTTATGTCTCAGAGGGCCTTGTCCATTTTCTTAAGTAAATTACTTTTTTCCCCTTATCACCATAGTTTTAACACTCACATTATACTGAGATTTCCCAAAGAAAATTTGATTCATTTGTCATGTGTGTGTCATTTTAATTTAAAATTTATGTTTGCATTTAAAGCTCTACATTTTCTTTTTTTTTTTTTAAGAGGGAAACTCTGACATGTTATCACATGAATGTCATTCTTCTTTTTTTTTTTTTTTGAGAGAGAGAGAGAGAGAGAGAGAACTTTTTAATATTTATTTTTTAGTTTTCGGCGGACACAACATCTTTGTTTGTATGTGGTGCTGAGGATCGAACCCGGGCTGCAAGCATGCCAGGTGAGTGCGCTACCGCTTGAGCCACATCCCCAGCCCCAAAGCTCTACATTTTCAAAAATAAACATGTTGAGAGAACTGCTATTCTATAAAGCTGCCTTAATTATGTATTTGTTTTTCTGGAAAACTTTAGTTATTCAAAGAAAATCAATTATTAAATATAAATAAAATATGTGCAAAGTTTTTAAAAGAGCAATATGTCATTACATATATATGTACATATATACTATGAAACTTGGAATATTGGAAGCAGCACTTAAAATATATGTGTGTGTGTGTGTGTGTGTGTGTGTGTGTGTGTGTGTGTGTAAAGGAATCTTTTAGGATTTGTTTATTTTTTTTTAATTCTTGCAAAAAATCAAACTTAACATGTTTCTATGGTTCTTAGACCTTTCATTTTGTAGCTCCTGCCTTCCTCTTTGCTTCAGCCATATTATTATCTTTGTTTCTTTCTACCTTAAGCCTTTTTGTTTATTCTAGTCAGTCTGTGCTCATGGTCTCTTCCCACCCCAGTGTCTTTTCAAGCAAGCTTCTCCTTAGTACCCTCCATAGGTCCACAGTCACTGTGAAAGCAAGTGGATGCCTGCTCTGCTCATATTTTATCTAATAGTGTCTTAAAGTATGTCAGGCAATCCCATGCACACTGATTTATCATATGGAACATTTGTGCATGCATAAAATTCCCACTATGATCCATTTCTCATCCCCAGAGTTGACATTGTTTTATTCTACCTTCTTTACCACACTTATCTCCCTAAAATATCCAGTCTCTCAAGTATGTTCATCATTCATCATGTTGATCAAATCAAAGCTCTGAGACTTACAATTGTTACCTCTCATTTTATTCCACTTCCCCTATATCCACCAAATTGGCAAATTTATGCAAATAGTAACAATTTTACTTATGTCTTTAATCTGCCTACTTATCGAAAACATCATCTCTTGAGATTTTAAGAGCCTCATAAATGGTGTGAACCTTACTTCCTATAATTTATTCTTTTTATAAGCTATCACGATATTGAAAATTATCAATGGAGTGTTCAAATAGGTTGTTGTATTTGGATAAGTTGACACTCAGGTATTTAAAATTGAATTTAAAATTTCTCCAGATAACTGTCTCCCACACCTGGAGTGGCACCTAAGAACAACAAGTACTGTCAGTTTCTTTATATTTGAAATATTTAAATATATACAATCAAAAAATCTATCTATATACATTTCTATAATTTGCATAATAATTTGTACCTCATGGTTTTTAAATTAATAAAATTCAAAAGATATTTTAACTTTAAGAGATAATTTAAAGTCATATTTTTTTTAAAAAAATAATGTTTTGTTTAAGCAGAATATTCTTTAAAATAACTTAAGCATCCATCATTAAATGAGGCCCTGATTAATGGAAACTTAGATTACTTCCAAGTATTGATATTATAAACTATGTTTCAAATTGTACATATTAATTTTCACTGACATGATTGCATTTAGAGATTCCCAGAAATAGAAATTCTAAATCAGAGAATATATATGCATTTGGAATTTTAGCAGATGCCAAATCCATAAAGCTGTGGCAATTTGTGGATTCACTAGCAATGTATAAGTGCTTGCCTTTTTGACCTTCTAAGTACTGGAAGAAAAGTTACTAAGTTACTAAGTCCTACTAAGTTAAAGGTGTGTTTTTAGTAGATACATTATATTACCTTCTATGTTTATTTAATGTTATTCCTATTAAGAGCATCTAAATCAACCCAAAGAACAAGAAATAGATAAATTGCCCCTTAAATTATGTCTCCTGTCTCAAAAGACACAATTTGAGAAACCTAATTGTTTCTTACTAGTTTAGATTAAGAAGTCCTTATACTATGAAACTAGGAGTATTGGAAGCAGCACTTAGAAGATTCTGATGTAGATTGAAGCAGAACAGACTGTGGTAGACCAAGCACAAGGAAAGCTCTGATGGACGGAAACTTGTTTAATTAGAAGAGGGAGCTGATAAAGGGAGAGTAAAACTAAACACGTACACAGATGTTGGTGCATCTGACATGAGGTTGGCCATGCATACTGCAACTCAGGAGAGTCTTGCACCACATTAGCTTTGGAGTTCCAGACCTAGTGTATGTGTTTCGTTTTCTTAAAACAATTCCTTCCTTTAGAATTAAGTATTTTATGAAGTATTGTCACTATCTTATTTCACTAAGACAAAAACCAAATAAATAACAACAGAAAAATAACAACACGAAACAGTCCAGAATATACTGACTGACCAAGATCACAGCTGTTCTATTTACAGTCAGGTATTCACCAGGATGAATAGTATTCTTATTTAACAAGCTACTATATTGTGACTGTTTAGTTTTTTTTTTTAATTTATATTTCTTCCCTTTCTTTTTCCTATCCGATCTTTCCTACCTTTTCCCTTATCTCCTCCCTCTGTCTGTCCTTCCCCTTTTATTTCTGTCTTCCTTCAGAGTTGGATGAGAATTTTAAATATTTCAATTAGAACTTTATAGCCATATGTAGTAGTTGAGTTCATTCTGACAACCATACATGCATGGAATTTGATTTCAGTTCATGATTCCCCCATTTTCCCTCCCATCCTCTCTCTGCTCTACTTCCTTTCGCTCATCCACTTATTAATATTTGATGGTTTCTTTTTACTTACACAAAAAGGTGAAATTCCCTGTGCTTTATTTATGTATGCTCGTAACATGATTTTTTAAGAATCCATTCTGCACGCCATTCCTTTTCCTTCCTCTACAAACTTTTTGATATCCTATCCTTATTAACTCCTTTTCTTTGTTTTACTCTGTCTGCTACATATGAGAGAAAACTTTTGATCTTTGAGGTTCTGAGACTGGCTTTTGTTTTGAAATTAACCTGATGTTCTCCATTTCCATCAATTACTAGCAAATACCATAATTTCATTGTTCTTTTTTTCTTTTTTTATTAGTTGTTCAAAACATTACAAAGCTCTTGACATATCATATTTCATATATTTGATTCAAGCAGATTATGAACTCCCATTTTTACCCCGTATACATATTGCAGATTCACATTTGTGGCAGAGTAGAACTCCATTTTGTATATACACCATGATTTTTTAATCAACCCATCTATTGATGGGCCTGTGGGTTGATTTTGTAATTTGGCCATTGTGAATAATGCTTCTATAAACACTGAGAAATTGTTGCGATAGTATGCTGATTTTAGATCTTTGGGAGCAATACCAAGGAGTGGGATAGGTGAATCATATAGTGGTTCCATCCCAAGTGTTTTGTGGAATATCCACACTGCTTTCCAGAGTGGCTGTACTTGTCTACAGTCCCACCAATAGTGCACAGGTATACCTTTTTTACTACATCCTAGCCATCATTTATTATTGTTTGGTATTTTAATTCTGGCTCTTAGCATTTCCCTTAGCAGATCTTTGCTAAGACCTAAAACCATGAACTTTCTTTCTTATTTCTTATGCAAGCCAGTCCCACAACCTTCTGCTTTTGGCAGTGTTATCAAGATATTTGTACTTTAGAATTTAATGAGTTTTGCACGTAATGGATTTGTGTTTTCATTAGTTCTCCTACTTTGGATTTCAATGATTTTTCAGAAATAAAACTAAGGAAACTTCCTTTACCATTCATTACATGCAGTGACTTTTTTCCTAACTCTTTTCAATCTAAGTATTTTTAGATATCTGGCTACACAGTAATAGAACTAAATTCTCATGGGATGTGAGCCTTTTCTGCCTTATTTACTATCATACCCCTGGCACCTGGAATATATAGCAGAGATTCAATAAATAATTCTACATGATGAACTGATGAATACTATGTCTTTAAGGGCTTTTAGCTAAAAATTAAACATACCAATCTGCACATTTTCTTGATAATAGACTTTTATATTAGAAAAGGAATTCAAGAAAGCTTTTTATTCCTTCATCATCTTTTTGAGAAACCAATTTCAGTCATAGAGAAAAACACATGTTGAAATAAATCAGAAGTCAACATTAACCAATATTGACTCATTTTTGAGGAAAGGGTGGAGAATCTAGTAAATGCATAAGATTAGTAGCAAAAAAAATGGAATGGTGAAAAATAAATGAAAGAAAAGTAACATTTCTGTAGTTAAATTCTTGGATACTTTTAGGACTAAATTATGTGTTCCCAAAAAGATATGCTGAAGCCCTTCTCTGTAACATCTCTGAATCTGACCTTATTTGGAAATAAGTCTTTGTAGATGTAGTCAGGTAAAGATGAGAATGTTTTAAAAATGAGTATATTAGAGTGGACCTTAATCCAATATGACTGGTGTCCTGATAAAAATGAGAAATTTAGACACAGAAACAGATGCACACAGAAACAGATGCACACAGAGGGAAGGACCGGTAAAGAAATTTAAGAATGACATATAGAAATCTGAGTATGATTTTATATTCCAAGAAATTCTAGGAAAAAAAAAGGTGGAACTTTCCTACATGTTTCCTAGAGACATTGATCCTGACAACCCTTTGATTCATAATTCTTGCCTATAGAACTGTGACATAGCAAATTGCTAAGGTACTTGATTATGAAAGTCAAGGCATTAAGATCTGTATATCAAAAAGAATTGGATTAAAATAAATTAATTCATGTGACTCCAAATGATCAACACAACATCTTTCCAAATAAGAAGTAATTAGGACTTTAAAAAATGTATCATGAGCAATGAGAACAAAATTGTTATCTCAGAAACAAAACAATACTCTGAGGCAGAATACTCTTCACTAATGTGCAGTGAAATTTATAATTTTTCAGAATTCTTCTCATCCTATAATATAACTGTAGAGAGTAACACCTCTGACACCTAATTTTGTCTAATTTCCATAAATATCATCAGGTAGAGGCAGAGAATATTTTCACGTTTTGCATTTATTTTCTTAATATCAGCATTTTTTATATTTCCCCATTTAAGAAAGACTTCACTTTTAAACCATTGGATTTCATGAATTAAAACTAATACTCATGCCTATTAGTTTTTTTTTCCTATAAATTAAAGTAAGTGATCTGAATGAAGAAGGAATTTGTTTAATTTGATGACTAGGATTTAGTAAGGATACAGCAAAAAATAAAATTTTGGTGTTGTGGATAATAGCAAGATTGTGATGAAGAAAAGAATTTTTTAAATAATCAAGCTAGCCCTTACATGTTGTCAACTTAATAATCATTAGAAATAAATGGATTTAATTTGTAGTTGTTTTGTCAATCTGGTTGTTGAAAACAGAATAACTTAGATGCAACTCATTTGAAAAATAAGAATTTCTAAATACTATTGTAGTTTAAGTTGAACTTAGTAAAATGTAAGTTCTGCAATCAAGTATTGGACAAAAGGAGAAGTTAAATAAATCATGCAACTGTATATCAACAACACATTCCTCAAAATAAAGTTGTACTATTAGATAATATGAGACATTATAAAACATGATGTTGAATCATTAAATTTATTTTGAAAGTTGTTTATAGCATTATTGGTACATAAGAAATTTAAAAATATACATAATATTTAATCAGTCTAAAAGCAAAACAAACATTTCCCCAAAATAAACTTCTTACAATTTAGATTTATTAACCAAACACCTTGTATTTCACACAGTCTCATTAAAATTTTGCATGTGAATTTTATTTGAAAAAATTAGTATAGAAAACCAAACACTAATTTTCCAAATATCCAAGTATCTTCATAGAATAATCAATCATGCTGATATCTTTCCATTTCATCAATTTATATAAAAGGAATAAAAATCTCAGATAAGTTTTACAGTTTTATTATCATTTTCTATTACATTAATACTTGATATTTGACTTAAAACATTTTATACATTGTTTTATTTCCCTTTTTTAACTCAGGAGGAATCATCAATCTACAAAACTTTGTTTTGAAATGATTTGATAATGTATATAGAGCAAAATAAATAATTTTATATGAGAAGGAAACAAAATGACAATATCTGCCTTTCTAGTTTTAATCAACTGCTTAGGAAGACAATAAGCAATATTTTAAGTAAGTTAAAATGGAATTTGCTTTTTACCATGTCTCATAAATGCCAAACAATGAAATGATTTAGTTTTCAAAGTTATTATATCCCAATTGATCTTCCAGGCAACAGACTTATTATCTGATTATGAAGATATGCACATTTATCAAAAGCTAGAACCATCTGTCTCAATTCTGTTTAATTTCATTATATATTCATCATTTAGACAGTCAGCTTATGACATAAGCTTCTATCAACGAGTAATTCTATACTTATTATCACTTAAGAATGTGCACAGGCAGACATCAGTCAACTCCTATTAGTCTACTTTGAAATTAAAATTATACTACTGATGAGCCACTGACTAGCCAATCATCACTAATACTATATGCTAGAAAAAAAATTCTCTGCATTTCTTTAGAGAAACCTAAAACTATCAACTTTTTTTTATTTACATCAAAGCACATGTGCTTAGAATTAATAATTTCTTCTTGGATCGAGAAGTACACAAATTAGTATCATATACACATGTTGAAAATTCTTAATTTTAGATTCAGGAAATAAAAGGAGGGTAGAATAATTGTAATGTAAAGTGATTATAATGAAAATAGTTGTACTATTCATGCAATTTTATAATCTTTGAGAATACATCAAGTATCCTGCTTAATGAATTTAGGACAGAATACCAGAATATTGAGCAAAGTTTATTTTCTTTATCTATTATTTTTGACAGAATTGGATCATGATATAGAATTATTTTATAACAATATTTGGTTATTTTTAAATATCTGGAATGAAGCTTAAAAATATATGACATTCTATTTTACTGATTAGAAAAACAACTTGGTATCAGTAAGAACATAGCAAGTTACTAAAAATAGGCCATATACTCAGTATATGCCACTTCCCTGTCTTTGTCATTATGATTATAGCAGCACAAATAAACTCAAAACTTGCTTGATAATGACTCAAGTGCAAAACATCTTATAAAAGTATTTTTAAATATAACCTTCTATTTTAATTTGGTGACAATTTATGGAAATTATTTAAGAGGAACTCTGTATTTTCTAACAAAGATAAATATTGTGTACTATTTGGAAATCAAGCTTTCTAAATTTAATTTCTCAATGATTAGAGGCAGAGATTAACTATAAAAATGATTGTCATCTCAACCAAAAAGTTTGCTGGAAAAACAGAAGCCAGAACAAGTGAAAGGGCAGTGAATTTGGACTAGGCAGTCAGGGTACTTAAAAAGCTGTAAATTTAACCCAGGATAGCACTTGCAAGCTATTGCTACTTGGCATCCAGGGGTTCTAATGCACTCAGAATTGGTATTAGTCATTTTTAGCATTTATAATGAATAATAGGTTAGAGCAAAAATGGAATGTAGAGGAAATCAGATAAGCCAGCTGTGTCTTTTAATTCCATCTTCTCAAAAAAAATCTTTCCAGCCAGCAGCTGAGTTCATGAGTAACTGGCTTAAATTTCTCCAGTGAAAACATCTAAATGAAAATACTATATTAGAAATGCAACCACATAAACAGTAGTTTCAAACCAATAGTGAACCTGTAATGTTGATCTGAACAAATAAAACAGAAACTGAAAAGACTGATAGTTGTATCCCATTGTAGATTCCCACACAGTGGTAGCTTCAAACACAAAAGCTATAAAAATTAAGGGGATGAGAATCATTCTTGTGACATGGAGTTATTAAGTCCTTGTAATTGTTGAGATTGATAAAGAGATGTATGTGAACTCTGGTTTTGAGTTGGTCTTTGGTATTATTAATAGGAGAACCAAATGCAGAAATGTGTTCTCTGAAACTAAAGGCTCTAAAATTTTATGAAAGCTGTAATAAACATAGATTTCTCTCTCCCTGAAAGCATTTGAAACAAACATTCTGAACTGAGTGATAAAATCGCTCTGCCCTTGAAATTTACTATTCTAGACAGAGGAAAAAGTCATCACATCTGTTTAAATGTATAAACTCAAGAAAATTTGATTGCTTAGTTATGTTACATATAAAATTATGAAGGTGACATTATTACTAAGAGACAAGGAAAACTTATGAAGGCAGCAGTTAGCTTGCTGGTCTCAAGGTTTTTTTTTTTTTTAATCTCTAATTGAACAGCAATCAAGAAAAAGTTTTCTTCATCATATATTGTAGGTTATCTGAACTTACCTGACTCATTTAATCAAAGGGATTAATTACACTAAACTCCCAGGTATATTAAGTTATTCGAGAAATTAAAACAACTTCAGGAAGGAAAGATAAACACAATTGATTGGAAGCTCAGAGGGAGTTACGCAGATCCTAAATTTTTCCCTAAGTAACCTTGGAAACCTCAGTTACCAAAACTCTTGGATTCTTTGTTTTTATACGTAAAAGAAAAGAGTATGCATGTTCCAGATAGTATTATTTATAGCATTGCCATAGTCGATAATTATGGAGGCTAAACTTGAAATATTTTTTTGAGTCAACTCATAGGTCTTTCTACAGTGACAGACGTGAAGTCCCTTCCTTATCTGATTACAGATGTAATTCCCTTTAACAGGCTATAACAACTGTAGGAAATTTGAATTGCCATTTAAAAGTAACTTTCTTAATCTCGGGACACAGTTATAATAATTTAAGAGATTGTGTCTTACGTTTAAAGGTCCTGTAAAATCTGTCCAAATTATAAAATCATACATACCAAACCAGCACTTGTCTCACTTCTGCTCTCTAAACAACCTATTCTCAACCTCCCCCAAAACTTCATGTTAGTTATTTAGCAAGTTTATAATAGCTGTATCATTTTTTTCTTTCATTATTCTACAATGTATCTTGAAGTATATATGCACTTAATATATACTTTAACCTCACTTTAAGAACAAATTGTACCACCTATAATGTTGATCCAATTAATATGATGTTATTTTAGATACCATTCTTCTATATCAGATGAAAAGGGGGTAATGATGAACCTTCTGAAGATAAATTCATGTTTGAAATTATAAATAAAGTGATAATTTCCCACATTTTTCTCTGTTTCAACCTGTAATAAAGATTTTAATAGTTTTAAGATAAACTAGGGAAATGTATTTCTGCAATTGCAAACAACAAAACCATAATATTTGCAATCTAAAATATTGTCACATTGAAAAGGCAATCTTCAGAAACTGAATATGTTCAATCCATTTTCCTTTGGCTTATACTGTTTTTACAAGGAGTAATAGCCAATTTTACTGTTGCTCTTTGGAACATAATCTCTTTTTCTTCTCAGACTGCTTTATGAGTTTTTTGTGGTATTGTTTTTTTGTATTCAGCAGTTTCCTTCCAATTTATATATTTTTTTAATTTTAAAATCAAAGTTTTATTTATTTCTTATAATCTGGAAATAATTTCCTTCTGTTTAAAAAAAACTGATTAACTTTTTATGTCCCAGGTAAAGATAAAAGTTATACATATTAATGTACATGTCATGTGAGGCTTCAATTTATGTATACATTGTATAATATTTAAATCAGGGTAAATACATCTCTCTCATCCAAAATTTATTATTACTTTATGGTGAATACTTTCAAAATATTTTATTCTATTTTTTTGAAATACATGTTTTATTATTGTTACCTATAGTACCCTACTACACAAGCATATCAGAATTTCTTGCTTGTATCTGTAATATAAGACCGGTTGATCAAACTTGACCCATCCCATTAGATTACTAGGTTCTGGTAAACCATTCTGCATTCAGTTTTTTTTTTTTTTTTTTTTTTATGTGTAGGCATGTGCAACACTACTAAACTATGTCCTCAGACATTTTTAATTTTCTCTTTTTGAGACAGTCTAAGTTATCCAGGCTGACCTTGAACTTGTGGTCCTCCTGCCTTAGCCTCCCAAGTAACTGGATTATAGGCAAGCACCACTGTGCTCACTCTAGTCTTATTCTCTATGAGCTCAAACTTTTTAGATTCCAAATATAATTGTAATTATGTCATACTTGTCTCTCTGTGGCTACTTTATTTTACTTAACACATTGATTTTCATTTTGTTTCATGTTGTCAGAAATGACAGGATTTCATTCATTTTATAGCTGAATAATATTCCATGATGTATATGCACCACATTCTGTTTAGCCATTCATCTGTTGATGAACACTTAGATTGTTTCATAGTATTCTCTGTTGAGAATAGAACTACAGTAGACATGATATTCCAGAAGATTCTTTGACATGCTCATTTCTTTTTTTTTTTTAAGAGAAAGAGTGAGAGAGAGAGAGAGAGAGAGAGAGAGAGAGAGAGAGAGAGAGAGAATTTTAATATTTATTTATTTTAGATTTTGGTGGACACAACAGCTTTGTTTGTGCTGGGGATCAAACCCGGGCCACATGCATCCCAGGCAAGTGCGCTACCGATTGAGCCACATCCCCAGCTCCAACATGCTCATTTCTTTTCTTTGGATATGTATGTACCCATGAGTGGGATTGCTAGATATTATGGTAATACTATTTCTTGTTAACTTCCCTAGCATTTTCCATAAAGGCTGTACTAATCTACATTACCTCCAACAACGTGCAAGTGTCACTCTTTCTCCATAGTCTTACTTGAACTTGTTATCATTATTATTTTTTTTAAATAATAGTCATTCTTATTAGAGTAGGGTAATAGTATATTCTGGTATTTATTTATTTTGCTTATTGATGTTGAGCACAGCATTTTATATATATATATCTATTGATCATTTTTGTTTCTTCTTCTAATGTCTTCTAGACATTTTCATGTCTATTTAGATTTATTGCCTGAATTTTTCAATTTTTTGGAATTTCTTATATACTCTAAATATCAATTCCTTATCAGATATATAGTTTAGAAATATTTTCTTACATTCTGTAAATTGTTCCTCATTGTTATCATTTATTTTACTTTGTAGAAGATTTTTAGTTTGATGTAATCTTACCTGTCCATTTTTGTTTTTGCTTCCTGTAGATTTGAGGTCTTGGACCCCAAATCTTTTCTATTCCAATGTCCTGAAGTTTTTCCAATATAGTTGTCCACTTTTTCCTGAAGTTTACTTTATTGGTTTCACACTCTAATGGAAGACTAGATTTTGTTAATTGTATCAATACATAGTAGATATTCTTGGCATTAAAAGAAAATTAATGTTTTATTTCCTTTTTTGTTGATATTTTATATAAAGCTATTAAGAATAGTTAATGATGCCTTCTCAAGAGAGGGAACTATCTTATTCTACTTATTTTTCACAGTTAAATTGACTTTAAAGAAAGCTGTTGTAAAAAAGCATAAAACATTAGATATAATACTGAAAATAATCTAGATGTAATACTGAAATAGTCACTCTACTACACAAGCACATCAGAATTTCTTGCTTGTAACTGTAATATAAGACCCATTGATTCAACTTAAACCATTCCCCTAGATTACGAGGTTCTGGTAACCACCATTCTGGTTACCAAAATAATTGACCATGCATTTTACACGTTTTAATTTTTTTCCCTTGAATTAGATGGGCTCTACTATGTTTTGTATTAGAAGTTTTGTAGTTTTAGTCTTATCCTCAACTCTTTAATCCAATATGATCTTAGATTTTATTTATTTATTTTGGTAACTGATGAGAAATAGGAATCTAGTTTTTTTTCCTATGTATGTATATATATGGCATTGTTTATTGAAGATACTTTTCTTTCTCCAACTTGTTTTCCAAGTAACTTTTCAACAACAACAAAATTATTAGACTACAGATAAATTTATTTCTATTCTGTTCTATTTGTTTATTTGTCTATATTTATGCCAATACCTAATAATTACTATAGCTTTGTGGTATATCTTGGAGTAAAGGAATGTGCTGCTTCCTACTTTGTTCTTTTTGTTTAAAATGTCTTTGGCTATTTGGGGTTATTTGTGGTTTTATGAAAATTTCATGTTTTATTTTATTTTATTTATTTAGTTAGTTCTGTGAAGTATCTTATTGGCATTTTGAGAAAGATTTCATTGAAGCTCTAGAGCACTTTGGGAGGTATGGACATTTTAAAAATATTGATTCTTTCAAACTATGAACCTGGCTTTCCATTATTCTGTTTCATTCAACATTTTTCATCAATATTTTATAATTTTTATTGTAGTGATCCTTTACCTCTTTGTTTAAATTTATTCCTAGGTATTTTATTTATTTGTTTGTTTATTTTAGTTATAATACATGAGATTTCTATTCAGCTGACTCATTACTGACATATAGGAATGTTACCGGGTTTTCTATATTGATTTTGTATCCTACAACATTGCTAAATTCTGTTATTAGTTCTAGTAGGTTCTGGTGGAATCTTTGTGGTATTCTGTATGAAAAATCATGTCACTTCAAATAGTGACATTTGACTTTCTCTTTTTCAACTTTGGTGCCATTGATTGTTTCTCTTGCCTAATTTCTCTAACTAGGACTTCCAGTACTATGTTGAATTAAAGTAGTGAAGGTGGGCATCCTTATCCTGTTTCAGATATTATAGAGAAAAGGTTCAGTTTTTCCCCATTCAGTATAACATTAAATATTGGCTTATCATAAATTGCCTATATTAGGTTGAATTATCTTCCTAATTTGCTCAGCAATTCTATCATGAAGGGGTGTTTAATTTTCTCTAATGATTTTTCTGCATCTATTTAGATAAACACATGGTAATATATAAAGTATTTCAAACCAAGAACAAGAGAGATTTATCCCAAGTATGCAAGGCCAGATCAGTTTTCAAATATTATTCATACCACATCAACATATTAACACAGAAGGTACACATATTATCATATCAATGGATACAGAAAAACATTTAGAAAAATCTATCACTTATTCATGTCAAACACTATTAGGAAACTAAAAATAAATTGGAACAACTTCAATTTAATGAAGATTATCTAAAAAATAAAACTCTATATCTGACATCATACGTAATGTTGAAAACCTGGTTATGGGCTGGGGTTGTGGCTCAGAGGTACAGCGCTCGCCTAGCATGTGTAAGGCAATGAGTTTGATCCTTAGCACCACATAAAAATAAAGGCATTGTGTAGTGTCGTCTACATCTATAAAAATTAAATATTTTTTTAAAAAGAAAACCTGGTTGTATTCACTCAGATCAGATAAAATCCTACCCAACTCTCAAACTGGACTCATATTGTAAGTCATGGGTAAAACAATGAACAACAACAACAACAAAAAGATATAAAAATTATTCAGATGAGAAAATTTAAAAAAAGTCATGTATACAGATGAAATTGTTAGGTATATGGAAAACTTCAAAGAAACAACTGCAAAGCTACAATTATGAGTTAAGTATACATAGGTAACAGGATTCAAGGTTAATAAACATATCACTTGTTTTCTTAGATATAAGCAATGAGTAATTGGAGTTTCAATTTAAAAAGTATCCAATATCATTTATGTCAGCACCCCTCACCCATGTCCTGTATGGGTGGTAGAACTTGGGTTTCCTCTGAGTGAGGCAGAATGGCCATGATATCAAGCTAAGAAAAGAAGGTGGTAAAAAAAAAAAAAAAAAAAAAAAAAAACAAACAAACTACATGACACAGAAAGCAATTTTGAAAAGTCTGGGTGGGATGGCTCTTTGACCTTAGGGGTCGAGCTTCCACACTGGGAAGAGAGAGAGAGCTTGAGAGCCCGTGGTTACTTTATTATATATGGGGAAAACTTCAAATGTTTTCCAAAGAATATTCTTCTGCCAAAGAAGTTAGGAGGTAGGCTGTCCAAGCCCACAAAATGACTTGCAATGCCAAACCAAAATTTCCTTGGCTCAAGGCCGAGTGAAGAACCTAAATAGCTCAAGAGTGGCTTCCCAACAATAAAATCAGATATGTTCAATAAAAAACTATATATGATTTATGTGAGGTAAATTACAAAAATCTCCTAAATAAGACAAAAATAGTTATATTCAACTGATCTTTGGGAAGGCAGCAAAGACAATTGACTTCCGAAGGGGTAGACTTTAATAAATGGTGCTGAAAATTTGGATGTCTATATAGAAATTACAAAATGAATGTTACCCACAGAACTCACATCATACATAGCCATTAATTCAAAATTTGTCATAGACCTAAATATAAGATGCTACATTATAAATCTCCTAGAAAAAGAGGCATGTGAAAATTCAATTTACTTTTGTTTATTCCATGAGTTTTTGATACAACAAAAGTATGACTAGTGAAAGAAAAGATTGGTAAATTGGACTTTATTAAAATTTTAAAAATTTTATGCAAAAATATTAATAAGAGAATGAAAAGTCAATCCACATATTAGAATAAAGTATTTACTAAACACTTATTTAATAAATAAATTAAATTCAAAATATGCAAAGTATATTTAAAATTTAACAATAACCAAACAAGTAGCCCAATTAAAAATGAGCAAAAACATCTGATTAGATGGCATGGTCAATGACTATAGAAATGAATATATGATATAGAGATGGCCAATATAATATTTGTCATGACCTGCATGGCCATTGATTCAGGTTGCCAAACCAGGCCAGAAGGGGACTGAGAGAATACAGACACAGAAATAGAGAAGAAGCCAGGATTGGTGGCTCAGCCAACCCTTCATCCGGGAAGACTGACCACAAGCAAACATGGCACATTTCAAGTATTTATTGTGAGAAAGTTTCTTCAAAGCAAGCAGAATCATGGTCATAAATCTAAGCAGCCCAATTATGATTTTCGGCTTGTGCCCATAACTTTCTGCCCCCAAGGAGCTGGAATCTGAACCTTGAGATTTAGAATTTGAATAGCTCCATGGCTGGCACAGAACCTCCTATCCAACAGGGCATCAGCATAGCAACTGGCCTATATCAGAGGGCACCTTCCCACCAAGGATTCTCCAGAGGGACATCCCCTCTGTCACAGGACAGTGAAGGACCTATAATTCAGTTGCCACTCCTGAAAATCTGTCATTTAGTTGAAAATTAAAGTATCAATGAGATAGTACTACTCACATAGTAGAATGGCTAAGACCTTCAAAATAATAATTATAATTGCTATTGAGAATACCACACTTCAGGAACCATAATGTTGAAGAGCACTTTTTTCCACATTCTTACCAACATCATTTAATGTTTTGTAATATTTTATAAAATTTGTTCTAACAGGTATGAGGTGATATCACTTTGTGGTTTTAATATGAATTTTCCTAATGATTAAGATGCTGAATTTTTTTCCATTTTTTCACATACCTGTTGACCATTTTTAAGTTTTCTTTGAAGACATTCTTTCTCAGTTCATTAGCCTATTTTAAAATCAGTGGGTTGTTGTTGTTGTTATTTGTTTGTTTGCCATTGATTTAATTAGGTTTCTTATATATTTTGGATATTAACCATTTAGCAAAGCCCTTGGTAATCATGATCACATTATCCATTCAGAATTTTTTTCTTAATCATGGTTGGCTTATTTCTGTTTTATTTTTTTAATTTACTTTTTATTCTAATTTGTTATACATGACAGAAGAATGCATTACAATTTGTATTATAGATATAGAGAACAATTTTTCATATCTCTGGTTGTATATAAATTATATTCACACCATTTGTGTCTTCATACATGTACTTTGGGTAATGATGTCTATCTCATTTCACCATATTTTTTACCCCCATGCCCCTTCCCTTTCCCTTAGGCCCCTCTGTCATATATAGAGTTCATCTAATCCTCCCATGCTGCCCATCCCAACCCCTCTATGAATCAGTCTCCTTATATAAGAGAAAACATTCGGCATTTGGTTTGTTAGGATTGGCTAACTTCACTTAGCGTTATATTCTTCAACTCAATCCATTGACCTGCAAATGCCAAGATTTTATTTTCTTTTACTGCTGAGTAATATTCCATTGTGTATATATACCACATTTACTGAAGAGTATCTAGGTTGGTTCCACAGTTTAGCTATGGTGAATTGTGCTGCTATAAACACTGATGTGGCTGTGTCCCTGCAGTATGCTATTTTTAAGTCCTTTGGGTATAGACAGAGAAGTGGGATAGCTGGGTCAAATGATGGTTCCATTTCCAGCTCCCAGAATCTCCATACTGCTTTCCATATGGGCTGCACCAATTTGCAGTTCCACCAGCAGTGTATGAGCATGCCTTTTCCCCTATATCCTTGCTGACACTTATTGCTGTTTGTGTTCTTAATAGCTGCCATTCTGACTGGAGTGAGATGAAATCTAAGTTTTGATTTTCATTTCTCTAATTGCTAGAGATGTTGGACAATTTTTCATATATTTGTTGATTGATTATATATCACTTCTGAGAGGTGTCTGTTCAGTTCCTTGCCCATTAAGCTATTTGGTCTTTTTTTTTTCTTTCTTTCTTTCTTTTTTTTTTTTTGGTGTATGCTTTTTGAGTTCTTTAATTACCCTAGAGATTAGTCCTCTATTTGATTTTGTGAGTGGTAAAAATTTCCTCCCAAGATGTAGACTCTCTATTTTCCTCACTGATTGTTTCTTTTGCCAAAAAGAAGCTTTTTAGTTTGAATTCATCCAGTTTATTGATTCTTGATTTTCATTCTTGTGCTATAGGAGTCTTATGAAGGAAATTAGGGCCTAATACAACATGTTGGAGATTTAAGTCTACTTTATCTTCTAATAGGTGCAGTGTTTCTGGTTTAATTCCTAGGTCCTAGATCCACTTTGAGCTGAGTTTTGTGCATGGTGAGAGATGGGGTTTTCATTTTGTTGCATATGGATCTCCAGTTTTCCCAGCACCATTTGTTGAAGAGGCTATCTTTTCTCCAATGTATGTTTTTATTTTTTGTTTTATTCCTTTGATATTTTAAGATGAAAAGTAAAAAAACAAACAAACAAAAAAACCCAAAAAACTATTTTTAATGGAAAACTTGATCTAAAAGTTTTGTTTAAATTTTCTTCTGAGTTTTTAAAAGTCTACAACTATTTCTTTTCTCAAAATAAACAGCTTGACACCTTTAGATAAATGTGGCTCCACATTCTCAGTTCATGTCTGTGGAATTTTATTTGTGATAAATAAATACATGAATAAATAATTAAGATTATTTATTTAAATATTTGGGGTCTGCATCTAACTGATATATTTTCAAGCAGATTTTAAGTAATTCTTTTTAAAAAATTTTCTCTCAGGATGGGGGTTAAATTCTTCACTTACCATTACAATAATTGGATTTTTAAAAATACTTTTTTAACATAAAGTTATATTCTGTAAGTTCTCCACAATGATTTAGTTTTGAAATATTTTTCCTGGCCAAACTAAATTATCATATTTGATGGGATCTTCTATTTCTGAATTTTGAGGATAAGATCTATACAGAAATAATAATAAAAATACCTTGAACATCATTAAAAATTGTGTTTCTAGAACTTAGTTTTCCTTAGTTGTAATTTTTTGTTCTGTCTACTGCATTTAGCTCATCCTATACTCAATAAGCTGCTTCTGTCTGCTTCCTCCTTCTTTCTTCCAAGATAGCATAGTAAAGTAGTAAGGGAATTTTTTTAAAAAGTAGCAAATACATTAGATTATTATCATTGTTGTTAATCCAGAAGTATTTCTTCACATGGTAGACTTTAATGGATAACTGGGACCAGCCAGAAAAAGGAAAATGAGCAGGAGTTTACCTTTCTGTAAGGTTTTCTTTATTCACTGCTACAATGTGATTTCCTCTTTAAAAACCTCTTGTGTAAGAATTAGATTAAAATGGCTTTTTAATTGTCCTTTTCATAACATTTATTATCAACATTTATTCACTAACTGGTTATTAACATTTATTAAAGCTTCAAATGTTTAAAAAATTAAGTTACTAAAGTTTATTGGTAATATATACAAATAGAAGAGCTTACATATACAAATAGAAATTTTTTTTTATTAACTTTGTAGATGGCAACATGGCTAAACTTATTTACTAGTCCTAGAAGCTAATTTATAGTTATTTAGTATTCTCTACACTCTACATAGGCAATAATATTGTCTTTCAATACAGAAATTTTCATTTCTTCCTTTACAATCTGTAATTTTTTCTTGTTGTATTGCTTACCCTCTATTTGTTTCTATTAGAAGTGAAAAAGCCTTAATTATTTTACTGTTAAGGGTGATGATGACTGTGGGTATTTTGTGGATTTCTTTTATCAGTTAAAGAAAATTTTCTTTATTTCTAATTTTTGAGTTTTTTCACCTTTAGAAACGGATAAATCTTATCAAATGCTTTGTTGCATATTCTGAGATGATCTGTCACAGGACTAAACCTCATATTGGATAAACTTTTATATATATATATATATATATATATAAATCAGAAGTAATGATTTGAGGAAATGATAATATAACAATTGTTCTTTGGTTTTTTACCATTATGATTTGCATCGACTTATTATGAGATTTGGACTGCTTTGCATTGCTTGGGTAAAACATCACTAGGTCATAATCTGCTATTATTTTTGTATATTTGTGGAATAAAATAATACAGTGTAAGAAAGCTACTCCCAAACAACAGAGTGGATTCATAATGTGTATTAGTGTTAATGAGTTCTCTCAACCATCTTTCCTGTAAAGAGCAGTTTCATATTGTCTTAATAGTGCAATTCATGTGCAATGTCCAAGGAACAGGTAATATAAACTGGGCTACTATTACCTAAATATGAGCAATATTTATAAATTAGAAAATCTAATAAAAGATAATTATTTCAACTGAAGGTAACAGATTAATATAGACAATAAATGCAATATAATCAGAAAGTATAAGAAAAAACATTTGCTGTGACTTTTTAAGCTCATCTTATTATGTATGTTTATGTGTATAAATAAAACTAAAGATACTTCAAACTGTTTTAGGAGATGCAGAAACATCTAAGAGAGCTTTGGGTTCTTCAAATCTTTATGTTCTTAGTCCCTGATCCTTATGTATATTTGGAGATAAGCTAGAGAAAGGAAGAAATCAGCTACATAATGGATTTCCTCTTTTGTATTGTTATCTTTGAATAATTTCTAATGACTTAAAATGAATGAGCTTAATGAAACTTCCTAGAAGGACACTTTAGTAGATTTCACTTGTAGATAATTGTTTTTTAGTAGATACATAATTTGACCCTGAAGTAAAAATGCAAGTTGATTATATTTTATTAAGTATAGTGAAAGAAGTAAATCTATGCTTATTACCAACACAATTTTTAAACAAACTTAATGTTGCAGTGATAAAATGAAAATAATTCACATGCTACTGTATAATTAAACAGAAATTAATCTAATGCAAATGAAATTACTTTCACAAATATTTTAAAACTAGATAATTTCCTCATTGTTTCTGAGTATAACATTTTCAAAAATGTAAAATACAACTATCTTTGGAATGAGCTTTTCTAATCTTATAAATTATAATACAAGTTTAAAAAATGTACTTTTACAGGAAAAATTTTAATTTTATATGTTAAGCCATCAATTCCAAATTGATCTAATCAGATTACTTATATGACTTCAAATACATTGCTCACCTTTTTCTAAAAATAGCACATTTCAAGGTGAATGTATCACAGGACTAAAACTCATATTACATAAACTTTTTTTATATCAGAAGATAATAATTTCAGGAAATGATAATATAATAATAAATTATTTTCCTGCATAATCATTCTCACTGCATGCAATAAATGTTTGTGTTTTAACAAAATAACAACATCTAGCTCTCTCATCGATTATGTTAATTCTTAAACCTGAAACACAGAATCAGAAGAATTAAGTAAATATTTGTGCAGTTAATAGATTTTCCAACAAGTTATTTTACATGTGATGGCATTTCAAGAATGATAAAAACACATTTTTTCAGGTATTATTCTGTATATATCTATATGACTTCATCTTAATTTTTCCAAAGAAAAAAATGTATTTATCTTTCTTAAATAGAAAAGAAGAAAGGAAAGAAAGAAAGAAGGGAGGGAGGGAGGAAGAGGAAGAAAGGGAATGAAGGAAATCCCATCTCCATGTTTTCTGTGGTCCTGGGCATTTCCAAAGAGCATTTTCCTTTTAAATACAATTGAGGAAGACACTGTGATGTACAAATTATCTTGGGCCATGTAACTTTTGTATATTCCTCTCTGCTAGTGAAAATTTGTCAATCCAATTGTTGTTTATGGCTGATTCTTCTAAAAAAATAGATTTTCTTTAGAAACCCCTATGCTGGGAACTCCTGGTACAAAGCAGAGTTGTTATGGTGATGCCCTGTTCAAAGGAGGTTCCAGGGAACTCAGTCTTGACCCTCAATTTGGACAATAGCTTCTTCTGGGGTGAGGGGGATTACAAGTGTAAGTTGATTATTATAATTGGGTCTGCTAGTCTCTGACCTTGGTCCTGCTTGCCTTGAAGAAACTTTTTCATGGAAAACACCTTTGATGTTTCCCACCCACATCCAGGGTCGGAGGTGGCAATGGTGTTCCCCTCAGTGGAATGGGCTGGCTGAGAAATAAAACGAAGAGAAACAGAATGGCGGAAAAAAACCACAGCACACAGAAAGTAGTTTGAAAAACAGGGGCAAGATGGGCTAACTGATCAGACAGATTGAGCTTCTGGTAAAATGGCACCAGTGCCTCTGCTTTATTTATATTGGGTAACATCAAAAGTCCTCCACAGAATGTTTTTCTCCAAAAGAAGTTAAATGTGGGTTGTTCAGTTTCTTAGCATTATGCCCATCTCTGGAGCTACTATGAGGAACCTTTCTAGCAGAGTGGAGGGAAAGTCATGTGTTTTGAGCGATGTGTCGTTGTTGGAGAGATACAGAAAGTTCCCAATGCCAGGCTCTCTCTCCCTGGCTTCCGTGCTGAGAGAAGAGCCTCCTGTATTTCATGGATGGCTTTCCACAGATGTTAAAATCTATTTAATAAAGTGCTGAGCTGGCTCTGGGTCATTCATCTCTCATCAGGGGATGGAGAACCATCAGGCCCTAGCTTTTTCTCTATGTGTGTCTGTTTGTCTTTTCTTCATTCCCATCGCCCCTCACCAGTTTCTGAATTAATGGACATACAGGTTGGGGCAACTTACTGTGCTTTATCTTTTTGTAATACTTTGCTAAAAGCACTACAAACTAGTACCTCAGTAAGTTCCATTACACTAAGAGGTGTTTATTTTGACTATGTCTCTTAAAGCTACTCACTTGGTAGAACCACCTGATTTGTTTCTTTGACAGTTTTCTCACCTGCAATTTCCTCTTCTCATTTCCTGCTGTTAGATTGCTAGGCCAATGGAATGGAACATACTCTATATTATTGTAGGACAATCCCCATCCCAACATGTTGATCTGCTCCTAGAAAGAAGTCCTAAATGTAATACTAAAGTGGAAATTTCTTCTATCTAGTGTAGAATTCTCTGTTCCACATTAACATTCAGAAAGCTAGATTTCCTTCTTCTTCTTTTTCTTTTTGTTTGGCTTTTGGTGTTTGTTTTGTCAGCTCATAGAGGAGAGTCATTGTCAGCATTATTGAACCTGGATCACATGCATGACTGTGCTATGGTTTAAGGAAAGGGGAAGGTTGTCCACAAGTCAGAGCTTATTCCTAAGGCTATGCTTCTATAAACCATGCTTATCACTTTCCTTACCTTCCTTTGGAGAAAACAGGACTACATCTTTGACAGAGATGTTCTTTTTTTTTTTATTGGTTGTTCATAACATTACAAAGCTCTTGACATATCATATTTCATACATTAGATTGAAGTGGGTTATGAACTCTCAATTTTTACCCCAAATGCAGATTGCAGAATCACATCGGTTACACATCCACAATTTTACATAATGCCCTATTAGTAACTGTTGTATTCTGCTACCTTTCCTATCCCCTACTATCCCCCCTCCCCTTCCCTCACATCTTCTCTCTCTACCCCATCTACTGTAATTTATTTCTCTCCTTGTTTATTTTCCCGTTCCTCTCACAACCTCTTATATGTAATTTTGTATAGCAATGAGGGTCTCCCTTCATTTCCATGCAATTTCCCTTTTCTCTCCCTTTCCCTCCCATCTCATGTCTCTGTTTAATGTTAATCTTCCTGCTCTTCCTCCCTGCTCTGTTCATAGTTGCTCTCATTATATCAAAGAAGACATTTGGTATTTGTTTTTTAGGGATTGGCTAGCTTCACTAAGCATAATCTGCTCTAGTGCCATCCATTTGCCTGCAAATTCTATGATTTTGACAGAGATGTTCTTGACCACACTTTATAATGACTTTTTAGAGAAATTTTTTGACTAGGAATTAGCATAGAAACTTGTTTTTGTCCTGCCTGATCTGCTCTTTGTTAAGAATCTTGGTAAATCAGGTTACTGCAAACCCCTTATTAATCCTTAATATCTTATCAAGTGTCCATCCTTTTTTATAAGTCCTTGACCTGTCTGAGGCAAGAATTCTTACAGATCAGGTTAATAGCCATCCTTCCTGCCCTCAGTGTCTTCCCTTAGTAAATTTCCACCCTCTTGCTTTCTTTCTCTCTCTTCTCCTTGGCTTTGAATCTGAATCTGCACTCATTAGTTGTATTTGGAGTTGAACCTGAGTCTTCTTCCCTATTGTAATAACCCTATTGCATTGATTATGAATAAGTCTTCTTTTCAATTACCAGGCCTGAGAATAATGTTTTTTCTTTAACAACTTCAGATATTAAAGGAAGATTGTAAGATCTAGCGTCACTGGGCATGTATGAACTTGTATTTCCATTTGTGCATGAAGGGGAGAATTCATTTGTCAAAAGACTAACAAATTTACTAAGAATTCATACTAATTCAACTTTTGCAAGATTAACATTAAAATCAAAATTAAAGGCTGGGGTTTTGGCTCAGAAGTAGAGGGCTCACTTAGCATGCATGAGGCACTGTGGTTCTACCCACAGCACCACAACAAAATAAAATAAAGGTATTGTCTTCGCCTACAACTTAAAAATAAATGTTTAAGAAAAAATCAAAATTAAATATGAATATATCCATCATACAAATACACGTTCCCATTTTTGATAAATAAAAAACATCATTTTTTCTGTATAGAAGAAATGGAAAGATACAGGAGAATTAAAGGACAGGGAATTAAATTTAGAGAGGTGATGTATACTAAGAGAACTTAGTTTAATAAATTGTATATTGAAATTTTGCTAAGATAGTACAGTTTGGGTGCTCTTGACATATATGCACACAAATGGGAACTTTAGAATATAATGAGCATATTGAATTGTTGACTATAATAATAATTTCACCATGTATATGTATATCAAAATATCATGTTATGTACTTTAAATTTATATAGTAAAAAAGTAGTTTATGAGAATTCCAAAAAGTATATTTAAGTAAATAAATTTAAGTAAATATTTATTTTAGTAAATATTTATATTTATACAAGTAAATACATATACTCATATAAAATATATTTTAATAGATGAAAGCTATGCTTTTTGAACAGAAGTTATATTGTAAAAACACAAGGAAATAGTTATATCATTGAGATCTTTAACTTGATGTTTTATTTATATTTCTTTATCAATGGGAGTGTTATTTTTTATTACCAATATATATTAACTATGTAATTAAAGGGGTTATAACTTTTTGAATTTCCACAAATTTCTTTCCATTATATTCTCATTAATATGAGATAAGTAATGAATTTTAATCTATAGTATTTATTCATATACATAGGTAAAGAGAAAGCATTTTAGAACATGCAAACAATTTTAAAATTAACATGATAAATTTAAATAAATTGAATATGTAGAAAATGAAAATGTATTTTGCTGTTAAAGGACTATTGTGAGTTTAATTCATATTCAAATATTTTATGTTTAGTAACTTCAAACAAAAGAGAAAGTGATTTGAACAGATGTGATCTTAGTATGATTCCACTCTATAAAGAATATCATGTTGAGCTACCAAAGGCCTATAAACCAAGGAGAAGAATAAAGAGTGACTTTTATGTAGTCCCACAGGATACTCAAAGTTGATTTATCATGTGGCATGTCTGGGCATCCCAAATAGATGGTTAAAATAAATATTTGATGCTAGTGAAAAACAGTGAAGAGCAAAGAGTAAAATATTCCTTTCACTGGATGGAAAAAAATCTTTCTCTAAATTTAGTTCCACAACAAAAACAAGAAAACTTATGTACATGTTATAAAATAAAACTGAAATGTTTTACTTACACATTCTGAGGTTTCCATATCTGTCTCTCTCTATATATTTTTCTCTCTCTCCCTCTCTTTCAGTATCTTCAGTGGCCCTGAGTCACTGTATTGATAAAACTCCCTGTCTGATATTCCCATAATGGAATGTAACCACTGGAATATAGTGTGTTTGAATTTTTTGCTTCCTGCTGGAAGCCAGACAGCCTGCTTCAAAGTCCAGCTCTGTCATCTATCAGGAGGATGACTCTTTCACAATTTATTTATGTGTAAACAAGAATAATAGTAATAGTATCTACAGCACAGATTGTTTTATACACACACACTCACGCACGCACGCACTCACCCAAATATATATATATATATATATATATATATATATATATATATATATATATAATCAAAGGTCAATTTTTTTGAAATGTACCTGCTATATATGCACATTTGCAAAGCCACTTTATCATAGATATTTGCATGAACCAACACACATTGTAATAAACCTCTATCACTATCTTTTTGGTTTTATTTCTCTGGAGAACTGTATTACAAGTAGGATTCTATTTTACCTATTTACATCTGCAGTGATCCTATATGAAGGCTGGACCACAAATTCTATAGTAGTAGGAGTTAGGGTAGGATTTCAGCATATCTTTTTGTAGGAAACATGATTCAACCCATAATAATAATCTATATATGATGTCTACTCTACTCGAATACAAAAATTTATTCCTTACTTAGACAACTTGGTAGCTTACCCCAGGCCACATCATTAGTGTGTTATAAATAAGAACTAAAAAAAACCACCAAAAATTCCTGCTAAGTCATGCTCCCCAGTGATGCTACAGAAAAAATGAATCTCATGTTGCCATACTCCCACAAAATTGTGCTATGGGAAATACACATGAAATTCAAACTCTTTAGTTGACTACTTATACAGCCTAATGATGAGTTAACTCACTGCTTCTTTCTTTGTTATAGGTAAAATAAGCTTTTTTTTTTTTTGTCTTTCGTGTTTTCTGATTTGAACACTAATCATAGTTATTGCAATTATTTAATTTATTTGACAGTTTTCACATTAACCTATAAAATATCTGAGGAGAGTGTCTATTTATTTTTGTGAATTATTTTATTTAAAGTGATATATGTTTAATTTACTATATTTTATAAAGTTAGGCAGTGAATTTCAAATTTCAGTCATACCATTAAGTTCATATATAATGAAAAATAAAATGTTTCATGAAAGATAATTTTTAATTATTATCTGAGAGTAATTAACTTAATAGACAACATTTTGCTTAATATTTTTAAAAATATTTGTAAATATCTTTATGCAATGTAACTGAAAATTTTTTATTTTTATAAATATAATTCTTAATATACTAAGATGATAATTTCCCTCTTGTTTTATTGAGTTATAGTTAACATACATTACTTATCCTTTCAAAATGTACAACTCAGTAGTTTTTAGTGTATTTGCAAAGTTGTGTACTAATTATCACTATTGAATAGATTATCTCATTACCCTAGAAAGCATATCTCATACTACTTAGTTGCCATTATTCAGTTCTTTTTTCTTCCAGTTCCTGCCACTAATTTACTTTCTATATCAAAAAATCTACATATTCTCAATATTTCACATGAATAAAATCTATGCAAGCATCTTATGTGATTTATTTCACTTAGGATGTTTTCAATGTTCATCAAAATTATAGCACATATTTCATTCTTATGACTGGCCAAATGTGTATCCATTGTATGAATGAATTTTTTTAAAATCCATGACTCAGTTAATAGACCAATGTATTGTTTCCATTTTTTGGCTATTATTAAGGATGATGCCATAACTATTTTCTCCAAGAATAATCAATCTTACAATCCATATTTATTCATAGTATTAGTGCAATGAATTGTTCAGTTAAAAAAAACTTAATTATTTTTCTGGTTTTATTTATGAGGGATTTGATCTTAAATTAATCTTAACATAATAATGCTACATTTATAGATGTGAATTGATCTTGTGATTATTTTTATTAATATTTCTATTATATATTTTATAATATTTCTATTATTTTCATGTTTCATAATGATTAAATTGCAATTGAAATTAGAGAAGGAATATCCATAGAAAAGTTTTAAGTAAAATTAAGAAATTTCTGGAAACTAAATTCCATACAGTTCAATCTCACACTAATTAAAATATAAATAAAATGTTTCCTGACATTTTTTTATAGTAAGGTATGCACAAATAGTTCATGTTCTGCCAAGGAAGAGAATAAAAATAAATATAATACATTGTTTTTTAAATCATAAGCTGTTTGATGAATTATCAAGGTATGGACAACTAAGAATGACTGAGAATATAACTTTATGAATTGCAAGAACAAGATATAGCAAAACCAAGGTAAATACATTATTAGTTTCATTAAATCCATAGATGTACAAGACTTATAACTACAAATATATTATGTTATATATTTGGAGTTGAAGTAGAAAACCAAATTTTTGCCATAATTTGACAACTCACTTTGGATAGAAAATATAAGAGATACTGTTTTAAGTAAAAATTTAGGACCCTTAAGCACAAATTGGATTCCAAATGATCTAAACATTTGATTGTTTATCAAGCTTTAATTATTCAATACAGTATGGCTGGACTTTTCCTGTATATTTTTATTTTTTTTTGTTGTTTTTGTTGTTATTATTTTTAAGATTCTTAATATAACCTCTCTGTATTTTTTTTGAGACTCTCTCAACTTGGCAATAAACATTTACATGTTCCCAAAGACAAAACTAGAAGCAATTTACAAGGTGATTTTTGTCAGAATGTTAAATGAACATTAGGTACTTATCAGATCATATACCTCCTCAAGAACTTGAAAAAAAAAAACTAGTATGTTATAAATAACAAAATAAGTAACAATGTATTTTAGAAATCTTCTTGATGAAAGATATGCATTACAACCACTAATCATTTTCCTCTTCATTTCTTGTTTTTCTCATATCAGACCAAGTATATTATAAATATTATCCACAAATATTAATTTTTCCAAGAATTCTAGGTTGCCTGATTATTTATACTTTTAATTTATAATCAAATTTTGTAACATCAATACTGTATTATTTACATACTTGTCCAATTAAAAATGATACTGTGACCATCAACTGATTGGTTTATGACAGCAGTAACCCAATCAGTCCATCCTAGTTTGAATGGATGGATTGGGAAATAATTGTATACAGGTGGGTCACTGGGCTTGTTTCTTGGAAATGTGAATTTGCCCAATGGCCACTTCTTCCTCTCTGCTTTGTTGTTGCCATGAATAGCAGCACTGTTCTATGGCTTCCTTCCACCATGATGTTCCACCTCACCTTACACCTGGAGCAAAACAGTTATCCCACAATGGACTAAACTACTCATACTTAGAGTCAAAATAAGCATTTCCTCCTCCAAGTTGATCTGGTCAGATATTTTGTTCACAGAAAGGAAAAGGTAACAAAGAAAGAAGTTGATACTGAGAAATGGGGTCATTGTGATTAACCTGACCATGTGATGCTGAAGCTTTTGGACTTGGTTTGTAGGAGGGATGAATTAGGGAAATTTTGGAGATGAAGGCTGGAGAATCCTTGGTTTATTGCAAGCAGAGTTTCATGTGTTATTCTCAGGGGAGCTCATAAAACCAGAAGGACAATAGAAAACAGAAATGCAGATTGTGCTTCTGGGGCTTCAGGGGGAATTAAAGATTTTGTTGGAAATTATACTAGAGGACACTAATGGTATATTCTTGCAAAAATCTTGCCTACATTTTTTCCATGTTCTGTAACTTAGTGTTAGGTTTGTTTAAAGGTGATGAACTAATTAAACTGCTGGAGGAAATTTCAAGGTAGCATAGCTTCCAGTCAGTGACATGGATATTGCTGGCAGATTTGTCCAGCTTTACAGTAAGAGTTGGGATCAGAAAGTAAAGGTGCAAGATTTAAAAATGTTTCATTTGGGCCAGAAAAAAAATATGGGGCCAAGAAAATGTGGTTGTTAAAGAGACTATGGCCACTGAAGTAATACTACATACTTTGCACATATAAAAAGCAAAGGTATCTTTAAGGAATCTTAGGAATTTCCAAGACCATACCCATTGCAGGTTTTAGGGTATTAGAAGGGATAAATCCTTGAGAAGAGATCATGGGGGAGTCATGTTTTCAAAGGGGGTTTCAGAATTAATTTCAATATGATCACCTATCCAGGCACTCAAAGCCACTGCAGTCATGATTTCTGGGGACCCAAGTATTGTGAAAGTTGGTGGTAGACCTTCACATCATCCATGTGGTGTTGATTCTTCAGGAAGGCAGGATGCTGGAGTTAAAGGGTCATGGAGGCTTTCACAAAGATTTCAAAGGACAATCTCTTAGACCAGGCAAAGTGTATTGGCATCAGAATCCCTGTGTGCTACCTCTGAAGGGGGAATGCATAAAGCTGTAAAGGAAAAGCCAAAGTTGGAATGGAGACCCTAGGAATTAAGAGATGGCAGCAACAAGAACTGTCTACTGACAAAAGATGCTGGTTGTGGAGGGAACTAGGCTAAACAGAGGACACATGGGCTAAAAGCAACAGGGCCCAAAGGTAAGGTATCTTTTGAAGAGTACATCTCACTGTCATGTGTCCTAAATTCAGTAGGCGGAGTTATGCGATACGTTTGATTGGCTAGTTTGCAGTCTAATTTTGGTTCCATCTCTTCTTTTTCTGCCCCTATTCTTCCCTTTGGGAATGGGTATGTTTAATCTGTGCCACTATATATTGGATATATGTAATTGCTTTTAATTTTTACATGGGCACACAGCCAAGAGTTTTCCTTGAATCTCAGATGACACTTTGAACTTGGATTTTGGGGCAATGCTGGAATTGTTAAGACTGTGAGAATCTTGGAGGTGGACTAAATGTATTTTGCATTATGACATAGATAGAAGCTTTTGGTGGCCACAGGCAGAATATTGTCATTTGGATATTAGGTGTCCCCTCAAAGCTCCTATGTTAATTCAGGGATGGTTGAAGGTGAATTGATTAGATTGTATAGCTATAAACTTCTCAGTTTATCCAAGTTTAAAGAAACTATTTAGGTCTGTAGGTGAGGGATGGGGGGCATGACTGAAGGAGGTGGGTCACTGGGGATATGCCTAAAAGGGTTCATCTGTCTTGATGCCCTTATTCCCTTCCTGAATGCCAAGAAAACATCAGTGGTCTCTCCCACCATGACCTTCCCCCATGATGTTTTGCCTCACAAGGGCCTAGAGCAATGGAGTCATCGTCCCAGGGACTAAACTTCTAATACCATGAGACAAAATAAACATTTCCACCTTTAAGTTATTATTGTTGGATATTTTATCACAATGAAGAACAAGTAACACAGAAATCATATTTTTATTAAAATAACTTTTAATATACAAGTGTATTATATACACGATGATTTGATATATGTATACAGTATATAATCATGAAATAATGATATTAACCTTTTCATCTTTTACACATTTAAATTTTTTTAAATTAACACATAATAATATACATTTATAAGGGAAATGTGATATTTCTAAATATGTATATAATATGTACTGATCAAATCAGGATAATGAACACTTTCATCTCATTATCATTATTTTGAGTTTAAGCTTTTAAGCTGCTGTCTTCTATTAACTCATCAACTACACAGAAGGTTGTTGTAAACTATAGTGCTCACACTGTTCTGTAGTGAACACTTTGCTCAAAACTAGAACTCATTATTTCTATCCAACTGTTTTTGAAGTATCTGTTATCCAGTCTCCTACTATTCTCTCTCCCCTTCTCAATCTCTATTAATCAGTATTATACATTCTGATTGACTTCTATTTTTACCATTCATATATGAGAAAACATGCAGAATTTGTCTTTCTGCATCTGACTTATTTCAGTAACATAATGTATTCCAGTTCAATAACAAAATGTACCATTTTGCTGTCAATGATAGGATTATTCCCTGACTGAACAATACTCAATTAAGTCTGTACAATGAAACTGTACAATCTTTTAAATTATTCAATATAGTGACCTATCTTTACTAAAAATGCTTGTATTTTACACATATTAAAATATTTCTTCTGATAGTGTTTATTCTTCTTTATATTTTGAATTTATTTTCTATTATTATAAATCCTATTTGTTTAAATTATTAATTGAAGCTCTGCTTTTTTATTTTCAATGTGTTACATTTATTTACCATTTTTTAAATTTATTTATTTATTTATTTATTTATTTATTTATTTATTTATTTATTTTAGTACTGGGGATTGAACCCAGGGGTGCTTAACCACTGAGCCACATCCCCAGCCCTTGTTAAATTTTAGAGACAGGGTCTCACTAAGTTGCTTAGGGTTTGACTAAGTTGCTGAGGTTGGCTTTGAACTCACAATTCTCTTGCCTCAGCCTCCTGAGCTGCTGGGATCATAGGCATGTGTCACTGCACCCAGGTGTGTTTATCACTTTGTTGTATAATTTACAATTTTTGTCATTACTTTTTAATAAATGTAAGATAACAATTCATTTTAGAAATGTGGAAGTTTAGTCAGGATTGAAGAACATTTAGTTCTTGGTGCTCCTGGTTTGCTTTAAATATGCAAATCATTTTTTTTCTTTTTTAATTTTTTCTGTCTTAACTTTTGAATATGGAAGAAAAAGAAGTGATGATGTAGAAAATGTCTGAAAATATTACTATATTTTCACTAAGAAGAATTGAAGGTAAATATTAATTTCACCCATTTTAAGCTTTTCATAATAATAGGAATAAAATAATTATAGTATATATTTTGAACACTCATTGACCATCAACTTTTGCTTTCTTTTGTATTCTACTCCAAATATAATTAAACTCATGTTTCCAACATGAATACTTTCTAAATATTTTTACATTTTTATATATACATAAGTATATTATTAAAAACTTATTTTGTTCTTTTACAGCTCATTTTTAAACTTCTATATTCAATTCATTATATTAAACATTTTAATTATCAAATCACTCATTTATAGATAATAATTTGGCATCTAATACATTTTAAAATTAAATGTAATTAAATATCACATTTGTCTTGTTATGTTCTATACTAGAAATAAGATTTCCAAAGCATAAAATATACACTTTGAAATATACCTGAGCCCATGCCTACTTACTTTTAAAAGTGATATTTATTTATTTCTAGTACCTTAGAGTATCTCTGAGTATTGCAGTTTTTAAACAAAAGTTGTGAAAAATAAGTTTAAAAAACTAAGAAAGCATTATTTTAGGTATAATCTTATATTTAGTGCTTCACTATGCTAACCATGCTTTTTACTTTCTATATTCTCATACTCTTATTTGTTAAACTTGGTTACCTTTTTCTGGGTTAGCTGATTCCTAAAGGTAGCACACAACTCACCAGGGCACCTTTCATCACCAGTCAATCAATTCAGAGCTGCTATCCCCAATGATTTCTTTTCTACAGTTCTCACTTTCTAAGCCCCCATCCACCTGCATTAATCAATGCAGTGCCAGTTTTTTATAATTTTATATTGATTTTTCTTTAAAAATGATCATACATTCTAAATCTATAATACTGTATTTTGGGGTATTTAAATCACATAACATTAAACAAATACACATTGTTTGGAGAACTCCTGTGATGAAATAGATGTGATAAATAAGAGAAAATTTATAAAGGATTTTTTATAAACCAATAATTACAGTGCAAATCTTAGAAAACAAATGCATTAATAGAATGATAATCTTTTCATTCAATGTTCTAATTATTTGTAAACATCTAAGTGATATAGCACACATACAACTTTCATTGAGATATACACATTGTTAGGTATTTTAAAAATATATTTTATAAATACATATGTATAAAAATATATTTAAAAAAAACTTTGCCTATGGAACAAAAATAAGTATCAGAGAAACATGAAAAATAAGGCTTTTCAATAATGGAAGGGTTCTTCCCTAAATTTGATCCACTGAATACTAAAAATATCTAAAAACTCAAACTGTTGGAATGATAAAGTTCTTGCATGACATAAATTCTTTTTTTGCTATTAAACTTTGTTAGAACTCTTTCATAATGTGTTCAACTCTATTCTTGTCACATCTTGCTTCACCCTTCTCCTTAATAGTAAAATTGTAAAGGAGTTTGTCTTGAAAAGAGACATTACTGAAGGTAATCATTTATATATTCTTCTTTCTTACTGCAAAATAATAATAAAACGAATATATTTTTAAACTAAAAATAGTGCAATATGATCATCTTCACTTATTACTGACCTTAATGATATTGTTCTGCCACATTTGGTTTACAGAGCCTTAGTCTACCATACATAGAAGAGAAACACACTTAACCTGATGTAATTTTGTCTTTATATAACCTTAAAAGTATTCCCTGAAAATTAAAATATCTGTTATCACATCAAATTCTTAGACATCAGATAACTTAACATATCATAATAAATTTGTTTATTTAAATTTTTAAATAAAATTCTATTTTTGATAGATCCCTAGGAAGCATGCCTACATAATTTGCATTTTTTGACAAATAGTATTTTACCTGAGAAGTAAAATAGAAGATACTGAGTCATACATGAAAATAAACATTACCTAGATATTCATTCACTTAAATAGTTAAAACCTTTCTATCACATGGCCCTCTTGGAAATGTGAACTTTACAATTCTAACCAATAAAATCTTAGATTATTTTTGAGTAAGAGGAATGTCTGGCATGTTACTGCTTAGTTAAAAAAAGTCTAAAAGGAGAATTTGTTCAATCTTCTCCATTTCAGTATAAAAAACTGACAGAAACAGTAGGAACATTTCATTTGATTAATTAAAGCTAATTTTATAAATCTCTTTCTATTCCAAGCTTGTCAGATGGGTAAATTCAGGCAAGATACATGAACTCCAAACATACATTATAATGTGCATTCTTTATGGTATTTTTTTGTCCCATAGTTATTATTGACTCAGTTATTATGAAGACATGGCTATGTTAATACAAAATTGGGCTCAACTCTTTTTATAATAACCTACACAATTTTAAAATATTTTTATTTGTTTTTATTAGTTAAAAATGATAGTAGAATTTATTTAGACATATTAGACATATTATGTATATATGGAGTATAACTTCTCATTCTTTTGGTTGTACTTGATGTATAATTACATTGGTCAGGTAATCATATATGAACATAGCGTAGTAATTACTGATTCATTCTTTCTTCCTATTCCCATTCCCCTTCCCTTCCCTTCATTCCCCTTTGTCTAATCCAAAGTACTTCTGTTCTTCCCTACCCACTACCCCTTATTTTGAGTTAGAATCCACATATCAGAGAAAACATTGGTTTTGATTTGGGGGGGATTGTCTTATTTCTCTTAGCATGATATTCTTCAGTTCTATCCATTTACCAGCAAATGCCATAATTTCATTCTTCTAATGGTATTATTACGTTGAGTATATGTACCACATTTTCTCTATTCATTCCTCTGTTGAAGGGCACCTAATTTGGTTCCACAGTTTAGCTGTTGTGAATTAAGTTACTTTTCTAGTAGCTTGTTTATCATTGATGTGGCTATGTTACTATAGTATGATGATTTTACAAATTTTACGTGACCAAAATAAAGCTATTGGGTTACATCTTACCTCTTCTTCAACAGTCTTCTTCGTTTTTTAAATTTTGTTTAGTTGTAGATGGACACAATTTATTTATTTATTTTTATGTGGTGCTGAGGATTGAACCCACTGCCTCACATGTGCTAAGCAGGTACTCTACCACTGAGCTACAACCCCAGTCCCTCAACAGTCTTCTTTACTTCACTAAATAGTAACAAAATCATCCTGTTGCTTCAGCTTACAATTTAGAATTTATCCTTGATTCCTCTACTTCCATGTGAATACACATAAAACCCATCAGTAATTTATAACAAAATCTTCTGAAAGTATATTCCTAAAACACCTGTCTCTAGTTAGGCCACTGTCACCTTAGAATAAACTCATGGGTCACTTTAATTGTATTGGCTTATGATTATTCTGTCTCTGCCTGCCCCTGTCCTTCTAGGATCCATTTTCCATTAAACATTTGGAATAACCTGATAAAACTATATACTGCACTCAACTTCTTACAGACTTCCTAAAGTATTCCCATAGAATAAAAGTTCAAACTCCTTTACTTATACTTTCTGCACTGATTTAATCTTTCATTAGATTTGTTCTTCTGTTTCCACTACCTATAATGGCTTCTTATCACTTTTCTATTAACTATTTCTCATCTTATGATTCTTGGATTGTTTTTTTGCACAGAATACTCTTCCACAGTGATGGTTGTACTTTTAGCTTTTCTTGTTCTTCAGGATAATCACTGATTTTTTTTTTTATGTTTATAGAAAGGCCTTCTCAGTTGCCTTCCTTGAAAAGCCAACCTGTTAGTCACAATGAGAAAACTACATTATACTTCTGTACATTAAACAAATGTCTATATTTGTTTTCTACCTTTTTTCTGAAGTGTCTTCTAATTCATCTGGATACTTAACCCAAGTATCTAGAGAAACTTGAGATTTGTCAAAAAATTATTGGAAAAGAATGGATTAAAGAAACAAAAAAGCAAATACAACTTACTGTTATCCAACTTAATTTACATAAATTGATGAATGAAATTTCAGTTTAATGATACAAAAAATAAAATCATGCAATTATGAGACTATCTATCACAAGTAGCTGATTACCAGAAAAATTATGGTCTCTGAATAGGAGAAATCATGTATACTCACTAATCATTGGCTAGATCTCAATGACAAGACTACACATCATTTCAGGATAGGTTTAAATATAGCTTTGTGATTCAGGAATAAGGAGAAATAAAGTATCCCATTAACGAAGGAATTCAATTTGGGAAGTTCACCTTCCCAGCAAGAATATCAATATCTTCCTCAGCACATAGAGCAGAAATCATTTTCTTAGTTGGCATTCTCCAAAACTAAACCATAAGAAAAAGGGGGGGGTATATAACTAATTTATTTGAGATGTGATCCAAAGAAATATCAGAAGGGTAAATGAAAAGAAAATTTGAAAGTCAGTTTTTAAGCAAGTTACCACTGTTTGTAAATGGCTGAGTTCTGTAGGACACTAAGGCCAATCTGCAGTGTTTAAAACTTCCTCCAGGTCATGAAAAGTGACTATTGGCCCATATAAGAAAAATCCGCTTTGCCTTCAAAGAAAATTTCCCGATGATGAAGTTCAGGTGCTAGCAGTTGGTAAATCAGGCCAGTGTGCCCTGAAATCATGAAGGCTAAAAGGATTGAATCAGTGAGAACCTCTTCTTCAGTTGACATCATTCATTGTTTAACACTGAATCTTGAGATAAAGCCAAGCACCTAAATAAGAAGTAGGTTCAAGAGTCCTCCATTGTGCACTATTTCTGTCTGTTCCTATCTTTGTGGGTCTGCTTTCTTGGCTGCCGTGATCTCCTGACTTTCTTCTCAAATTCCTCATTAAAGGGGAAGTACTATGATAGATCTGACATAGAAATACTTCTCTTATTAAGTTATGTAGAACTCCAACCTTGCATGATAAGCAAGATCTTATTAGCTCCCTAGCTCAATAACATGATATGTATGTCCACTTCAGCTGGTGATGGGAAAAGGTGAAGAGTTACGGTTTAGATATGAGGTATCCCCGAAAAACTCATGTGTGAGACAATGCAGGAAGGTTTAGAGGTGAAATGACTGGGTTATGGGAGCCTTCACCTAATCAGTGAATTAACCCTCTGATATGGATTAACAGAGTGGTAACTGAAGGCAGGAAGGGTGTGGTTAGAAGAGGTAGGTCATTGTGGGCACTCTGTTGGGTTTATATGGTATATCTGGCAAGTAGAGTCTCTGTCTGTTTCCTGGTGCCATGTATGGAGCTAATTTCCTCTGTCACACCCTTCCCCCATGATGTCCTGGCTCCTTGGAGCCCCAGGGAATAGAACTAGCTGTCTATAGACAGAGACCTCTGAAAATGGGAACCCTCAAATAACCTTTTTTCTTCTCTAATTGTTCTTATCAGGTCTTTTGAACACCGCAGCAAAAAAAGCTGACTAAAACAAGAAGGGAGGGAAAAATAGAAAGGAACACAGTAATAGGTATCTTTACAGAGGTGGATAGTGAGAGAGCATCAGGTGTTTTCAAGATCTTGCTGATTGGCAAAAGCATTCTTCAATATGATTTAAACTGAAGAAAGGTGATATATCATATGAATGTATACAGAAAAAAATAATGTTTTTATTGTTTAGTGGGTTCTTCAATTTTTAAGCTTATTTTACCTTTTATTAAATATGAATAAGGCTAATGTCCAAATTATAATATTTGACACAGAAAAAATAAACAACAGCCTGGCACGTTAGCACACACCTGTAATCCCAGCAGCTCAGGAGGCTAAGGCATCAGGATCACAAGTTCAAAACAAGCCTCGGCAATTTAGTGAGGCCCTAAGCAACTTAGAGAGCCTTTGCATCAAAATTAAAAATAATAGGGGCCCGGGGATGTAGCTCAGTGGTTTAGAACCACAGAGTTCAATTCCTGGTACTAAAAAAAGAAGGAAAAAAAAAAAAAACAATATCCAGACTACATGTAGATAGTATCTATCTTATATCTATAATGTATTTTAGTAATATATGTATACAATATATATAAAATCATGTATATATATTATATGTAATGAATATAGAGCAAATAATTACCTATACATTAAAATGTTTCATTAATACAGAAGAGTTCAAGAGTTCATCTTAAATTTTCCAACTCAAAGCTAATAACTTGGTACTGTTAGTTTTTGAAGCTAAAACACAACTTTCACTTCTACTAATTAGGCTCTTTGAAAATTCTTGCCTCCAAGCTAACAGCTTGTTTTCTTCCATCATATTCTGCAAACTAAATACTTCTTGTTGCAATCAAGCTTTAAAGTTACATGGCTTCAGGCAAGATTGTTAAGTAAGATTCTAAACAAAGTCTCTTAAGCAACGATGGGAAAAAAGTTCAATGAAACTTGCTTAAAACAAAACTCTAAGGACCATGAAAATTAATATGAAATAGGCTCACTATAATATTTGGGAGAAGTTAGCTTTATGTTTAATTAGGCATAGATTATTTTACTTAAACTTAATATTTTATTCATCTTAGACGCATTTTCCTTTTAAATGTAGGAATAATGTCTTCAAATATCTGTGTAACAATAATATAATATTTATACTTACATTGACAATTATTTTTATTACTTTACATATAATGTAATTTAGGATACTACATCTACTAAATTTAAGCTTTTATTAAATTTGCTATGCTTTATAATTTTGAAAAATTATGGATACCCCATAATGTCAGGAATTATTTATGTTGGTTTATTTTAATTTTTTAATTCTTATATGAACTTGTTACATTTTCCAAAAGGTCATTTGAGATATTACTAATAATATTTTTTAAAATTCAATAGGCTAGGGTCAGTGATAAAGTGCCCCAGAGTTCAATCCCTGGTAACCTCCCCAAAAAAATAAAATAAAATTTCAATAAAATTATCCTTTTTTTTTCACATCTGACGTATGTGCATCACTGTGATAAAAAGAACAAAGACTTTGCCCCATGTACATAGTGGCATCCTGATAGTACATTTCATCATTTCAAACAAAAAGTAATGTTGCCAGGTATAACATTAAAATTAGCAAATATATTCAGAATGACACTTAAATTGAAAAATATAAAACCAACTTTGTACACTATGTTATTATGTAGAATAATTCTGGTGATTTCTGTATAAGGAGAACAAGGGAGAGGAGGGAGTTTGAGAGGGAGAAGTGGGAGATCATGCACTAAAATCAAATTCCATGCATGTATGATTAGGTTGACATGAACCCAACTACTATGTATAACTATTAAGCTCTACTAAAAATATAAAAACATAAAATCTATTAGTAATTCTCATGGATGAAAGAAATGAACAACTTAGTGTAGTGAAATAAAGAATTTTACTTTTTTCTCTATCCTTATTCATAGAAGAGTTAGATACTTCAAATGCTTCTTCATATTCAAAGGAAAAATACAAAAGATCAAATTTTTCCTTATAAAGGAAAACTACTTCAGAAGAAGAAATGGTGTATAGTTGTGATAGTTCATTTTATTTGTCAACATAACTGGGCAATGCTCACATAGAATGTTTTCTGGATGAGATTAAAATTTAACTGAGTGGACTTTGGGTAAAGCAGATAGATTTCTAGAATGAGGAGTGACACAATTAAACCAGGTAAAGTCTATAATGGAATAGTGAATGACCTCACTGGAGAAAGAATAAATTCTGCCTGGTGACTTCCTTTGAACTTTAACGAAAACATTGATTCCCTACTAGGTCTCCAACCTGCAGATCTATCTGGCATATTTTGGACTTTCTAACCTCCATATTTGTGTGGCTCAATTCCTTAAAACAAATCTCCCCACCTCCATGATGGTTGAGGTATGAGATTTCCCCAAAAAACGTATCTGTAAGATAACTCAAGAAAGTTTAGAGGTGAAATATTTTGGTTATGAGAGCCTTAACCAAATCAGGGAATTAATACACCGGTAAGATGAACTGGATGTTAATTGTAGGCAGGTAGGGTGCATGGGTGGGTTCCTAGGGGCATGCCTTTGATTTTTGTTCTTGTTGAGCAGAGCTCTCTCTGCTTCCTGGTACCATGTTCCCAGCTGCTTACCTCGGCCACACTTTTCTGCCATGATGTTCTGTCTTCCCTCAGACCTTAAGGAATGGAGTTGGCCATATACGAACTGACACATTAAACTATGAGCTCCCAAAATAAACTTCCTCCTCTAAAATTGGTCTTGTCAGTTCATTTGGTCAAAAGCAGTTAAAAAGCTGACTACACACTGTATGTGTGTTTGCATGTGTGTATGTGTGTGTGTGTGTGTGTGTATGTAATGTGATTTGTCAATAAAATGTGCATATATATTATACATACACAAACACACACAGACACATACACACACATACATACACTTGCACACACACACACATATATGCTCTGTTTCTTAGAATAACCCTGAATAATACATTAATATTTTAATAATACTAACAAACATTACTTCTTTAATATCTGCACATGATTCTCACCAGGTTTTACACAAATTAACATAATTCCCAAAATCACATTGTGAAGTAAGTTCTACAGTTTTACTCATTTTTAATAATGCACACCATAAGAAGAATGAAAGCTATTTCAGTGAATAGAAAGAACCAAGGGGAATGGGGAAGTTGTATTTCCCCATCATGGGTCCTATATTTATTTAGAAAATTTAATGCACATAAATTTAATATTATTTTTGACAGAGATAGTGTTAGATTTACTGGTTTTGTTGGTTTTCATTTTTTAATAACTTTATTTATTTATTTTTATGTGGTGCTGAGGATCAAACCCAGGGCATTGCACATGCAAGGTGAACGCTCTACTGCTGAGCCATAACCCCAGCCACTTCAATTTTTACTTTATTCCTATGTGACTCCTTCTGGTTTTCTTCTAGGTAAATAAACGATGTTGCATTTTAATTATTCTTGAATTTTAAACTATACCTACTTGCTTTATTTTCAGTGATTAATTTAGGTATATTATATGCAGCATTAACCTACTGAGTATTTTACTACCTACTTCACTTAAAATTTAAGAAACTTTTAGTAATACAATTTCCTCTAATATCCTCTTTTGTGTCATTACTGCCATATATATTAATATTATATTCACATACATTATAAAAATCACAATATGGTATAATGATTTTTATTTTTCTCACAACCATTACTCTTTATTTCTTCTCAAAGATCTGCATTCCCACCTGGTATTATTTTTCTTCTGCCTGAAAAACTTCCTTTGAAATAACTTACAGTGTACAAATCTGCCAGGAATAATTCTTAAAGTTATGAGTCACATACAATATTTGTATTTTACTTATATATTTGAAAAGTCATTTTATTGGATCGACAATGCCAAGATTTTTTTTTGTAATTTAGCTACAGAATGTTTTAATATTTTAATTCTAACATCCATTGTTCTGATTAGAAATAAGAATCCTTGGTATGGTCATTCCTTTATGTATATATGTGTATGCATGCGTGTGTGTGTGTGTGTGTGTGTATGTGTATTCACATACACGTATACACACACATATCTTGGCGGTGTACAAAAGTTTATTGATTTTTTTTTTGCTTTGAGTAATTAGACTATGCTTAATTCAGGTGTATTTTTTCACTTATTTTTTTCCCTGCTTGAAAAGGGCTAAAATTCTTAGATCTATAAATTAAAACATTTTTTAAGTCAAATTTGAGAAATAGTCAAGCTTTTTTTCAATTTTTTTTTTCTGTTCTATTCTCTTAGTCCTATTCTAGAATACTCAGGGGCAATTTTTCTGTGCCTTGCTCTGTTTCATTAATAATTTATGTGATTGTTTTTTTCACTGCTAATGTTTCCTCTTATTTATTAATTTTAATCATATTTATTTACAAGTGGTTGAATACACACTTGATAATTACCCTAATATTATTGTCTTAGAGTTTTAACATTCAAATCATCTGTAGTTTTCTTAACATACATTAGTATTCTTATTTTTTCCAAGCCTATTATTTTTTAATTTCATTTTTAGTCATGATATTGTGAATAATAACATATTTGTTCAACATTTCCTGGATTATGTGGATTTCTGTGCTAATAAGTTCTTATCTTGGCTAGATTTAAGTTCCAAATTAATTATCCCTCTCAGTGGACAGCAGACACAATCTTCATTTAGTTCAAGATTCTACTGGCTCCTTTGAATCTCTCTCTAAATGCATAGTTTATGAACTAGGCCAAGAATTTGGGTAAATTTACTTTTGCTTTTCCATCTTAACTCCTTTTTTATGTGATTTTCATCTTCATTTTTCAGCTTTGATGGCAATCCAAACTACAATATTTTTCTATACTTGGAATAAAACCATGAAATTCTGCTTGAGTACACAATGCTCTCTGACATCAGTAGTTTAGGGAACACTGTGAAATAAGAATTCTCATAAACATAAATCTCAATTTTTATTAGTATATTTTCTCTCTGTTTTTAGCCTAGTTCTTTTTATTTTATTTAGTTTATTCTTTTTACTTTATTCACAAAGGTTATTGTTTTGTAAATAAATTTCCACAGTTTATACTCATTTTATAGAAAAAGTTATGTGCATTACCTTCCCATTGCATGAAAAAAAAAATGCCTGAGATAATCAACTTAAAAGAAGGAAAGATTTATTTTGACTTTTTGGAATGTAGTTATTTTGCTCCATTGCCTTGGATCCTGTGGTGAGGCAGAAAATCATGGTAAAACAAAGTTGCTTACCCCATTGTGGATAGGAAAAAGAGAAAGAGAGGGGTGGGGGGAGAGTGAGAGGGAGAGAGGGAGGGAGAGAGGAAAGGGCCAGGATCCCAACGCACCCTGAAAGGGCATGCCTTCAATAACCTAATTTCTTCCACTAGGCCTCACTAGCTCCCTGTAACACCACAGGATGAAAACCAAGTCTTTAGCATATGAGCCTTTGAAAAAAATTTCAGACCCAAACTCTTAAGACTTGACCTGGTGAAACCTACATATATATTAACAGAAAGAGAAATGAGATATTTTGATATGTCCAAGTAATATTCTTTTCATTTGCTTTACTTTACATCAAGCTAAATTGTAGGTTGAATAGAATCAAATTCATAAGATAAAGTAAGTAGGAAGCAAAACACTTTTTCCAAGGGAGGGTAACTTCAACTATATTTTTTTGGAAGCAATGTATTTGGGGATGGAAATTCTTTTTGTTTAACTTGATCAATATATCCACCACCCAATAAAACACTGTTGCTAGATGTTTTAGTCAGCTTTTTAGTTGCTGTGACTAAATGACCTGACCGGCACAATTATAAACAGGAAGAGTTTATTTGAAGGCTCATGGTTTCAGATGTCTTAGTCCAAAGAAGGCTGCTTCCATTTCCCAGGGCTCAAGATGAGGTTGAACATCAAGGTGGAGTGTGTGGTAGAGGGAAGCAGCTCACATCATGGTGATCAAGAACCAGAGATTGTGTTTCTACTCTCCAGATACGAAATATATACCCCCAAATCACACCCCCAAGTCCTATCTCCTCCATCCCCATCCTATCCCTTCAACTACCACTCAGTTAATCCCTATCAGAGGATTAATTCACTGATTGGGTTAAGACTCTTAAAACCCAATCATTTCTCCTCTGAAACTTCTTGCTTTGTCTCACATGTGAGGGACACCACAACTGAATCATAACATCAGGTGCCTATATTGTGTGTACCTTCAGGTATCTGCTATGGACAGCTTCAAAATTGCTAATGAAAAATCTGAGAGACTATATCACCCAGAATGAAAGAGAGGCATTATTTCTACCTAAGTACTCCTATCTACTCTCAGTTACTGAAACCATGCTGTACAGTTTCTTATACCCTTTTCCTTTGAGATTCATACCAACTGAACACATAGCTGTTTTAGCTTTGAAAATTCAAATTTAAGTGTCTGAAAATCACTGGTTTAAAATTTATATCTTCAACTTCTTCACTCTTTCTATAAAATATTTTTATTTTCAGTAAAATCACATCAGTGGAATATCATTTCCCACCTTTAAAAAAAAAAAAAAGCACGTGCTGGTTTCTTGTGATTCCATACTTGTTTATTTTTATCTTTAAACCACATAACACCTGGAATTAAATTTTAAATGGAAACTGAACATACCATCTTTCTCTAAAAAGCCTTGCAAAGATGTCTGTTTTACTTCATTCTTAGTCATTATCAATATAATTCAGTTTTGAATCATAATTCTCCCCGTCTTCAAACACAATTTAATAAGAACTGGTTTAATGCCTTTATATTTCTTATGTCTTATCTAGTAACATGTTTTCAATATAAAAACAAGGAGAATTCTTAAAATATTTTAAGTATATTATTTCTTATTGTTCACCTTTATACTTTCATTAAATATGGAAATATATGAATTTACTTGTATGTTGATAAAAATTTAACAAACTTATTGATAATGAGTTAGGAAAAAATAAGAATAACTAATATACTCAAAACTGTATTTTGCCAGAATCATGAATGTAGGCACCAAGCTAAAATTGAGCAGATAAGTCCTATTTGAATTAATAATCATTTTAATACAATGTCCCATAGACCTTTTTTATCATTTGCCATATGTTATATAATTACATAAATGTTAGTGTATGCTGTGAATATGCTGCAAATTAACAACATTTCTTGTTTCTGGAGAGAAAATGAGAAATTAATTTGGCAAATGTCAAGTTCAGTTCATGTCAAGATGTTTTTTGTGTCATGATCCATCATGAAAAATTAAACAGATATGTTCTACTAAATAGACCAATTTGGGACAGCAGCTGTGGCTCACATTCTTTCATTTCAGATTCATTCCACCTGACTTCAGAGAAATTGCTAAGACGATGTTTTCATAGTATGACTATGTTTTTATTTCCTTTGCCCAATTCAGTTAGAATTGGTTGAGCAAAAGAAAGTTGTATTATATTTGGATCTTCAGTTGAAAATAGCTGCCACAGTAGTTTTATTAGTGCATCAGTAACTAGAAAATAAATGAAAATTAAAACTACATAAATGTAAGGTTTACTTTAATGTTCGATGGGATATGTGTAAGTTTCATGAATCAGTCTGAATGAGTCATAAATTAATATTTTTAAAGCTCACAATGAAAATAGGTTTCAGCAGCATGCACTATTTCCCATAGGATTCTAAACCACATATACTTAAAACTGATTCATGGATGGGGAAGCAATTTGTCATGAACCACAGCCAACAGGCATTTAACTTAATAAAATGTAGCCCAGATTTTTCATAATTTTCTACTTTACCTTCATACCTACACTCTCATGACAGTTCTCTGGTATAAAATTATTTACCATGGTAAGCACATCTTTAATCTTTTTTTTTAAATCTAAAATATATTTTTAAACAATAAGTTTATATTTTAGGGAAAACATCAAAACAAACTTAAAAGCTTTTCATTATCCTGAACTCTTCTTATTTAAACATTTCACAACATTTATAAACATAGCGTATTATCAAAACTTTCAATTACTTAGTTTGCATGCCAGATTGTTGAGGGCCACAGCCGAGTCGGGATGATGCATGGCATTTTTGCCAGAAGTAGTGGTTGAGAGGTGACGCTAGCGAACCATTAAGGTGATGACTTTTGAGTTCTGGTGGAGTTCCCGTTGAGTTACACTTGAGCTCTCGAGGGGATTCCCGGAGAGTTCCCATTGTTTGGGAAAGTGCCAGAGGAGGGATATTTCCGGTTGCTGGTTCCTGGAGGAGCCACATGGCTTTTGGGGGAGTTCCCGGTAGAGTGTGTGGAGTGTGCTGGTGGAATTCAGAAATAAAGTTTGTTCCTGCTTCAGTGGCTGGTGATTTGTTCCCAGCCAGACCGCACAACCAGATATTTTGTAAAAACTTGATTGTAACTAATTTAAGACAATTTCAACATCAACATGTGTGTCAGGTATTGAACTAATTATTTTTATATAGGTTTTCATTTTTGATGGTCATAGTAGGCTTTATTATCCATAACATATACATTTGTTATGGTTTGGATTTGAGGTGCCCCCAAAAACTCATGTGTGAGACAATGCAAGAAGGCTTAGAGGTGAAATGATTGGGTTATGAGAGCCTTAACCCAATCTTTGAATTAAATTCCTGGTAGGAATTAACTGAGTGGCAACTGAAGGCTAACTAAAACAATACCAAATAGATAATTAAATATTAAAGTTTGATCATGTTACATGTACAGTAATATTTACCCATAATGTGAGTCCAAGTACCCAATAACTTGTGTTCTTGATCTTTGTGAGGAAGTTGACCTGATAGCAACCCCCATGTCCTTTTTAGTTGTGACTATAGTGAGGAATATGCAATAGTCTTCTAATATCCAAAATAATATGTTCTCATCTTTATTCTAAATAGATATAATTAAGGTTCTTTCATTATCTACCATTGAATATGGCATGAAATTCAGATCTAAAATCACATGAGGAGTTGTTTGTTTTTAGGCTACCTCAAAGTCTTACTCAAAATTAAATTTTACATAAAACTTTCAGTGTTATTATTATTACCTTGTATTGGTGTATGTTTAGGAAACAATTACATGGAATCCTTTTCTGTAAAAAAAAATTAATAATAATTTCTACAACTCTAGGGACCCAATAATCTTTTCAGGGAATTGGCGTACATTTTAAAGCTTCAGTGGTACAGATAATCTCTTTGGGGAATTCAACCCATGATTTAGTCCAAAGACGACACGGCATTTCCCTTAGAGACTATATTTTTGTAATAAAAACTTTTTAACATTGAGAAATACCGTATCCACTTACAAATATATAGTTAAGACTGTTTTTTAGTGTTAAAAATGCCTATTTTGAACCAGATGTGTCTTTGTTTGATTGTTATGTTTAACACATAAGCATATGAATTTACCACTAAAATGTAAAATAACAGTGGCATGGGATATTTTATGCTAGTTCCTATAAAATACTCAAAATAGGCTGCCCAGTGAATTCATGACAATGAAAGCTCCCAGAAGTGTTAAGACTGACAGAGACTATTTTCCTGGGGGCGGGCAGGAATCCACAGAGAGAAAGAATATAGAATGTTCACACTCCTATAATCCCAGAGGCTTGGGAGGCTGAGGCAGGAGGATCACAAGTTCAAAGCCAGCCTCAAAAAAAAAAAAAAAAAAGTGAGGCACTAAGCAACTCAGTGAGACCTTGTCTCTAAATAAAATAGAAAATAGGGCTAGGGATGTGACTCAGTGGTCTAGTGCCCCTGAGTTCAATCCCCAGTATCACCCCCTAAAAAAAATCTGAATTTATTTGTCTTCCTTCTCCCAAACAAACCTAGAGAACCTCTCTTGAAATACTTGAAATTCATACTGTCCCAAGTGAAAATAAAACATCACTTTCAGAGCTGCATAGTTTCCCAAAGGCCATATGTTGGGCAATAGGTGAGTATTTCAAAAGAGGACTGCAGTGAACAGGACTACTACTTATTAGGTGCACTACGAAGAAGATATGGTCAAAAATTAAACAATCCCTATATATTCCACCATCAATAGGGGAAAGGAAAGTTTTTAAAGACTGTTATTATTCATAATTGCATTAAGTATAATTTCTTGTTTTCTATTATAATTTTTAAATTATTAAAATTACATTAAATGATATTAAAATCATAAAGCACAACTTTTGTATGGATTAGTTCAAAGAAAAAACAAGTCCAACTATTAAGAAAAGTCTAAGACAATTCAAACCTAACTTTTCTGTCTTTTGAGGAGTTCAATACCTGAGGTGGCTTTCAGTATTGTCTTACATGGAAGCCAAGTGTATTTCAGTGCTACAAGAAGATCAGGGTTAGACATAAGAGCATTCACTAAGGTCTTCCCTTGCAGTCTTCTAACCCTTTAACTATTTCCTAGGTACTGGGTGAACTTAAAAGAGTGAAATTAATATGACAAACTATCATTGTTCTCTGTAATTATTCTAGAGAGGGTAAGCAAGATCCATCATCTCTCTGCTCCATACATGGAAGTTTTCCCTAATCTTTGCTTTAACTTTAATGGACCTGCATTCGTTACAGAGAGCTATAGTAACACATAAACACAAATTTAATGGCTTAATATAATAGGAACTTTCTCTTTCAAAGTTGTAGAGGCCCTAATAAACATGTGGGCAGAGCTAGGCTTCTTACAAAGAATCACAGGGGAAAAAATCCTTTTTTTACCTCTTCTACATCTTAGTGGCTTCTGGAATTTCTTGGCAACTTAATTCTAAATATCTACCTTTATATGATATACTTCTTTATTTTCTGTGCCTCCATTTCTGTGTGATGATATCCTTTGTGGATTTAGGTCCCAGCTTAATCCAGTATGATCTCAATTTGTTGTTTCTCATAATTTGCTTTTTCTCATAATCTCTGTAAAATTCTATTTCCAAATCTGGTAATATTCTGAAGTTTTAAATGGATATGTATTTTGGGAGGATGCTATTCAACCTGCTGTAATGTATTCAGATCTCAGTGCCTAAATATGTAACTAAATATGCAAAATACATTCCCCAAAAATTTCTTAAAATTTTAAAAAATATTCAGCATCAACTCTAATTTTAAAATCTCATCTAAAAATAATGTTAAAAATCCCAAATCACGTTATCTAAACCATGTAAATTAACTAGAGTAATTCCCTGGATATGATGGGAATTCTTACCTACCTATAGACCTATGAAATCAGAAAAGAAGCTATCTGCTTCCAAAATGCAATGATGAGACAGAAATAGGATAAACATTCACCTTCCCAAAAAGAGAGACTGAAAGAAATAATTGATTCACCAGACTCATGCAAGTCTGAAAGTGAGAAAAAAATAGCTTAGGTTTCAAGCCTGAAAATGATTCTCGGTACACTTTTTAATTTTTTTTGTGTGTGTGGGGGGAGTACAAGAGATTGAACTTAGGGGCACTCAACCACTGAGCCATATCCCAGCCCTATTTTCTATTTTATTTAAAGACAGGGTATCACTGAGTTGCTTAGTGCCTTGCTTTTGCTGAAGCTGTCTTTGAGCTTATGACCCTCTTGCCTCAGCTTTCTGAACTGCTGGAATTACAAGTGTGAGCCACTGCACCCAGCATTCTTTTTAATTTTTATGTTTTTATTACTGCCTTACAATTATACATAATAGTGGGACTTATTGTGACATATATATATATATATATATATATATACTTTATATTTTGGTTATTAAATTGATTGTACTATGTATTTGGTTTTATTAAATAAATATCAGTAATAAAGAATTCAGAGGGAGAAGAAGAAGGAGAAGGAAGTGCAGGGGGAGGAGAAGGAAGAGGAGGAGGAGAAGAAGAAGAAAAGAAGTAGTAGTAGTGGTAGTAGTAGTAGTTTTATTGTTATCACCATCTTCGTCATCTGGTTTTAATCCTCTGGTTTAAAGCTCTTCCCTCTGGGTTAACCATGGTAGATCTGCTCTCTGAGCATAATGCTATGCCATTTGAGTTGATTCTCCTTTTTCTTAGAGTTTAGCACTGTATGGGGTTCCAGTTTGAGGGACTGGGGAATTATTAATTTATAAAAGGAACATAAAAGGCAGTGCTTGGAAAGGTTGCCTGAGAATGCAAATTGTTAAAGGATGAAATGGTTCAGATACTTACATTGTGCAGACCACCTTCCAGAGGGGGGAAAAAAACCTATGGATACAAAGATGGCAAAAAAGGCTTATGTATCTAGATAATGTCATTCAGTAGTGCGATGCTAAACTGCCCGACTACAAGTCAGAGAGCTTTGAACAACAGGAACAGCACTTTGAGACCTTCACTTATTCAAGGGCAATAGCTGCTTTGTGAGGTTTTCTGGGATATACAAATCAGTAGACCCTCAATGACACAAAATCTGCTTTTTGGGGGGATATTTTAAAAACAACTGGATGTGGAAAAAAATTGTATTTGCCCTAATAGTCTTTGCATTAATGGGTCTCAGATAGCAGTAAAATGGTAAACAACTTAGGGACCAATAAACAGTGGCCATATGTGACTTATGTTTATACCAAGTATATCAGGCTTCTCTAGAAGAAGAACAGAACCAACAGTATAGAAAAAATATGTGATTATTTATTATAATGACTTACATGATCAGCTGGATAGTCTCAATGGTTGTCTGCAGTCCAGAGAGCCAACGGAGCCAGTAGCTGCTCATGGAGCTTCAGAACAAGAGAGACCAATGATGCAGCCCCAGTCCAAGAATGAAGGCGTGGCAACTCCCTGAAGAATCATTAGTCTCAGTCAGTGTTGGAAGCTGGAGTCCAGTGTCTTTGGCCAGGGAATGGCAGAAGCAATGGACAAACCTGCTCAGAATAGATCTTGCAATTTTTGGGGCTTCCACTTTCTTTGTTTCATCTGGGCCTTCAGCCTATTGTATTATACCATTCACATTCAGGGTGGTCTTCCCCTTAGTTTGCTGTCCCACATACCAATCATTTCTGGAACACCCTCCTCAATAAATGCAGAAGTCTTTGAATGCTAGGCATTTCTTAATCCAATCAAGTCGATGTAGATTAACCATCACTCTAAGCACATGTTTGTAACCAAGTAGCTCTTGGAGGTGTACCTGATTGGCTCATCCCTAAAATGTTTAAATTCCTGGTCACTATGCTTCCTCAGGCTGATACTATTGGACTTTTTTATGTTTTCATCAAAGTTAGATAAGAGAGAATCAATAGATAACCCAGTGGATCAATTGTGTTTCAGATGCATTGTTCTCTGTTCCATCATTTAATAGAAGCTTCACTACCTACCCCCCGAAATTCTGTCAGGAAGATCACCCTGTCTGTTGACGGCTAATTTTTTGGTACCAGGAGGTCCCTAGAATGACTGGGTAGAGGCAATAGCTCAAAGCTCAGTGGCTAGAGATAGTTGATTGGTTGACCCTTTAAGAACCAAATATACTGAGCCATGAGATTCAGGTTTATGGGAACATGGAACACATCTTCCTGAAATGGGTGGGTCATGGATATTTTTTGGAAGCTGGCTTACTCCTAGTCAAACTATATTCCTGGAGCAATCACATCAATTTTATTTTTTAAAGACAGACAATACATACTTAGTGAAGACAATACAACTTCATTGACTGTTATCTACATGCTTGTCTATTAACTGAACTTCCAAAAGGTCATTCTATCACTATAAGGCTGGAAGCTTCTGAGTATTATATGACATTACAAAGTCCCTGCAACAACTCTTTTCCCGTATATTGTGTTCTTTTGTTTGTTACTATTTTCTGAGGAATCTCATACTGGAGCAAACATTATGCAAACATTATGCACCTCAGAGTGCTAGCTGAGGCCTGTAGGTAAAATGATATGCCAAATATGTGTCACTCACACTCAAGATAAATCATTATGCCCTCCATGCAAATAATCACAAGTAAACAATTTATAGTCAGGTACTTCCTTTTGGGAGATAGTGTCCTATTGAGGAATAAATATTTATCCATGTTGATGGAAGTAAAATGGAACACTTATATAGCCATGTTGAAGGAGGCAAAGAAGGACACCATTTAGCTTTGTTTGCATGACTCCATGTTCTTTCAACCACAAATATTTTCTATCCCTACTACCCTGTCTACCCTGTTTCATAACACATTGTGTCATCCCTGTGAGTGGGGAGAGAATGACACCTCTGTCTATCTAAGATTTGTTAGTCAAGTCATTGTATTTACTTGGGTTTCTTCTGTGTTGAATGTTCTATAGTAGATGTCAACATGTGATACACATATCAGGCTTACTGCACTTTTCATATGTTCATGTGCATTTCTCCCTAGACCTTTTAGTTGCCAAATTTTATTTATTTTTTTTCCTTTTCAGGCCACTGATTAATGGGCCAAGTCATTCATCACTGACCATGAGTCAGTGTACAGTCTTACCTGAGGTCACTTCTATTTATACATCAAGTGGGACCCCGTGCACTGCTTGGAATTGTGCCCTTTAGGAGTATTTTTCTGATTGCTCATTCAGGTACATAAAATCAATCAAGCTATTTTCTGCTAACAGTCCATTCTTTAATCTGTATCCAAAAAAAGCAACCAATTTAGGTATGAGTCAAACTCGTCCTTTTCCCTCTCTTTATCAGCTAGTCATAAAGAAGTCCCCCAAGTGGAATAAATGTGAGCTGAGGCAAATAACAGTGTACTGAACAACTGGTTTAGGGAGATATAATCTTCCATGAATCACATGCTCCAGAATGCTCTCCTGAATATGTCAATAATGCAAAGCAGTGGCCACTCTTCATCTGTGGCATTCCGCATGGTTACATTTGCAACAACAACAACAAAAGCCCTTGAAGGCTGAGGTAATATTTCTTCTTGAATAGGAACCAGGCCTTGCTTTGAAAGAGGTGAATACCCCCATCAGTGTTTCTGTACTGAGATACTGAATATAATCACAGGCTGCATCTGCTGTTCTGCAGAGTCCCTCCTGGACTTATGGGGATTAAGGATGTCATGCTAACATGGATCTCATGCTACTTTCTGTGCAATGAATAATAAAGTCTTTTTTCCTGTAACAGAATTCTCATACCTTCTATCTGCATCCAATAGTCACAGGCTAACGGATGAGGTTGTGAGTAGTGTAAAGGCCCAGTTCATTTCACTTGCTCATGGTTCCTATATTTACTCTCTCTGCTTGTGATTCATTCTGGGTATGTGAGTTCTGTCATAGTGACATGATTACTGGTCCCAGCTAGCTTTACAGCAATTTGTTTGTTTGCATCACTGATCTTTTGATGGAAACTCTGACTTCATGGTCACTTTATTTCTCATAATTAGGTGTTATGTTTGGATCAGGACCTAGCTGCATACAGGTGTCATTCGTCAAATAGAGTTTACATCTTTGGCATAAATAATTTGGAGTTATTCCAACCTAAAGGATAATGAATGTGCTGTGTTTTGTGTGCATGTGCATACTCAGGTACTGCTGGATTACAAAGTTTATAAATTTCTTTATGAAAGACACACATCAGACAATTTAAAACTTTAAAGACTTCACAATCGTGTTGATCAGCATTTTAGAAATCTCCCAAGGCTTTCCTGATTCATTAGGATATAGAGAACCTAGCAAGTTATGGAATCAATGAATCTTAACTGCAAAAAATTTCAATAGATATTCTCCAGGGGTTCTCTGATTGATATGTATATCTCACCTCAGTCTTATTGCAATGCAGAAACCTGTATGAATTCACTTTTATAATAAAGAATTTTTTTTCAACAGAGACTCTACTGTTTCATCAATATAATGAGCATTTCTAACTTTGATTTCTGCAAGTGGTATATTCAAGTATCTTTTTTTCTTTCTTATGAATCTACATTTAATTCAAATCTCATACATGACCTAAAAAACGATACACTTTTAGTTCTGAACTTATTTTCTATTCACAGTTTCAAGGTAAGATGAAAAATATTAAAACTTACACTAGTTCTAGTAGAAAATGGAACATTCAATGTAAGATGGAATAAATAAAACACAAAAAACTAAGACCTGAAGATATTAGGGGACTTCAGATAATAAATTAACAGACACTAGAGAAAGTATGTTTTGCTATCTCATTTTTTAAAAGTTCTAAAAAAGGCAAACTAATACATAATGATAGAAAACAGATTAATGACTGGGAATGCAGATGGAAATAGAGGGGAGAGGAAATTTTGGAGGGATGTTACATATGTGCCTTGTTTTGATTGTGGTGAGGTTTTCACATATATCTACATCTTTCTGTAACTATGTGTTACTAAGTTTTCAATATGCATATTTGTTTCCAATTTAAAAATTACAGAGGCATAACAGGGGGATATTAAAGAAGTATAATATAAATTGAAATGAAACAATCTCTCTTATTAGATGCATAATCAAACTTGCTTTTAACAAAAATACATCAATTTTTTTCTAAAAATAAAGTTTAAAAATACACAATTTAAAAAAACTCAATATACTCTTGACTCTTTTTTCCCCTCAGAAATCATAAATCAAGTGATAGCAAGAACATTAAGGATGAGTTGAGTCATATCTTTCTATTGCAGTTGAAAGAGATGTACCAGTCATTGAGGACATAAAGGCACCTTTATTCCATATGCTCCATGAAAAACTAAAGGGCTGGCATGTAAGAATGACTCTGTCAATCCAGATCACATTGAAAACTCTAAAAACAATACATAGGAAGAGTAATGTTAAATTTCAAGTTCTACATGAAACTAATAATTAATGACTTGCAATAATAATTTTTCTACCTAATGAAAGTATTGAAAAAGCTTTTACTGATAAGATAAATTTTGAAAATGTCAAAGATGTGCATATACATAAAAGTTGATTATTTATTATTTCTCAACATTTAGTGTTTATTCTGTGCCAGGAAATGTTTTAGGCATTGGATATAGTAATAAAGAAAACCTTAACTTTATAGAACCTAATATTATTTTGATTATGCATCTAATAAAAGAGATACATTTCAATTTATATTATACCTCTAAATATTCCTGTTATGCCTCTGTAATTTTTAAATTGGAAACAAATATGCATATTCAAAGCATAGTTCATCACTATTAAACAATTGTTGGTATCACTTTGATTGTTGCACCAAAACCAACTCAGTACTTAAAATACTTTGCACTGATATTGTCATTTGAGGAAGATCTCAGAGTCCTATGTTTCTGTAGCTAACTAAAAATTGATTTTGAAATTAACTGAATATTTATGTGTGTCTGATCTTTCATACCAGTGTAGTGTTCTGCATAGCATTATAAGGAAAAGTCGTTTTGCATTATCTGATCCTCTTTTATACTTCCAGAATCTTTGTATTCCTAAGTGTTAATTATATCTTGGTCATCTGGTTGTCCTCTCTCTGGTGTATATTTTATGTTGTCCTTAGGAAATTAGTTTTAATATAAAAAGATAAAATAAAATATATTCTACCATGAACATGACGACTTTAATTTACACAACCATATTACTTCTCTGCTTATTTAATGTATTCCATTTTCTACAACTTTGAAATAAATGTATATTTCACTTGTATCTTGCATTTTCTCAAATATGACTTGGGAAATTATACAATAAAAGGGCACAGCATTTTCTTTTATTTACATAGATCATTTGCACAAATACTTAAAACAAGATTTTGGACACATAACCAAGGAAGAAACTTGTTGAAAGGAAAGTGACCACAACACTCGAAGCAACCAAAAGATCTTTATTGCAGCAGTGCAACAAAGAGAAAAGAAAGAAGGAGAGAGAGAGAGAGAGAGAGAGAAGAGAAGAGAAGAGAAGAGAAGAGAAGAGAAGAGAAGAGAAGAGAAGAGAAGAGAAGAGAAGAGGAGAGATGAAGAGGGAGAGAGCAAGAGCAAGAGAGAGACTGAGAGCGCACGCAAGAAAGAGAGAGAGCAAGAGAGAGGGGCGCCTGGCAGGAAGGAGTTGTTGTAGTCCAAATCTAATGGGACCTCTAGGTCTGCAAGCTTCCTTGTTGGCCCAAGGGGGAGTTAAGTGTTCAGCCTTAAGTGGGGCTGAATGTTCAGACTTGAGGCAAACAGGTGATAAAGGACCAGATAGAGGGGGGTTTGAGTGCATGGGCTATCTTTCAGCCAACATCTGTTCAGCCTGCCCTGCAGATAACACGGTTTAGCTTGCTCTGCACCCAATACTTGTTACCTGCTTTCATGTAGGTTACTGTCAGTTCATATCTCATCTTTCTCTTGTGTTATACTTAGAATAGAGTAACTGAATTCTTTTTGCATTTGTAAACTCTATCCACATTGAAAAGGCAATGGCACATTGCCTCCATGATCAATTTTCAGATTTTCTCTGAATAAATATCTCCAATGACTTTCCATTATGTTAATAGACCTTAATGCAAATACTATTTTTTAAAATTAAATATATGGAAATGTATATGCTTAAAAATATTTCTATACAAAGGATGTTGGTTATGAATATTAGTTGTTGGTCCTTTATTCCTGCATTAACCACTTGCAATTGATTGCAGGTGAATGAAGCTAATAGTCTCAAAGTACAGAATTTGGTATGAAAACAATTGAATTGGTTTGGCTTAGCTACTGAGACGTGAGCATTTAGATAACTTTCTATTATCTATTATCCCTTTTTAAAATATAATCCAATTTTAATGTGTTTTTGGTTGTAAAGCTTATAGTTATATGTAAAGCATATAGTCATTGTGGCACATTGCAAAATCAACCATTATATTTTCCTGCTTATGTTTGCAATGTTGACTCTGCAGAACCTTTTGTAAACTGGTGGATTTTACTTCTCTACTCTTTGAATCCTGGCTGTACACTGTGATTTGCTGTGGCCAAACGATAGTAAAAAAAAAAAAAAAAAAAAAAAAAAAAAAAAAAAAACAACAACTTGATGAAACTAGGCATAATAACACATGACTGTAATCCCAGTTACTTGGGTGGTTGAGGCAGGAGGAGCTCAAGTTCAAGTCCTTGCTTTGCCTTCTTCACCTTTACCTTCTTCTCTATTTAAATACACTTAAAATATAAACAGAGAAATAAAAAGTGTAAATCTAAAGGAGAATATTTGGAGAAGAAATTCTGTAAAATTATTAACATATGGACAACAGGTAGATGTGCTAGCAAACATGAAAAAGCCAAATGTTAATTGTCTGCAGAAAAAGATGTAAATGTCACATAACCAAGGACAACTTCAAACTTCAAAAAATACAATACAATAGAACTGGTGAAGTTGAGATATAATAAAGAAAACAGGGCTGGTCAAAATTCCATTGTAAAAACCTGTCAATACACCCAGTTTCCTTTCAGTGTCCAATCTATCTGTAAAAATAAACTGACTCAAAACTGCAGAAGACAGAAGCTTCATTACATAGAGAAAATAAAACTGAAATAGTCCTTTCACTGAAACAAGGGGTACTTCAAAGGGTGAGTCTCAAAGATAGAATCAAACAATAAAAACATTCTGTACTGAAAAGGAAGACTCGAAAGTACTTACATTGTCAAAAGAAAAAAGAAGAGGGAAAAGAAGAAAGAAGAAAAGGAAAAAGTCAGTGGAGGAGGAAGAGGTAGAGGCAAAAGAGAAGGAGAAAGGAGAAGAAATAATTGTTAGTGATTTTTGTTATAACTAATGTAACCATAGTTGCAGAACTATTTCAATGATTCTCTCTTTATGAAAAAAGGAGTTCTCAGTATTTAATGAAAACACTGCTCTTAATATGAATTTTGGAGCCCACCAAAAAAACAAAATTGAAAAAAAATCTCATGTACACCACACACACACACACACACACACAAACGCACACACACACACAGGAAAAGAAAGACAAGCTCAAACAAGTGAACAAACCAACAAAACAAGGAATTGAAAACAGAAAAATTGTAAGTTTGTATGCTATTGAATCTGCTTAAAAAGACAAAATTTAAAAAGAAACAGCGGGGGAGGGTTTATTTAATAAGACTCCAAAGCTCAATAAATGATTTAGAAGGAAAAGTTGCTCATATTTGCTAATAGAAAAATACAAAACATTCAAAAATAGTGAAAAAAATTATTTGAATTTCATTGTATGACTACTTAATATTCTAAAAAGTAAAGCCAATAAAATCAAAGCTGATAGATTCAAAGAAGTAATATAATTTTCCCCAGAAAATTTCTGTTTATATTTTATGTTTTAAATTGCAAACATCTGGCTTATGAGGGAATGGAGGAAGAGGAACCATACTGTTTTAGTCTGCAGTTTCACTTCTGTGACTAAATGACCCAACCAGTACAACAGTAGAGGAGGAAGAGTTTATTTGAGGGCTCACAGTTTCAGAGGTCTTAGTCCATAGAAGGCCACCTCCATTCCTCAGGACTGGAAGTAAGGCTGAACATCATGGTGGGAGAGTGTAGCAGTGAAGCACCCCTCATTATGGTAATCAGAAAGCAGAGACAGAAAGTCCATTCGACAGATACAAAATATATACCCCATAGCTGCGCTCCAATTTCCACCTCTTTCAGCAACACCCTACCATTTCAATTAATCCCACCAGGGATTAATTCACTGATTGGGTTAATATTCTTACAATCCAATAATATCTTCTCTGAACCTTCTTGCATTGTTTAACACATGAGATTTGGGGCAACACCTCACATCCAAACCATAAAATATACCAAGTCCATCTAAATAATATTTCAGAACTCCATTTTCAGATGGAAGGTCCAAAATCTAACTTATGAAGCACTATAGATAACATACAAACATATGAAGCTGAATGCACATAACGTGACTAGACTTCTCAATAGTTGAAGAGTAAATTGACACTTTTTAAATTTGTAAGAACATTAGTTTCCATATTGAATTATTATTTTTTTAATAATGAAGACTGAATCCATGAGTGCTCTAATACTAAGCTACATTCCATTTTTATTTTGAGAAAAGTCCTTCCTAAATTTCCAGGATGGCTTCAAACTTGCAATCTTTTATTTTGATATTTTAGAAATTATTTAGTATTTATTATGCTTTTTGGTTAGTAACAATTTACACTGATTTTAAATCAAATGTGCAAAACAAGCAATATTTAAAGTCTAGATTTTCTTTCTTCCTGCCAGCCAATTTCTCTTCAACAAAAAGAAAACTGTCTTTAAAATTTTTACGTTTTTATCTTTCTAATGTTAAAAACTATAAACAAGTGCTCCTGTATGTACACATCTGAACTTAAGTAGATAAATGGTAAGCTAGTAAATGCTAGTAAATGCAGTTGTCTCCAATTTGCCTACTGCATTTAAAAATGAAAAGCCCAGGAAGTATGTATCTTCTAATGTCCATAATGTGCTTGTGAAACACAATTTCTCCCAGAGAAGGATTAGGGAATGTAGAAAATTGGTGAATTAAGACAAAAGAAGAAGAACTTTTATTTTACTTTTGATACTAATGGGTGAATTAAAAGTAAGTGAAAAAAGTATTCTAACTTTTAAATAGAGGAGGGATATTAGAATTAGAAGATTAGTATTTGTAGAACTCAATTTTAATCATGTCAATTTTCTGGCTTAAATCTTATAAATATTTCCCATTGCCTGATGAATAAAATTCTATTTGTTATTTAAAGATATACATGATTTTTGTCTTTAGGTTCATTTTTACCATTGTCCCCTGTACACATTTACATATAAATATATGTAGGCTTTAACTGAAAAGTTGTGACAGTGTTTGTTCTTTCCTGTTTCTGTTGAAATAAAAAAAAGATGCCTTTGTTTAATCAAAAACTTTTATATTCTGCAAGGTAAAGGGTCCAAAAAAAAAAAAAAAAGCACTGAGAAGTTTTAGAAACAGGACAGGATAAAAGCAGCTATTTTGCAACAAGAAAATCTTTTTTGACATATATTTAAATATTTAATGTGTTATGAGCTTGAGAAACCATCTGTGGCTGAGAAGTTGTGCAGTTTTCTGTTATCACCTGAGGCCAGAGCCCCTTAACTAGCCTGAATCAACATTACTCTGCAATCACATATTGTAAAAAAAAAAAAAAAAAACACCTTTGCAAAGAATGACTGAATTGCCCTTTTCTTCACATAGAATTGCTGTAATGCTTGTATAATCAGGATGCCTTCCTACTTCTTTTAGAAGTCAGTTGCCCTGTGTAGAACATTTAAAAAGTAACGATCAAACAAAACATCCAGGTGGTACTAATTGGTGTAGAAAAAAGTGGTGGAACAGATAATAATAATAAAAAAAAAACATCATAAGAACAATGCAAGTGGGGGACTAGATAAAAATAAGACTACCTAATAAAAAGCATTCCAGATAAAACATTGCCCAAGAATAATGCTGAAGGAGATTCTGCAGTATTTCAGGAAGGCCTTAAAATGCTTGCCTGGAGGGAAATATTTGAAGAAATAAAATGTACATAATAACTACACTTTATTCAGCTTAAAGATAGTTGAAAAGCCAGACAAAGACCTGCAAAATAAATGTTCAGTTCATCTTAAGAATCATTAGAAAAGGTAGTTTCTCTTCAATGTTTGGTATATATGGAATAGATAAAAAATATGTACAATTTTTAAGAAACTCAACTCATGTTTTTTTCATTTAGACTACTAACTTGGAAGGAGCAAATATAAATAAATGATATTGAATTTAAATAATAGAAAAGCAGAAAGAAAAATACATAGTTTCTCTAACCTTTTATTAATTAAATATGTAGTCTTGGCAATTGAAGAATCTGCCTTCTTGTGTAAATCTCACAAGAAAACAGTCTTGTAATTTAAAAATAAAAAGCCCAATTTTGAAACATTTTACATGAAGTATCTTCAGATTCACACAAAATCAAGAATTTTCAAAATGGTAAGAATCAGAAGCAATTGAAGTAACATAATTTTTATAGCTATAGTTAATTATTTTACATATTTAAATATAGCTTGTGACTTAGCATAAGCCTAAACTAGATTTCATTATAAGACTCTGTATAAGAAAATTGGAAAAAAATACAAGAAATATCACTGTTTTCCCAAAAAGTATCTGATATGACTCACTAGTCATTTCTAGTAACACTGAAAAGTGAAAACTGACTTCCATGGAACAGCTTGAAAATGCATTAAGTTATATCTAATATAATAGGAGTTTATCAGTCCCTTTGCAACCTGAGTTCTTCATTCCTTTTGGATGAAAGTCTGCAGCTCGTGGGCCTAGGAATTTTCATTTTACACAAATCCTAGGCAATTTTTTATGTGTACTAAAGTCTGAGATAGCTGTAACCAAATAATAGCTAGTCTATTAAACTATACAAGCTAATTGACAATCAAATTTCAGAACATGTCAATACATATACTAGTAGGAAGCCCTTATATTTCAGAACCATTGTAAATATCCTTGAACTTATTGTATTGCAAGAGTACAGAAAATGTTCATTGAGGTCAATTTTCAATATCTATCAATAACATTAAAATGTTGATAGTCTTTTTCCCAGAAATTCTATTACTAAGAATTTATCTTGGAGGAATCTCTTTTTCTATTTTCTGAAAAAATTGAAGATTATTGGTATTAGTTCTTCTTTAAAGGTCTTGGGAACTTGACTGTATATCCATCCGGACCTGGGCTTTTCTTGGTTGGTAAACTTTTGATGACATCTTCTATTTCATTACTTGAAATTGATCTATTTAAATTGTGTATATCATCCCAATTCAATTTGGCCAAATTATATGCCTCTAGAAATTTGTTTATGCCTTTGATATTTTCTATTTTATTGGAGTACAAGTATTCAAAATAGTTTCTCATTGTTTTCTGTATTTCTGCAGTGTCTGTTGTGATATTTTCTCTTCATCACATATATTAGTGATTTGAGTTTTCTCTCTCCTCCTCTACATTAGCATGCCTAAGGGTCTGTCAATTTTTTTTTCAAAGAACCAACTTTTTCTTCTGTCAATTTTTTCAATTGTTTCTTTTGTTTCAATTTCATTGATTTTTAGATCTGATTTTAATTATTTCCTGTCTTCTGCTTTTGGTGTTGATTTGTTCTTTTTCTAGGTCTTTAAGATGTAATTTAACTCATTTATTTGTTGACTTTCTTCTTTTTTTTAAGGAATGAACTCTATGCAGTAAACTTTCCTCTTAGAACTGCTTTCATAGTGTTCCAAAGATTTCAATATGTTGTATCTGTGTTCTCATTCACTTCTAAAAATTTTTAAGTTTCCTCCTTGATGTCTTCTGCAATCCATTGTTTACTCAGTAGCATATTATTTAGTCTCCAGGTGTTGGAGTGGATTTTATTTCTTATTTTATCATTGATTTCTAATTTTATTCCATTATGATCTAATAGAATGCAGGGTAGTATCTCTACTTTTTTATATTAGCTAAGAGGTGCTTTGTGGCATAGTATATGGTCTACTTTAGAGAAGAATTCATGTGCTGCTGAGAAAAAACAGTATTCTGTCATTGATGGATGAAATATTCTATATATGTCAGTTAAGTCTAAGTTATTGATTGTATTATTGAGTTCTAGAGTTTATTTGTTCAGTTTTTGTTTGGAAGATCTATCTAGTGATGAAAGAGGTATGTTAAAGTTGGGGTATATTGTGTTGGGGTATATTTGACTCTTGAACTTGAGAAGAGTTTGTTTGATGAATGTAGATGCTCCATTGTTTGGGGCATATATATTTAAAATTGTTAAGTTTTGTTGGAGTATGTTTCCCTTGAGTAGTATGTAGTGTCCTTCTTTGTTTGTTTTGTTTGTTTGTTTGTTTTGTCTGTTTGTTTTAGTTGACTTTAGCTTGAAGTCTACTTTATTTGATATGAGGATGGAAACCCCTGCTTGCTTCTGCTGTCTATGTTAGTGGTATGATTTTTCTCAACCTCTCACCTTCAGCCTGTGGATGTCTTTTTCTATGAGATGAGTCTCTTGGAGACAGTATATTGTTGGGTCTTTTTTTTTTTTTTAATCCAATCTGATAGTCCATGTCTTTTGATTGGTGAGTTTAGGACATTAACATTCAGGGTCATTATTGAGACATGATTTGTATTCCCAGCCATTTTTGTTTATTTTTGATACCTAACGTGACTTGATTTCTCATCTGATTAGATTTTCCTTTAGTGTAACCCCTCCCTTCTGCTGATTTTCATGATTGCTTTTCATGTCTTCTTCTTGGAATAGTTTGCTGAGAATGTTCTGTAGTGTAGGCTTTCCAGTTGTAAATTCTTTTACCTTGTTTATCATGGAAGATTTTTATTTCATCATCAAATCTAAAGCTTAGTTTTGCTGAATGTAAGATTCTTGATTGGCATCCATTTTCTATTAGAGCTTGGTATATATTGCTCTATGATCTCCTGGTTTTGAGGGTCTGGGTTGAAAAATCTGTTGAGAAATGAATTGTTCTTCCCTTATATGTGATCTGATTCCTCTATCTTGCAGCTGTTAAGATTCTAACCTTATTCTGTATGCTAGGCATTTTCATTATAATGTGTCATGGTGTAGATCTGTTGTAATCTTTGTACACTTGGCATCCTGTAAGCCTCTTGTAATTGATTTTCCAATTTGTTCTTCATGCTTGGGAAAATTTCTGATATTTATCTCATTGACGAAATTGTGCATTCCTCCTGTTTGAAACTCTGTGCCTTCCTTTATCCCAATAACTCTTATATTTGGTCTTTTGATGCTGTCCCATAATTATTGGATGTTCTGTTCATGGTTTCTTACCATTTTCACTGTGTGATCAACTTTATTTTCCAGATTGTATACTTTGTATTCATTATTGGATGTTCTTTATTCCAGGTGATCTAGTCTATTGGTTATGTTTTCTTTTGAGCTTTTTATTTGATTTATTGCATCCTTCATTTCAAGGATTTCTGACTTTGTTTTTTAGAGTCTCTCTTTCTCTCTCTTGAAGTAATCTTTTGCTATCTGATTTTGCTCTCTTATCTCTTTATTGGTGTGATCAATTTTGCCTGTATTTGCTAAACTAGGTCACTATTTATTTATTTATTTTTGCATTACAGTTCTTAATACACCTTTATACCACAATTTATCATATCTCTGATTGTATATAAGGTATGTTGACACCAAATTCACATCTTCATATATGTATTCTGTATAATGATGAGGGTCTCCTTTCACCATCCATGCTATTCCCTTCCTAGAGAAAGGGAATCCTTTTCCCTCCCACCCTTATTCTCTATCTAGAGGTAATCTTCCTTCCTTGTTCTCCCTCCCAACCCCATTTTGAGTTACCCCCTTATATCAGAGAAGATATTTGGCATTTTTGGGGGGGCATTGGCTAACTTCACTTAGCATAATCTTCTCTAATGCCATCCATTTTCCTGCAAATGCCATGATCTTATTCTTTTTTATTGCTGAGTAATATCCCATTGTGTATAAATGCTTCATTTTTTTTAAATCCATTCATCCACTGAAGGACATCTGGGTTGGCTCCACAGTTTAGCTATTGTGAATTGTGCTGCTATAAACATTAGGTCATTCTTTAATTCACAGATCATTTTAATTATTAATCTTCTGAACTTTTTCTCTGACATTTCATCAACTTTGCTGTCTATAGGTTCTGTTATTATAGTATCCTGGTTTGTTTGGGGCACTTTCCTCCCTTGTTTTTTCATGTTGTCTATGTGTCTTCCTTTCTTGCCATGTGGATCTGAGATGTTACAGTTTTTTCCCTATAGTTTTGTATGACCCATGAAGATTGTCTGTACCTTACCTTGATATTGGGCTTCTAGACCCTGCTGGTGTCCCTCGGTGTATGCTACTGCAACAAAAGGTGGTGGCAGCAATTGCTGAGTTAACTCAAGATAGTACTTAAGGTGCCCCCAAATGGAAGCAATGTCTTACAGAAATGGGGCTGAAAGGGTGGGCCTCACACTCCCTTTGGATGCCTGTTCTGAGATGTAGCTTCTTCTAGGCCCTGTTTGTTGTCAAAAAGTTAGGGGCTACTGCATGGGGAAGGCTATGTTGTGGGGAAGGCTATGACTGCAGTGTCCCAAGATAGAAGAAGGTTAGGCTTAGGATCCCAGGTGGGGGGCAGGTTGACCCTGGTCCTGGGTCCTGCGCAAGTTGGTGTGGACAAATCTGGGCCAGGCCTGGGCTCCTGTGATAGTCTGCTGGTCAGAAGAGGCAGTCCTCTGCCAGAGGCTGGGCTCTGGTGGGTGTCTGCCTGGCTGGTGTAGGGGTGGACCCAGACTTACTGTGAGCCTAGGTTCTGTACATGCCGGTGTAGGTAGGGCTGGGCTGCTGTGCTTGACCTCCTGCAGTAGTCTGCTGGTCGGAAGGATCAGTCCTGTCCTGGAGGATAGACTCTGTCAGGTGTCTGCCCTATGGGTGGATGGGTGGAATCAGGCCTATTGTGAGCCTGAGTCCTGTAAGGGCTGGTGTGTGCGGCCTGGGCTGGGCCTGGGCTCCTGGGATAGTCTGCTGGTCAGAAGAGATGGTCTTGTGCCAGAGACTAGGCTTCATAATGTGTCTGCTCCATGGGTGGAGGGTGGACCAGAGCCTACTCTGAACCTGGATCCCACCCAGGCCAGTGTGGGTGGTTCTGGGCTGCTGTGCTTGACATCCCGTGGTATTCTGCTGGTCAGAAGGGGCTTTCCTCCTTATTATGGTTTTATGGGAAGTTTTAAAATTTCTATTTTGTAAAATTCTATATACTTTATTTAAAAAAATTTATTTTATGTTTTTTTTTTGTTTAGCAAATAGTCTTCACATAACAATAGCAATGTTAAAAATTGAGAAAAATAAATCAAGTACTTTTTAAATACTTGTATATTGCATGTGTCCATAAAATTTCATAATGAAGTGTCATTTATTTGCACAATAGCACTTTGTACATGACAATTTTTCTTCATTATAAAAATCAAATAAAAGAGTTTTAAGTTTATTTTTTAAAAAGCAAATTTTTGGGGAATAAAGTATCAGGAAAGAATTGGATAATGTCTTTATTATTCATAAGAATGCATTTCTAATTTATGAGAACTTTGAATGTGTCATTTAAATTGCTATACCACCAATTAAGCCAATTTATTTAATGACAGTGATGACTCTACTTTGTCTGAATATTAATTCCTTGGTCTGCTTTACAACTAAAAAAGTAAAATATATTTCTTGCTTATTATTCATATTAAAATAGTTTTTACAGTTTTAAAAATAATTTTCTACCATTTTCTTCAATTACTGTCTGACATAAATGATGGCATGTCCATTTGCATTATTACAAACTTTAATAACAGTATATTTATGTGTATGTGCATATATATATATATATATATATGCATGCATATAAATCCACTTATCTAAGATATTTAAAACATTTTCTTAGGAAAAATACTGATCTCCTATAGATTTATTTTTGTGTTTCAAAAATATCAAAATATTAAATTTATTTGAAAATGTGTAAAAATATGAAAATTGTGATTATATAGCTTCTGATCATATTTAAAATTTGTTTTTAATTCTCAGCAAGTAATTAAAGAAATCAGTCAAAATTGAATTTAACTTATTGGTTAATTTATTTTTTGAAAAGTAAGCATCAAATTGTTGGGTGCAGCATATGAATTGTGGTCCTTGAACTGCTCTGTGACAGAAGTGATGCCCCTCCTAGGAACTCTCATCACAAAGGCTGGATTTGAGACTTCCTGCTACTGTAGTGATGCCCTATACAAATGAAGGTTCCATGCCAACCAGGGAATTATCAGTTCATGACCTAGGTTCAAACACCAGCTGCCTGGACATAGAAAATTATGGGCACATGCTGATAGTTCTAGTTGGGCTGTATATTCCCTCAATTTCAGTTCTGTTTATCTTGAAGAAGACTTCTCACAATAAATTCTTTTGATGTTTGAACTTATCTAATAAATACGCCAAGCTTGTTTGTGGTCACTATCCCCTTATCAGGATTGTTAAGGAACCACTCAGTTCCATCTTTTCCTCTATTTCTGTGTCTGTTTGTCTTTTCTTCATCCCCTCTCCACCAGGGTCAGTTTTCTGAATTACTGGCCATACAGGTTGCAGCATCAAATGTTATGTAGTATAACTTACCTAGGGAAATAATATGAGGTAGTATTAAAAAAAACAACTATGTAACTCTTTTTGGAAGTTAAGACTAGTCAACTTCAGAAATTTGGGTCTCTAAGAATGGATTTAATACTGAATATCACTATGTCTCAATAACTGACAGAGGATATTATTATATGTTTTAGCAAACATAATATTAGCAAACATATATAATTATTATATGTTTTAGCAAATAAAGTGAATTTTTTAACATTTTAAAAGTGAGTCATTTTTATTCTCTGAGGTCTTAATTTTTAATTAATGATAACACTAAAATCTTACTTGTAACATTCAGTATGAACTTCAACTACAGGCATACAGAAATGAGGAACTAAAAGGAAAGAAATACAAAACTCATTACATTGAACTACATTGTTTCTGACCTTTCCATTTTAATCTACATGGTAACTACATGCATTTTAAGTTATTACAGTAATCACAATATAAAGTAGGAGTACTAAACTTCAAGTTTTGGTAAGAGTTAGTTTACAGAAGAACAGCAAAGATTGTTCTTTTCCCTTTCTTCCTGAGTAAACTGAAAGGAGAATGATGTTCAGCAGTAAGAGTCTTTAATTTCACATACGTCATGTAACAAGAAGTAAAACAGATTTCAGAGTGCATTCTGAGGACTACTTCTGCTGTCCCAGATGCCATCCTAACAGCACGTTCCATTAGAAACTATCTTCAATTTAGGCAACAATATCTTACATTTTATAAGTCAACAAGCAAATTGCACCATAATATTTAAAGGAGCGTGTAATGATCAAAGAGTATCTCTGACATTTTAAATATCCCTGTAATAAACTTTTGTTTGTACATACGATATTCATAGACACTTGTCAAATAATTTACTATAAGCTAGGTTATCAAATAGTAATAATGAACTTCTATTAAAAACCCACATGGATGCCCTCCTTTTCAGTTTTATTCAGAATACCGTTGTTAGGCAAACGTAGGGTTTAGGCTTATTTGCTAAATACTTGGACAGTTTTTCACCTATGTTAAAAAATTATTTTAACTTCTGAAAATTTAGCATAATGTAAATTACCATCTATTTAGAACTGAAGAAGAGAACTTAGTAATTATTCATGTGGCTGACATATTCAATAGGACAAAATATTCTATTTCTATTATGGAAAATACCTTATGACCAAATTCATCCAACTTCATATATAAACTTCCCTAACATTTAAGTAAAATCCCATTTAATTTATAATTAAGATTACTGAAAATAAGGCACTTTGTAGTTCATGGAAAAAGAAAATGAAAAGAATAATGTCAATATATTTTCAGACTCATTAAAATCAAGTAGTAAAAATGTACTTCATATGAAAAGACTTTGATGACAGATTGTAGACCTTCAATTTATCCTGGTGTCTATGATTTCAATTTATACTTGCTAATGAGCTTACTCTCTGTATGTCAGATAAATCAGAGATTTCTATAGAAATAGGATTAAAAAAATACACCTCTCTCAAATTTCCTCACATAGTCATACAAGAAAATTCATAAATTTTCTTTTATTCTTCATTTTCTCATGATTCTAATAGACCAGATTTATAATAGTTCAAATTGTTTTAAGACAATTCTGAGAATTGTGCATTAGGCTTTATTAGGCTTATACTTGTTTGAATATCTGGTTTAATAGCTGGTTTGTTGATTTGCTTAAATCATAATATCAATTGTTATCTTTGCCAATAGATTTCCAAAGAAGCATTAATTCCCTTTTTAATACACGTTATAAATTTATAATCTTATAAATTAACACTGGTTTATACTTTTCTTGGTTCAAAGGGTTTCAAGATGATAAAATATACTGGGCTTTTATGAGATTTTAAATATACTCCATAGAAAATAAAAGCTAGAACAACACTAAGAAAATTTAAAAATTACTTCTATCTATCTTGAAATTCTATGATTCCATTTAAAAATAATGCATGATTAGATTTTAAAAAATTCTGTTTGGGAACAAAGAATACATTAGTACACAAGACATGCAAAATCATTCATTGCTTTTGCTGTAGAGCTTACATTCTAAGGTGAAAAGCCATAAGCAAAAAATGTAAGTAGAGTACATTGCATGTTAGATGTCAGAAATACTTTGAAAGAGCAGAAATCAGACAGAGGCAGGAAAATTCTAGGAAACAGCTCTTTCAATTTGAAGCATGGTGGCCAGCAAGGACCTCATGGAAGAGGTAACAATAAAGAGAAAAATTTGAAAGGAGTGAGAAATGGAAGTTGGAAAATTTGAAGAAGAACGAATAGAGAGTATGATTGCCTTGAAGTAGGCGAATGCCCTTCTTGAGAAATAGAATGTATTATGGGTATTAATGTAACCTTTCTAATGAATCAAGAGATAAGTAAAAGAACTAAGTCATGCAGGTGTTTATCAAAAGTGGGTGGATGGTTAACTCATTTACTGGAAATGAGGAAAACTGAAGGAGGCAGTTCTGCAGTTCTGCAGATTCTGATCAAATTATTCTTTTTGACAAGTTCATTTTGAGATGGTTCTAGAAATTTACTTGATCACCACCCCCAATGGAAGTCTTCTCTGGAGGTATCCACTGTTCAGATATTAATATCTATTCTCTATGTCATGTTTGTGTAATTAATATGTATTATTAATGTCATGTATTTTATGTTACCATCATACTATATATGCTTTTATAAATTATATTTATTTTCCTAATCTTAATTTTGTCATTTAGAGTTGATGTCTTTTATGCTACAAAACTAATAATTCTCTGATATTCTAAATACATACATATTATTTGAAAATAAAACCATTTTGTCCCTTACTTCCTGATGCTTAAAATATTTTTAATCTACTGCATAGGCCATTACCTCATACTCTCTTTAATGTAAGTAATTTTATGGCACAAGTACAACATCAAAAAATATTAGTTTTATCAGTCACTCACAGCTTTTACCTGGTATCAATGCTAATAGTGCTCGTGTGTGTCTGTGTATGTGTGTAACTAAACAACATCATATAACACAGATAAATCCATAAAGTAGAAAGCTTTTTTCAAGTTAAGGGAATATATATTACCTTGTCTAGCTGCCAAGGGTGATTTTGATAAAAAAAAAATTGAATATTTTTAGAAATAACTTTAGAAGGCCTACATGTTTATATGCTTTTCTCACTTTAACCTGTTAACCTACTGACTAATATTAATACTGACTTTTAAAAATTAATATATTAATATTGTCTTTAAATTAAATTAGTTTACTTAGATCCAGTTTTTATATTTTGTTTTAAAAACATGCTACATTAGATGTCATATATAATGTTGTTAAATCATTAGCATGCTAGAAATATTAGTGACAAAATGCTAATCAAATATTTTGGTCAATTGATTTTCTTTCTTGGTCCCAAGCTTTGAGAGTTTACTATTTACATAATGCAAATCTGGTGAAATGAATAAAGTAGATGTTCACACCTACACAATGTTTGTATTAGATGAATATTTTATTTTTCTAAACAGAATATGGATTATCTGAAAAGAGGAGTATACAATTAAGCTTATGTGCTTGCTTCCAGAAAAATTGCTGAAGCAGATTAGCTGATAAGTGGATATTTGAATCCCAAATTTATTTTTCTCCAGATCATTAGGTCCTTATTTTTATAGTGTCCTATTTCTTATTTTGGAAATATTTATTTTCTTTAACAGTTTAACTTTCGATTTCAAACTCATTTCCATAATATTGCATATATTATTATCATGTTAAGCACACTATCTGGAATTATTATTGTTTTATTCATTTGAAATTCTAACTGTCCTAAGCAAATTTGGCAAAATATAGCTACTTCTTTAGCCATTTAAGAACCTCTCTTTGCTTTTATTTTATCAAATCTATAATTTTATTTTCTATATATTTCTTATTTTTAAATATTTTAATGTGCTATGTCTTTCTAGCATTTTTAATAAATTTTTTTAGTTTAAATACATTTTTAATCTATAAGTGTAAAACATTTTTAATAGTGTTATTAAATAATGTCCTATCGAAACATTATTAAACAATCTATAATTTTCACTTTGATTTTTAAAACTTTCACATATATACATCAGTTAATATGTTTTTGTGGTCCATTAAAATTTCTTCATACTCTTTTCTTAATGTAGTAATTATCTTCAATTTAAGTCAATGTCTATGAATATGTATTATATATATTATATGTGTGTGTGTATATATATGTATATATATCCTAATATGTTTATATTTGATTGTATTGATATGTTTCCATATTATAATTATACTCTTAGGAAATCTGAAAATAAAACCATAAAATCCATGTAGTATATTTAAGATTGTTATAATGTAAGAGAAAAAATTATTATTGTATTTTATTCAATTTCCTCATTAATATAAAATTTTAAATGTTACTTAACTTCTGTCTGCTTACAGATATATCATAATTGTTTCACAAAAAACCTATAACAACAACCAAGAAGAAAGCTAAATGTATATAGAATATTGCCTTTTTGCCTTAACAAATCAAAGAGGAAACTACCCCTCTCTCCCCTGTATCTTTGAAGAGGTTTGTGAGATACTAAAGACAAGGACTACTTCATTGATGGGATTGTACAAATCAATATTGGCTAACACCAAACTTTTTCCTGGGTGAAAAAATAAACCCCTCAATGGGCAAATCTACACTAGGTGCATTTCTTATTTACTTCAGTCTAACAAAATGTTGAGTTTTAGAAATAATTTGCATTATACTTGCACTAAAATTTAGAAAATTGTGTGTTGTATAAAAGAAGGGATGAATTATTCAAATGAATGTGGCTTAAATTAATAAAAAGCTCACTATAGAAGCATAAAAATATTTCTTAAAATAAACTGCCTTCTGCAGGTACATGATCCTTATTGGAAGATGTCTCCTTTTCCTGTGTACTCCTTGAATTAATATATTTTACAACCCAACATCACCTTTGTAAGTACCCCTCACTGTGGCCCATAACCCTGGGGTTAATGCATACAGGAAACCTTCCAGAAGTTTGAATCTGTCTCCCTGGACCCTTTCACTTCTTTGTCTTCCTGTTGCTTCAGCTGTTTTGCTTTATTTTTCATCATGAAACCTTGAAATATAATAAAGTTTAAAATACAAGTGTAATTGCATTTTACTTTCCTGTTTATTGATACCTTTTTAGAACTGTAGACACGAAATGCCATGGTATAAAGATTCAATGTCTTGTTCAACCCAATTAATACCACATACCATACCGTATGCTATGACAAAATAAGTAATTATGCATAATTATTAAAAGAGAAAAATACACTAGATAATTTAAAGTGTCTGCCACTAACTTACTATGTAACTTGCAGTAAGGAAATTAATATTTTTGGTCTTCAATGTCCTTTCCTTTAAAATAATGAGATACGGTAAATAATTTCAATACCAGTGCTATGATTTAGCATAAATTTGCTTCCCAGTGATTAATTTGCAGTTCCTAAAATTGTTTTTTCCTGTTTGAGCTTCTTTGAATATGCTAGATTGCTACAAAAATCAGTAGGTATAGATCTTTAGTAAAAAGGACTAGAAAAATACTGCTGATTAAGTATTATAAACACCCCCCCCCAAGTTTTAGTAAATACACAGTATAGACCAGCTGTAGGAATTCATTTTGGCATAATCTTTGAAAATATAGAAATTTGAGCAAGTAATAATCACTGCTCATTAAACCTTTAAATTGCAAAGTTAAGGGCAGGCATTATATTTTTCCAATACTAGTGAAAGCCCACATCTGGATTTTTAAGTACTCTTTTCTTTAAAAACCCAAAGCTATAATTCATTACAATACTATTGCACCTGTGAATAATGCATATGAATTATAAAAAGCGTATCTTGCTAATTCTTTATTGTTACACAGTTTTTCATAGGCAGCTTGATATTATTTGATAAATGATGAATGATATCAGAATGAATGTAAATTTTGGTGTAAAATATACATAGATTAGGGTTCTAAAACATACACTAATATCAACTTAAGCCATCCTGTGTGCTTACTATGTGGTAGGTATATAAATGCAAACCAATGTCATTAACTTTACACTTATAATACAATTAGGTAGGTACAGGTAGACAAACTATGGTTTCTTTTCTCTAATTTTTGTTACAGTTTTGTTTTCCTATTGTTTTAGTTTTGTAGATATGTACAAAAGTGACATTTTTCTATCATACGTAACTAATAGTAGGCTTTTAAAATCAAATTTACACAGACATTCAGAAATATCGACATGAATTCAAATGATATCCATAACTTTCAAATTGTAATACTGTGAAATGTTATGTAAAGCTGAGTTGTTTCCATACATTGTATTATTAATACAACTTCATGCATATGTATTCATTCCTATAGGATTTATTTTTATAGGAAATATAGGATAAGAAGAATGTTCAAAATTATCCAAGTATATGTGGGACTGGGGTTGTAGCTCAGTGATAAAGTGCTCACCTTGCACATGAGAGGCCCTGGGGTTCAATCCTCAGCACCACTTAAAAATAAAATAAAGGTATTGTGTCCATTTACAACTAAAAGAAATATTTTTAAAAAATTGTCCAATTATATAATTAAAGAAAATTACAGAGTTTGACTTTGATTAAATTTGCCTTCAGAATGGTGATATTATATTATACCACCTATTTGTACAGTCTTCTTGTTTAAATGTAATTCTTCAGTATGCTACTCAATGTTTACTTGTATCTTGAAATACATGGGAAATGTAGAATAGTAAAAGAAATGTTAATTGTCAATACCATGAAGTAAATTGTCTGAAGGTTGAGTTCTGCAAATGAATATTTAGAAATATCTCACTACTGACTTAATAGGCAGAGACTTATATGTTTTGCATATTAATTATACAATTTTACCAATTAAAAATTAGTATGCTTTACTGGGTGTGATGGCACATGTTTGTCCTGTAATCCCAGCAACTTGAGAGGCACAGGAAGGAGGATTGTAAATTCTAGGCCAGCCTCAGCCACATAGAGAGACTCTGTTTCAAAAAAAAAAAAAAAATATGCCAGGAGGTAGCTCAGTAGTAAAGCAACTCTGAGTTCAATACCCAATACCAAAATAAATCATCATCATCATCATCATCATAAAAGTGAACATGGTTTGCATATTTTGGGTCTTTTGATAATTTGGATATGAACTAACAAGAAGTTATTTTTAAGGAAAAAATACATTAACCAAAAATTGTAAGAAAAATATATATCTGTTCTCTTTTCTTAATCTTGATTTCAGAGATAATTTTTTTTAGAAAATCTATAAATAAATGGTAGAAAAAAAATGCAATAGGTATATGTAAGGGTACAAACTTATAACAACAAGATGGAAAAATTAAAGAAGAAGTAGAAGTTTCCTAGTTATTCTAAGAATATGTATACCTGGGCTGAGGTTGTGGCTTAGAGGCAGAGCACTCGCCTACTGTGTGTGAGGCACCAGGTGCGATCCTCAGCACCACATAAAAATAAAGATATTGTGTCCACCTATGACTAAAAAAAGTATACCTGACTTTAATTTCATTAAAATAGGTGAAAAATAATAAGTACTTAAAAAAAAAACAGTGCCATGAGCTTATTAAGCAAGCCCTCTATTACTGATCTATTTCCCCAGCCTTTTTTATTTTTATTTTTTTTTATGTTGCGATAGCATCTAAGTTAGCCTCAAACTCAGGATGTTCCTGCCTCAGTTTCCTGAGTAGCTGGATTACTGGCATGGGCCACTGCACATTTGAACTGATATGGTTATTCAGATTTTTTAAAAATCTTTTATTGACAAATACTGAAAAGAATAGAAAGAAAAATGAATTAGTAAAACATGTCATCATTAATTAAATAAAAGATTACAATGGAAACCATAAATTACTATACACACCTGCCAAAACCATGATATATGAAGCACCTAAGAGTAGTAAGAATTGATATACAACTCCTTAAATTCATTTTTAAATGCCATAAATATTAATTCTCATAACTTTCAGGAATAGTAAAATGGCCAGGTTAACATTTTCACTCTACCTAAGACAATGGATTCTAAATGTGAAAAAAAAAATTGAGTTCACTGATACTTGAATTATAATAGTGAACATGAAGCAGGGAGTGATTAAGAAACAATTTAGGAGACAAAATGAAAGCAGAGTGTATGGAATGTGATGAATGAAGAGCATGGGTTGAAGGATAGTAAACCATTTTCTGACAGTGAAATGAGTGGTAGTAACATTACTTTAAACATGCTAATTTATCTTAGCAGCTGAATATTGATATGGTATAGCAGGTAGAGGTGATCAGTTTAATTTGGAAAATACAGACTGAGGCAATCTATGGTATATCAAAATGGAAATAAAAAATCAGCATTGACTTCAACGTTGTAAGATATGTCCATGGATCCTCACACACACAAGGAAATCAGAGGTAAATAACAGAGAAGCCATACAAATCCACTGAAAACTTAAAGTTATAACAAAGAAATTGGTCCTTGTTCCAACCCAGAATCTAATTTAGAAATTCTGAGATTCAAGTGTCAAGATGTCAAGAAGAAGATAAGAGTGGAATCTTTGTATGACTTTAATTTTTATGGAAAGTAATATTTCAGTGAGATTGGCAAATGAATACCTGTCTGAAAGGAGTAAAAAACAAACAAACAAACAAAAACACTTGAATAGGTCCACTTTGAGTATGAAACTCTTCAAAACTACTAGAGAAGCTGTTTGATAATGTTCTCAGAATAAACCAACAAGATACTAAGGATGGTTTTGGTCAAGTCTTGAGGATGAGAAAGTGTTAAGGTCTGTAAATAAGTCAAAAATAATACCTGGTATTTTGCCAGAGAAATGTTAGAGTTCGTAAACAAGTCTGGATGGTGCCTGGCAAAATGTCAGAGGGAGTGGTTTGAGAAATAACAAAAGCGAGCCATTAAGTGTGGAGATTCCTTATTGGTTGATTGATGTATCTAGTTTATGCTAATTAAGATAAGCTGTGCAAAATGTATAAATAGCTCTGTTGCCCTACAATAAACGGCTCCCATTCCTGCTGTATCAACGTGCACAAGTTATTCGTCCCCCCCCCCCCCGGTTATTTTGCTGCAGCCGGACTGCGGCAAGAAAGGCCAAGAATCTTATGGTTATTTATTTATTTACATACAACTAAAATGTTGTTCTATCACTGGTTCCATATGAGTTATGGAAAAGTGCTTTGAAAGTTATTGAAAAGTTATTGAAAGTGCTTTGCCTGATTAAAAGAAATATCTACCATGAAACTAAAGAGGAGTCAGTATTGTGACATTGATATTATATGAATAGCAAATATAAAAGAATATATGATCTATTCATGCATATTGTATATATGCAGATTTATTGAACTAATAGAATATCATTATAGGGAATTGGGTGTTAGAACTGAAAAAGTGGCGAGCAGTAGACCCTCACTGGGAGTCTTAAGTTCAAGAAGACAGTATTACAACCACAATCCAAAGTAGGGATGAAGAAGTTGTTACCCTTTCAGTAATTTTGTGTACCTAGAATAATGGCAACTTAGACATTTGACTTCTCACAGTGGCAACTTGCAACTTGTAGGCTGACATTCATGCCCCCACAACCTGGCTGTCAACAGTTAAGGTCAAAAATAATGACAAATTGGGGCTGAGATTGTGGCTCAGTGGTAAAGCTCTTGCTGAATATGTGTGGGGCACTGGGTTTGATCCTGAGCAGCACATAAAAATAAATAAATGAAATAAAGGTATTTTGTCCAACTACAACAAACAAAATATTAAAAAAATATAATGATAATGTCATCTTTCACTAAAGTCCTTTATTGCTAAAACACTTTTTAAAAAATATTTTGTAAAATTAAAAATGTTACTAATATTTTGTTGTTCTACAATGACAATATTATCTTTCTTCTGCCCTCCAAATCACATTCTAGAACACTTTATTTGCAAAAAAAAACAAATTACTATTCATAATGTTTACTGGAAAGAAATAGGGCAAATGAAGGATTTTAGAATTCTAGACATTTTAGTAAAAGACATAATCTTATTAGAATAAATGCCAAAATGCCCATCTAAAATATTATACATTTGTATACAGAAGTATACACTCTATTTTCAAAATATATATACTAGAATTTTTGAAGCAAAAAGAACATAAAGTAACATAATAGAAATGTGGCTGCAGAAAGCAAACAGCATGATGTTCAATCTTTATTCTTTGAATCAGAAGCATCCTTTAGTGCTTAAGCATATGCATTTCTTACAACACTTTATCATAATTAAGAGTGAATTACCAATATTTTGTTATTTTACAAAATTATTGATAGTAAGGATAGGGATTTCATTAGTGCAGAGGACATTTTTGTAACTAATCAGTTATATAATTTCATACTATATTAGAATCCCTTAACTATTATAACAAATGTAAACTTTAATGATAGGAAATATTTTTATCTCCTCTAAAAATTAATAGACAGCAGCATATTTCTCAATTCGTCTACATAAAAAAGTACCAATGGTTTATAACCATTATTTTGAATTATATATATATATTTTAAATGAAGATCGTGTCACACACAATTGACCTTATGAATAATTCTATTGGTAATGCACCTCTCTAAATAAATAGAATTTTAGTAACTATCTGAATTTATCAAGACTTATGCAAATTCTTTTGAATTTAATTTTTTTGATTATTTTTATTTTCTCAGAAATACTAAACTAATTTCAAAAAATTAGTAATATAAATCATGTTTGTAAATGCAGCAAAATGTTATCCTTTGCTTTAGGCAAAATCTTGAAACCTAAACAAATAAGAAAAATAACAATAAATAACTTCTAAAAAATATAACTTCTACTAATAGATAACCAGGAATGAGGAAAAAGACTTTTTTGGAAATTTTCAAATTCTGAGTTTTTTTTACTTTAACTTGTCTCTTTTCCCATAATAATATCAAAGTTTTATCACTGCTAAGTTAAATATTAGAATAATTTTAATAACTAATAATTAATAAATAAAAAGTTCAAACAAAATATATATTAAATGTGAAGATAGAATCCAAAGTAGTGCTAACATTATAAAATAAATACACAATATAATATTCAATCTCATCAAAAACAACGCAAAACATTATAATTTTTATATGAAAATACTTATAACTGTCATATGTACATTAAATAAGTTTATCTTAGAAATTTATGCGAAGTGTATCGATTGACATGAATGTTATAAGATAAAAATTTGATATGTATTTCCAGAAAAAATGACTCATATTTCACTATTATCTTATGAAATTATTTATTTTATCAAGCTAGACACAAATAATAATGTTATATAAAATTGTTATAATCTAAAATGTAAAAAGAAAATTAAAAACTGAATTGTCTTAAATATCCTATTTCATAGATATGGTTTATTTTAAAAGTCCTCAATGTAAGGGAAATGCTCTTATATATTTTTAGTCATGGTGTAAGACTAAAAGGGATGATTCAAACATACATATGTAGATTGTATGGGGAAAACATGTTAAATGTACAAGATGATTTTGATTTTCAGTTTTTTTTGTGTGTGTGTGTATGTGTAGTTATACTTACTTTTGAGTGTCTTTTCTCATTTTTTAAATTATTTTAAGTATTTCCTGTATCAATAACAGGAAAAAAATGAAAAGAAATTTGTACTTAATAACCATTCTGATATTTACCTTGTTAAAAAGTAAATTAATATGGTCCCCATAAAACAAAATATTTTTCTTTCAATCCACTATGAAAAAGTGTCAGTTCAAAATTGATAAAATATAACCATTGTTTTGGTCTACTTTTTTGCAGCTGTGACCAAAAGAACTTTCAGAAATAATTAAAGGAGCAAAAGTTTATTTGGGGGTTCATGGTTTCAAATATTTCTGTCCATGGTGACTCCTTCTTTGGGACATGAGATGAGGCAGAGCATCTTTCCAGAAGAGTGTGGAGCTGGAAAGCAGCTCAGGACATGGCCACCAGGAAGCAGAGAAAGAGAAAGGAAAAAAAAGAGAGAGAGAGAGAGAGGAAATGCTCTTCTCACCAAGAACAAAATGCAAACCCCAAAGGCATGTGCCAGGAACTCATCTCCTCCACCCCCATATGACCTGCCTATAATTACCACCCAGTTAATTCCTACCAGGGGATTAATGCAGTGATGAGGTTAAGACTCTCATAACACAATCATTTCACCTCTAAAATTTCTTGCATTGTATCATGTATGAAATTTGGGGAAACACATCATACCACTGATTATTTTATGACACACTGTTTTACATTAACTAAAATCAGTTAATTCATGAACATACCTTTCTTAGATTAAAAGTATATCAGGTGAAAGTAAGATTGTATTAATCTCGGTTATTTCAGCTACCTGTTGTGTGAATGTGGTATACATCATATTGTTAATGTACCTGAAAGACAGGGTCCATAATATCATTTACTCTCATCTAAATCATGAACTAGCTCATAAACTGAGGGAAGAATGTTGAAATATTAGGTCAATAAAATTTCTCTGACATGATTTATTGTCCCATTACATATTAATTTAAATTATATTTTCATTTGTAATTTGTATATTACTTTTCACAAAAGTATTAGAATAAGGTATTTTTTGTAGTGTGTTCAGATTTACATATTGTAAAAGGTCCCCATAAATGTTTGAAAACACATCAGCGTTTCCAAGCATTAAATGTTTAGAAACACATAACTCTATTCTTGGAAAAAAAAGAACAATGTAATATTTTGTTATATACTTTATTTAACACAAATCATGTGATGAAACAAATAACTGATCTAGACAACTTTCGGTGTTTTTTATAAAATAAAGTAGAAAATAGTTCTACAGTATTTGTGTTACTGTCACTGAAGTAACTGCATCTATTCTAATTTCAATGACATATACATGTTTATACTGTGCTTTTCTTGAGTGCTATGGCTTTGTCCCTACTGTGAAAGGTACATCTTCTTTTGGCACAGTATACAAAAATAGTATATTACTTTTTTAAAAAGTTATTTGCAATAACTTTCAACAACAAAATATGTACCTCAAAGCATTTTTATACATGAAATATCTGAATTAATGCATTTCATAATAATAACTTTCCTTTATTATAGAAACATTTAAAATGAAAATTATACTAATGGTAGGGAGTATAAGACAGGCAATATTTTTTAAAATGTTACAGTGGTTTTTTTTGCTCATGTATCCTGCGTGTCTTCTTCCTTCTTTGTTCTCTACAAAATCCCACCATGTGTTCAGTTAAAGTTATCTCCATGTTCAGCTTCTGCATTGGTGCACAGGTAATTTATCTCCATGTTCAGCTTCTGCATTGGTGCACAGGTAATTGGCTCTGATTGGTGCACAGGTAGTTCCATCTACCTTGCAAATGATTGGTTTATGGTGATCACATGACTAAAGCAATGCGTCCAATGCAGATTGTTTGCTAAAAAATAATGGCAAATCTTTTGCTCTTCTAATTAAGGCTCAGAAATAAAACACATTATATGTGAAAGTAAAGAGAAGAATTACTACAGATACCTTGCTACCACATAATCTAATGTTTTGGAGGATTTGAGTTAGGTATATATTATTTTTAGTTGAGTATATTTCTATTTATGTAAAGCAAAAAGCAAAACATCACAAAAATTATACTTAAAAGTCATAAACAGTAGATTTTTTTGTTCTGCTATGATCTGCTTTCAAATGAATGACATTATATGTAATTTATTCATTTTAAAATTGCATAACACAACATAAACAACTGTCATTATAGGATGCTAAGGTAAATAAGATCTGTTGGGATATTTAGAGACTAAACATAAGGTAGGTTTGATGTACTATTTGGCCTAATAATCAGAAATAAAATTAGAAGCCCTTAGAGAAGACATAATGAGACAGGATGGAAAATAAATGTAAACAGATAAATGTAGTACCAGAGGTAATTTATCTTTCTTCACAAAGTCAAAACATCTGATTTTTATTTTCTATTTTCAGTATTTAAAGGAACCCTATATATAACTATATAGAAGGCTAAAAGCATAAAATAACTATTTATCCCAGGGCTCATTATAGCACAACCAAGTTTCACCAACCACTTCTAATTATGGGTTTAAGCAAAAAAAAAAATAAGAGCAATACTCAGAAACTACACATTTCAAGTTTTGTTTACATCCTCTCCTGCTCAACATTGTATTTGCCTCAACTCATTTGAAACACCTGGTAGTCCCAATGACCAAAATCCACCTATGCATTGTGTAACTGTGTCAGTTGACTATTTTCCTTTCTCATTATTTCATGCATATTAAATAGTAGATTTTACAAAACACTAGAGACATGACCTATAACTGTATTTCACTTAAAATTCATGAATTTGACAGGTACGTTTTTCATAGCTAGAAGTTTTTATAAGTCTGTATTTCTTATGCAATAGGGACATTTGCAAAGTTCAAGTCAGAATTAGTTATTCACTAATCTTATGTGACTGCATTGCCAATTTAGAAGACGGACGTTGAGAAATTTCACCCTTCTATTTGCTTTATTTTGTATTTTCTTTTTCTTTTAAAAGTAATTTTGGAAATAAACTGAATAAGTTTAGGATAAGAACTTATGTTATTAATTTAAACCATGCATTTTATTTTAAAATATATAGCAAATTAATCAAATGATTATTTATTGATTGGGCATGGCAAATTGTCTCATTGTCAAAATATTCCCTACTGCCACTTAACATGCCTCATCACTAAACAGACTTCCCCACAGAAAAATATTGCATTTTCCTTTATACCATATGATGTGATTTGGCCAAGAAAATTTGTGTGTAAATTTTCATGATACTAGGAATCATTGGGTGGTTTCTATATTTGTCTTTTGGCTCTGCTCTCAGATCTGCATGTCCGTGACAGGGGCTAGGCCTATAGCTGGACATGAGTGTGGTTTTAAATAACTTAGACTGAGGGTCAACTGCTATCACAGTATGAATTATCCCAGGGTTCATTATAGCACAACCAAGTGGACAACCACTAACTAAGTGGACAATTTCATACAGCATCATACCACATGCCACACATTTTATGTAAACCATATCTTTTAATACTTTTAACCTGTTGATATATTATTATTTCTATTTTAACCTGAGAAAAATGAAATACAGGTAAGTTGATACAACAAAGCCAAGTTGATACAACAAAGACAAATCAGACTAAGATTTTTTAACTAATATAAAAAATATAAAAGTTGTACACATTAATGAGGTACCATATGATACCTGATACATATACATGTGTACATTTTATAGTGTGTAAATTGGTTTTTCTCTTCAAACATTTAACATTTTTATGGTAAAATTCTTCTATATCATTTCTTCTACCTTTCTGAAATACACAGTACATTATTTTTTTTTTCAGTCACCATACTGGACACCCAGTATCCCTAGCTATTTATCACCTCATTATTCTTCACTTCTATGACAAACCTTTTTTAGATTTCACATTAGGGTGATCATGTGCTATTTTTAATAGATGTTTGGTTTGTTTTACTTAAAATAATGACCTTTGGTTACCTCCATGTTTTTGTGAATGTCAGGATTTGTTTTCTTTTTATGTCCGAATAGTAGTCCATTGTGTATATGCATCTCATTTTTAATCCATTTTTCAGTTAATGGACACTGAGCTTGTTTCCATTCATTTCCTATAGTGAGTAGTGCTTCAATGAATATGGGAGTACAGATGTCTCTTTGATATACTCATTTTAGTTTCTCTGGATATGTGCCCAATAATGGGAGCTGTCTGATTTTAAAATATATGCATTTAAATATTACCATATACTTTATCTTTTTATAAGTCTGTATTTCTTATGCAATAGGGACATTTGCAAAGTTCAGGTCAGAATTAGTTATTCACTAATCTTATGTGACTGCATTGCCAATTTAGAAGACAGACTTTGAGAAATTTCACCCTTCTATTTGCTTTATTTTGTATTTTCTTTTTCTTTTAAAAGTAATTTTGGAAATAAACTGAATAAGTTCAGGATAAGAACTTATGTTATTAATTTAAACCATGCATTTGATTTTAAAATATTTTTGTTATTTTATTTAGTGATTGAAAAAAGATATGTTTTTTTCATGAATTTAGATTTAATAATGAAAATACATTTTAAAAGTTTTATCTCATAGACATCTTTTTATATTATTTTATTTTTTGATTTTTAAAAAAATAAGTGACAGCAGAATGAATTACAATTCTTATTACACATATACAGCACAATTTTACATATCTCTGGTTGTATATAAAGTATGTTGACACCAATTCGTGTCTTTATGTATGTACTGTGGATAATGATGTATAATATACATCATATTCCACAATCCTTGCTAATCCCCTGCCCCTCCCATTCCCTTCCACCCCTCTGCCCTATATAGAATTCATCTATTCCTCCCATGCTCCCCCTCCCTATCCCACTATGAGTCAGCTTCCTTATATCAGAGAAAACATTTGACATTTGTTTTTTTGGGATTGGCTAACTTAGCATTATGTTCTCCAGGACCATCCATTTACCTGCAAATGCCATGATTTTATTCTCTTTTAATGCCCAATAAAATTCCGTTGTGTATATATGTCACATTTTTAAATCCATTCATCTAATGAAGGGCATCTAGGTTGGCTCCACAGTTTAGCTATTGTGAATTGTGCTGCTATAAACATTGATGTGGCTGTGTCCCTGTAATAAGCTGTTTTTAAGTCCTTTGGGTATAGACCAAGGAGTGGGATAGCTGGGTCAAATAGTGGTTCCATTTCCAGATTTCCATGAAATCTCCATACTGATTTCCTATTGGCTGCACCAATTGTAGTCCCACCAGCAATGTATGAGTGTACTTTTTTCCCCACATCCTCGTCATTATTTCTTTATAATAGCTGCCATTCTGACTGGAATGAGATGATATCTTAGAGTAGTTTTGATTTGCATATCTCTAATTGCTAGCAATGATGAACATTTTTTCATATATTTGTTGCTTGATTGTACATCTTCTTCTGAGAAGTGTCTCTTCAGGTCCTTGGCCCATTTGTTGATTGGGTTATTTATTTATTTATTTATTTTTGGTGCTTAGCTTTTTGAGTTCTTTATAGACCCTACAGATCAGTGTTCTATGTGATGTGTGAGGTGTGAAAATTTGCCCCCAAAATGTAGGCTTTTTATTCACCTCACAGATTGTTTCTTTTGTTGAGAAGAAACTTTTTAGTTTGAGTCCTTTCCATTTATTTATTCTTGATTTTAATTCTTATGCCAAAGGAGTCTTATTAAGCAAGATGGGGCCTAATCCCACATGAAGAAGTTTAGGGCCTACTTTTTCTTCTATTAGACACAGAGTCTCTGGTTTAATTCCCAGGTCCTGATCCACCTTAAGTTGAGTTTTGTGCATGGTGAGAGATAGGGGTTGAATTTTATTGTGTTGCATATGGATTTCCATTTCTCCTAGCACCATGTGTTGAAGAGGTTATCTTTTCTCCAATGCATGTTTTTGGTACCTTTAGGTAATATAAGATAATTGTAATTTTTTGGGTTGGTCTCTTTGTCTTCTATTCTGTACCATTGGTCTACCAGTCTATTTTGGTGCCAATATCATGATGTTTTTGTTACTATTGCTCTGTAGTTTAGTTTAAGGTCTGGTATAGTGATGCCACCTAGTTCACTCTTCCTGCTAAGGATTGCTTTAGCTGTTCTGGGTCTCTTATTTTTCTAGATGAATTTCATGATTGCTTTTTCTATTTCTATGAAGAATGCCATTGGGATTTTGATCAGAATTGCAGTGAATCTGTATAGTGCTTTTGGAAGTATGGTCATTTTGATAATATTAATTCTGCCTATCCAAGAGCAAGGTAGATCTTTCCATCTTCTAAGATCTTCTTGGATTTCTCGTTTTAGGGTTCTGTATTTTTCATTGTATAGATCTTTCACCTCTTTTGTTGATTCCCAATCATTTTATCTTATTTTATTTTATTGAGATTATTTTAAATGGGATAGTTTTTCTCATTTCCCTTTCAGAGGATTTGTCACTGATATACAGAAATGCCTTTGATTCATGGGTGTTGATTTTGTATCCTCCTACTTTGCTGAATTTATATACTAGTTCTAGAAGTTTTCTGGTGGAGCATTTTGGGTCTTCTGGGTAAAGAATCATCTTGTAAACAAATAGTGCTAATTTAAGTTCTTCTTTTCCTATACATATTGTTTAATCTCTTTCATCTGTCTAATTGTCCTGGCCAGTGTTTCAAGAACTATGTTGAATAGAAGTGGTGAAAGAGGGCATCCTTGTGCTATTCCAGTTTTAAGAGAAAATGCCTTTAATTTTTCTCCACTTAGAATGATGTTGGCCTGAGGTTTAGTGTAGATAGCCTTTACAATTTTGAGATATGTTCCTGTTATCCCTAGTTTTTCTAGTGTTTTGAGCATAAAGAAATGCTGTATTTTGTCAAATGCTTTTTCTGCATCTACTGAGATGATCATATGATTCTTATCTTTGAGTCTATTGATGCGATGAATTACATTTATTGATTTCCATATGTTGAACCAACCTTGCATTCCTTCAAGAAGTTCTATCTTCATCTTTATATGATTTACAAAAAGTTGGCAACCACTTTCTTTAAGGTCTTGGTAGATTTTTGCTATGTGTAATTTAAAAAAAATTTTGTTATTTTTAAAAATCACTTTATTCACTTCTTGGTTTAATGTTTAATTAGTGCATTATCATTTTAAAATTAGACATTCCCTTTGATTCATTTTCATATTTTTGAAGTATTTTAATCATTGATAATTTATATAGATATAAGATGTGCAGTATAAATCTGAGTTGAATTTTATAGGTGTTTATTTTAGTTAGTGTTTTTCATCACTGTGAAATAAAGACTTGACAAGAACAACTTAAAGGAGGGAAAAGTTTATTTTGGCTCAAGATGTTCAGTCCATAGTCAGCAGACTTTATATTTCTGGGTCCGGGATAAAGCAGAACAGCATGGCAAAAGGGAGAGGTAGAGAAAGGCAGCCCAGGACATGACAACTAAGAAACAGAGAGAACTTTGCTTGCCCAGGACAAAATACACTTCCACCCACACCCTAAATGTCTGCAATTATCTCCCAGTTAACCCACATCAGTGGATTAATATACCAATTAGGTTACATCTCTCACATCCTAATCATTTCACCTCTGTAATGATGTCTCACACACACACACATATATAAAATTTATCCTTTCCTCAGTGGGTAGTCATGTTACCTGTGGTAAATTATTTTCATGGATTTTCACCAAACCACTACCCATTTTTTCATGTATTTGTATTATGGCTTTGTCACTCCTTACATCAGATGTTGGAATCTCACTTTGAATCTTGCTGACCCTGGAACTTGCTTTGAATATGTGTGAAAGAAGTGCAGTTCTGGTAATTCCATTCACAGGCCTTTGTATGACTAAGCAGAGCAGATGTATTCTACTCCCAAGGTGAAAGTAAAATGGGATTGTGAATTAGGTATATGTGTGTCAAATTATTAAAGGGCACCCTAGAGCATTTTTTGATTAATAACAAATTCTTTGATATTTTTCTATTTTATTGGATTAAATACTTAATTTTTTTGCAGTTCTACAGCAAAGTGAATAGCTTATTAACTAATCCCCAGCTACTCTCAAATCATAGCTTTTACTATGCAAATGTAAATGGTCTGCAAATTAAAAAATAAATTTAAAAAAAGGAGCAATTGGTGTTGACATTTGATATTTCTATGGTATTGAATGAATATGTGCTGAAATTCTCAAGCATTCAATTTTGATCTATGTGCATGTGGCAGGGGAGATATGTGTGATATGTGATGGGAAGGGAATCTGGTAATGACCCCCAAATAAATTAGCAACGAATTTCAGAATATGTGGTTGGTGAATAATCTGAAACACTTCAAAGTAAGTCTTTTATTTCAGAGACAATTTCTGATTTATAGTTTAGTACTTCTTTCCCCAAAAGAACCAAAGTTTATGGAGGGTGGGAATTGAGATTGTAGGGAAGATTAAAGACACATTTTAAAACTAAAGCATAGTCAATTTAAAATCATGCTTCTTTTAAAATATATTATTTATCTTGAATTCCATATTAACATTAATATTCCCCAACATTTTCAAAATAGTAATTAATATGCCTCTAGAGATACTATGGAAACTATGACAACTCTTTTAGCCATTTGCAAATCTCATAATTTGAATATTAACTGGCTAACTCTTAAAGAGAAGTGTTATTGATAAGTTTTACTGTCAGTATTTTGTCTGAAATTAATTTTAATGAGACTCTCTTGTGAGCTCACCTTCAGATATATTCTTAAAATGTTTTTAAAATATGTAGCAATGTAACATAATAATTGTTTTGTGACATGATCGAACATCAATGCAGAGAATATGAAGATAAGAAGCAAGGCTACAAACACATTTCTTCTTTTTCCTTGAGTATGGAATTATTGCAATCCTTTTCATCAAATCCATCACAATTATAGTAGAAAAGACGCAAAAATTGTGCGTCTTTATGGAAGCATGTGGGAGAAGGGAACCTGTTGTAGTAAACAATGTATGTACATAACATCAGGGAAGAAAGAACATACTGCAATGCCAAATAAGTTAATGTTCAGCAACAAGGATGGCATGAGAGGAATTTATTTCTCTTTAAAAATAATGATACTCATTTCAGTTTTATCCATAACAATTTTCTTCTTCCATAGATAAAAATTGTGTTAGAAAAAAACTAATAGTAAAAGAGGATGAACCTGGCATGGTGGCACATGGCCATTATCCCATTGGCTTGGGAAGCTGAGCCAGGAGGATCTAGAGTCCAGAGCCAGCCTCAGCAAATGTGAGGTGCTTACCGACTCAGTGAAACCCTGTCTCTAAATAAAATACAAAAATAGGGCTAGGGATGTGGCTCCGTGGTGGAGTGCCTCTGAGTTCAATCCCTGGTACTAAAAAGAAAAAGAAAAAAAGATGATGAGCAGATAAATCTCTTACCAGAGCCATCAGAGAGCATTACAAAACAAGAAACCTTTTGATTTTCTGTTTGTAGTTTTATATTTTCCTTATCAAAGGTATACACCTTGGGAATTTTTTTCCTGAGTAAAATGGACTAGAATTATTTTCTTCAAATGAAAAATAAGGAAAATGTCAGAAAATCACAAGTAAGTAATCTTGCATTTGAAGATGCAATAAAAAAGATATTTTCAATATTAGTGCAATAAAGAAAGAGTAAGGACATTCAGAAATGATGTAAATTAACTATGATGCTTCATTTTACATGTTGACTTGACTAGGCCTTCATATCCAGCTATTTGGCCAAATATTGGTCTTGAGGAGATAAGCTTTAGCATTTAAATTGGTAGACTTGAAACACAAAGATCACCCTCAATAATATGAGTGAGAGTCATCCAATCAAGTTAAAATTCTGACCTCACTAGAAGAGGGAATGCTGATAGCAGACTGGTTTTAGGTAGAAATATCAACTCTTCTCTAGGTCTCTGTCCTGCCAGTCTATCCTACAGATTTTGAACCTGATATCTTTCACAATTGTGTGAATTAATTTCTGGAAACACTTCTCTCTTTCTTTTTCTCTGTCTCTCTCTTTCAGTTCCCCTCTCTGTATGTGCATGCATGTTCCTGCAAACACACATATTCTGTCTCTGGAGAATTCTGATGAATGCAATAGAATATTAGGAAAATAGTGACATACCTTTTAAACAATTCAAACGTGTATTTTAAAAAATAGTTTTTAAGGTATTTTGCTAATGAACCAGCAGCTCAGAGTTCTAGGCTGATATAAAATGATAAAATGTCACTCCCCTCAACATCCAAGATATAATGGTCAAGCCCTTCTGAATTGCTAATAGAATGGATATGTATTAATGCTGTTTATAGGTAGCTTTAGTTCTTAATCTGGTGTTATTTTAAATTGGACAATTGCAAACTTTACTGCTGTTTGAATGTGTCCCTCCAAAGCATATGTTGGAAACTTAATTCCCAGTGCAATTGTGTTAAGGGATGGGACTTTTAAGAGGTGATTAGGCCATGAGGTCTCTCTACCCATGAATAGATTAAGATGCTTGTGCAGGAGTGAATTTACCATAAAAGGCTGATTTTGACTCCTTTTTCTCTCTCTTATCCTTCCAACTCTGCAATCAGTTAATAAAACAGGAAGTTCCTTACCAGATGCAAAATCCTTCCTTTTACACTTCTCAGTCTCCAGAAGTAGAAGGACCAGTCATTGTTCCCTATAAGTTATCTGGTCTTCTGTTATAGTAGCATAAAATGTACTAAAACAGGATGATTTATTTATTCATTAAATGGTATTAGTTGACAATGACCAAGGAAAGCTTTCTTACTGGAAAATTTCTTATTTTATAACATTAGTGTTTGATTTAACTTGCATTTATTCTCTACTAGAATATAATGGTGAACTCTACTTTCTTCTCATTCAAAGCTATATCCTTAGGGTCCAGATTTATACTTGATGTACATGATATACTCAGTAAATGTGTGTGAAAGAAACAAATGAATACATGATGTGGAAACATTTTATTAAACATTTGGTAAGATTTATGAATAAATACTACTCTGAGCTTCTTAAGTAAAATTATTTTAAAAATGTGATTACCTTGGTTAAGAACAAATAGGAAATTTATTTGAAGACAGAGCTAAGCCTTCATAATCTAAGAATATTTTTCAAAATTTTTAATAAAAACTACCATTTTTTGACTGTTGTACAATCTTTGCAAGTAGTGCAATGTTGTACTTTTTATAACTTTTATGATGACACATCATTTGGGGGGATTATTACTTCAAATACCCTTTGATTTACCAGTCAAACCCTAACCCCCTAATGATGGTTCTACTTCCATTTCTGTAAGTCACACAGAACAAATCTATCCCTTTTCAATGATATATTCAAAAAAACACACTCTGTATACTAGGTGGATTACCATAAATATTTAATTTCTTATAGGTAACATTTAATAAAAATCCATCATGTTTTCTTTCCTGAAGCAATACTGACGATTTTCAATGTCCCTCTTTAATTGCAATATCCAAACCAAGCAAATATTTTAGATATTGCTGTCAACCTTGACATTTGTCATTTTATTCTGTTTTCAAGAGTGTATTTGAACAAGTTTGCAACACTAGAAAATTTCAAAATTAATCTTGACTGAGTGCTAAGTGTCTTTCACATGTAATATTTTATAGTGGAACCTATCTTTTCATATTCCCAAGTCCACAGCAGTGAAGTTACCTGTGTTCTATCTTACAAAACTCATTGAAAACTAAAAAGATCACAATAATGTATAGCCTAAAGATATTTACATCCATTACCATTGTAAAATGCATTATTGAGGATGTGATAAGAAAATGTCCATATCTTTTAATAAAAACTGAAATACTTTAAAGTTAGAGCTGATTATCTAACTCATGAGTAATAGAAAAAATATCAATTTGAATTTGAATATAGAACCTAAAAATGGCAATCATTAGATCTTCTAAATTCTTAAGGCATTAAAATATAAAAAAAATAAGTGAAATGAAAGTGAAGAGATAATATATTGGAAAGAGTTTGTATTTTTTGTATCATTACACACTGAGGTAGTTTGAGAAGAAAAGAATTATTGGAAAATAAAGAACACATGAACATATATGACTAGGCATACGTATCTAAAAAAATATTTTAAAACACAAGAAATAAGTAACTTCACAGAAGAAATAAGAGAAAGTGGTAAACTTTTACTGAATAATAACCTATTTGAAATATAATTTTAGAATGATTTCAGGGATATGTGATGCATGTTTCAAATTACAGATTATTATAAGATTTTATGGACTCATTATTAAGAAATAATTAAAATCAAAAAAGCTATTACATTTCATCTCTGACAGGTATTATTTCATTAGCACATAGAGAATGGAAAGATACTACCCAAGATTTCTTCCATTTCATAAATCAAATAAAGGTTTGACTCAAGAAGATTTAATAAGATTTATTGTTACAGGAAAATAAAATTATTTAAATTGAGAAAGACTTGGGTAATTTTTTTTGTAATAAGAAAGTTGCATACATCTTTCCATTACAAAAGAAAATAACAAATGTTCCTGTATATAGTGCAGTATAATACCAGATATTCTTTCTCTATAGTCATTTTAAAACTTTGAAGTTGTATTTGATTCCTGCAAAACTTTAATAAATTTTATTTCAAATATAAGTCACATTTAAATATATTTATATAATAAAATATTATATCTGAATAATTACATTTAAGCTCTAAGAACTTATTCAATCTTCATTATAACTCTGTGAACTATGCACTAGGGTTATGGATTGAAGTTTGTATTCACTAAGTTCAATAATAAGATCATAAACCTCAATGTGATGGTATTAAGAGGTAAAGGACATGATTAGGCCCAGAAGATGGACCATTTATGAGAGGGATTAGTACCCTTAAAAAAAGAGAGCTGTATGTGCTCCCCTGTGGGAGATAACAGTAGTAAGAGGGATGTCTAAAAACCAGGAAGTGTGTGTCCTCACCACACGTTGGATGTGTTGGTACTGCCATCTAGAATGGCAATAAATGTTTCTTTTTAAAAAAATATTTATTTTTTAGTTGTAGTTGGACACAATATCTCTTTTTTTTTTTTTATCTTTATGTGGTACTGAGGATCAAACCCAGAGCCTCCCATATGCTAGGCGAGCTCTCTATCACTGAGCCACAATCCCAGCCCCTGAATGTTTGTTTTTTTAATCCACTTAGTCTATGGTACAATTGTCAGAGCAGACTGAATTAAGACAACTAGTATTTTAAATTCAAAGTTACGTAAACTAAGGGTTCAAAAAATTAAGTGATGGCTCAATTAGTAAATGATTGCTGAGTTAGTTAATGATGAAGCAGTTAGTGAATGATATAAACCAGATTCAAGCCCAAGTTTCTCTGAATTTAGTTCCATGCCTTTGGCCATTGTCTCTATGCTGTGTCTGGAAAGTATGCAAAAGTATGGACACTCTAATAGTCAAAAATTTATAAAGGAAAACAAGAATACCCAACATCAATGGACGTATAGGAGGAAATAATAGTATACAGTGTTGCTAAGAGACAAAGAAATGGACAATTGACAGAAGATTGCATTCCAAAAAAGATTACAAAATGATGAAAATAGATCCATGTCAGCTAGTCTAATAAAAATTGATGAACACTTGCTCAATTTCTAAGCCTAGCCAAGAACCTATTTACTGAAGAGACATACCATGAAAAACCAGAAAAAAAATAGGGATTATGATTCTTTTAGTTCTTCCAAAGGGATCTATAGTCCTTTTTCAGGTAGCCATTCAATGGAAAAAGAAAATTTCCCCATTATAAAATAATAATTTATGGTTACAGGGACTAATTTATCACTAATCTCTAATACTATTGTTTGAAGGTGTGCCTGAAAAAAAAGTGATGGAAACTTAATCTCTAATGAAATAGTATAGTCAGACTAAAGCCATTATTGAGGGGTGAGTTGCTTATAAAAGGAGGTTTATCCCCCTTTTGCTCTCTACATGCCCTCCCTTTGCCCTTCTGCTATGGGGTGATGCAAACAAGGAGGCCCTCACCAGATGCCTGCTCCTCAATCTTGGACTTCTCAGTCCCCAAGACTGTGTTCATTATATAGTACTCACTCATTGGTGTTCTATAATAGCAGCACACAATATATTGAGACACGAAGGGTACCAGAATATAGTTATGGTCTGCTTGTTGAAGTAGAAGTCCAGTTAATAAAAGGAAAGGCCAAGGTCTCTATAACATTATACATTCTGAGTCTATGGACCTAAACAAGTAACTTTTTCAGAATTTCCCAAACATATTTTGATATGGGCATACAACATGTCACATTGACAAGGTGACATGGATATATTTTAGTTTTGATACAATTTAAGAGAAGAAAGATGTGTACATTTCAATGAAACAAGTCATTGAAACAACCATGATGCAGCAGTCCATTATACCCATGGAAACAGGGATCCCTATGGAAAAGATACAGTACAGGCAAGAAAGATATTATATAGAGTCATTTTAAAATCATAAGAGAGTTATAGAAAACACTTCATCATATTTTCAAGGAAGTTTATGCTGTTTATAGTGAACAACTCTGTAAATTGTTTTGAAGGATAAATTCCTGTAAGCCATTGGACTTTGGTAAAACCTGAACATCTAACAAAGGGTTATCAAGTCAGCATGTGGCAACATATCTGGTTATGATCTGAATAATATCTGAAATAGCAAGTAATAATCCAAGCAAACCCAGAAGCAGTACATTTTAAAATACTATCATGAGACAGTAAATGTTATACGTAGCAATTCAGATGTCCAAGTTCCCTACACCGATGCAAATAAATCTCTTCCACATCTCAAATCTATAACATTATAATGCATTCCCTCTGATTAAGTTGATTAAGAATAAAATATCCAATTAGAATCCCACTCTTGTGGTTGTCATGGTGTGGGATCCTAATTAGAATAATTTAAACTCCATGCATGCACAATATGTCAAAATACACTCTAGTGTCATGTATATCTAAATAGAGCAAATATAAAAATCCTAAAAAAATTGGAACTCTTGAAACCCAAAATTATGAGAAATAACTTTCTATTTTATACAAAAGAATAAAATATTCACAGTTTCTTCTCTAAACTATCAGCTCTATATTCAAAAAGATGCCAAAAAAAATGAACTCAATTGCTGAGGGCCATTACCAAGTAGGTATTGACGCATCGTAATCCTTGCCAGTGTACCCCATGTTAAATGGACTTGCCTTGGAAATTTGCTGCGACCTTGCTTGTGTGTTTGAGAAAGATGACCCTGCTCAAGGTGATCGAGGGTGGATCCAGGTTTGAGGAAGTATCCTGCAGGTTTGAGGAAGTATCCCGGTCCTTGGGCTTAGGGTGTTCCCGGTTTAAGGCGTTTCCCGGTTTAAGAATATGGGTTTTAGGGAAGTTGAGGTTGAAGATTATTGCTGCTGGGATTAGGGTGTTCCTGTTGCTTGTTCCCGTTGAGTTCTCGTGAGATTCAAATGGGATTTTGGAAAAAGCCTCGTGGAGTAGGTGAAGTGTGCGGCAGAACGAGACTGCCCCTGAACGTGTGTGGAGGCTGGTGTGAGATCCGGAATAAAGAATTGCTGTTTGAACCTACAGAGCTGTGTGGTGGCTCGTGATTCTGTGCCAAGCCGAGTCATTGGCACTTGGCTTCGGCATTTGGTGGCCCGTACGCGGAACATCTGAAATTTGGAGGTGAGTAAATTGCTCGCCCCTGAGGGAAGGCGAGAGAATGGGTGACCATTTCCAAAAACAATGTGTTCTTGTTTTGATTTATTTTGTTTTTATTTCAAGTTGCCTATTCCTAGAACTTTCTCAGGCAAACTGGGGAAAATGGTTGACTCAAGGTTTGAATTTGTTCGCCTCTGAGGAAGACAAATTGTTAGAGAAAGGAGGCACCCCAGTAAGACCAAGAACAGCTAGGGCATATGTTGATACAATACAAAAATGTAGCCCATGGCTTTTTAAAGACGAGTTATTAAGTATATCAATGGGACCATCATGGTATCCTGTAGAAGGATTTTTCTTCAACAAGAAAGAGATGGCTAGTTCTGTTTATTACGCTTGTCTAAGATCTTGGTTTTTACAGACATCTGATTAATTACCAAGCTAAAGTGTTAAAATATCAACCACTAAATATAAAATCAAGTACTCTTTACTTATTAAGTTCCATAAGGTAATATATTTAAACATTATGTGTGTTTGCATAAATTGGTGAATGGAAAAAGGTTTAATATTGCTTTGGTCTGTGTCTTTGCTGAAACAAGGTTACTAAGTGTTAAGATTCTATCATGTGTAATTTATATACAAAGAGTATAAGAAGTTTCAGTTGGGTTTCAATTACAGTATAATAGTACCTTAGAAAACATGAAAATATTTCATCTTATTAAAGTGGAGTAATTTGTCTAAATCAGAAATTTTATAAGGGTTGTTTTAGAATGTGAATTTATAAAAAGGGTTAATGGTTAAAAAAGAGATAAAAAGATTCAAGATGTGGAAATATATTTTAATATAAAAGGTTAAAGGAAAAAGAAATGTTTCTAGATGAGATAATCTCTGTGTGGTAAAGTAAAAAGTTGTAAAATGCCATTTAAAAAGATTTTGAGGAAACTAGACTTACTTTAAAAGCTTAAGAAAGGAAGAAAGAAGAAAAAGATATTTGTACATGGCAGATTGAGACAAAGCTTCTCAATGGAGTAAAAAAGAGCCTTTGGTTGAAGGGCAGCCATGTAAACTAACATTTAGCGATTTAAACAGAATATAAGCCTCATTTTAAAGAGTAAAGCTGTAGGTGATGAAAAAGTACATTTAAAAGTACAGTATACATGATAAATGAAAGGCTTTAAAAGGTTAAATTGAAGGTGGTCGAGATACCTTCTTGGCGGAAAAAAAAGATTGCTTTGCTCATCAAACTATTAAAACGTACTTATTAAAGCAAAAAGAGGGAATTGGAAAGGGGTATATATCCCCCAAAGATAAACTTAAAATAACCCTTTTTTACTCTAAACTTTTTAAATTTGGATTCATCAGGACTTAATGCTGTGGAAAGACATATGTATCCGAAAAATGTACATAAGCCTAAGGTACTTTGGAAAGATATTCTAACAGGACAATGGAAAGCTCCTGACCCAGTGTTTGTCTGGAGTCGGGGTTTTATTTTTGTGTTTCTACAGGGAGAACAGCAGCCGATTTGGATTCCAGAGACACTAACTAAAGCAATTTCTACAGAAAAAGAAGATGATTTGACTGAAATCCATAACAGCTGATATCCAGAGCTCCAGCTTGGCTATTCTTACATCTGCGACAGTGATTAACCACGGTGCTTTTTTTCAATATCTATTTTATTATTGCATTTTTCCCACATCATAAAGTTCTATTTTATTTTTTGAGCTCATACAAACCTAGGTTAATGTTTTTCTGATCAGTTTTGTTTTTTGACTGTGTTTTATTTTTTGACTGTGGAGTTTTTAAACATTGCAATGGAGATTTCACTTAGGTATAGCTACAAGGCCTTTACTTATTATTGTCTTATGTGTTGTATGTTATGTGTGTACTGTTTTGTGTTGCATGTCAGTATGTGTGTATGTCCATATTTTTATTTGAGGAGCGCTCATGAAAAAATGGATCCGAATTTTTTTTTTTTTTTTTATTCACGTGATTTAAGTGGTTTAATCTAAATTAGGTAAACAGCTGTTAATGATTGTTTTCAAAGGTGGTTAACAGATCTGTTTGCTTGCTATTGTTTTTAAAAGTGATTAACAGATCTGTTTGTTTACTTTCACTTTTCCTTTTCATTATATTTAATAATTCTGTTCAGGATAATGTCTCTTTAACATCATTGCCAGAATTCCCATCTCCATCCCAGTGCCTGTGAAGACTAAGAAAACCAAACTACAGCTTCTATGATCACAGTAAACTGTATAAACTGATGCATCAATGAATATAACCCAACAAGTAATGCTCAATCAAGGACTTGATTTACTTTGGGAGGAAATGGACATATTGATAGACTCTTCCACTTTGAACTGCCTGCAGAACTTGCCTGGACTATATATCAGTTGCATGCATTGTGAACTATCGTCTGGTGCAGCGAATTGTGGTACTGCTGGCATATTTTTGCTGATGGTGTCACCAGTGATGCAATTTCCTTGCCAGCGCACCCCATGTTAATTGTGGTAACACTGGCATCTTTGCTGATGGTGTCACCAGTGACGCAATTTTTCCAAAGGAGCCGTCAATTGGCTTGGTGTCTTGGCATTTCTGTGTCTTCCTCCCTTCTACTAGTGATGGTCTAAAATTTGGGGGCCAACAGAGGTGAGGCAAGAACCTCACCCCCCCACTGGTGCTTAGGCCTATCCACAAGCATGGCTGAATGCTGGACCGGTAGTCAGTGACGGGTTGATCTGGTTGCAGTGGATTCAACCTAAGACAGGAAGTTGACGCCCAAAGGTCAGCTCTCCCATGACGGGTAAGAACCACATGTTGAATTGGACAACCTACCAGGCACGGTCCTAAGCCACATTGCTTGTTGTTTAATTAATCAGAAGGGGGGAGATGCTGAGGGCCATTACCAAGTAGGTATTGACGCATCGTAATCCTTGCCAGTGTACCCCATGTTAAATGGACTTGCCTTGGAAATTTGCTGCGACCTTGCTTGTGTGTTTGAGAAAGATGACCCTGCTCAAGGTGATCGAGGGTGGATCCAGGTTTGAGGAAGTATCCTGCAGGTTTGAGGAAGTATCCCGGTCCTTGGGCTTAGGGTGTTCCCGGTTTAAGGCGTTTCCCGGTTTAAGAATATGGGTTTTAGGGAAGTTGAGGTTGAAGATTATTGCTGCTGGGATTAGGGTGTTCCTGTTGCTTGTTCCCGTTGAGTTCTCGTGAGATTCAAATGGGATTTTGGAAAAAGCCTCGTGGAGTAGGTGAAGTGTGCGGCAGAACGAGACTGCCCCTGAACGTGTGTGGAGGCTGGTGTGAGATCCGGAATAAAGAATTGCTGTTTGAACCTACAGAGCTGTGTGGTGGCTCGTGATTCTGTGCCAAGCCGAGTCATTGGCACTTGGCTTCGGCACTCAATTGCCTTTCAACCCCATATAAGAATGACTCTGGAAGACAATGATGAGGCTAATCCATGCAATGTAAAGCTTTGGACTGTATTTCCAGTAACCTACTTTCTGCTAAGAAGTAAATGACCCTAAGGATGGGCATCAAAGCCCAGGGGATGAATGGATGAACTGGATGACAAATCACCTTGAAGAATCAGGACTGAAAGAAAAAGAGAACTACAGGGAGGGGAATGAAATGAAAGGAGGGTGAGCAAAATAAGTGTAAGACTATTTATGTCACAAGAGAATTTCAACAAGAAAATAGTTGTTACAGAAGAGGCACTAAATAACTAAGTGGACAAGACATCACGGCACTACAATTATCAGCACTTGAGTGTCACATTAATAGAAATAGAAATTGTAGAGGAAATAAAGGTCATGCATGTACCTGACAACGTTGGCCTCGGTCTCACCATGGCCAGTCTAACTGCTGCTCCTGCCATTTATCTAACTTACCAGTTCAGTGGAAGGCAACAACACTATCCTACATGTGATGATTAACTTCATGTGTTACCTTCACTGATCCATAGGGTGCTCAAATACCAGTCAAACACAATTTATATGTGTCTATAAAGAAATGTTTAAATTATATTAACATTTGAATTGGCAAACTGAGTAAAAGAAATTGCTCTCTACAATGTGGGTAGACCCAATACAATCCATTGAAGGCCCTAGTAAGACAAAACAAATGAGGGGGAACCTACACTATTGGATTGAATGTCTTTAAGCTAGGCAATTTGTCTTCCTTCAGACTCAGACTCAGACTCAAACTATAACTTTTGCCATTACCTGTCCTGGTTCTCAGACCCTTTATTGTAGATGGAAACTATAGCATCATCTCTCATGGGTATCTAGTTTGTGATCACAGATCTTAAAACGTCACAGTCCCTATCATAATAGTATCAACAATAGCTTATTAGCGTCAATATGTGGATAGATAACCTATCTTCTATTGGTTCTAATTCTCTTTTTCACAGAATGCTAATACCTAATAAAGAAAAGCCAAGATCGGTAGCTTCAATAGTGAATTCTACCAAAGACCAGCATTTAATACCAATTATCCTTAAACTCTTCCCCACAAAATAGAAAAAAAATACTCTTTCATAATGAGTCCTATATTACACAGGTACCAAAGCCAGATAAAGACATCTAAATATGATTGTATGATACCAGTAGTCTAGACAAAAAAAAAAGATAAATTAGACTTCATCATAATTATATTTTTTAAAAAATTCATTGAAAGATTGACAAGGTGAAATGGCAACTTTTGCAATAACAGAATGAGAAGAATATATGTAAATCATGTATCTGTTAAGGGTATCCAGAGTACATATATAACCCTTAGAACTCAACAACAAAAAGGCAAATAATTGAATATTTTATAAAAGGAGTGAATAACTTGAGTAGACAATGTTCCAAAGAAGATGCATTAGTGACCAAAATATATATAAAAATATGTTCAACATCATAGCTCATTAGCAAAATGCAAGTCAAAATATTAAGGAAATACCACTTCATGCTCACTAGGATGGCTGTAATTTTTTTAAGATGGAAAATAAGAATCTGGAGATGTAGATCAGTATTAACACAGTTGACTGGCATTTATAAGATCCCAGATTTGATTTACAGCAACACATTAATAGTACTAATAAACAAAAAAATAAAAACTGAAGATGATGCACAAAAATTGGATCCTTGTATATATTTGGTGGGAACATAAAGTAGCACACTCATGGCAAACCAGTTTAGAAGTTGTTCAAAATTTAAACAGATTTACCAGATGACTCAGAAATTCTCTTATAAATACACCCAAATGTACTCAAATGTTCATAGAAGCCTATCCAAAATAGATTAAAAGGTGAGATATCTTAAATACTCATCAACCGTTAATGGATTGTCTAATTGCACTATGCACAAAAAATGAATATTATTCAGTCAAAAAAGAATGAAGGAATGACAAATGCTACAATGTGGATGCACCTTGAAAAATTATTTAAATGAAGCTAACCAGACATAAATAGTCACACATTGTAAAATTTCATTTATATGAAATATCGAGACTAAGTCAATTCACAGAAACAGATTTATTGAATAGGGATAGAAATGGGAGAAGTGGAGAACAACTACTTAATTGGCACAGAATTTTATTTGAGGAATGATGAAAAGGTTTAAGAAACATATAAAGAAAATAGTTAATACATATATATCCAGATTCTTAGGATTTCTGACTCAGACTGAATTATATAAAAAGTTACATGATCACAGTTACATCAACTCCTTGATTCCATGGTTCTAGGCCTTCAGAATTGGACTTAATTTTACCATCTTCCCTGGTTCAATAGCTTGCCAACAGCATATCGTAGGATTTTTTAGCATCCAAAACTGTTTGAGTCAATCACTCTAAGAAATCCATATATATGTGTGTGTACACACACACACACACACACACACACACACACATCTGTTAAGGCCTTGAAAACAACTGGAGTTTTGGAGTCAAAAGTTTGTCTCCTCCATCCCCGCCACCCACTATGGATCAGCATCCACTTTCCACTTACCAGAGAAAACATTTGGCCTTTGTTTTTTGGGGATTGGCTTACTTTGCTTAACATGATATTCTCCAACTCCATCCATTTACCTGAAAAATGCCATAATTTTATTATCTTTTAATACTGAGTAATTTTCTCTTGAGTATAGGGGAGGAAGGGCAGGGAAGGGAACATGGGGGCAGGAAAGATGGTGGAATGAGATGGACATCATTACCCTAGGTATATGTATGACTGCACATATGGTGTAACTCTCCACAGTGTACAACCAGAGAAATGAAAAGTTATGCTCCATTTGTGTACAATGAATTGAAATGCATTATGCTGTCATATACACATAATTAGAACAAATAATTTTTAAAAAAAGGTAGTCTCACTAATCTTGTTCTAGCATATTCCCTCAGAATTTTTGCTAACCATAAGCCCATGAACCTGGAAAATCATAATCTTGAGTATGTCACTTAATATTTGCAATTATCTCTATCATATATAGGATGTAGGTTGGAGTGCATGTTAGTGGTGCCCAGTAAAATTCCTACCACCTATGTCAACCATACTCCAGCTGCTCTAATTGTTTTCTAATGACAACTCATAGCTTCTGCCTTTCCTGAAGAATAGCTGTTAGCCAAATGGGAGCTATAATGCTTATAAAGATGTATTCCACATATATACTGGGACATCTTCAGCCAACTATCAATTGTCATATGATACAAAAGTTGTTCTAAAGGTGGGCATAACTCTTTGATGTAATTTGTATTTCCAACTATTCCATAATTGGAAGAATATGTCCTCAGGCTTGAAACTACTCAAGGCCATATTTTTTCTTAGTTTCTTGGCCTGTCTGCCCTACCCTGGTTGCTTTTCTCAATTTCTCCTTAGGCCTCTCCCCTAATACATTGCTTAAAAAAGAAAAAAGAAAGAAAAAAAAAAAACCTGGTCTGTGCTCTTGTTCTTCATAGCCAAACCTAATACAAAATCAAAATGGGTCTATGGATTTGGAAAACCTTTGGAAGTCTTGCTTGTAGCATATTACAAGCAACATTATAGTTGCTTTTATTACTTTGAATAGGGAGATATATTTTAAATAATGCTTGCTATGGATTGTCTCTCTCTAAGATCAGTGTTGTATTATCACATCCCTTTTCTTTCCATAGGAAGTTGTCAGTGTTACTATGCTAAAGAAAACAAACAAAACAAACAAACAAACAACAACAACAACAAAAAAGCAGATTAAAAGGACCATGAATAAAATGGAGGTGAAATAAAAGTTAATAGCTCATGGCACATCTTGATATAAGATATGAGTTGTAAATGAAATAAGTAAACATTAAAATACATTCTACTTATAATCTATTGAATGGCCTGCCAGATACTGACACATTTTTGTAAGCTTGACTGAAAATTCATTAGAAACACACACACGTAGAAATATACAGTTACAGGGTATTTTTAAAATAAAAATTACAGAGTAATAAAAATCCTGGTACATGGAGTAGAAGAACTTGAGATCCTTGAACTGCCAAATACACAGGCAATATGACCCCAGTCAATTAATAATATTTTGACTTATGTCATCATAACAACAAAATATCAGAGGGATTATCTGCTGTGGCATTTTGGAAAACAATCCTTTGTAATTTTCACTGATTGCCTTTTATTTTAAAAATTTATTTGAAACATTGTGATGCAAAATAAAATGCCACCCAAACAGAATTAATTTTTTGTTGTTCTATCTTTCTCAATATATTCAATTATGAAGTGAAACTTTAACACAAAGGAAATATTGTGGAGGATATTATGTTTGACACTGTTTTTATGGTCTTACTTTTCAAAAAGGCACATAAGTACAGACTGTTCAATTGTTCAATAAAAAGGAAAAGATAATGAAATGTATCATAACATGCTTTACCTCTCTTTACACAAAAGAATTATAGGTAAGCAAAAAGTCTTGATTAATACATTTGTTCAGATATTCTTTTCAATATAATAATAACTGTCAGCATACAAAATATGACAACTACAGTCATAACAAGTAATCAGAAGAAAAATCAAACTCATTAATTTAGGAAACAAATTTAGTTATTTCACTCTTTGCTTGTCACAAGTGGCAACACTTCACCAGAAAAGATATGTCTATACTGCACTGGTATAATTAATAGTAATGAAAATTCAAAGAAGTCAAACATGAATGGGTTTTCCACACAAAGAAAGAAAGGAAGCTTTTAAAAATTCTAAACAGGAAAAGCATTCGAGCTTGTGAATTTTATAGCAATAACTATTTCACTAAGTTTTAAAAATGTCTGTGTCAAAAGTTCAGACATGTACTTTATAATTTTAAATGGAGCTGGCTCTTAAGAGTAAGATCCACTATTTAGGTGTAAAACAATAATATTGGGATATCAGAATAAGTAATTATCTGTTCAAAAGCTTTAGAAATGTGTCTTAGCTATTCTCCCAGCCTGTGTAAAAAGAAGACTACCAGGGGAAGTTTTAATTCTAAATCCTGTCCTTCCAGTTTTACAAGTTTCTTTACTAGGGGGTGGGCAAGGTGGTGGCTGTGTGAAATCCTATGAGGTGTCTCCACAGAGACGCACCAAGTTGAAGAGCTGTTCATGCTCCAAAGTACTAACACAAGCATGAAGGAAATCAGGTGAGAGACCATAGTGCCTGCTTTAAACCAAAACAAAATACAAAGATATATTGAAGAGGCAGGAAGGAAAGAATTGCCTGCATCACCCATTCCACAAATCCATGTAACTCAGACAGACAGTGCAGACAGAGATGCCTCCAGCTGAGGGAAGGGGTGAGAATGAATATGTGCTTAGACTTGATCTTCAGTACCACAACTGCCATGTTGAAACACTGCACTAGGCATAGTTGTATGACCTATATTGCCAGGATAATACTTGCAGGCAGAGCCCCCAGAACTGCATTAGGCCTGATGGCCAGAAGACTACCTTCAAATTACTCCTCCTCCAAATTTGAGTAGGAAAGTGGATAGTGGGACTCCACCCAGGGAAAGGAAGTCAGGAAAGCTAGGATGGGCCTTGTCTGATAGCCTAGTTCCTGGCCCATTGCTGTGAGACCAACCACTCAATATAAACCAAAGACCTCAAATGCACGTCAGAGTTCCACAAAGCCTCTAGACCAGCTCTGGCATCAGGGGGAGACCGGTGCACATCCAGGACATACTTGAATTTTTGCAGCATCTGTTCCAGCTTTGCAGAGGGCTTTGTAACACCCACCAACTTCCCATGACTTCACAGGCCCCTGTGGCACGGAAACTCAAGGGTGAGTCTGATTAATATCAGCTTTGGTGATAAAGTTTACACAGCTATTGTTTGCCAATGTTCACAGACTGACCTCTAGAATTGCCCAAGCACCAGGCAGAAGAGACTTACATCCCAGTGAGATAGACTCATATTTGAGCCTGCAGTACCACTATTTCCAGAATGGGACTCAGTGTACCCCAGAAACTGTGCAAAACATTCTGACTATGAGATTCAGGCATGACACAGTTTATCATCCTAATAGATGACTAAAGTTCTATTTCCTAAACACAATCCCAACTTTGTTAGCATGGCATAAGACTACTTGCTGGAGGTAGGACAGGATAGTTAAGCATAGAACTTTGCCTAAGAATTTAGCTCTAAACTGGTGAAATCTCACACTGGGTAGATTCCAATAGTACCAACTCTCAAACCTCTCTATGGATGAAATCTCTGAAATAGCTCCAAGGCTGAAAAAATCATGAACTCCAGTCTGATAGACTTCTGATCTAGCTAGCATCACTTATAACTGCTGGAATGTGAGTTCCCTTTAGGAAGAGAGAGCCTATAGTAATATGAGCCTTAGCAACAACCCAGTGCCATTCTGGTCTTCAATAGTACAAATGTGTACATACATCAGATAATGTTACTATAGTATTCTGTGGCCTTTAATATTCATTTCACCATATAACATTTTTTCAGTTTTTAAATTAAATTTATTTTCTTTTTTAATATATCAAATATTATTTATTTATTCATTGCATTTGTAAAAAATATTTATTTGTTCTAATTTTTTTAATTATTAATTGATTTTTTAAAAATAAATAACAACAAAATTCATTACAATTCTTATCACACATATACAGCATATCTCTGTTTTTTATATCTCTGGTTGTATATAAAATATGTTCATGCCAATTTGTGTCTTCATATATGTACTGAGGATAATGATGTCCATCACATTCCACCATCCTTGCTAAGCCCCTACCCCTTACCATATCCTCCCACCCCTCTGCTCTGTCTCTTCCTCCCATGCTACCCCTCCCTACCCCACTAAGAATCAGCCTCCTTATATCAGAGAAAACTTGAGGCATTTGTTTTTTTGGGATTGGCTAACTTCACTTAGCATTATGTTCTCCAGTGCCATCCATTTACCTACAAATGCCATGATTTTAATCTCTTTTATTGCTGAGTAATATTGGATTGTGTATGCCATATGTTTTTATCCATTCATCTACTGAAGGGCATCTAGGTTTGTTCCACAGTTTAGCTATTATTAATTGTGCTTCTATAAACATTGATGTGGCTGTGTTCCTATAGCATACTATTTTTAAGTCCTTTGAGTATAGACCAAGGAGAGGGATAGCTGGGTCAAATGGTGGATTTATTCCCAGTTTTCCAAGGAATCTCCATACTGCTTTCTGTATTGGCTGCACCAGTTTGCAGTCCTACCAGCAATGTATGAGTGTACCTTTTCCCCCACATCCTCTCTAACACTTACTGTTATTTGTCTTCATAATAGCTACCATTCTGACTGGAGTGAGATGACATCTTAGCATAGTTTTGATTTTCATTTCTCTTATTGCCAGAGATGTTGAATATTTTTTCATATATTTGTTCATTGATTGTATATCCTCTTCTGAGAAGTGTCTGTTTAGGTCCTTGGCCCATTTGTTGATTGGGTTATTTGTTTTTTGGTGCTTAGCTTTTTGAGTTTTTTATATACCCTAGAGATTAGTGCTCTATCAGATGTGTGAGGGGTAAAAATTTGCTCCCAAGATGTAGGCTCTCTATTCACCTCAAGATTGTTTCTTTTGCTGAGAAGAAACTTTTAGTTTGAATCCATCCCTTTTATAAATTCTTGATTTTAATTCTTGTGGTATAGGAGTCTTATTAAGAAAGTTAGGGCCTAGTCCCACATGATGAAGTTTAGGGCCTACTTTTCCTTATGTTAGACACAGAGTCTCTGGTTTAATTCTTAGGTCCTTGGTCCAACTTGAGTTGAGTTTTGTGCATGGTGAGAGATAGGGATTTAATTGCATTTTGTTGCATATGGATTTTCAGTTCTCCTAGCAACATTTGTTGAAAAGGCTATCATTTTCTCCAGTGCATGTTTTTGGCACCTTTGTCTAATATGAGATAATTGTAGTTTTGTGGGTTAGTCTTTGTGTCCTCTATTCTTTACTATTGGTCTAACATTCTGTTTTGGTGCCAATATCATGCTGTTTTTGTTACTATTGCTTTGTAGTATAGTTTAAGGTCTGGTATAGTGATGCTACCTGGTTCACTCTTCCTGCTAAGGATTGCTTTAGCTATTCTGGGTCTCTTATTTTTCCAGATAATTTCATGATTGCTTTTTCTATTTCTATGAGGAACGTCATTGGGATTTTGATCAAAAACGCATTAAATTTGTATAGTGCTTTTGGTCATATGGTCATTTTGATAATATTAATTCTGCCTATCCAAGAGCAAGGTAGATCTTTCCATCTTCTAGGGTCTTCTTGTATTTCTCGTTTTAGGGTTCTGTAGTTTTCATTATATAGATCTTTCACCTCTTTTTTTAAGTTGATTCCCAATCTTTTTTTTTTTTTTCGAGGCTATTATAAATGGGGTAGTTTTCCTCATTTCCCTCTCAGATGATTTGTCACTGATATACAGAAATGCATTTGGTTTATGGGTGTTGATTTTATATCCTGCTACTTTGCTGAATTCATTTACTAGTTCTAGAAGTTTTCTGGTGGAACTTTTGGGTCTTCTAGCTATAGAATCAAATCGTCAGCAAATAGTGCTAATTTAATTTCTTCTTTTCCTATACATATCCTTTTATTTCTTTCATCTAATTGTTCTGGCTAGTGTTTCAGGAACTATGTTGAATAGACGTGGTGAAAGAGGGCATCCTTGTCTTGTTCCAGTTTTTAGAGGGAATGTCTTTAATTCATCATTTCATTTAGAATGATGTTGGCCTGAAGCTTAGTGTAGATAGCCTTTATGATGTTGAGATATGTTCTTGTTATCCCTAATTTTTCTAGTGTTTTGAACATGAAGAGGTGCTATATTTTGTCAAATGCTTTTTCTGCATCTATTGAGATGATCATATGATTCTTATCTTTAAGTCTATTGGTATGATGAATTACATTTATTGATTTCTGTATGTTGAACCAATCTTGAATTCCTGGGATGAATCCCACCTGATTGTGGTGCACAGACTTTTTCATATATTTTGTCTGGTTTGGGAATCAGGGTGATATTGGCCTCAAATAATGAGTTTGGAAGTGCTGCTTCTTTTTCTATTTCCTAAAATAAGTTGGAGAGTATTGGTATTAGTTCTTCTTTAAAGGTCTTGTAGAACTTGGCTGTGTAGCCATCAAGTCCTGGGCTTTTCTTGGTTGGTCAGCTTCTGATGGTGTCTTCTATTTCATCACTTGATATTGGTCTGTTTAAATTGTGTATATCTTCCTGGTTCAATCTGGTCAAATCGTATGTCTTAAGAAATTTTTCAATGCCTTCGATATCTTCTATTTTTATTGGAATATAAGTTTTCAAAATAGTTTCTAATTATTCTCTGTATTTGTGTAATGTCCATTGTGATATTATCTTTTTCATTACCTATACTAGTAATTTGAGTTTTTGCTCTTCTTTTCTTCGTCAGTGTAGCTAAGGGTCTGTCAATTTTATTTATTTTTTCAAAAAAACAACTTTTTGTCAATTTTTAAAATTATTTCTTTTGTTGCAATTGCATTGATTTCAGCTTTAATTTTAATTATTTCTTGCCTTCTACTGCTTTTGCATTTGATTTGTTCTTTTTCTAGGGCTTTGAGATATAATATGAAGTCATTTACTTGTTGACTTATTCTTCTTTTAAGGAATTAACTCCATGAAATTAACTTTCCTCTTTGTACTGCTTTCATTGTGTCTCAGAGATTTTGAAATGTTTTGTCAATGTTCTCATTTACCTCTAAGAATTTTTTTTTAATCTCCTCCTTGGTGTGTTATGCAACCCATTGTTCATTCAGTAGCATATTGTTTAGTCTCCAGGTATTGGAGTAATTTTTTTATTTTGTCATTGATTTCCAATTTCATTCCATTATGATCTGATAAAATGCATGGTAGGATCTCTATTGCATTTGCTAAGAGTTGCTTTGTGGCATATAATATGGCCTCTTTTAGAGAAGGATCCATGGGCTACTGACAAAGTGTATCCCCTTGATGCAGGTTAAAATATTCTATATATGTCAGTTAAGTCTAAATTATTGATTATATTGTTGAGTTCCATAGTTTCTTTATTCAACTTTTGTTTGGAAGATCTACCCAGTGGTGAGAGAGGTGTGTTAAAGTCACCCAAGATTATTGTGTTATGGTCAATTTGACTCTTGGACTGGAGAAGAATTTGGTTGATGAAAATAGCTTCACCATTGTTTGGGGCATATGTATTTATGATTGTTATGTCTTGTTGGTGAATGGTTCCCTTGAGCAGTATATAGCATCCTTATTTATCCTTTTTGATTAACTTTGGCTTGAAGTCTACTTTATTTGATATGAGGATGGAAACTCCTGCTTGCTTCCACATTCCATGTGAGTGATGTGATTTTTACCAACCTTTCACCTTCAGTCTGTGTATGTCTTTTCTTAACAAATGAGTCTCCTGGAGGCAGCATATTGTTGGGTCTTTTTTTTAAATCCAATCTGATTGCCGATGTCTGTTGATTGGTGAGTTTAAGCCATTAACATTCAGGGTTACTATTGAGATGTGGTTTGCATTCCCAGCCATATTTGTTTATTTTTGTTATTGAACTTGACTTGATTTTCTTCTTTGATTAGTTTTTTTTTTCTTTAGGTACTACCTCCCTCAGTGGATTTTCATTGTTATTTTTCATTTCCTCTTCATGGAATATTTTTCCAAGGATGTTTTGTAGTGCCAGTTTTCTAGCTATAAATTATTTTAACTTTTGTTTATCATGGAAGGTTTTTATTTTATCTTCAAATCTAAAGTTTAATTTTGCTGGATACAAGATTCTTGATTGGCATCCATTTTCTTTCAGAGATTGATATATGTTGTTTTGGGATTTTCTAGCTTTCAGGGTCTGTGTTGAAAAATCTGCCATTATCCTAATTGGTTTACCCCTATATGTAATCTGATTCCTTTCTCTCATGGCCTTTAAATTTAAAAAATTCTCTCCTCATCCAGTATGTTGGCATTTTTATTATAATGTGCCTTGGTGTGGATCTGATGTGATTTTGTACATTTGGCATGCTGTAGGATTCTTGAATTTGGGTTTCTTATTCATTCTTTATGTTTGTAAAAATTTTCTGATATTATTTGATTGAATAGATTGTTCATTCCTTTGGTTTGGACCTGTATGTCTTTCTTTATCCCAATACCTCTTAAATTTGGTCTTTTTATGCTGTCCCATATTTCTTGAATGTTCTACTCGTGGTTTCTTACCATTATCACTGTGTGGTCTATGTTCTTTTCAAGATTGTATATTTTGTCTTTATTGTCTGATGTTCTATCTTCCAAGTAGTCTACTCCTTGGTGATGCTTTCATTTAACACTGTTTTATGGTGAAAACATTCATATCACTTTTTCTTGTCTTTTTAAAAATATATAGTGTATTATCATTATCTGAAGTTGCCCTTCTGTGTAGTAGCATATCAGAATTGCTTTCACTCCTATATAACTGTAACTTAGAACTCATTGATATCTCCTTCTTGGTTCCCTCCTTTTCACTTTCCCTGGCCTCTGGTAACCTCTAAACTTCTATGAATCAACTTCTTTAAATTTGATATGACTAAGATGATGTTGTACTATACTTACTACACATGGCTTATATATTTTGCAAAGCACATTTACAGATTTAATTATCTATGTTATTAGCTTTATAATAAGTCATAAATACAATTAATTTACCGTTACATTGTCAGCAGCTATAAAGGTTTTTTTGTGTTTTTGTTTGTTTGTTTGTTTTTGTTTTATTTTGCCTACTTTCAAGCCAAGAGGTTATTCTGACACATTTTATTGCATGTTAATAGAACACACAACTTCTCAGTCAGGGGAAGTTTATTATATTAATGACAGTTGCCAAAACATTGGCATTTTTTTTTTTTAAAGTTCCCCATAACCCAGCTTCCAGAGGACAATGCTAAGTGGCCAAATGCTATCTGATTGTGTATGTTACAGGAAGGAAGACTCAATTTTAGGGACTCTTAATCTATTGAAATGAGCAGTATGCCTGGGTTTTGCTGTACTTGCAGACACTGTCTTTATGAAACCATGCAGTTAGTGTGCTAGTCATTTACTTTTTGGTAGATACTCTCCCTACTTTTCAAGGCTTTCCCAACATAAAGATTAATTGAAAAAAAAATCTGGAAAAAAGTGCAGTCAGTATCCCTTCCTCAAGATATGGAGAAACAGGCATATTAAGAAAACTTCTGTGATAAGGTTGATGCAAACAACTTGAGAATGTTAAACTATGAAAATTCTGCTTAACAAGTAAATAAACAGGCACTCTTTATTTATTTATGCTTGACACCAGGAGTTCTGAATCTTTCTTTTTTACTAAAATTCCTACTCACTTGCTTAAAAATAAATAAATAATCAACATTTGCAGATTTGATGTAATGGAATCTAATCTATTTATAACGATATTGAATTTCTAATAATATCTGGATATTTTATATGCTAAATACATATCATCTAAAAGGCATACTTCCCTTTAATGCTGTTAATTAAACCATTATATTTTTGTTATTGTACTATTATAGTGACATTTCATAATTATAGATATTCTAATAATAAATGGTTTATATTACTTTTATTAGAGCCATTGAATTTTATTATTGAAATCTTTAAATTTCATATATTAATGAAATTATGTTTATAGAAAGTTTTCTTTAAAGATTTCTCAGTCAAAGCAGGGACGTTTATTTGTCATGTACTTTATTTTAATAGGCTTTACCTTTAGAACAGCTATTATTTTAATGTTCATAACAAAATGGAACTGAAATTAGTTTGCATGCAATCCCTACGACCACCCTTACCATATCCACTGTTATTTTCTCTATCAATCTTCTCTACCAGAGTGGTATATTTGATACAATACATGGTTATATATTGCCATATTGCTAAAACCCAAATCCATGGTTACATTACGTTTTTTTTTTTAAGTTATGGTACTGCACATTGAACCAATAGCCTCACACATGCCAGAAAAACACTGAGCTGCATCTCAAGCCCTTTATTTTTTTTTATTTTGAGATTATGTTGTTAAGTTTTCCATGCTGGCCTTTAACTGATTATCTTCCTCTTTCAGCCTCCTGAGTAGCAGGGATTATAGGCAGGTGCCACTGCACCCTGCTAAACACCTGGTTGTTTCTTGATAGTGTACATTATATATGCATTTTTTTTAGTGATAGGGTACCAGAAATTGAATCCAGGGATGCTTAACCAAATCTTGGAAGCAACTAAGATGTCCTCCAGTAAATGAATGGACAAAACTGGTATAACCTGAGAATGGATTAATATGTAATATTAAAAATAATAAACGATCAAGACATGGAGAAATTTAATTTGCATATTACTGAGTGAAAGAAGCTAATTTGAAAAATTCTGAATTCTTCACTTTTCCCAATATATGACATTCTTGAACGGTAAAAATACAGTGATAGTACAAGGTTCAGTGGCTGCCAAAAGCTGCGGAGATTGGGAAGAATGAATGGACAGAGGAAAGATGATTACTGAGGCAGTGCAAATATTTATAATACTATAATAATGGCTGTGCATCATTATATATTCATCTGAATCCTTAGAATGTGCTAAACTAAGAATGATCCATAACTATGGACATGACATTGAGTGATTATTATGTGTTAATGCATATTCATCAATTATATCAATCTGGCAGGGAATATTGATAATGAAGGAAACTATTCATGTGCAGTACAAGGAGAAAATCAATTTTCCTTAAAAATGGAACATGAGAATAAAAATGAAGAGAGAATTAAGTGGAAGAAATATTTGAACAAATGAGGGGTGGTGAAATTTCCAAAATTAAAACCACACAATATCATAGTTCTATTAAATTCAAAAACACCAAATAAATATAAAATCTCTACATCTTGGGGTTTCTTACTCAAATTATAAATAAAGTGGAAAAAAAGTTGAAGGTGTGAGAGAAAAGTACAAAAATACCTTACCTATAAAATAAAAATCATAAGAATAAATCAGACTTCTAATAAGAAATAATGCTAATACAGGAGTGGAAAAATTTAGTGAGTTGAAAACAAAACAACTAAAGACCTACAATTCCGTATTTGGTAAAATTATCTTTAAAAAGTGGAGAAGAAATAAAGACTTTTGAAAATGGACAAAAATAGAAAATTCTTCATCAAGATATCTCTACTAAAACTAAGATTAAAATATATTTTATCAAGGGTGAAATAGTTTAGGTCAGGTAACTAGAGGTACACGAAGAAAGAAAGATTATTGAAGATGGAATAAATAATGCTAAAATTTTAAAAAATCTGATCCATAATTAGGTTAATAGGTAATATTTTGTTCAAAGTCATTGAATATCTTTGGTCTTACATTTGAAGCTTTAATCCATTTTGAGTTAGTTATTTTTTCTATATGGTGAAAGATACATATCTAATTTTATTCTTCAACACATGGATGTCCAATTTTCCCAACAGCATTTATTGAAGAGACTGTTATTTTTTTTCCCCCAATGTGTGTTTTTGGCACCTTTGTTGAAGTCAGCTGGTTGAAAATGTGTAGATTTATTTCTGGGATATCTGCTCATGTATGTATGTGTATATTTTTATGCCAGTACCCTTGTAATATACTTTGAAGTTGTGCAGTGTGATGCCTCCTTCTTTGTTCTTTTTTTTTTCCTTCAAGATTGCCTTAGTTATTTGGAGTCTTTTCTGGATCCACACCAACATTATGATTTTTCCTATTTCTATGAATAATGTAATTTCTATTTTGATAGGGATTATGTTGAATCTATAGAACACTAGGTTAGTATGTGCAGTACTAGTTTTTCTAGTCCTTGAACACAGAATATCTTTCCTTTTATTATTATCTTTATTACTTTATCAGTGTTTTATGATGGTTAATCTGCATTGTTAACTTGATTGGATTGAGAGACATATAGGAAATGCCTAGGATTGAGAGACTTATAGGTGTATTTTTGAGCATGTTTCCAAAGACCATTGACATGTGGGATGAAACATTGAGTGATGAGACCTGCCTTGAGTATGGGTAGCACTGTCCAATAGGCTGGAGGCCCATATAAAATGAGAAAGCAAAAGTGGGGAGGTAGCAACAGATGAAAACTGGAATCTTCTTGAGCAGATGTATCTGTTGCTGCTTCCATTGTCCACGCACATACAATTCTATATCTTTCACTTCCAATGTGAATTCTCACCAGCAATTCTTCTATGTTTTCCAGGCCTCCAGTCAAAGACTACAGTTGTATCATTGGTCCCTGTTGTTATGAAGCTCCAGCTTCTTAGACTGACCATCTACTGGTTCTTCTCATTGTCTAGTCTGCAAGCAGCCATTATAAGCCAATCTATGAGTCTCTTTTATAAGCATGCACATGGATATCCTGTTTAGCCTGTTTCCTCAGGAGAACCCTGACTAGTAGTTTTATCATTTTCAGTGTATAAATCTTTCACCTTCTTGGTTAAATTTATGCCTGAATATCTTATATTTTTGTTGCTATTATAAATAATTTTTTTCATTATTCTTATTTCAGATAAATAAGTATTAAGACATAGAACTTAAGCTGATTTTTGTACATTCATTTTGTACCCTAAAGAATTACTGAATTTGTTACTTTCAAGAGTTTACAGTGCAGTCAATAGAATTTTCTATACACAAGATCATATCATCTACAAACAAGAAACATTTAGTTTTTCTGTTTCCAGTTTTAATACTTTAGGTATTAAATATTAAATACCTAAGGTATTTAATACCTTAGGTATTTCCAAAAGGTATTTCTTGGTTGCTCTGGCTGGAACTTTCATTACCATGTTGAATAGAAGTGATGGAAGCTTGCATTCTTATCTTGATTTATATCTTTGAGGAAAATCCAGGATTTCTTCTTTCAGTAAGTTCTGTCAATGTTAGCAGTGGGTATGTCATAAGTGGGCTTTAGTGTGTGGAGGTACATTTATTGTGTTGAAGTACAATAGCACAAAGTACATTTATTTTATAACTAACTTTCTTAAATTTTATCAAGACGGGATGCTGTATTTTGTAAAATTCTTTTTCTGTATCAGTTGAAAATATATGTATTTAGTCTTTCATTCTCCTAACATGATGTATTACATTTATGTATTTTCATATGTTGAATTATTCTTGCATCCCTGGAATGAATCCCTTTGGTCTTGGGAATAATATGTTTAATACATTGTTGAATTCAGTTTGCTAGTACTTCGTTTAGAATGTTTTACACCTGTGTTCTTCAGGGATATTAATCTATAGTTTCCTTGTTTTGTTTATGCTGTGCACTTGTCTGAATTTGGTATCAGGATAATGCTTAATTAAGAGAATGAGTTAGAAAACTTTCCTCTTTTTCATTTTTTTGAAATATTTGGAGAAAATTTAATATTAGTTATCTTTTAAATGTTTAGTAGAATTTAACACTGAAACTATCTCCAAATATTCTCTTTGATGGAACGCTTTTTACTACTTATACAGCTTCATTATTGGTTGAATCGGATTTTCTATTAGTCTCTAGTTCAATTTTGGTAAGTTGTATGCACCCAGGAATTTATCCAATACTTCTAGATTTTCCAGTTAATTTGTATATAATTATTCACAATAGTATCTTATTATGATTTGAACTTCTGTAGCATCAGTTATTTCTTTTTATATTTCTGATTTTGAGTCGTTTTCTTTCTTTTTAGTGCAACTGTTTGTCAATTTTGCTAATATAGTCAAAAAACAACTCTATTGATCTTTTGCGTTTCTTTGTCTTTATTTACGCTAGTCAGCTTTTCATCAATGTGATGAAAACACCTGAGAACAACAATTTAGAGGAGGGGCAGTTTATTTTGTAGTCTTGGTTTAGGAGGTTCAGTCTCTCGTCAGCTGACTCCATTGCTCTGGATCTGTGGGGAGACAGAATATCATAATGGAATGGTATGGCAAAGAAAAGTTGTCAACTCATGGCAGCCAAGAAGCGGACAGAGAGGGAGGGAGAGAGAGAGAAAGGTGGGGGGACAGAGAGAGAGACAGAGAGAAAGAGAGAGAGAGAGAGAGGGACAGACAGACAGACTGATTGACACACAGAGAGAGGGAACCAGGGATAGATTATAGTCCAAGGGCAAACTTGCTTCCCCCAGCCATGCCCCACCTGCCTACAGTTGTCATCCAGGAGTCTGTTAAAATTAACAATTTATCCACTGCATTAATCTAATAATTAATGAGATTAGAGTTCTTATAATCTAAATATTTCACCCCTGAACATTCTAGCATTACTTAACACAAGAGCTTTCTATGCAACATTAAAAATCCAAACCAAAACATTATTTTTGCTCTCATACTTATTATTTTTTGTTCTTCTACTAACTTAGGGTTTAGTTTGTTCATGTTTTTCTGGCTCCTTAAGATGTATCATTAGGTTTTTCTCTTTGACTATTTATTTCTTTTTGATGTAGACATTCATTGCTATAAACTTCTTAGGACAGTTTTTTTCTGTATTCAAGGCTTTTACTATTTCATTCAGATTTTCATTTGTGTCAGTAGTTATTTAAATTTACCTTTTAATTTCTTCATTGGCCCACTGGTTATTAAGAAGTATATTGTTTACTTTTCATGTATTTGTAAACTTTTCAAAGTTTTTCCTGTCATTGATTTCTAGTTTTATACCATTGTGATCAGAAAAGGTTTGTATTTGCTTTTATCTTCTAAAGTTAACATGTCTATCTTGGAGAGTGTTTTATGATGCTGAGAATAATGTGTGTCCTAAAACATATTAGATGGAATGTTCTCTAAATGTCTACTAGGTCCATGTTTGTTAATTTTTAATCTGAATTATCCTTCTAGTGCTGAAAGTGGGGTATAGAAATTTCCCCTACTAGTATCTGATTATAGTGCCTCTCTCTTTAGGTCTATTAATCTTTGCATTACCTATTTAGATGCTTCCGTGACTGTGTACGTTTATAATTGAATTTATTGTTTTATAATTATATAGTGGTTTTTGTTGCCTCCTTTATAGTTTTTCTATTTTGCTTTCCATTTACCTGAATTTTTTTTCTACCCCTGTACTTTCATTCTGTGTCATTAAAGGTAGGAGCGAGTTTCTTGTAGGTTGCAGAGCAGTTTCTTTTTCTTTATTCATTCAATCGCCTTTAATTTTTTAAATTTTAATCAATTTACTTTCAAGGTTGATGGATAATAACTTACTACTGACAGTTTGTCAATCATCTTCTACAGGATTTTTTTGTTTCTTCCTCTCTTAATATCTACCTTTGTGTTCAACTTCACCTTATAGTTTGTTTTGGTTCCTTGGCTGGGTTTCTCTTATATCAGCTATTTTGAACTCTTAGAAAGATCACATACTATCTTTATCCCTTTGGAGATATACTCAGGGACCTTATTTTGTCTGTTTGGTTAGATCATATTTTCTAACTTCCTATCAATGCTTGTGGACATGTGCCAATGTTTGCACATTTCAGAAGTGTTTTCTAGTTTTCATAATCTAATTTTGTGCTTGTCCATTTTTAATAGACCTCTCCAGAAGTTCTAAGCAAATTGAGTGGTGTTCCCTTCGCCCATAACTGATGAAGCCATTTCAGCAAAAGAAAGTGATTAAAGTACAGATTTGCTGTGAGTCTGTCTTAATTTTGAATGCTGTCTCTGCCAGATGGCATTAGTTAAGAACCTAAAGAGGTTTCTAAACCTTTATGGAAAAGCAGGCCATGGGTCAAAGCCCTAAGTTGTGCAGTGGCCCGAATGTTCATGGCTTCTAGCAATTCCTTGCATAGGAGGAACAGTTCCCTGAAAGCATGAAGAGGCACTAGAAATGAAACTTGGCCCTCTCAGAATTTGCTGTGTGACAGAGGTTTGCAAGTCCATCACAGAAACATAGTAAGCAGATTTTTTTTTTTTACAAACTTATTAGTTGTTAGCAATTAGATTATTTTTGAATATGTATCATGGTTAAATATTTATCCATGGGTCTTTATATAAAGTCCCTAGAATTATTTTTTATAGGCATGTTTGTTCTTGAAAATTGCATTAAAAATTCATTACTGTCTACAAAATTCGGAAATCTAATGAACTGGATGCAAAAGACTGTATCTCCTTAACTAGTTTCTGACTTTAGTGGGATATGTTCAGGTTTTTAGTACTAAACATTAAGCTATTTGTTGTTTGTTTATAAATGCTCTATAATCATGTGCAGAAAGTTTCTGTTTCTAGTTTATTGAGAGGGTTTATCATGAGTTGGTATTGGACTTCTTTTCTGTATCAATTCATGGGATCATTTAATTTTTATGATTTGCCTCCTTTATGGCTTAGATTACATGGAATAACTTTCCAGTGTTGGGCAGATTGATATACCTCCCACTTGATAACAATGTTATAACTTATTTATACATTGCTGGATTTGATTTGTTAATATTTTTCTTTTAAATTTGTGAGAAATGTTTCTCTGTAGCTTTCTTTTGTATTGTTGCTTGTTTTGATAGTTGAAAAAATACCAGCATAATAAAATCAGTTGGGAATCTATTTGCTGGACAAAACTGTGAAAAATGCTTGTGCTCAGTAGAAATTTTTAGTGAAATACCTAGACATGTTTCTTTCTTTCTTTCTTTCTTTCTTTCTTTCTCTCTCTCTCTCTCTCTCTCTCTCTCTCTCTCTCTCTCTCTCTCTCTCTCTTTCTTTCTTTCTTTCTTTTTCTTATTGGTACTGGGCATTGAACCCTGGGTGTTTTATCACTGAACTACTTTCCAAGGCCTTTTTAAATTTTTTATTTATTTTTTAGTTTTTGAGACAGGGTCTAAATAAGTTACCAAGGCTGGTTTCAAACTTTCAATCCTCCTGCATTAGCCTCCAGAGTCACTGGGATTATACCCTACTCAAGACCTTTTAAGATACTTGTTCAATTTCTTTACTTCCAATTCTGTTGCATTTTTTTTAAGGAGATGAAGTTATTGTCACGGCATGGTTTTAAAACTGTTTGCTTGAGTTTAAAAAAAAACCTATAATTTTGCTATTTATACTTGTAGGAACATATGCACGTTGAGGAAACAGAGTAGACAGGGAAGCTATAAAAATCTATCTTACATCAAAGAATTACTATACCAACATCCACCAGACCTGACTTTACATGCTCTCTGAACCATTGATTGTTCTAAGCACATTATATCCAATAGTGACACCGACAATAGAAAAAAGTGCATATTTTTCATAGAACTTGATGTGTTTGTTTCATTACTTCTCCCAAAGTAAAGACAGAAATGCTACCTCACTATTATTCTTGTAAACTGCTTTTTATCACAGTATAACAAGTTTATTTGTTTCAAAGATGTTTACATAGAACCGCAGAGATTTGTTGAAATCATACCAACTTTTAAACTACTTTATTCAAGGTTATTGCAGAAGACAAACATTATTATATCTGGAAAATAAATGCATTTGTTAAAGCATGGATAAGTAGTGTCCTCACTCATTGAAGGCTTAATCCCCATGTAGTGCTATTGGAAGGTGGTGGATCATTTAGAGGTGGGCCTAATTGGAGGAAATTAGGGGCAGGGGATATTAGAATCCATCCCCTTATTTCTTTCTCTCTTTTTCTCTCTCCCTCTCTCTTCTCTGTCACTTTGCTTCTCAATCACCATGAGGTAAACCTACCTTCCCCACCATAATTCCCACAATGATGTATTGTGCCAAAGGCATGAAACCTCAAAGACAACAGGCAAAGCCAACATGAATTGAAAGTTCTGAAGCCATGAGCAGAACAAATCTTTCTTCATTTAAAGTTGTTTATCTAAGGTATATTGTCACACACTAACACAACATTTAAACAGATTACTTAACCTAATTCATAAGATGAAAAAAGTCACTTTTATAAACTTTAGTTTTTACTGAATTGTGCTATTTGATTTATATCAGTTATGCTCAGCTTTATAAACTCTTCAAATAATAATTTAAAAGCAAATTGTATCATATCTAAATATAACAAAACACACTGTATTATTTGTAAAGATGTATCATTATGCATAGTTATGGTGTTGGTGTTAAATATTAATTATTCCTATACACACACACATTGTTCTTCACAAATGTTACCAGATGTGTCATGAAAAACACTTGTAAAAGATGTACTGTATATTTCATAAATATCTTTGGCATCTTTTCATGATTTTGACTTTCAATTCTGTATATTATGATTTATAGCTTGAATAATTTGCAAGTAACTATGTAATTTACTTATTGATACTGCAAACATAATATAGATAGAGGTGTTCATAAATTATATGCTTTAAAATTATACTATTAAAATATACTGCTAGACTTAATTTGACAAATATTTTTAAGAATTCTTGAGAGTCTATAACCAAGAGTAAGAAGAGCCTTTGGTCATGTTGATAACACTTGGACATCAAATATAAAAAATAAGGGATGCGGTTGTGGTTCAGAGGTAGATGCTCACCTAGCATGCTTGAGGCACTGGGTTTGATCCTTAGCACCACATAAAAAAAAAATAAAAGTATTGTGTCCACCTACAACAAAAATAAATATTTAAAAACCATATATATATATATATATATATATATATATATATATATAATAGAAACATGTTCAATTTTTTACATATAAACTTTTAAATAATTTTGGCTTTCTATACAATAATATTCTGAATAGAAACACCACACAATCTGACCCAGATTATTTTTTCCCAGGAGTTTCATTTATTGGAGTCCTCCATATTTTTCATGGCTGTACATCAATTTCCAATGTATATTGAAGGGAATTTAGTAATTTATGTTATATAAGAAATTACTTTCGCCCAGATTTCCAAAGGCCTTAATATAAAATTAGGCAGAAATAAATAAAATTGACTGCATAACATACCTATGGCTACCTGATCTTTTTAAATACCCTTCGGAGCGTGTAAATGGGGAATTATTTTTATATTATTATATTTTTTATGTGTTTGTTTTTCATTGGTTACTTTGAGCAATCCCTTTCTATTTTTATTTCTTTGTTCAGTTGATTATTTCTATTTTATCTCTTTGACTTTTAAAAAAATCTGCTAGAGAATAATTTTAGCTCAGAGGTAACAACTAAATACCCAGTACCAAAGAAAAATAACAACAACAAAAACAAAAATTGAGGCAGTATAAAATGAAATGATAAAATGAATTCAACAACAAAAAATGCTTATGTTTAGAAAACCCTGCTATGTAAATAAAAATGAAATTCAAAGTTTAAAAATAGGTAAATTCTTAATATACCTGTTTATTATAATATATTAAAGACAGACTAGTAAAGAAACCCAAAATAAAAAGACAAAATCATTTCAAAAGTGCATGCCTATAATTCAAGCTGTTTGGGAATCTGAAGAAGGAGAATCACTAGATTGAAGGAAGACTGGATAATTTAGTGAGATCTTGTCTCAGAATAAAGAAAAAAAAAACTGGTGGTATAGCTCAGTGACAGAGTGCTTACCTAGCATTCATAAGTCTTTGGTTTTGATTCCCAATATTTAAAAACACAAACAAACAAAGACAAATACTGAATTTTTTAAATAAGAAAAGATGGGCCAAAACACTTTCATATGTGTAGGTCCACCAGACAGATCATATGATGCTTGATATTGTTTTATGTATGGATAATGCAAATTAAAAGCACCATGAGATATACCATATTCCTGTAAAGGAGCACCTGTGCAGGGAGAATTGTGGAGGAGGCTCACAAAGAATAGACACACACACAAGGGTCAGATGCAAAAAGACAGAAGGATGGCAGACAAAAGGAATGCCTACCCCTCTCTACCGTCATCTTTAATAACCCAAAAAATTACATATTACCCACCACCAGTGACTACATTTTGATCAGTATTCCTTTTACCCTGAGTACTAGCTAACTGAGATAAGGTCAGGTTAATTCAAACACAGAGCCTCTCTCCTTCAAAAAATGTCACTATGTAAACCAGGTAGTGCATCCGCAGAGTTATCTTAATAGCCTCAGCAGAGAGTAGCTGGGCATTCCAATCGTGGGAATCAGGGCGCCAGTCACCCCCTGGGAATTTGCTCACTGGGGGAATGCTTCTCTATTTCCATGGTTTGAATGCCCACATATTCCTATTTAGACAAGTAAAAACTTGAAAATGTGGTGATGATTAGGATTAATTGAACTAGTCATACATTCCTAAAAAACAGAGAATCTATGGATTTATGGCCATGACTCTTAGTAAACTCTCACATAAACTTAGTATCAGAGTTTAGAAATGCTTTATAACTTATTATAGTCTATAGTCTTTGTAATGTGACCCTCTGTTATTCTTTAGATATGAGGTGTTACCCAAAAGCTTATGTATGAGACAAAGCAAGAATGTTCAGAGGTAAAATGATTAGGTTAGCAGAGCCTTAATTTAATCAGTGAATTAATTCACTTAAATGGATTAATTGGGTGGTAACAATAGGCAGATAGGGTTTGGCTGGAGGAAGTAAGTCACTGGGGCATGCCTTTGGAGGTTTGTATTTTGTGCCTAGTGAACTGGCATGCTTCTCTCTCTCTCTCTCTCTCTCTCTCTCTCTCTCTCTCTCTCTCTCTCTCTCTCTCTCTCTCTCTCTGTCCTTCCTCACTGCAATGTCCTGAGCAACTTTGCTCAGATATGCTCTACCACCAGGATGTTCTGTCTCAGTTCAGGTGGTATAGATTTGGCCTGCCATGAACTGAGACCTCTAATACCATGATCCAAAATAAGCCCTTCCTCCTTTAAATTGTTCTAAAGTCTTTTTGGTCACAGTGATGAAAAGCTGGCCATCTACTTAGTAACATCATCTTTAGATACAAACCAGAAGCCATGTGTTCAATGAAGAAAAGAAAACTTGGGAAACAATACTCAATATGGTAGAATATGCTTATACATTTTAATTGCTTGTACCCTTCAATTAATTTGTAAAACTTGCTGCTGGGTAAGATCTCTGATACGTGTGTGTCTGATTTGACAGTCTGACCTTTGCTTTGTATCATCAGCCTACTAGGCTAGGAAATATATCTGAGAGTGATTATATATTCTGTAACTGGTAAGGACAGGAAATGAAAATGTTGTCAGAAGTGACCAACAAAATAAATATTTTTTTTTAATTTAAGGGTCATATCTTAATTTTTTTCATTACAAGTCCTTAGGGAGAGAAATAAGCAAACATGCATCCCTTAGAAAAGTGACATTTAAATTCATACATTACAGAAGGCATAGATATTCTTTAGTGATAGTTAAAATGTAATAAAAATAACAAGAATAGATAAATTTGAAAAATTGATAATTTCTTCTAATCTTCACTCACCTGTACCCTATTTCAGTGGAGTTAAAAACATGTCATGGATCCTGAAAGAAGCAGAAAAAGAGAAAAATATTAAATATACTGGTGTCTTACTGAAAAACAAGGGAAAGAAAATATACTGGTAGATAGGGAAGGAAAATGAATTATTGAATTGAATATAGATCCTCTTTGGACCATGTATTTTAATCACAGAAAGTAATAATTTAAAAATAGTATTGTATTCTTATACCTGATAATGATATCTACCCTTCCCCCCCCAAAAAAAAAAAAAAAACAGATACAAGGGTGAAAAAAAATGTTTGAAGTCAGGCTGAAGAAAAACAAGACTATTTTACATCTGTAACCCACTGAGAAAATAGTCAATAAACTCTTCACATAATGAGAAATAAAGGATGTTAAGGTCCCTCCTCCCATTTAATTTTGCAGTCTGGTAAAAGAGACAGGTTGTCAAACTCTCAATAAAAGCTGATAAGTACAAAGGCAGAAAGAATGCAGGATTCTACAGCAGCTTCTAAAAGTTGCATCTAATTAGAACATAAGGAACTTGAGAAAACTTTTAGGAGCACTATCTAAATTGAGAGCTGAATAATCATTACATATTAACTGGGAAAGAAATAATAGGAAGAAATATATACAGAAATAGAAATACCAGGTTTGATGATAAAGAGATAACACAGCATGATATAGCAGAGGAATATAAATAAGTTCTATATATTTGGAGCATAAATTTTGCATGTTGGATTTTGTCTAAATATCTCATAGAGAAGGCGTGCTTCAAAATTACAGCAAACACTTTGAAAACCATAATGGAAGCATTTGGAAGGAATAAAAAACATTTAAAATAGGAGAATGTAACAGGCTTCTATTTTGTAATGGAAGCATTTCATTCTGGTGGTAAAAGAATAAGACTGGAGTTAGGATACAATTATAATAAGTTAGGCAAAAGTGTTGTGGATTAAGGAAGGGTTATGGAGGACAAAGAAAAGTAAGTGAATTCTAGATCTTTGCTACGATTCAATGAATTATTAGATATAAATTGAGTAAAATAATGAAATACATTATTACATGTTGAATCTTGCTCTCCCACAAGTTCATAAATTAAAGTCCATGAGTACCTCAGAATGTGACCTTGTTTGGGTATAGATCATTGCTAAAATAATTTCTTAAGAAGAGGTCATTAGGATGGGCTTTGATCCTTATGGATAGATAAAATATAGGCTGAGAACTATATATATGACGACATGATGTGAAGAAGAGATAGAAAGCTATGTGTCTACAAGCCAATAAATTATGTGTACCAGTAAAGCACCAAAATCAGGGAAAGGAAGAACAGGTTTGTCATAGCAGCAGGCAGAAGACATTATTTTTGCTGTTCCTGCCATCTTGGACTTCTAACCCCCAGAGCTGAGACAATACATCATGGTTTTTTTTTGTGCCACCCAGTTTGAAGTATCTTGTTAATCAGGTTTAGCAAACAAATTTAGCCATAGAAAGTTCAAACATAATAATCATCTTTCTGCTTTAGGAAACTTAATCAATAATGGGGACTTTCACTCAAAAGTATTATTAAGAAGGTAAGTTTAAGAAAGGATAAGTATCAATACTGATGTGTGTAGATAAATTAATTGGCAATAACACATTGCTACAACATATATCGAGAAATGTCAATGTATAGATGCATATTGAGTTCTTGGTTGTGGATATAGACAATGTGTGAAATGAGATTAGAATGTCCAAGATTGATTGCTTACTAATATCAAAAGAGATGTTATGCATATAAAATATATGGGATTATGTAGTGAATTCCAAACAGAGGAGGATTATAAGGGTAAAGATATAAGGCAATCAAACATTAAGAAAAATGCTCCTTTTAAACAAAAGTTTGAAAAAGCTGGTTGGGATATAAACAAATATATGACTTCAATAACAAGAAGATATGACTGTGGTGTATTCATTTATCTTTTTCTGATGACATAAAGAGGAAGCTCTTCTACTCAAAATAAAAGGACAGTGATGCAGTCTTTGAATACTATGAATTTATGTAGTTGCCTGCCTGTGTGATTATCCATCCACTGTTTATGTGTACATTGTTAAATAGTTCAGTAGGCAAAATGCCACCACAAATGTGGCAAGAAGGTTGAGCATATTGACAAGGGGCCAATTACATTTGTGAAGAATGGAATTTATGCTGGGTTGAAAAAGGAGTCATAACTAGGGAGAAATTATCAAGGCACTTCATGGTATGAGATTTTAAAAAGTGAATATAACTCAGTGCTGTGTTTTGAATGTGATTTGTCTTCCAATAGTTCATGTAGTAGAAGTTGGGTTCCAGTGTATCTCTATTGAGGTGATATTCAGTTGTGGGGCCTAATGGAAGGTAAGTAGTTCATGGGGGATAAATCCTCATGAATGAATCAATGCTGTCTTTTGTGAGTGACTTCTGTCTCCTAGGACTGGATCAATTCCTATAGGAACAGATTGTTATAAAAGAGTAAGACTTGTCCCAACCCTAGTCTCTTGTGTTTTGTTTCATCATATGCTTTGCTCTTTCTCTCTAGTGAGCTCCTACCATGATACCATCCACCATGTTGTCATGTAGCTATACTGTGCAGACAAGGCCCATGCTATTGGTAGGAAAGCTAGAGAACATTAATAATTTAGGAATAAAAATTTGTTTCAAAACAAGGGCAACAAAGTGACTGATGAATACTATATTTATCCACATTGATATTGGCACTGAGGATGATGACAGCCTTGGCTTACAAAAGAAAATTACAGTTAAAATTTAAGATTATATAGCATAGCTGAGTGCAGTGGTGCATTCCTGTAATCCCAGTGGCTCAGGAGGCAGAGGCAGGAGGATCACAAGTTTAAAGCCAGACCCATCAATTTAGTTAGGCCTTAAGCAACTTAAAAATACCCTGTTTCTAAATAAATTATGGAATAGGCTGAGGATGTTGCTCAGTGGTTAAGTGCCCCTGAGTTCAATCTTCCATATCAAAAGAAGAAAAAAGAAAGATACATAAGCATAAAATTTGAATGAGGGCAACTGAAAACTGGGGCAGTTAATATTGTTGGTGGGAATAATTGTTGGTGGAAATGTGAGACCGGATAAACTTAACCGAATTAAGGTATTAGTCAAAACATTCTCCCCATGGATAAGCATAAAACATGGATAACTCCCCATGAGTAAGGATAAAACAAGCTCTGTTCCAAAAGGGAATTTTAAAGTGCTCAAATATTGTTTTTTAAATAAGACTTTGTTATTCTAAACATTTTTAACACTGGATTTTATGCTATACATAATGCAATTAGTTTAATCAAACCAGAAGAAAATGAATAAACACAACTAGAAGATTTTGACACAGTTGATTCAATAGAGTGGGACAACTGGGCAATAGGGGGATATGGAATGCTCTGTTTACATAATACTCTTTATACTATCAATTGCCCTTGAAATCCTTATTCACATTATACTTTATTGAAAAGCAATTATTTTTAATGGAAATACCCTCATTATCACACTGGTTTTTTTTTTTTTTTACAAAATTAAAGCATGTACTCAAGTCTTTATGCCAATTTTAGTATGATTATACAAATTGCTGAATATCCAAATAGAGTGTTTTGCAACTAAAAATGACAATAATGTTCAATTAATATAATGAGAGAGGAAGTATACAAATTATGAAACAATTATAAGTTAATAATTATATGAATAAATTTACCAATTTTATAAGAATGAATGTTGGTGTGTGCTAATAAAATAAATCTTATTCAGATAAAGTTGTTTTTTTCTTTCTTTTTCTAGTATCCCTATCATGTGTCCTCGTGGATTCTGAAGTATTAAGTGACTAATGTTTCCTATTATTTCCCCTCCTCTGCTGTTATTGATATGCATTTTCTTTTAGGAGACACACAGCCTTATTGTTTAAAGCCATTGCTGCTTTCATAAACTATGTTGTGATTCCAATAGATAAAGGCCATCCTAAGTCCAAATATATGGGATACTCAATTGAATATCAATTTTAATTTAAGAAGTTTGAATAAATCATTGAAGCAACATTATCCCCCTTGCAAAATGTCTCACAGTGAAGATACTGATATAAATTATTGAAATACTAAAACACTGAATAATTATATACTTGATAGAAACCATGAATTATTTGATACAGTGACATTTCAAAGAGTCTTTAAGTGGGCAGCTTCTTAGAATCCTCTAATAAAAGAGACCCTGTGGAAAAGAGAACTGGAAACAAATTGTATTTTTCTTCCAACAGAATTCAATAATTTTAGCTACTCAGTACTCTACTCAATGACACTTAGCTGCCCAGTATTCCATACAATGACTCATTTTTCTATGTAAGAATATCAATAATTTTTAGAAACATTATAAGGATATTGATATAAATATTATATTTCTTTCAACAATAGCCATTCCTTGACCATTAATAATTACTCATTAATTATATAGCTGGATGATATTCTTCAGTTGGATGATATTCTCCAAAAATGCTTTAGATCACGCCAATTTACAAATCACAAATACATACACATTGAGATGATATTGCATAAATTTTGAAATTTATAGAAAGTTTATAAACAAAATTAATTCACAATTACAAATCGAAGAAAGACCTATCCTATTTTGGTAAAAATCTCATAGTATATATTCTATTTGCACACATCAACATTTACTCTTATAAAATTGGCAGAGTTTCTCCATATACTTATAAATTTACAGCTCCATTTTATGATTTGTATTCTTCCATTGTCATTGTATTACTTGAATATATTGTCATTTTAACTTGTGTAGTACTCTGTTATTTGGATATTCATCAGTTCATATAATCATGCTACAAATTGATATAAAGACTGAGCTCATACTTTAAATTTTGTAAAACAAGTGGAACAATAATGGAATTTCCACTTAAATAAATTGCTTTTCATTAATGCAACATGTAAATGTGAATATCAATGTTAAATGATGGTATAAGGCCTATTATATAAACATAACTTGCACAATCCCACCTACTACCCTATTTTCTTGCTGTTTAGAATCAACTATGCCAAAATCTTCTAACGGTGTTATTCATTTTCTTCTGATTTTTAATTGAATAGTTTAAAAAAGCACAGTAATATTGCTCTTTTTGATTTTCATTTTAGGAAATCACCTAAATATTTCTATAATTCAGAGAAAATAAAATGTTCACAATAATACCCCAATGCTGGTGATGTCTCAATTATTAAAAGTTTACTTACTGTTTTGTGCCAAGGAGAAGTTTCCAAAAATGATTCTTGGAGTTCACTATTTAAAAATTATTCTTGGAGTTCATTATATAAAATGGGATGCATGGCTCTACTCAACTCTCCTTGATAGAATAGGCTGCAACATGCACAGGACTTTAAGACTTTTAAAACTGAGATCTAGGCAACTGTTGTCAATTCCCATTAGTAGCTGTTATATCCTAGACAGTTTAAATTCAGGTAGTCTGTTGAAGCTTTGACCACTTTGCTCCTACATTTCCCATTAAAAGGGACAACAAGGTGATGGAAGAGGAAAAGATCCTTCACTACCAAACCATCTCTAGTTACTAAAAGACTATTTCCAGAAACAATCTTGAAGATTTAGGCTAGCCGCTCTCCACATCTCCTATGGAAGGACTAAACATTTGAATCAGTGTCCCTATAAATGCACTCAAATGCCAGTCCCTAACATTTCCCAGTATTACAACAAAAGTAATAGCAACTACATCTTAGTTGTAAACTACAGTTACAACTAGAATGTGTAGAGGACTATATTAGTCTCCTAGAGCTGCCATAATAAATTGCCACACTTGGTAACTTGAAAGAAAAAAATATGTATATTCTCTCATGTCAGGAAGCCAGATGTCTGAATTCAAGATGCAGGGGAAGGGTTGATTCCTGGAGGCCTTGAAGAAAAACTAACCAATGCCTATCTCCTAACTTCTAGTGATTGCCAGCAATCTTCTTGGCATTCTTCAAAAAATTCTGCCTCCATTTTTTCATTGCTTTCCTCTATTTGTCTATGTATCCCTTTTTGTATTTTATAAACACTCTTCTGTGAGAATTAGGGTCCACTCTAGCCAGGCACAGTAGCCCATGCCTGTAATTCCAGTAGCATGGGAGGCTGAGGTGGGAGGATCACAAGTTCAAAGCCAGCCAAGCAAAAGCAAGGCACTAAGTAACTCAGTAAAATCTGTCTCTAAATAAAAATACAAAGCAGGACTGGGAATCTGGCTCAGTGGTTGAGTGCCCCTGAGTTCAATCACTGCTACCCCAACAAAAAAAGAATTAGGGTGCACTCTTATATAAGTAAAATCTCGTCTTGATCTTTAATTACATTTGCAAAAACCCTGCTTCTAAATACACTTTCTGAGGTTCTGGGTGAACATTAATTTTGGAAGTACACTATCAACCCACTATAGAAATATTATTAAATTATGTTGTTTAACTGTCATTTTTCTGACATTAGCATTGATATATATATACATATTTTTTTTTTCTGTCACCCAGTAATAAGTTAGTGTCAAATTTTCCAACAGTTTCTGAAACATTTCTCAGTATGGTAAAATATACCAGGCAATTGCACCAACAGCCATTCAATTTGGAACTGGTATATTTTTGATCCAATCTGTCATGTGTACCTATTTAGTCAACCTGAAAGTGGTAGAACCACTTTCACTATATTCCAAGTAGTAATTCCTTTGATTTACTCTGAGTATCTCTAGTAGTGTCTTTTTGTAAAAAGCAGTGCGGGGGACTACAAGTAGTTTTGAATTTTCCTATCTTTAAACTCCTTTATTTTCCCTTCTTCCTTATGGCTTAATAGGCACTTTAAGGAAAAAAAAAAATCATCTTCATCTTCACTTAAATTATTGTAAGCAGTGATATTAACATACTAACTTTCATCATTGTTGCTAAAATTTCAGTAATTGTAGATTCTTATTTTTTTCTATGTGATTTTTTTTTCTCTAGAAATTTGAAACATGAAATGTTTGGCAGTTAATTTGGATCCATACTAAATCATTGAATGTAAATTGACTATTTCTCTAATTACTTATATAGACTAACTTCCCCCTTGTGTACTTACTAGAAAAAAATTTTATTAGTAATCCTGATGCCTTACTGTCACTTCACTTTTTCCTTAAGGATATAACCATTTAAAATCTAAGACTATGGGTATGAAGACCCCAATCACCACAGGTATTGTAACATGGTAAAATATTGTTTAAATATTTCCCATTTCACATGTTTTAAATGATATGTACTTTTAAAATTACTTATTAATGTTTGACTACCATTAATGTTGGAGATTCTTTCATATTTTTGAGAAGTTGAATTTCCATGTTGATGTACCTAAATTTTTAATTGGGCACTAATGTTTTTCAAAAAAAAGGCCTTACATTGGAGATTTGTTTGAAAGCTTTGTAATAATGTATCCAATTTGTAGTCTATTTCAATATTCCTCATGCTGACTATATGTGCAAAATTGTTTGTTTTTCTTTTAAGGTTCTTTATTTCCGCATTACCTCATGTACTAGGTGTTTTACCTCCTGTGTTGAGTTCTGATCTTCATGCTCTCCCAAGGTTGGATTTTAACTCTTTTGGGTGTTTTGCTCCTAGATGAGTTGCCAAATGTGAGTTCAGCTTCTGAGTTGACCTGTTCCTATACTGTGCTTTTTCAGTCAATAACCGACTGTCCAAATGCTTTGACTATCACCTACTTTAAATGGGCTCTTTTATTTGAAAAGAGAAAGTTACTTTGCCTAGGATGGTATTTTTTTCATGAGCACTACCATTTGTTCTTCAGGAAGTTGCTGAGGCTGGCTTTGAAGTTGTGATCCTACTGCCTCAGCCTCCCAAGCCACTGGGAGCCACCATGCCCAGCTCTAATTCACCAATTTTTTTAAAAAAATAATTTTTAAAAAATAAATGACAGCAAAATTCATTATAATTTTTATTACACATGTAGAGCATAATTTTTCATATATCTGATTGAATATAAAGTATGATCACACCAATTCATATCTTCATATATGTACTTTAGATAATGATGTCCATCACATTCCACCATCCTTGATAATCCCCTGCCTCCTCTCTTACCCTCCCACTCCACTGCCCCATCTAGAGTTCTTCTTTTCCTCTCATGCTCCCCCTCTCTACCCCACTATGAATTAGTTACCTTAAATCAGAGAAAACATTCAACATTTGTTTTTTTTGGGGGGCGGGGGAGATTGGCTAACTTCATTTAGCATTATGTTTTCTATCCACTTACCTGCAAATGCCATGATTTTATTCTCTTTTATTGATAAGTAATATTCCATTGTGTGTATATTCCACATTTTTTTAGTTCATTCATCTATTGAAGGGCATCTAGGTTGGTTCCATAGTTTAGCTATTGTAAATTGGGCTTCTATAAACATTGATGTGGCTGTGTCCTGTACTATGCTGTTTTTAAGTCCTTTGAGTATAGATTGAGGAGAGGGATATCTGGGTCAAACATAGTTCCATTCCCAGTTTTCCAAGGAATCTCCATACTGCATTCCATGTTGGCTGCACCAATTTGCAGTCCCACCAGCAATATATGAGTGTACCTTTTTCCCCACATCCTCTCCAACACTTATTGTTGTTTGTCTTCAAAATAGCTGTCATGCTGACTGGAGTGAGATGATATCTTACAGTAGTTTTGAATTGCATTTCTCTAATTGCAAGAGATGATGAACATTGTTTCATATATTTGCTGATTGATTGTATATCCTCTTCTGAGAAGTGTCTCTTTATTCCAGGGATGCAAGGTTGGTTCAACATATGAAAATCAATAAATTTGTAATTCATCATATCAATAGACTCAAAGATAAGAATCATATGATCATCTCAATAGACACAGAAAAAGCATTTGACAAAATAGAACACCCCTTCATGTTCAAATGGGAAAAATGTCTAGGGATTCATCAGGTGCTCTAATCATCCTGTGAGATTCACCTGTTTTCCTCTTGGTGAAACTCATGAGATATGCTTCAAGATACTATTCAAGATATCAGTTTCTCCTCAAGTTTGGAACATTTTCTATATTTTTTTGCTGATGAAAGTTCTACTTTTCATCTGTCACATATTGTCATTTTATCTCTGCCCCCCCCCCCCCGTTAGAGTCTGTAAACAAGTCAGGATGGCGCCTGGCATTTTGCCAGAGAAATGTTAGAGGTCGTAAATAAGTCTGGATGGCGCCTGGCAAAATGCCAGAGGGAGTGGTTTGAGAAGTAACAAAAGCGAGCCATTAAGTGTGGAGATTCCTTATTGGTTGACTGATGTATCTAGTTTATGTTAATTAGATAAGCTGTGTGGAATATATAAATACCGCTCCTGTCCTACAATAAACGGCTTCCGCTCCTGCTGTATCAATGTACACAAGTTGCTAGTCACCCCCCCGGCACCCCCCCCCCGTTTTTCCTTAAAGAGTAAGGCATGAAAGAGTTGGGTATAAGTTGAAACCTTTCTCTCAGAGGGCTCTCTCTAAACACAGTTACTTTCTTCACAGAAAAGAGGTGCCCTATGTGAGGGATATAGATTTTTAATACTCCTCATTGGTATCTAATGAAAATACAAGAAAAAAAAATAGTTACTTGTAAGGAGCAATTATCAGTAATCTAAGAATATGATATAACTTAGGCCAAAAAGGCATGTGATTTCTTTAAAAGTAATTTCTCCAAGCATTTTTTTTTAAAAAAAGAATTCTGAACAAATTATGCCCATTTAATCAAGCTTGAATCTCCCTCTTTTCACATTCTGTAGCCTACTCAACAGAAAATTCTTCAAAATATATCTTAAATCTGATTTTTTTTTTTCAGATTTCTATATCCCAGCTCTGTAATTGCTCATCTTTACCAGTGGTCTACTGTTAAAATAATTATCATCTACAGCCTATGATCCAAAGACAGATGAACTTTTTTAACATAAATTTTATTTATTTATAGTATTCTCATCTGGAACATGTCCAATGTCTGTTGTGAATCATCAAGCTTCTGGTCAACTATATAAAGTCACCTCCTTGGAATTCTCCTCCAGCCTCCCTGTCACCTGCCCAGGGTGGCTTCTTTGCCTTCAATTGACAATATTATTACTTGTAGATAGAAAAGGTTGCTATGCTTTCTGTTTGTTTTTTCAAGTCATTTTCAGTCAGATACATACCTAACTGCTTTCTTTATTTAATTGTGGTCTCTATTCAAATGTTATTCCTTCTGAAAATTACCATTATGCAGACAGCCTAAAATAGCAAGTTGACCCTTGTCACATTTCCTCTTTGCTTTTTCTTCTTGTTTTCATCCTTAGTACAGTAGGCTGTACTTATATTAGTATCTGAATTTCTATTTACATATATTTTTGTTGCTGTTGATGTCACTTTCCTCCCATGGAACATCAACATCATGAAAATGGAAACTTTATCCCTTCCTAATGCCCCAATCAATGCTTGACATAAAATCTGTGTTCAATTTATTTTAATAGATATAAAGTAAATTTATAAACAATAAAATCTATATTAAAAATTAAGCAGTTGATAATGATATCTATTGCAATTCCATTATAAGGATTGGGAGTTAACCTAAAACTTTAGCTATTTATGTTTGAGAGAAACATGTAAGACAGATTTAAATTTTTTATTCTAATTTGTTATATATGACAGCAGAATGCATTACAATTCATATTATACATGTATAGCACATTTTTTTATATTTCTAGTTGTATACAAAGTCACACCATTTATGTCTTCATATATGTACTTAGGGTAATGTCCAGACTTACAAATTTTGATAAAAATGGAATTTGTTTTAAATAGGAAAAAACAGAAAAAAAAACTAATCTAGAATTTACATATTGTAATACCAGTAGATTATTCATTATTTGTTAGCTCCTACTTTCCTACATAGCGTCTTTGATTCTTTTTCTTTCTCTTTGTACACAGCATGTTCTCCTGAAATTTACCTTGCTTTCAGTGGTTTGCCTGAAAAGCTGAGGTGGTAGAAAAACATTTAACTTATCTCTCTTCTGATGAACTGTATATTCCCTATAATCCCTGTGATCGTCATTCATCAATGAAAAGAGAGATCTGAAGCACTGCAGGATTGGGTGCCATGGTTTTGGAGCTCAGAAACTTTCATTACCATAAGAAGGGCCACTTTACTAAGGAGTCCTGCAAGGGAAGAAAAAGCATGCTCCTACCCAAGAAACAGGATTTTAAAATAAGCAACTTAAAGAAAATTCTTCTTTAAAATAAATACTCTGTTTTGAGTCAAAGTTATATCTTAAAAAAATCAAGATTTCCAGAAAATATAATTTTGATCCATTTTAAATTTACTTGTTGAGTGCTTAGTATAAGCATGAATTCATGTACTGTACGTTGTGACCTTATGTTGAATCACTTAAATATGTTAATATTAGTTTTATTTATTTATGATACCTTGATATGAATTATGTATTTCCAAACAAAATTAATACAGATACATTTTATTTTATAATGCATTATGCGTTTCATTAATTTAATAATAGGTACTATTTTGTATTTATTCTGAATATCTTGCTGTACTATAGTATTCAAAAATGGGAAAAAAAAACTAACATTTGTACTACACCATGATTTTACTTTACTTATTGAACTATTATTATTATTATTTTAATAACTATTATTAAAATGTAGGCAACACTATCCTAGTTATATTAAACAAAATTATAAGCAAAGAAACAAATTCCTCTCCCTATGAAGTTTGTGGTGTAGAATCTGAAGGAGATAGATGCAGGGTATTTTAGGTTTCAGGAAGAACAGTTACAAAGCTCAAGATGGAGAAAAGCACTGATATTAAGTTCAAATATTGTTACATTGAATTTTGATTGAATGATAGAGAGATTAAAATGAACTTGATGAGGCTAGAGAGATAAGCCCTGGACAGAATAGGAAAGATTCTTGTTCCTGAACTGAATGTACTAAAAGTATTTTGCATTTTATATCCTAAAGCAGTAAAATGACATAAAAAGGCTTCTAGCAGAATGGTATGATTGGATCTAAAATTTGAAGAGTCATCCTGCATTAGTGTGGAAATTGTTAATATAGGAGTATATTTAGAAGACCATTGTAGTGCTTTAGATAATCAATAACCTCTCAATTTTTTAGTAAAGAGTTGGGAAAATCAGAAATTAATAAGACATGAGACATTCATATATATATATATTTTTTTCTTAACTTTGATTTAATGTTGAGTAAGTAGGTAGATACTTCAATACCAACCAATAATGAAAAATTACCCATTGAGATCATTCAGAAATGATAGAAAAGCTTGAGATATGTTTTAAGCATCAAAATTATGAATATGATTTCATAAGTTTCTCATTTTTTCATTAATAAAAATGAAGATATGAAGTTATTTAATAAGGATATTAGATTTACACTCAACTTTATATTATTAAATTATGATAATCAAGTATAAACCATTAAAATAATGGGCCTTTTGGAATCTATGAGTAAAGAATGGACAGAAAAGTTGATATTATACTATAAAAAAAACTGTCTCATTTTTTAAATTAACATTTTGGTTGAGAAACACCTATAGTACAAAACCTAAACAAATACAAATATAATTTTAAGTGTTAAAATCAAACAAATAACTTATTTATGGTGTTTTAAGAATAGGCTACAAAAATAGGTAAATATGAAAGTGTGACAAATAATATTTTGGAAGAATTAAGCAATAATTTTAGCTGACCTTTTTTAAAAAAAACAAGGTCAAAAAGACAAAAATATCACTATAGAAGGAGACAGGACAAGTAAATGCACTGCAGGATCCTGAAATGTAGCCAAGTTCAGATACAGGACAATGGAAAAACTGGAGAAATCCAAAAATTTGTTGTTTGGTTAAACATATTTCATCAGTATTAGTTTCTTAATTTTGATAATTGCACAGTTATCATGTGCAATGTTAACATCAATGAAAGCTGGAGGAAGGGTATACAGGAACTCTGTACTATATGTAACTCTTCTGTAAATCTAAAATTATCTCATAATAAAAGTTTTATAAAAACTATCTTGGTTTCATGGAAAACTATGTGGTTACCCTACCTACATAGGTAGTAAAAAATACTTCCAATGGTTAAAAAAAAAGAAATAGTTTTACATATATAACAACATTCTGCAGATAAAAGTTTACGTAAACACACCTTTGATTTTCAAGAGAAAAACCAATTGTGAAACTTCAATAGTTTATAATATGGTTCTTCTACACCAAAAGATTAATAAGATATGATAAATACACAAGATGGATAAAAAGAACCCCAAATTTCTTTAAGTGCATCTGATATGAGCTTAGCAACATTATAAAAAAGCTTTTGGAAAACTATTCTGACTACTTGTTTTAAACAAGAACAACATCTTTCCATCATAAAATATTTAAATAGCAATAAGCAAAAATCATCATTCTCCTTATCTCATTCCTAAAATATATCTCTATCATATGGTAAGATCAATGAGGCAGGCTGTTTGGAGCTAACACAGAACTGCATGAATTCAGATTTTGCACCAAATGTTCAAAGAATTTAAAGATAAGTTGGTGATTTCTAATGAGGTTTCTTTAAAAAAAATAAAAAAAGACCAGCTGTGCACTGTGTTTGATAATTTATCACAACAGATATAAGCATACTAGGCATAAAACTATTCAAACAGAAAAATTAATTACATTGTGAATATAGTAGCGAAATACATTAGAATCCATATGCTATAAAAATTGGAATTAGGGCTGGGGCTGTAGCTCATTGGTATAGCATTTGCCTCGCATGTGTGAGGCACTGGGTTGGATCCTCAGCACCACATAAAAATAAATAAAGATGCACTGTGTTCATCTACAACTAAAAAAATATAAAAATAAATTGGAATTAGTAATTATTTTCCACTTTTTCCTTTTTATCTATTTCATGTAAGTGAGCATTCTGGGAGATAAATAAGAAAATTTGAGAATCTTCTATCTAATGCCTACTGTTCTGTGTAAGAGAATACATTGATTCTACCCCTTCTCTGATCCTTGCATACTAAAAGAACATTTTATTTCACCTGCCTACCTCAAACTATCCCAATAGGAAATCCTAACAATTCTCAAGAGCACCCTCTGATTCTTCTTTTGCTCCACATCTATGCCTATAATCTATTTTTCATATTGCATCCAAAATAAATTTTATAAAGGTATATTAAGATATAATGCATATGTTACACACATTAAATATACAACTGCCATTGTGGTTGATATGTAAAATATACATGTCTCCAAAGGGTTTCCTGGTTCTATGTCCTTTGCAAACATCCCAGAGGTAATCACTGCTCTAGTTCCTATCACCATAGATAAATAATGCATGTTCTTGAAATATGTATAAGTAATATTGTGTTACAGGTACCATTTTGCATCTTCTTTCTTTTGCTCAGTATTAGGTACATGAAGTCCATCAATATTGCTTTATATAGCAGTACTCATTTTTATTGTTGTACAATGTTCCAGTAAACATATTACAGTAAGTTTATCCACCCCATTGTAAATAAGCATTTGGGGTTTCTTTTTAATAATTAAGGGCTATTATGAATGTAGATGCCTAACAATAATTAAACTTTTATTGGTTTATGAGAGCGATTTTATAGTCACTCAGTTTTGAGTGTTCTGTATCTGGCAGTGGAATTGCTAGGTGAAAGAATCAGAGTAGGTTGGACTTTAGTGGGTAACACAAAAAGTTTTCTCAAATTTATCACTCATTTGCATTCCCACTAGAAGAGTAAGACAGTTCTGATTGTTCCCTACCTTCTCTGAACTTAATATTATTAGACTTATTTTATACATTCAAATGATTGGCACCTGAATGTGATTTTAACTATGCGCTCTAGCAAATCTGATGTCAAACATCTTTCCATGTTCATATTTGCAAATGTTTATTTGAGGTTTATTGTATTATGGAGCTCATGATTCATACACTTTTTCCATGAGACATTTATTTTAAAGAAGCTCCATGGTTTGAAAATATCACTTTTCCCCATTGCAATATATTTTTCCTAATTCACATGGTCCATAAATTTATAAGTATGTTTGTTTCTAGACTATGTTTTCTCTTTCATTGGTCTACTATTTTTATCCTTGTGTGGATACTTTAGTTGTGTAGGACATCAAATAAAGTGTTGAAAAGTGGTGATTTTACAATCCCCTATCTAGTTTCAAGTATATCAAATATAATGTTTTCTGAAAGATATGCTTTACTAGAATATAGGTTCTCTCTTTTATTTCTATTTGCTGAGGGATTGGATTTTTTATGAGAATTGAATTTTATCAGATGCTTTCTTTCTGCATTTATTAAAATGATCATATAATTTACCTTATTTAAATGTTAACGAACTAAATTACATTAAGTGATTTTCAAATAGTAGTTTAGTATTGCATTCCTGAAATAAAACCCAAGGGTTATCAATTTGTGTTTCTGGATTTCATTTGTCCAATGTTGGTTTGGATATGTGAATCTGTTTTGGAAAGAGCAATGTTTTCTGCACCTATTTTGTAATGACCTTTCCAGTTTCGGATATCAGGCTTTCATTGATTTCATGAAATAAATCAGAAAATGTTTCCTCTCTATTTCCTAAAAAATAATTCTTTTATTTTTTAATGATTAATAAAATACATTCATAAAGCTATCAAGATAAAAAAATTAGTAAAGGGAACTTATAAATCTAATTCCTTTAATGAATGCATGACTATTCAGATTGTTGCCATTCTAAAAATATCAGTTTAAGTAAGTAATGTTTTCAAACAATTTACTCATTTTGGATATTTAAATACAACATGTAATGATACTATCCAATTTTGATATTGGGTTGTATATTAGTTCTTTGCCTTTTTTGTCTTTGGGATGTAAAGTAATATTTCCTTATATAATTCTGTTTGGTAATTTGTTTTCCCCTTATATTCTGGATCAATGTTGTTGAAGATAATTATCAACCTTATCCATCTCTGTAAAAACTTAATTTTATTTTGGTTATCTACATTTGCTTTCTATTCTGTCAAATTCATCTGTCATGAAGCTTGATAAGAAGGGCCAAAAAATGAAAGAGAAAAGAAATGGGAGGAGGACATAGACAATAAAAAAGCAGATGTAACTTGATTTGCTTCATGCCAGCACCCCAGAGAAAAGACAGATGTGAAAACTAACATAATCTTGATAGCTATGGGAGGAACTTAAGCCTAAACAACAGTTCCAATCTTTCTACCCTGTTGCTCCTACAAAGAAAAGTTACAAATTTATTTGCAATGGCATTGCTGATTATATGGAATGTATTCTTCCCCCTTCCCATGATTAGGAGCAAGATCAAGATTGAACCAGAGTGACATATATAGGGGGTGACCAGAGGCCTCATGTGGAACTCACTATTTACAGATTTTTTTGTTTTGTTTTGTTTTGTTTTGGTACTGGGGATTGAACTCAGGGGCACTCAACCACTGAGCTACATGCCCTACCCTAGTTTGTATTTATTTAGAGACAGGGTCTCCCTGAATTGCTTAGTGCCTTTCTTTTAACTGAGGCTGGCTTTGAATTCACAATCCTCCTGCCTCAGCCTCCAGAGCCGCTGGGATTACAGGAATGTGCCACCATGTCCAGTTATTTATAGGTTCTTAAGTATTATGGTTTGGATGTGAAGTCAAAAGCTCACGTGAGACAATATGCAAGAATGTTCAGAGGAGAAATAATTGGGTTGTGAGAGTCTTAACCCAATCAGTAAATTAATCCCAGGACAGGGATTAACTGAGTGGTAATTGAAGTGGTAGAGTGTGGCTGGAGGAGGTGGGAATTGCAGCATGGCTTTGTGGTATGTATTTCTATCTGGCAAGTGGAGAACTCTCTCTGCTTCTTGATCAACATGTGAGCTGTTTCTCTCTGCCACACTCTTCTGCCATGATGACATCCTACCTCATCAGGAGCCTGGAGAAATGGTGCTGGCCTCTATGGACTAAGACCTCTGACACTGTGAGTCCTCAAATAAGCTTTCCATCCTTTAGTCCCAAGAGAAAAATATACATGACTAAAACATTAAGGAACAAAGGTAAACATATGAAAGCTGAATACACATTGGTCTATGGGTACCTAGAATATTTTCTGGGGCTCTCGGGTAGTTATTGATGGATGAGGGAATAAGACAATCAGAGTAAAACAAGTATGAGTCCACCTGGGAATTGGGAGAGTGTCACCAACTCTATATTGTTACTAATCTACCCAGTTCCAGAAGATGTTCTAAGGAAGGGTATTTTTATTAGGAAAGACATCTGTGGGAGAACTTATATTCCATGTTCAGGTACTAAAGGCAGTATTTGAGTGAAGAAAGAGAATTGAGACTTTGTTGTCCCACCTCTAGAAGAGTGATAAACATCAGGCAGTGCAAGGTACCAAGTGGATGTGCTGAGATTGGGAAGACTAAAAGAATTAAAGTGGGATGCAATTTTACATCCTGCTTAAAGTGCCTTAAATAGCCCTGTCTGGCTGGTACAAAATCATGATAGGACTTGAGAATACCTGTCAATTCTTGAGACAACTATTGGGAGATAAAAAAAAGGTAATACCACCTATCTACACTGTAAAATCTAACATGACTCAGGTACTGGGAAAAGTCACATTCTCCCTTGAATCTGTGTATGGTTTCCTGGATCTAGAAAATGCCTTTATCATTATTCTCTTATCAGGAAAGAAGAAAGGAAGGAAGGAAGGAAGGAAGGAAGGAAGGAAGGAAGGAAGGAAGGAAGGAAGGGAGGGAGGGAAGGAGGAAAGAAAGAAACTAATTCACAGTGTCAGTTTGTCTTCTTGTAGAAGAAAAGATAAAATACATTCCACAAGGAATTCTAGAACATTGTGGGCTTCCTTTCCTCCTCTAGCTCAGTGTCTACAACAAATATATTGTCTAATTAAAAATGAAGCCACACAGATCTGGAATATTCCCTTGCAGAAGACATTTGAGAAAGCAAAGAATTTTACAGGCATAGATCGGATCACTCCCTCAACCAGATATGTCAGTATAGTTAGATGTCACCAGTATGGCAAATGGGATAAGTTGGGCTGTTTGGCAAGAAAAAGGGTTTAATCCTGGAAGGTGGCTAAAACTTCTATACCTCTTTAGAACAGCAGTTTCTAGTAGGAAACAAGGCTTTATTACAGTTGAGCACTGACAAGACCTTATCAGTCACAGTACAAACCTGACCTACCTATAAAGTGATAAGTGGATGGCCAATTTCATGGGCCTCAAGCTTCCATAATAGAGTCTTGATCTAAATAAGCCACATGTGTCTTTACATCATTGTCATGTCACTTCTAATAGCTCCTTGACTCTCAATCTGTAATTTTTTAACCCCATTATCTATAAACTGGCCACACTACTTCAAGTGATCACCCCATTATATTCTTACAAGGATAAGAAGGGGAATTCCATACCTAAAAATGTTTGCTATATAGATAAGTTCAGCCAGGGGAAGGAGAGAGTCCAGACTTTTTTGCAGTTCAACCTACCACTGTTGCTATCTGTTGTGAGGCAAGAGGAAATCACACCAGCCAATTGGTGTAACTATATGTAGTATGGCTATTAGTAACCCATGAGCTATGGCAGCTGGTTGTGCTGTCAACTTGGCAGCATACAAAAGCCTTACATTGATGATAACACAATGGCAAATGGAACATTTGGAAAGCCTGTCTGGGGATCCATGTGGCAACACCTGTAAGAAGAATTAGGTGAACCAGGGACACAATAACTATATATATATACCTGCTCATGTTAAGACCTCTACTCCTAGAAATATGTAGGAGGATATTTTGACTAAGGTGTAGGCCTTTGCTTCAACCCAGGCTGCATAACTGGTCCTGTGGGTACATAGGAAGATTGAATATAAAAGTGCTAAAGGACAATGGAATGCAGCTAAGAGAGGAGGATTGCCCATGAAATACATTTGGTAGCAGCTGTGACCAAATTTCAGGTATTCTCAGTTCTCTAGTCCCACCATTTGACCTATAAACAGGGGCAGATACAGGAGCCATCCAACCTGTGTAGGACTAGAAGACTGATTTTCAAGACCCTTTACCAAACATTAAAGAGTATATCTATATTTTAACCTGTGCAGATATAGGTATTAGTCTTATATAAGCCTTTCCTAGCAGGAGAACTAATCAATCTGCCATGACAAAAGATTTTTAGTAGTGTAATGTATGGGTACACATGTCCCACTAGCAATGAATCAGGCACCCATTTCTCAGAAATGCTATCCAGGATCGACCCAAACCCATGATATATCAGGGCACTTTCATCTTCTATATAACGTTCATGCAGGAGAGATTCTTGAGAAAAATAATAGCTCATTAAAGCAACAGACAGTCCTTTTAGGCAATCCCACCTTGCCCAGCTGGACTGAAATCCTTGGAGAAGTGTTAACAAATTTAAATATGCCATGTCTGCCCCTTTTGAGTAACTGGGGGCTTTAGTTCTTGCCCTAAAGACCCTCTATGGCCAAGGTGTACATCTAGATGCTGTACTGGTAAAATTTATACGTAGACAGATGGTAAAGCTAGTTCATATAACATAGAATTAAATCCAGGGGAGGGGACTATTCAGTGGGGACTCAAGTTGCTCATTTCTCTCAGCCTTTCAGTTATTTCTTGTCATAATGCAAGGAGTCTGTGGCCCTCCTCACTTTCCTGTTTGATTCAGTGTTCACAGTTTTTACACAGAATGGGTTAAAGAAACATTGAAATTGAGCTCCTAGTCTAGCATGTCATTTTGCCATTAATTTTAGGAATCACTTTGAACCCCATCCTGTTGACTAACATGGGTGATGTGCTAGGATGACACTGTTTCCAGCAAATTGCATTCTTTGCTGTCCTGTATCTACATACCTTCTTTACTTTCACAGCTCTCCAAGGATGCTTCTTCTATATGAGAACCAAGTTGTTCCAGAAAATAACCATAATTTTTGCTATCTATAATTCTTGACTAAAGGAAATCAGGACTCTGAATAAATTACAAATTAATGTCAGAAGCAGGAAAAACATAAGATGAACCTGAAATACTTTGTCTTGTGAGAATGAAGGAACATGTTAGAAGACTAAGAAAAACATGTAAACAAGACTCTGGGCTCACTTTAACTGGCTATCATTTTTAAGACAATTTGAACATGCAAAGAACAAGTCTGTGACACATGGATTTTATTTTGTTGCATCAAATAATTCATGAATTCATACTAATATTTGACAATTAAAAAGAGGGAGGGCTCTTAAAAGAATGTCAGCTACTAAATATGGAAAGAACAATAAAATGAGACAATCATCATAGTAAATTCTCAAAATGATCACTCCTTGTATTAGTCATAAATGATAAAGGAAAAGAAAAAAATGCAACTTTATAACAAAGAGCTTGAGGGAATAGCATTTTAATCAAGTAATCAAATTTAGCCATACCATTAATCAAATAAAATGACATTGTGTGCTTCTTGATGTGATACCATGGGAAGTAAATAATATCATTCCAATAATATTGTTAGACTAAAAAAGAGTTTAGCCTAAGTCTATTTATGAACAAAACCCCATCCAGAATCAGATTTTGACATCCTATAATACAGCTTGAATCAATTCTTAAAATATTGATATCATTAAATACATGTAATAGAAATACACTTAGTGAGACACCATACATTGAAGATATGAAAAAGTCTTGACAACTAAATTCAGTGAATTCTTTATGTGAATCCTGGATGTTGAAAATGAGATCAAGCATAATCATCTTTTAGAACAGTTAAAGTTAAATGTATAAGAATGTTTAGGACAATTGAAAACTGTTGCATAAAGGCATATGCTAGACCAAAGATTATGATATATAAGAGTAATATAAATTGGTCCAAAATATATAACTAAAATATTCCTTAATCAAGTAGATTATGATGTTTCTAAAGTAGCCCAGAGTTTTGGTTTGTTCATTTCTATTTATTCCTCTGTTGTCAGCATGAATATGATTATTATAATCAAAATAAAATTATTTCTATAGAAATTTTCATAACTGACTTCATTTATTTCTAAAATTCTTATGAGGACTATTGAAATTTAATAACATAAGAGGTAGATTTATCTTAATTTTCATGAACTAGTCAAGATGTGGAAATCTCTAGACTTGATCCCCTATAGGAAGAATAAAATTGAAAATATATGTTCCAAAAGGACCCAAACAAACTAACAAACAAAAAATAATACAGAGAGGAAAATTGCATTTTATTTTTGTTATGGTAGAAAATGACTATATTGTCTACAAAAAAGACCTTCCCCCCTCATATTAATATATTTTAAAATAAAATATTATTGCACTCTATAAACGTTAGAGAAAAATAAAGCAAATGGTGAGGTGACAGGTATTGGGAATAAAATTAAAAGATCAATCAGTGTTACTTTACATTAATGAAAGAAAATGACATTTTTCAGACTATGTATAACTATTTATTGCTGTCAATTTCAAGATGTGTAAATTGTAAACAACAGGTAAAATCTCAGGGATATAAATTGAAAGAGAAAGCTAAAATAAGGTCTTGGTTATATTGACATACATACAAATAAAATTAAATAAGATGCAGAAGAAAGCTCTCATGTTCAAATATGTCATATTTTACTTATCAGAAATTTTCATTTAATGTGAAATAGTACCAAAAGCAATTTAAATAAATTACACCTAATATTCAAAATGCCAATGTGGATACTGTGTAGTATTGAATATTTTAAATTAGTTGAAGTTTCAAATAAAGTAAAATTCCCATTTGGAATATTGGGAACACAGATTTAAATGTCATAAAGTCATACAGATGCACAGGTGAATTAATAATATTTTATATAAATACATGTATATTTATAAATTTTATATATCATATGGAACATTCATATATATTACAAAATAATAGATATAAGATGCATATAAGAATAAATGTAAACATACATACATATATATATATATGTATATATATATATATATATACATATATATATATATATATACATGAAAGTATTTACCTGTGTGTCTGTATAACCTCATGACACCCCATTGTCCTGTGGTTTAAGCTATATCAAATACTAGGAAGATCTCTCAGTAAACTTTATTCCTTCTTCTCTACCTGGAGAATTGTACCCATAAGGCTCTGTCAGCTTCTGTGTAATATTTCCTGTGATTGGTCCAAAAATTGATTATTCTCACTTCTAAGTCTAATTATATTTTGAACTTATTTTTTAATGTTATTTAATATTATCTTAAGTTGTTCATTTTAGCTAGAAATTTATAAGATAAATCTATGGATTATCTAATAAAAAGGATGATTTGTTGAAAAGATGCATACTTGTGATACGGTGACATTTGAAAATAGTCATAGGCCTAGAATTCTTCCATCTAAGTATACCATTAATATGAGTCCTCAATCCAGTGAGTCAGTCACGTAGTCTTTTGGGTTCTAGTCAACTTATTCCCTGGATCTAAAGATACCTTTTATTAGCCAGATCAAGAGTAGTATTCTTGTATACAATAGTTTTCTTGGAAATTTATTTTAAGCATACCAGAAAGAAAATATAATTAAAATATTGCTTTCAGTTCAATATTGTCTTCTAAATCACTAAGAGTTATTAAGTATTCTCAAGTATTCACAGTGGATCTTAATAGATCCTCGTCAATCAATCAGCATTTATGAAAGTATATTTTTGGAGCTCACTAATGTACAAATCTAATTTTAGATTATAGCACAGGGGTACAGTATGTTTACATTCATATATGGTCTGAATGCATGCATGAATTAGTACTTATAAGCACATACTTTATGCAATATGTAGGTCTTTGACAAAAATCAGGGTCATTATTTTGAACATTTTATACTTTTCTTCTCCACTGAAGTTTTTTTTTTAAGAGAGAGAGAGAGAGAGAGAGAGAATATTTTAATATTTATTTATTTATTTTTTTTAGTTTTCAGCAGACACAACATCTTTGTTTGTATGTGGTGCTGAGGATCGAACTCGGGCCGCATGCATGCCAGGCGAGCGCGCTACCGCTTGAGCCACATCCCCAGCCCACCACTGAAGTTTTAAAAAGTAGAAGCCATATGTATTTTATTTTATACTCATTACACCTAGTAGTGACAGGTATAACAATTTGTTGAATGCATAAAACTATGTTTCAACTTCATTAGCAATTCTAGTTTGTTGAGACTATAAAAATAAGAAAAGTGGTACTAGATATAGACAGATCAAATAATATTTTGATGTAGAAAAGCTGACTCAACTGTAATTTGAGCAATTTTGAAGACTTAGATTGGAGGATCCCCAGGATGAGGACAGCCTCAGAAAATTAGCTAGATCCCATCGAAAAAAATTTTTTCAAGTGGCAGCTGGGAGTATATCTCAGTGGTAAAGTCCCCATTCCCCAGCACCAAAAAAAAAAAAAAAAAAATGTGATATGTATTTTAAGTGAGCCACATGTGAATATATTATTTCCTATAAGCCATCCTCTAAGGAATCCAGAAACTGAATAAATCATAATACCAGAGATTGTCTACTTCAAAACCAATAACCTTGTTTCAAATGATGATATGAAGGCTCAAATTATTTGGGAAAGTGCCTAAACATACATGAGCAAAAAATCTGAATGGTTACATAATTTATATTTCTCTGCAACTCCTAAGCTTCACAAATGAATATATTCAAGTCATACTTGATTAAAATGCATGTGTTAGAAACAAATTTTTAAAATTAGGTACACTATTTTTTGATTGTTTTTGAAAAAAAAAAAAGAAAGGGAATGTTTATTGCTTTGCTAGCAAAGGAGAAAACACGAGGACTCCTGTCCCAAGGGCTGTGATTCTGCTCATTATGAGGAATAGGGGGCTTTTAAAGAGGTGATTCAAAAGCTACATTCCAAGTGTTCACTGTTGAAATTGTAATTCATTTGTCAATTTGGGAGATAATCATTTCTGAGATCATTGGGCACCATCCTCAAAGTCTCAATTATTTTGTTCCTACGGTGGGTGTATACTGAAAGACAGATAGGTCTGCCTAGAAAGAAAGGCAATCCTGTTTCCTTTGAGATTAGGTACAGGGAGAGATTAGGGGGGAGTAGGGAGAGAGAAAGAGAAAGAAATATGTTCATTTGAAAAATAAGATACAGTGGCAGAGCAGCAAAGACTATAATCAAAACATAAATTGGACCATTGTTACATTTCCTTGCTGTCAATTTCTACATTCCATTTCTATGGCAAAATAGGCAACAGTATCTCCAAGCTGCTTCCTATTGAAAGAGGGTGAGTTAGGGGAAGTACACAAAACCTTTGTTCTCTATAAGATGGGGTGTGGATGGTTAAGGATATTAAGCATCAGAGAAATCCAGAGATCCACAGTGGCAGATGGCAGGTGACTGGACAAGGCATACATAGGGCAGGGATATTACTAAGACAACAATAAACAAAACAAAGCATTACTTTTTTTGTGAAAAACTATCACTAAAGCAATTTCACTAAAGCAATTATCACTAAAGCTAAAGTATTTCAGCCAGTGTCTGAAAACCAGGAAGACAATAACTCATAATCTTATTAGTGCAAAAAAAGATTGAGTTTATCCATGTCAAAGGGTAGGAAGGTTTGTAGGTCTAGGGGATCAGGCTCAAATTAACTTAGGACAAACTTGCAACTCTAGAGTCCTTTGTGATCATTATTATTAGACATGCCTACACTATAACCCTTCCTTGATAGTCTCCAGCTTTACTTCCTTTTTGAAGGGCTGACACAAGTGCACATTTTAAGTTACATTTTTAAAAACAATATTATTTTTCCTTTTAAATGCCCATATAGGACAGTGCTTAGGCTATACTCTGCTGCCAGGTGTTTAAGACCAAGTTGGTTAAAACCTACCTTGTTTCTATCTGCTCTTAAGTCATTCTTGGGGATGTGTGTGAAGCCTCTTGGCTCCTATAGCTTTCTTCTACCAGTGGTGCCATCTGCCAGGATGGGTCAGCATCTTGCTGACTATATATGACTTCTCTCGGAAGAATCAGGGTCATTTCCATCTCCAATGACCCTCTTCTTCAAAGAATGTGCACTGGTTAGCTTCCTGTACTCTAGGGTCTTCTCAGTCTCTCTTATTGGCAGATCACGTGACTCACCAAAGTTGGAGGGCCCAGAAAGTAGTCCCATCATTTTCTGGGTGCTAGCTGACCTTCAAGGGCAAGGGCCAAAATGTTGGCTGCTTTTTCTTTGGCTCTTTTACTTGCTTGAATTTGATTTCCAAGTTATTGGTTTTAAACATCAGGCCTAAATGTACTGGTTACTTTTTCAAGGGTTGTATCTTGGAGTAAGAATAAAGGCAATGATTTATATAAGTGTATTTTCCCAATTTTCTCTTTCTTGTCTTGGGAGAAAAGAAACCAAAAAGCCAATATCTTTGCTAATACACCCATTTCTGTGGAGTTCTGGGACAGAGGACTGACCCATCCTGGAAGAGAATTTTGGTAAGACTTATGATGAGACATGAGACGTGGTGATAGGCAATTGAACAAAGATCATCCTGTCTTACATTCTGACATCTCTTTCTGGACATCCATTTGTATTTATCTTTTCTTTATGTGAAGTAGAAAGGACTGAAATATATGGTTCATATTAAAGAAAGAGGAATCTTTGCTAGATATCTGAGTTCGCTTGGATAAAAGGAATAATTGAGTCAAAATTATGTTAAATATTATCATGCTCTCTTACCTATTATCATAATAGCTCCTGCAGTCTACTATGACTTTATTTTATATAATAAACATAATTACATTTTACAAATTTATATACTTAAAATGTTTAATTTTAAACAAAATTAAGAAGGAAAAAGTTAAGAGCTACACAATAGAGTTACAGAACAAAAAAAATTATTTATTAGTTTTCAGTCACTACAACAAAGTACCTAAGGCAAATAACTTTTAAAAGAAGAGATTTATTTTTGCCTTATGGATTTTGAGGCCCCCTTCCAAGATAAAGTGTCTCCAACCGTGAAGTACTTTTGGCAAAGTTAATTTATCATGGCAGCAACATTTGGCAGAGCAAAATTAATCTTAACTCATAATCCAAGAACATGAGAGGAAGAAGCCAGGGTTCCACATTCTCCTTCAAGGCATCCCCAATGACCTAGAGATTTCCCTCTAATAGCAACCTCTTATAAAGGGTCTACCATCTCCCAATAAAGCCACCCTGTGAACAAAACCTTTGACACTTGGGCCTTTAGGGAGCATCCAATATTCAAATTTATTGTATTCTACCCCTGATACCCAAGACTTTCTATTCATTTATTCAGTTCTCAATTAGTCAAGGTCTTCACTGATCCAGGATTACTCCAAATTCCAAGTCCAAAGTGTCCTCAAATAAAAGTCAGCTGTAAGTTCTGACTAAAAATGTTACATACTTTGAGAATACAACAGTGGGACAGGTATTCCTCCCTATTCCAAAAGGGAGAAATACAGGGAAGGAGGGATTAATCCAAAGAAAGAATAAAATCCATCAAGACCAACATTAAATCCTAAAGACCCATAACTATCTTGCAGAGCACATGATGACAGGCCACCCTTATGGCCTTGCTAGTAGCAACCCATATGACCACTCTCTCAGGTTGCCTTTGCATGTTCTCTGTACCATTCCTTGATGATTCTTGCATTTTGCTGGCACCTCTGCCTTCCTCAACTTTGACTTCACTCCTACATTTTCACTGTGCACAGTCCTGTCAGAGCCTTCTTTCAGTGACTCTGTCCCCACAACATATTGAGATCCAAGGTTTTCCTTTGAAATTGATGGGATCTACATTGACACATAACTCTTACTTTCTGCATGCCTGCAAAAACCAGCATTACATGGAAGATAATAATGCCTTTCGTGACTATGAACTTTACCTAGAACAATATGAACCATGGCTACACCAGCCTCAGAGTGCCTTTATGGCTGCGCCTGTAGAAAGGAATACTAAGGTAGGCAGGGCACCCAGGGCTTTTTTCTTAAAATATTCTGCCCTGGAAAGTCTTTAAAAACACATTTGAATTTCTATACCTTGTGAGGGGTTAAGAGGCCTGGCCAATTCCTGAGATGCTTGTGGAACACCTTTCCTATTGTTCCATTGCATAACATTCTTTTCTTCAGCACTAGCAACTGGATCATTTTTGGCTATACCTTTAGCTACACTTTTTTTCCCCCCTAAAATAGAAATAGGAAATGCTGTTGACTATCCAAACAACATACTTCTTAACTGTATGCAAATTCTTCTGTCCACTGGGGTGAGAGACATAGCCCATGCTCAAATTAAGTAGAAGAAGAAGGAGCTTTGTAAGAGAACATAGTTTATCTATCACCTCATCAGTCCAATTGAAGAAAATCACCTATTTTTTCATATGTCCCTAGAGTGATGGTATCTTTGAATGAAAGTTTTTCCTTTTTTTTTCTCTTCAGATGATGGTTCTGGATATAAGTTACCATTAGAAAATAACACATATATTATAAAGAATGTTCAGATAAGTATATCACACACTATACTAATACCAGATGAATTTCTCTCAACTAATAATGCCACTTTTCATCAAATTTAAAAAATATATTTAAACAATGAAACTGGTTTTCTTTTAAGAGAAATAGGTGGTAAGAGATTTTTAAAAAGTAATCAGAGAATATTTGCTCATAAAACTCTTTTCATATTATTAAGAAAAGTGATCCATGGTGTGAAGTAAAATATTTGTCATTCATGACCTAAATTGTGTTATCAATTGAATAAACATCAGAGTAGGTTAATAATATTTAGTATAAATTATTTTTTAAACAATACAAAACAAAGATATTGTGTCAAAGTTACTAAAAAACAATGAATTTATTTTCTGTTATTGAAAACAGTATCCTATTTACTCACCATAAATATTCCATCTCTTAAAAATTATGTATCAGGCTGGGATTGTGGCTCAGTGGTACAGAGCTTACCTACCATATTTGAGGCCCTGGGTTCAATCCTCAACACCACATAAAAATAAATAAAATAAAGGTATTGTTTCCAACTACAACTAAAGAATAAATATTTTTTAAAATTATGTATCATAGTGTAATACATAAAAACTATTTTTACACAAATTCAATTTTGAGACTGTTCATTTCAGCAACAAGCAGGAATATCCTTGATATTATTGTGTGCTTCTGACAATCAATGGTGTGTACTCTCCTGGGTTATAATGTGGTAATCCTAAATGATAGGCAAACAGGAATTATATCAAGAAATTAAAAGATAAAAAATATATTAATATGGAGTTACATTTTGTCCCTATCTTCTAAATATCTTTTTTATAACATTGTCTTATTTTGCTTTAAATCAAGTTTCTCTTATATTTAATTCAATTTCTTGAAAGCAGTCTAAAATTTACATGTTTCTTTGTCCACCTATTTTCTATACATAAGTCTGAGGTAATATGGTCTTTTAATTTCAGCTCCTGTTTTATCATCATCAACTACATAAAATACCATTTTTATTGACAGTTATACTAATCAAGCCATCACAGTAGCAAGTAATAACATAAACTAATTGTTAAATATTTTGGTACTATTTAGTACTAGCATGGTATATGAGAAACATCAAAGGACTTAGAGTTAGAAGACCAAGATTTATATCTATTGTACTTTTATTTTTGCATTCTAGCTATATTATTTGTACATGTCATTTAAGCTTCATAAGCCACAGATGTGCCAATGAATAATAATGCCTAGTTCACAGGGTGAATGTGAATATTATAACTGACAACATATGTCTTAAGGCTTAGCATAATGTCAAAGTCATTGAATTTTCTCATTGATTCTTTAACTACATAAATTATTACCATGACTCACAGTGGAAAGTGTTATTTACTCAAACTCTTTCCTACACACACACAATTCTAGAGGGTAAATAACAGAACTAACTCTTGTCTCTAGCATAATACTAGTAATAAATCTATGTAATCAAGATAGATAGATATATATGCTATTTTTAGGGGTTTTTCCTCATTTTTCACTTCAAATAATCTAGTTTTCATAGTTACAATTAATAGGATTCAAGTATACAGATAAAGTACTTCATTTTCTTTAGATTTTTAGTGTTTCCAAACAACAAGCTCTTTCTTATGGGGCCTCAACACTTTGACTATGTGGGCTTTACTGTCAAGAAATTCATTCATAAGAAATATCATTATTAACAATAACAAGTTCCTAGCATTATCAGAAAAATAATTTACCTGCATATTAGGTTAAAAAAAGTTTCTAGAAAAGCATAAGACATACATGGAATAGCATGTTATATAGTTAATTTATTCTTACACACTAAAGTTTAAAAGAGAAATTAATCAGAACTGTAAACAAAATAATTGTTATTAAAAAACTAGTAATCAGGCACATTAGCTGCCTCTAGTTTGAATTCCATGTATGATTGCTTAATTGAAATGGTAGAGAAATAAGGTTTAAATCTGATTTTTTAAAGATCTCATTTAATTTGGGGGAGTTAAAAAATATTTTTCATATATTGTCATGCATCACTTGATGAGTATATATTCTGAGAAATGCATCATTAGGCAGTTTTGTGGTTATACCAAAGGGTATACTTCAATCTAGGCACTATGGTCTACTACACACCTAGGCTACATGATACAGCCCATTGCTTCTAGGGGCTATAGCTCAATGGTACAGCACTTGCCCAGCATGTGTGAGGCACTAGGTTTGAACATCAGCACCATATATAAATAAATGAATAAAATGAAACTCCATCAACAACTGACAAAAAAATAAAAATAAAACTATTCAACATGATAGGGTGTTGAATACTATAGCACAATGATAACTGTAGCACAATGGTAAGTATTTGTGTATCTAAACATATTGAAACCTATGAAAAGTTGCAATATGAAATTATAAAAGATAAATATGGTATAACAATATAGTTCTTAACATGAATGAAGCTTTCAGGACTGAAATTTCCCTGGATAAGTGAGTGAGTGAATAATGAATGGATGTGAAGTGAATGTGAAGGTTGGTAAAGTACTGTTTACTACTGTAGACTTTATGAAGGTATGCTGAATTTATGAAAGTTTTTTATTTCTTCAATAATAAACTAAATTTAGTCTACTATAGCTATTTTCTATTATAAACTAAATTTTTTAAAAAACTTTTTGACACTTTTTAATAACATTTGTTTTAATACTTAAACATGTTGTACAACTGGGCAATTTTTTTATCACCTTATTCTTTAGGCTTTTCAATTTTTTATGTTTATTTGCTACTTATTTATTAAAACTAAGATATAAACAAACATGTTAACTGAAGTCTAACCAGTCTCAGGATCATCAATATCACCATCTTCCACCTCTACTGGAAAATATTAAGGGGCAATAACATGCATGCAGCTATCATTGGCTCTGACTATAAGGCCTTCTAGAATTTTTCCTGAAGAAACTGCTGGAGGCTGTGATACAGTTAACATTTTTCAAGTAGAAGTAAGTTTGAAAACAATGATAAAAGGAATAGTACAGTAAATATATAAAAGCCAGCTATATAGTCATCTATTGTCATTGTCAAATGTCCTGCAATGTATTTAATTGTATGTGCTAGCTTTTAATATGACTGGGTTTGATAACACCAGTATCATCACAAAAACATGAGGAATTCACTATTTTGTGAAACTACAACAGCCATAGTATCACTAGACAATGAGAGTTTTTCATCTTTATTATAATTTTAGGGATTACTATCTTATCTATGGTCTATCATTGACTGAAGCTTTCTTATGCAGTTCATGACTATAATTTTGCACTATTTTAGAATAATATTTATGGATGGGGCTTATGTCAAGTTTTCTACTCAGTTGAAAAATTAATTTATCAGGATGTCTATAAAATATTTAATTTATTTGGAAATAGTATACTTACAATAGTTATTACACTGGTTTCAAGTTTCCAAAGCAATGATACTTAAGGTGATGAGAAATAATTCTATGTTCTTGAAGCATTGTGTTTTGATTTGATTTGAAATTTAGTAATGTACAAAGTAAAAAAAAAATCCTTCTATAATCTAATCTCAGATAAGCAGATTTAAATATATTAAAATAATGACTTTCATAGAAATTGAGGGGAAAAGTAACTAATTTTATTGATGCTAATTTTATTGGGAAAGCCACTATTTTGGTGAGAAGAAAAAGAAAATTTTACTATCCTGATATAGAAGTGTATATATATTTATTTTTGCTTCAGATATAGTTAGCATGTTTTTTAAAATATAAAATTGTAGGTAAAATATTGTTATAGTTTGGGTTTGGGGTGTTCCTCCAAAGTGCCTATGTTTATGCAGACATGTCCGGGGCGAAATGATTGGCTTATGAAAAGCTGTAACCTAATCAGTTTTTCCTAGTTGGAATGAACTAACTGGGTGGTAACTGAAGGCAGGTTGGTCTTGACTGGAGGAAGTAGGTCAATAGGGCTATGCCCTGGGAGGGTTAATCTTCCCTGTAACATCTTCCTCCTCTCTCTCTGCTTCCTGACTGCCATATCCTTAGCTCTTTTCCTCTACCATGCTCATCTGCTATGATTCTTTACCTCAGACTGGGCCCAGATCAACGGAGTCAACTAGCCATGGATTCAAACTCTGAAACAATGAGCCAAAAGTATTTTGGTCATGCCAACAAAAAGCTATGATTTACTAATATTATCAATATACTAACATGACTTACTAAAATAATTTTTAAAAAAATATCATCATGAAATGACATAGAACACTTAGCAATTAAAGCCAGTGCAGAAGTTTTTCTGAATTTCCAGACTGTTCTTTAGGATATAAAGTATAGTTTACCTAATTTTAATAGTTGAGATCAGAAGTGAACATACAAGTTTGAATTTTAAAAGTTAAAAAAAAATTTCAAATGTGAATTAAAGTTAATAGGTATATGCTTACAAAAGTAAATAATAATAATTAAAATGATTTAGTATCATTCAATACATTTATAAAGTTTAGGGATTGTTTTATTCCAATATTTGCATCTGTAGCTGACAAACTTGTCTTGAAGAACTCAGTAGCATATAACTCATTTTCCAAATCTTTACATTTTAAGAAACAAGAATAACTCCCCACCGCCATTACAAAAACAAAAACCAATAAAATTAACAAATGGAATTCAAAGGAAATTTTTTATTAGTTATAGGAATTCGGGTAGGTGGTTAGTTTATGCTCCACATGTTAACATATTGCCAAACTTTGTCCTGTATTTACCAGATGTCCTAACTGAAAACCTCTTAGTTGATGCTCTCCTTAAATGCTGCTTCTGTCCAGGGACCTCAGTGGAGAAGACTGCTACTAACTAACTCTCCCTAGTTATAAGAATAAGAATCAGTCTTTCTTCTTTAAAAGGTAAGTACAGAAACTGGGAATAAAATAATTTTAATTTCAATAAAAATTTTATTTTACACATTGGATAGGCAGAAAGGGAGATGTTTATCCCAGATAAGAATAATTACTGAATGGAACACTTTGAGACAGTTTTAATAAGGAAAATCTTCTTATCTACAAATGAAAGAAGTTGGCCAAGAAATCTTATTGAAAACTTCAGCCACTTCAAAACATTTTTATAACTCTTGTTTCTTTTAAATATATCAACTTAGTATAACTGACAAATGCCCTGTGCAAACCTGTACAAAATCTTTAACAACAATATTCTATAATTTACTCCCTAAAGGAAACAAATAAAAATGAAAGGGAACTCAAAGAAAGATAGTCATCAGAGCATTAGTCAAAAGAAAATTAATAAAAAAATTTCATGAAATCAAGCAATACTAATTAAATAACTATTATACTAAAATGGGATTCTATAAGAATCATAATAATTTTTTCATAAGATTTTTTTGTAAATGTAGAGAATTAGGTTAATTTCTAAATTACAAGCATATAGGAAGTTTTACTGATATTTAATATGAAGAGATACAATCTCCACAAATAAAAAATCAGCATTATATATATACATATTATATATATGTGCATATATATACACGTAAAAGAAAAATGATTGTAAACTGAAAATTTTCAAATGATGGCAATGATATAGAGAAACGAGAGTGATATGCACTGCTGTCGAGGATGGAAGCTCATGTAGTTATTTTGAAAATTTACAAACTAGCAACTATTAGAATGAAAAATATTAAAAGTCCATAAATCTGTAATTTATAATCCCAATTGTGATGTTCTGTCAGTGCAACTAATACAGGCATAGAGGAAATGCATCAAATGTGAGTGTTAGGTGAAAGAAAATATGCAAGAAGAGCCCTAGGAGAAGTGATATTTAACTTAATTCCATGCACCTGTGTGACCATATCATTTCACATCAGTCATATCAACATAACAGCAACCCACTCCCATGGCCATAGCCCAAAATTCAGGAATTCATTTTGTAAGATTGCCTATATTTCTAGTTTACTATCTCTAATTAACTATTTCCAACAGAAGCATATAATCCATTGACCTTACCACCATTTTACATAGAAAATGCCCCCCTGACTCCACCCTCTCACCATTTTTTCTTTCACTTCAGTGATATTAACAGACGTAATCAGAGTCAGCTACATAATTTGTGGTAGTGGTGCTGAATGAAATCATAAGACTCTTTTTTAAAAAGCTAGAAATATGCCATTACAGGTATTAGTATTTCACAACTTTTTCCTTTAAAATACTTTATTGCTTATAATATACAATAGGGATCATTGAAATTACCATGAATTTCACTATTCAACATCGTATCATGTTATGGCAGATTTAAATGCACATAAAAGAGCTATTAACTCATGCAGAATAATCCACATTTGATGTGTCAGATACACATACACATTTTTCTCTTATCAAAACAATGAAAATGCTGCCCCAAAGTAAGTGTTTTTCTTTACTCTTGATGTTCATTCTACCAACATTCACTACCTTTCACTTATTGATGAGTAAGGAATACTAAAAGAACAAGAAACTAAGGGTTAATCTTTGTTTTTCCTTCTACATCATATTTACAGTGTAAAAGCTTGGCTAATACAGGGAAGTAACTTGAGTAAAATGTACACTATTAACTTCTTTGGTCACTAATGTTTTATTTATCATATTTACCTTCTTTGCACATTTGAAACAAGCTCTGGTCCCAACAGACAATGTGATTCTTTGGGGCTATCAGTCTCCCTGCTTACTCTGTCATAAATGTGTTAACGTGGAATGGATGCATAGACTTCTACTAGACCCAGGATGTAAATGAGTCTATAAGAAAAGGTTAGGTGTGTTCAGGAAGCCACCTAGAGTTTTGTATGATATTTGCAAACAATGTAGCAAGGTATGTTGCATAAAACCAGGAGGACATCTTTTCTGATCATAGGCATGCTTCATTGCTTCACGGAATTTCATTTACTTAAGTTCAATGATAAATTTACGAAAGATTATGAAGCTTTAGTGTGGGGCCCTTGTGAGAGCAGAATATTGTGTGACTACATTTACTGCACACCTATGAAGCTAGACCTGGCCAGTACAGCATCTTTATCTATTGCAGTCCTAATGCACTTCACTATCAACCAATTTTCTTATACTTCAGATGACTTTTCCACTACTCTTCCCACCTCCAATCACCTGCCTTATGCTTAGGTGATTACCTTGTTATTTAATGAAGAATTTGGAATTAATATGAAGACAGGTTCATATCCTTTCACATCACTTTCCTTCTTTATTTGAACACTTTCATCAAAAATATAGTAAAATATTTTATATTAAAAAAAATCTTCCTTTGTCTATATTTCCTTCTTCCCTACCTAGCATTCTTTATAGAACATCTACAAAATGTTTCATCAACTCATTATATCCTCATCCTCCACATTGCTCTTAACTCAACAAAATCCCATTCTATTGCTACACCCGAACGAATTATATGTAGCTCAACAACCATCATATACCTCAGCACATAATTATTTTCATTTCAAATACCAGTAATATATTAAGACATTTATATGCCCTTCATTTCTCTAACACCATTCTCCATTTAGCATCTGGGAAGAGTTCTCTCACCTTTTCTTTTCTTACTAGCATAGCTGCTTGTTTTCATTCTAGCTGATCTACTTTTTGGAGCTGATGTACTTTTGTATCCTTCTAAATGTGTGAAGTACATAAGCTTAAACTTTGGACAGATTCCATTTTTTTAATCTACAACCATTCTCTGTATCATTGATTCTCAGCCTAATTGCACATAGGAATACCTTGAGAAATTTTAAAATATGTAATTTTTATTTTATTTCCTTACTCTGGATGTTAAGATAATTAATTCCCTGGCTGATTCTAATTTTCAGGCAAGATTGAGAACCACCACTCCAGGTCAAATTATTCAAGCCCTTGATTTACATAACGTTTATGCTGACTGCATATTAGAATCACCTGAGTATTTCAACACATGCATGCACACACATATAGCCACACTAACATTACCTATTCCTTCCAATTCTGAATAAATTTCCCTCCTCTGAGATTCATTAACTTATGTATTTTAAAATACCTCTAGGTTATTCTAGTAAGTAGCCAAAGTTGTAAACCATTAATAAATTAATAAATTTGATGACTTCAAATTTCAATCTATAATCAAATCTCTCTTAAATCCAATGATGTATATAAGGCTGTATTTTTAATATCCATAGTTGGATATATAAATTATATATTAAACTTTTTTTCTATAATTTAACTATCTCTTTACATCTCAAATATACCCCAGTCATTCATCAGTCTATCATTTACTTAGCAATTATGTGCCACATAATATGTAGGCAACTAATCAGGGAAGAAAACTTAAAACCCCAACCTTCTCATCTAGACTCCACATGGATACAAACCATTAAAAGATAAAAAATTGTAAATGTGTGTATACATGCTGGGGTCCGGCTGCAGCAGAATAACCGGGGGGTGACGAATAACTTGTGTACTTTGATACAGCAGGAATAGGAGCCGTTTATTGTAGGACAACAGAGCTATTTATACATTTTGCACAGCTTATCTTAATTAGCATAAACTAGATACATCAATCAACCAATAAGGAATCTCCACACTTAATGCCTCGCTTTTGTTACTTCTCAAACCACTCCCTCTGACATTTTGCCAGGCACCATCCAAACTTGTTTAGGAACTCTAACATTTCTCTGGCAAAATACCAGGTGTTATTTTGACTTGTCTACAGACCTTAACATATACACATATAATAAATATATACCTTGTATCTTTAATTTTTGTAGGCTTAAACCTACAGGTGTTTCACTATTTTTTTAACTTAATTTTTAGAGATTCTGTGGTATCTACCTGAAAAATATATGTGCTATCTGACCACTATTCACTGGCTCCATTGCTATGACCCTGATGTTAACTACCTTTTCTCAAGTGAAATATGGCAACAGTCACCTAGTATGTACCTTATTTTGACTTTTGTAAAAATAAAAGTCTATTCTCCACACACCCTATGAAAAATCATTGTAAAATGGAAATCAGATGATGTCACTTTCCAGCTCAAACATCTCTAAAGCCTTTGATTCTTTATTAAATTAAACCCCAAAGTGTTATAATGGTATTGTATTCCCTAAGTAATAAAAAAAAAAGTTTAACATCTTTCCATCTTTGTCAGCCATTCTTTAGCCCTCTCTCTGTTTTAGTAGCTCTAATGTAGCTTTACCTAGAGCACATAGCAAGGCTCTCTGGTCTCTGCTTGCTTGTCTGCCCCATCTTCAACATAAACTCATGACTCTCAGTTCTTGTTGGAGACATCTTTTTCTATGTATTTGCTATTCTCAAAGCACTTTACATTGTTTTTTCTTTATCTACCATGTTTAGATTTTTATTTGTTTGTTTAATGCATTTCTTCCTAACTAGATACACAATTCAGTGAACAGAAATTTGGGTTTACTATTATTTTCCTAGTGATATGAATAGCTGTATGTACGTGCTACCAACTTGATAAACATTTCTTGGATGGATCAATTAGCTAATATTGTATTTACTGTTTAATCTGATTTATTTAATATACACAACACATAACAACAAAAGAACAATTAATCCAATCAAATAATGGCCAAATAATGTGAACAGACACTTTTCAAAAGAATAATTACAAACGGCAAATAAATATATAAAAATATGCTCAGTGGCTTTAGTCATCTCGGGAAGGCAAAGGGAATCGCTATTTTCAGAAAACAAACCCTAACCATGTTGGCAAGAATGTACAGAAAAAGGAACCCTTATACATGGTTGGTGGGAATAGTAAATAGTGCAGCCAATATAAAAAATATATGGAGGTTCCTCAAAAAAACAAAAACAGAATTAATATATGATCCAGCTATAAAATTTCTTGGTGTACACCTGAAGGAAATGAAGTGAAGAGACAAAAGTGATACCTGCATGTTTTTTATCTGACACTATACACAATAGCTAAGATATGAAATCAGCCTAGATGCACATCAACAGATAAATGTATGTATATGTGCAAAAAGAAAGTATGCTATATGTGCAAATGTAATATTATTTACCCATAAAGGAGAATGATTTGCTAGAACTGGAGGACATCATGTTAATGAAATCAGCCACACAGAAAGACAAGTATTGCATGTTTTCCTTCATATGTGAAAATTAAAACAACAATAGGATCAAACCATGATCTGTGCATTTTTAAAAATAATCACATTATTCATTACTGTGCACAATTAATATGTACTAATAATTATAATAAAAAATACATAAGATAAAATTTTAACATAATAAATGAAATATATATTAACATTACCCAGGGTAATGGTTCTATGAATGACAATTTCTTTTTGGTACTGGAGACCCAGGGGCGAGCCACATCCCCAGTACTTTAAAACTTTTATTTAGAGGCAGGTCTCATTAAGTTTCTTAGGGCCACCTAAGTTGCTCAGGCCATCTTTAAACTTGCAATACTTCTGCCTCAGGCTCCCCAGCTGCTCAGATTATAGGCATGGGCCACCACGCCCAGCTGAATGACAATATTTTATTCATTATATTTTTTTCTAAAAATACACACACACGTACACACACATACACAATATATTATCTATTACATATATGAGCATAATTTGTAAGTATTATAAGATTTCTACTTTTAGTTGTAGATATCAATTTTAGATATAAACTATACTTTCTAAAAAATGACAAAATGATAAACACCATAACTTTTCTATTGCAAATCTTTGCTTTGTACTTAAAGTTTATGTATCTCTCCATCTACCATCTAACTATCCATGTAACTTTATAATTCTTTTAACAACAGTTCATTTACACTTCAACATTCTGAGAAGGATTTATGTTGCCCTACTCTTGGTTACACACATTTAATCAGTTTGTAAATTTTAGGATTCTTGCCAATGCTGAGAGAACAATTAGGTTACTTAAACTAAGTGATAATTTTCTAATTAATTCAATTAAATACTCATTTAAGTGTCTTTGGCTTGGGGGAGGATAATGCTAAAAATCTATAGCTGGACTTATAGCTGGCTTTGTGCCTAGAAACACTGAACTGTGATATTAAGTAGTCACATGAGTAAGTAGGAACAAACATTAAGAAAAATTAAGCTATTATGTCTAAGAGCAAGAAGCTTACACATTGAGTTATAAATTTGCCTTTAACTCACAGTTGTTTAAAAGTGTAATCGATCTGTGAATACTAAGAAATGAGAATCAGCTTTGAAGTTTTTCACAATCAAATTTACTGTAGAAAAGCTTCACTTGAAGTCAAACAGAGTCAGAGATCTGCATGCAGAGTATCCCCCGGAGGAATCGCTTGACCTTGACACCTGTGGAAGAATGAAGGAAGCATGATTGGGGATAGGGAGCACTGGATCTGGTGTGACACTACAGGGTTGCCTTTCACTGAGGCTGTGAGTCTAGGCATTTATTTCTCTGCACTGAACAATTGTTAGTGCAGAATCCTCAGTCTGGAGCCTATCCTGGAGGTGGACTCAGTTGGCCAACATTCCAAAGCAGCCAACATTCCCAAAGTTGAGGAAATAATAGCTTCAGTTTTGAAATGGATGCACAGATGTGAATATAGGAAGTATGCGGTTTCTGTATATTTTTATTAAAGTCTTAATAAGATGCTGAGCACAGTGATGACTACTAAAAATTTTATGCATTCTAACAGGTGCTTTATCAAATCTTCAAATGTGAAAGTTTAGTTTTTCTGAAACCAAAAGCTTAATCTATTTTTTTTAATTTTCATAACTTTAGTAAAAGTAATTATGTTCAATTTTTTTTATCATTTTACCTCATCATTTTTTTTGTGAATGAATTGACTAAGAGCAAGTCTACATCAGGATTCTCTAATTTGCATGACATGTAGATCTATCTTCTAGTCAATATCAACTGCTTCATTACTACAGCCTTGTTCAAAATCAAAATCAGGTGCATCCTTCAAACTTTTTTTTCAAGGTTGCTTAGCCTCTACTAAATATTTTTGTTTTACATGTTCATTTTGAAATAATATTTTTATCTTTAACTCTCAGTAGGGTCACATCAAGTCTGTTGCTCCATTTGCTGAGAATTTCCATCTTAATAATATTTGGTTTTCCAATCCAAGAACATCTTTTATCTCTGTATTTATTTTGGTATTCTCTAATTTTTCTTGGCAATGTTTTATAGCTTTTAGTTTATAAGCATAATACTTGAATATGTATAGTGTTTAAATACATAAAGTTCAATCTATCAATTTAGAATAGTGACAACAAGAGTATATTAATTTATTGATTTTAATGTATCTTCATTTAGATCTTATTTGTTGTGGAGTTAATTCACATAGAACACATGACTTTACTCATATGCATTTACTCATATGCATCTGCTTTAAAGTCTGGAATGGATAAGATGGTCAACTTTCTTCCTCAGGATATCTTTTGCTACAATGTATCAGAGAAACCAGATTTGTCCACAGGGTGTCAATGTTCCAAAAGTTCAAGCCTTATTAAGAAACTTACTTATTAATTATAAGCTTACTTATTCTAACACCTGAGCAATCTGAGATTACTACACCACTGTATGAACTCCTCATAAGACACTGGTTACTATAAGTCATTAATTTAACAATCTCATACTAGAATAACAAATGATGGCCAAATCTCAGAGCTTAGAATAAGAAGAGTTTATTTTCACTCACATTACATATTCACTGTGGACTAGATGTAGATCTACTCCATCACTTTGGGAACATCACTTCTGGAATCTAGTGATCAGAGGACTTACTGTCCCAAACCCCACTCATATTTCATAGGCCAAATAAACTGATTGAAATCAGGAAAGGAGTATGTCATACTTCCTTACAGAAGGACATTCCACAGCAAATATATTTGTAGATTAACAATGTGTTGTTTAATTCATATTTTTAAACAAAATAAGGTCCAATTTATTAATGTTCATCTATCCAGATAAAATAAAATGGATTCCTATTCAGGTAGTATTTTGCCGATTTATAAATATGATTAACTTTTTATACTTAAAAATCAGCAATCTAAATGGTTGAATATACCACATAAATTGTTGTTAAATAACAGTTTGTGTCTTTTGGATAATTTTGTTGCATTTTGGTCTGCTAAGTATTTTATTATTATATTCTATTATGTTCTTTTCATACCAATATTTTTTGGGGTATGTGGGTTATAAAAAAATCCATTTATTTAGGTTATATTTTATTATTAAAGTTATTTATTTGAATTAATGTTATTGTATTATATTTTCATGGTTCATAAATTTGTGTTCTCTGTATATTTCTGCAATTTCAATCTGAATTTTAATGGCCTGTTCACAAAAATAGTTGAAATTTTACTCTCCTTGTATCTGCGTATTTAAAATGTGACTGTAATTTCTCTTAAGACACTACATTCATGAGAAGCCTTTTAGTTTTAATCTGTCCCATTTACTGATTTTACTTCTTGTGCTTTAGGAGTCTTTTTAAGGAAGTCAGATGCTAACCCAACATGGTAAATATTTGGGCCTACATTTATTTCTATTAGGTGCAATGTCTCTGTTCTAGTGCCTAAATCTTTGATCGACTTTGAGTTGAATTTCATGCAAGGTGAAAGATAAAGGTATCTTTCATTTTTGTTACATGTGGATTTCCGATTTTCCCAGAACCATTTATTTCGTAGGTTATCTTTTCTCCAGTGAATGTTTTTGGTGCCCTTGTCTATAAATGAGATAACTAATATAAGTGGGTTTGTCTCTGTATCTTCTATTTTATACCATTGGTCTACATGTCTGTTTTGATGCAATACCATGCTGTTATTGTTAGTATGGCTCTGTAGTTTAGTTTAAGGTCTGGTATTATGATGCCTCCTACTTCACTCTTCTTGCTAAAAACTGCTTTCACTATTCTGTTTTTTTTCAAATTTTTTAAAATGAATTTTATAATTGCTTTTTCTAGTTTTATGAAGAATTTTGTTGGGATTTTAATTGGAATCACATTAAATCTGTAAAACAATTTTGATAGTCTGGCCATTTTGACAATATTAATTCTGCCTATCAAGAAATATGGGAGATCTTTCCATTAAGGTCTTCTTCAATTTATTTCTTTAGTGTTCTGTGATTTTCATTTCTTTTGTTAGATTAATTTCCAAGTATTTTATATTTTTGAAGCTATTGTGAATGGGGTAGTTTTCCTAATGAAAAAAATTATATTCCATTATATATGATGACTCAGAATTCATTCTACTGTCATGTATAGCTAATTAAAACAAATTAAAGTTATTAGATAAAGAGACTTCATGCATATTCTTATTTTTTTATTTTTATTTTTTAGTACCAGGTATTGAAACCATGGATTTTTAACCACTGACCACATCTACAGTCCTTTTTGATACTTTTGTTTTTTTAAGACAAAGTCTTGCTAAGTGTCTGAAGGCTTCTAAAATGCTGAGGCTGGCTTTGACCCTGTCTTAGCCTCCCAATTGCTGGGATTACAGGCATGCACCATCATGCCCAGTTGAAACTGTGCTATTTCAACTTGCTTTGCTACTTTGAAAAGCACCACTATTTTGTTTCATGTCAAGGTATTACTTTGGGACCTGATTTTTCTACCATGTAAATATTCTCAGAATAATTAATGAATGTTGAGAAACAAATGTCTCAGGTACCCCCATTTTCCAAATACACAGCCCCAACCAACTGCCAAATTCAAAGCCACCCAGTTGACCAGCAAGTGATTGCAGATTCATGAGTGGAGTGTACTACCCTATACACCAGCACAAATTTCTGACCAAAAGATCATAAACCATATAAATAACTGTTGTTTCAAGACATTAAATTGGTTGTGGTTTGTCAAACAGCAAAATGTAGCTGACACCAGGCAATAAAGATATAATGCATTTCCACAATGAAATTTCATAGGTTGGCATTTTTTCACTCAAGTTGTTATGTACAGAATTTTGTTAACAGGTTGTGTCTGCTCTACATTTCTTCCCACATTTCCTACAACTTGACATTAGATAATAGAGTGTGTTGTATTACAGTTCCATATTTATCATATAACAAGAATCCTTATATTTGTAAGTTTGATACTGAGATCTCTGCATTTTTATTGATTAGTTTGTCTATTCTGAATCCTTATCCACACTCTTAATGATTGTGAGTATAAAATATTTAAAATTGCATAGAAAAATCCCAATTTTGTTTTTAGTTTTTTTTCAGAGTATCATGGCTATGATTATGTCTTTGATTTTTGTCAAATCTCTGTAAAAATCATTGATTTTTTTGTTTTCATTTCATAACATCATAATTAATGAGATAATTTTTATATCTGATACTTAGTGGAGATCAGACATATTAAAATATAAATATCTATAAATATTTGTTTCTTGAAAATAATATATGAATTTCCCCATAGAAGTTCTAAATTATATTATTATATTTGTTCTTGAGAAATTTATTTTTCCAGATACTTTGTTAAAGAGTATATTCTTACAAATCACTATTTCTTGAGTATGTAGATATAATTTTACTTTTCATTTTTATCCAAAAAAGTTATCAATGTCTTTTCCTGATTCCAAGGATTTGTATTTCATTTTATTTACCATGTACACAATAATTTCACTTTAAAACATAGAATTTTGATGATTACATCTTATAATTTATCATTGATTAGGTAAAAACTTGGTGAATTTACAATGTAGTGTTGAGCTTACAGAACTCTTCCCCTGGGTTAATGTATACATTAATAAAAGCAGAACAACCAGATAGTCTGTGCTTCATAGTTTAATACAGTAAGTAGTACACATAATCATACTATTCTTCCTCTCTAAAGTTAAATATAATTCTAATCAAATTTCTAGTTGGAATAATCATTTTATAGGAAATATGGTAGAGAAACACAGTTAAATGTCTACAAGAAGGCAATTTGCCTGGTAACAAATTTGTATAAATCTATAAAACAAATAACTTGATCTTTTTAATAAGTTAATGCCAAAATAAAAGCATTTCTAAAAGAGTTTTTCTCTAACATTTTGTATCATGTTTAGAGATTTTTCACTGAGGTCTCCACTGCTCCAATCACCTTGATTAATTTATGCATGAATGTGGAATGTTAAACTCACCTGCAGCTTAGTCACTACAGTCCTGAGCCAAAAGGGAAGTGGAAAAGTCACTATAAAGGCAGAAAAATAAAACCACAAAATTTATTTTGATTGATGCAATTTTTAAAGTTCTGAAAAATATTCTTCCTATGGACCAACTAATAAAGACATGGAAATCTAAGTGTTCATAAATCTCAAATATAGTATTGGTGAATAACATGCTGGATGGTAGACTTTAAAATTATTAGAAATGCAATTTTCTATTTATTTCAACTTATTTTGTGTCTGTACATGCTATTCATTTGGAAACTAAATTTTGTCTTATTAAATAATTGTTGCAAAAAGCACAAATTAGACACCATAAAGCATAAAAAAATCAGTGAAATTGATTATATATCTTACTTGCATGTGCAGAAATATTCGAAGAATATAAAGTTTTCCCCATGACAATTGCTATACAAATTCAAACAATTATATATTTTCTTTTATGAATGCTACACAATCCAATTCAGCCTTCACAGCATTAATGACAATAACAATGTTGAAAGAAAGATGCTATTTGCTGAGAGCAGATAGAGCAAAACAAAGCACACTTATCTTCTATTTACTGACCCATCTTTAAATGGATTCTTGTAAGCAAAATTCAAATTATACTTTTTATTTCAACTTCAAGATAAATAGAATTACAACATTTTCCAAAAGAAAACTTTTATAGGGCATGTATATTCTGATCCATATATAGGGTGTAACTAATATTATCACAGTTATATGCATAAATAAGACAAGGGAGATCATGATTTGACCAAGATCACAAATGTTTTATCACACTTTATGTTTATGATGTGAAATGTTTATCACACTTAAAATGTTGCAGAAAATATTAATATCAATTCATAAGAATAATGATCTTTCCATGTAATCTTCTGTGGTGGAAAGAGAATAAGCATTGACCTCTCTGAGTTGTGCTACCAATGTATGAATAATAGTGAACAGCCAGAAATTGAACTTATGCAGTAGAGATGCCGAGTCACTGCTAAAGTGATATATGAAACTATTAATGGACCTCAGCAAGACTATCTCTTTTTTCTCGTGCCAATAACCCAAAAGATGAAATGTAACTCACTGTGAAGGACAAAAATAAATGTGTCAGACATGATATGTTAGTCCTAAAAATGAGAGAAAGTGCACTTTTTTTGAATAGCATATTAATAAAAATGATTAATTTCTTTCTTCCCTTTCCTACCATATCTAGAACAGTAATTTCAATGCATACAAATTCAAAGGTTTTTGGTAGTGTCAGTCATTTTTCTTCTCATAATGAATTCATTGTAGTTGAGTCATTCAGTTTTGGAGACACTAATGATTTACTGAATTGTATTTTGTTTATAAAAGTACTATATGCAAGAAAATGATGAGGAAATATAAACTTATTTTGTAACCTTGGATAAAGCATTCTTCCTTCTATAAAATAGACATGCTTTTCAGTTTCAAAATTTAATGGAAATATGTGAAGATGTTCAGAATAAACCAGAGTCCTAGGCAGTGTTCTATAAAAGTACATATGGCACAGATAAATAACAGTAGAATAATGGATTATTGTATGTGAATACTAATTAATCATAATCAACTCTAGAGCATTTTCCCCAACAACAACCAAATAGCTTTGAAAACACAGAGTGAAAAGGCATTCTAGGAAGAATATGTCATGAAGTTTGTCTTTTCCTCCTTTACACTAAACACAGTATACAAACATTAGGTCTCTTCTGAATGACAGTTTGGGTTCATAAACTAATGAACTCTTGAGTTCTGGAAAAGAAAATCAGGTATTGCAAATTTTCCCCAACATTTTTGGGTAGTTGCCTCCAGGACAGATTACCTTTGTCTTCCCAATTGAAACTTTAAGAGTGTTTCACAATATTAGCAGTCTAAGTAATCTCCCCAAATAAGTTAAAGAAGGGAACCAAATCTCTCTAATTCTCAGAAAATACTTAGAGAGAAGGGAGGATTCCTTTATGTACATTAATACAATATGTACACATCTATACTTTTCAGATGATTCATTTAGGGAAGGCTTGGATTTGTATCAAAGCAAGATTATCACAACTTTTACAAAGTTTTTACAACTTTTAAAAGTTTATAGGTAGTCAAAGGACAATAACAACAGTTTTAAAATTAGGAGATAGCAACACTTGCCTACATAAAAATTAGTGACAAGTATGTGGCAACAGAAGGTGTATTTGTAAGGTATACAATAAACAAAGTCTGCATATACTGATAAGAAAAATATGGTTAACAATATTGATTAGTTGATATGAATAGAACATTCACCAAAAAATAAATAAAAAGAAATTGAACTGGATAAATTCACATTCAGGTGGAATTAAAGGTAATAAGAATTTGACATTTTACACATATAAGACTATTAAATTTAGAAAAAAAAAGTGTTACTGCTTTTGAAGATTACTGAAAAATGACACTTCCATTAATTTTGTAAAAATTTAAATTGCTTTTAAGATAAGCAAAATTAATGAGCAGCAGTAAAAAAAATAATGTGTATTATTATAAATTTTTTGTAATAAAGCTTTTTGCAAGTGTTGTTTTAGTGAACTACAAAGTAGAAATAATCCAAATGACTATCATTTGAAGCACATGAAAAAAAATGTGACATATATCCACTATGAAGTATTACATAGCCATTAAGATATGAGACCTCTACAAGTTTATTGCATATTAATCAGTTGACCTGGAAATATTTTCCAGAGTATTATCCACTGAAACAACATGAAACTAATCCCACTTTAAAGACATAATATAACAAAAGTCCCTATGTATTTCTCTATATGATTAAAGTAGTAAAAATGAACTTATAGAGTTTTCATATTATACTGTTAATATGAATTGTCTGGTTGAGTATTAACTTAATAAGAGGATAAGAGGTACTGAGGTTAAAAGTAAAAAAGAAAATGTACATACAAAAAGTTGGCTTGTTTGTTATTAAAATTTTTGCATATATATTTTTTTTCACAACAGTGGTAATGAAAATATTTCTAAGAAAGCAATCATTTGTAAAAGAGGTATATTGTCTGAAGAGACAGTTCTATTCATATATCTATACCTGTATCTATTTATCTATCTATCCTTATATATATATTTCATATATATATATATGAAATATATACATATATCACAGGAATTTACAGACATAGTCACATTTTCTTGAAGAATTGTTGAGCATCATTTACATGAGCCATAGACTAATTACAGTGTTGTAGACTATTGAGGGCCAAGCTGTTCAAGAGAACAGGATTCCAACCTTGAGGCATAATAGAAATGAAAAGAAAGACACAGAGTCATTAAGAGAAAGAAAAGAAGGGACAGAAATTTATCTTTTGGTCACTTCTGAAATCTTAATTTTCTTAACTTATGTATTTCAATAAACATTGCCTTTGAAATACTTAATTCTTCTTTCCTTTGTACCCAACTATTGCTTAAGTTTTACCTGATAATAGTTGTATATATTTATTAAGTAGTGTGATGTTTTGATAAATGAATACCTTGTGGAATAACTTAATCCAGCTATCCATCACATCACATATTTATTAATATTTTTTTATTTTGAGAAGATATGTAATCTAGTATTTCAGTTGTTTTGAAATATCTCATAGGTTATTACAAACTATAGTCATCATGTTGTACACTAGATCACTAAAACTTACTGCTCCTAATACTCTGTACCTTTTGACTAACATCGCCTCTTTCCCCACACGCCACAGCCTCTGTGAACTGCATTTTTAAAGGGCTGAACTGCTGCCAGAAAAGTGAGCCCAATCAAAGCCCCATCTCAATTGCAGTAACTCAAGCTACAGTATACTGATTGATTTGGTTTATAATAAATTTTACTGTATTTTAGAGAAATGCCTCTAAATATACTATATACTATGTAATCTATGTTATATATGTGTGATATATATATTTACATATATATGCGCTATATATGTGACCTCTAAAAGATGAACAGATGACTCTGTTTCAAAGAAAAATATTGAACATTATATGTGTATATATACATGTGTACAGAGAAAGAGAGAAGAAGAAGGGGAAGAAGAGAAGAGGAGGACGAAGGAGAGGTTTAGAGGGAAATGTTAAAAGGAAGACATTGTTTTCCTGTGGTATCTAATGTAAGATTTCTGGAAAAAGAGTGAAACCATGTTTGTTTGTTTGTTTGTTTGTGATTTTTATTTTGTCTGAAGAGACAGTTTTTTTTTCTGTTTTGTTTCTGTAGAGAACAGACTTACTTGAATTCAGTTTGACCCAAATCTGGATTATGATTTTTTAGTAAAAAAAAAAAATAGAACATGGCATAAGTTCAGGTAAAGGAACTAACAAACTCCTCCTGCAAAGAAGTTTAAATAAATGCAGCTGAACAAGACATATCTAACATTTTTATTTGAAGAGGTTTCAGTAATATATATGAATGAATCTGATGTGGCTCAGGGTTGTATCTCTTGTTGGTAGAGAAGGAAGCCAAGCACATTGTGGGGTCCTTCAAAGGGGATTTAAATGCCCCCTTGATATCAATTTACATAAGATATACACTAGTAAAAATAGCTAAAATATATTTAGTTTTATGTATAGGTCATTAATCTAACAAACTTACATTGTCATTTCATCTTTAATAAACTTATAAAGTATTTACTATATTAAAACTTATTTTATAGAAAAATCAATTAAGGTACAATTAATTGACTTCATCAAGTTTATATCTCTGACAGTTGGTGAAGCTGGAATTCAAACCTGAGTAAACTGACTCAAAAAAAGCTGTGCTCTCTATCACCTTGCTGAATTCCATCTTCTTTGATGGCATGAAATTGGATGGAAAGATTCACTCTAGTCCAAGAGAAGAATATGATACTATATAAGGAAATGGGATGACTCTGATCTGGAGGTTAATGGAAAGAGAAACAGTTGTAAGGAAAGATCAGATCATCCTGTCTCTTCATCCTCACTCAGATTCTAAAAATACACAAAGGAAATACAACATGGAATGGGGTAAAGGGAATTGTATGTGCTGTGCGTAGCTCTTTGCATGTCTCATGCATACTGCAAGCTTTCCAAGCACTCCCTCACAGAACCAATCAGCTTGGGGTGCTGAGTACTGGATCATAATAGGGAAGGGAGTTGGGTGAATAAATGAGCTGAGGGAGAACTTCTGGTTTGCCGAATTACTGTGTGAACTAGGAATAAGATTCAGAAATCCCTGAAGCCTTGGTGACAGAATGATAAAAGCTGTGAGTCACAATGTACAATTAAAATATCTCGTGGGAAATTCAAGATGAAAATAATTCTTGAGGCCAAGGATAAGTGGGAGTTAATACAGCCAATAGTCACAACTCAGAGTCCAATAGGAAGATCAGATCTGCCATTTTCTAAACACCAGAACAGTTCAGAAGATACTGCAGGGATTTATGGTCTTTGTCTCCCTCCACTGTCTGATGTCATATAGACTTGACCTTTCCATTTAAAAAAAAAAAATCTATTTTGAATAAGAAAAAGGACTACGTTTAAATGACCAAGGTTTTACACACCAAAAGAGGAATCCATCCAAAAGAAATGATTTACGCTGGGAGGCAGTAATATCCTATAAAGTATCAAGTGTGCAGTACTTTATTAGTGGGTCCCCCTTCTTAGTAACTAGGAGTTGGCTTATGAGACAATCAGCATAGTTACTGGAATACAGAAGAAACCTTTTTAAAGAATTTTTTCCACCTAGTGTTGTGTGAATAATAGCTGTAGTAACATTAAATATATCCAGATAACCTTAATTTTAAAAAAAATAGGTAAATAAAATATTTTGGACAGGCATTCTCAGCACGTTAAAATTATTTTTTCCTAAGTACCCCCAAACTGATATAAACATGCAATATAACTATAACACATCAAATTTTGAAGTTTCAAATGGTTTATTTATAGGAAAGTAATGAAAATCATTATTTCTCTTCACACCAGAAGTATCAGCATCATGAGAAATAATGATCACTTGACACCATCAGACATCACCTGAAAAGTACTCTCCCTATTCTATGCCTGATTAGAACAGGAACACAGCATTTTTAGGACTTTATGTATAAATGTTGATTCATTTCAGCAGATGGCAAATAGTAAAGCGTTATCAAATAAAACAACATCCTGGTGAACTGGGGTCTGTTATGTATATCTCTGTTTAGATCATGCATCATCAAAGAGGAAAGGCAGACTCCTCCTGAAGTGTAGGCACAGAGCAGGCTTCCTAAAACAATAGGGCTTAGGTGAGATAAGGTATTCTGTCCCATGAGGTTGCTCCATTTTATAGACAGCCATTCAGCAGTGAAGGAACATTTGGACTCATCCTGGGTTTATTCCAAGAGAAGAGTATTGCATCTCTCAATTTTACCTATTTAAAGAACAAATTGGAATTCAGCAAATCAGGTGTTTTGCATATTTCCATATGTTGCCTGGAAACTCAGTATTAATTTGGGAGTATATGAGGGCCATTCCTGTCATGGAAGGGAAGTTGAATTATGTCCACAAAGAAGAATGAACACAAAGTCATTCAAGGGAATCCTTCCCCCTCCAAGTTCAAAGGCCTTATTTTTTCCCTTCCTCAACACTATGGAAACATTTTATTTCTCACCCAAGATATATAGAGAAAAGAAATCCCTTACATTGCAACAATGATTACAAATGGGATAGTAAATTCTACCCAGATAGTGGGAAAAGTTACTGCATTAGTTTTTCTAGTTATTACAAACAAAGCAAAACAGTATCTCAAATTGTATTACATTTAATTATCAGCAACCTATGCTCCCTGAAACTTACCTTGCAGAACAAAATTGATTTCTATAATCAATCGCAGGCTTTGAAATCAGACATACCTAGCAATAAATATCTTCAGTTATTAATTATTCATTATATTTAATGCAAGTGTCATTTTAATCATCTACAAATTGAGAATAATAATGCACTTTTGGTATTGTATTGTGCAATATAGGGCCCATTGTACATTCAATAGTGTAGAACATTAGCAATATAATTAATATATATTACCTATATGTTTAAAGACTTGTCCTCATTTTTCTTTGTATAATTGAAGTGTTTCCTCCTGTGGCTTTAGAGAAACAATGAGTTTGAAATCTCACATTGTCTTAGATTTGAAGAGAAATATATTGTGAGATTTACCTATATCTGAATACCATTTCACTTCTAGTGTATCTGGAAACAATATAAAAGGCTTTCATTTCATCCTATGATTTACTCTTTGATAATGATACACTACTCTCTCACGTACTCACTTAAAACTTGGGGAAAAAAATGAATTCATTTTCACATATGAAAGATAATTTTAAGATCTTTTATTTATTGATACATTCACATATTTATTCAATCAACAAATTCTTATTAACTAATCTATGCCAAGAAGCACTGTTGAGTTCCAAGAAAAGGAAAGGTAGAAGAAACCCTTCTTCAATGTAGTTCAAATTTTAGGGACAAAAATATGTTAAAACTAATTAAATAATCATTGTAATACATATTACAGTATGTTGTGGGAATATTACCAAGTAATTTAGAATCCAAGTTCCCCCTGAAGGAAAGAAAAGATGTTTAAAGTGTGACTTGAAATGTAAATAGAAGTTGAAGATATAAATGGAAAGTGAGAATGAAAAGCGTATGCCTGGCATAGGGGAAAGGGATCTACAAGCACAAGTATTCTCTGGTATTGCAGATATCTAGAAGGATCCCAACATTGCCACAAGAAGAGTAAAGACAGAGTTTCTAAAGGTGAAGCTGGACAAGTAGGTTGCTTCTATATTTTTAATTTTCCAAGAATTTGAATTTATAAATAAAAATAATATGAATGTTCTTAAGGATGGTTATAACATGAAATAGTTGAGCTCTAAAACTTTATGGAGAACAAAAACTTCAATGAATGGAGAGTGAAGAGTAATGAAAATATATTGCCCTCAATCAGGTGATACATGACAAACCCTGCACTGAACCAGAGGCCATGACAGTAGAGAGGAGCAAGTGTTCAGGAGATAGGGAAAGATTGTATTTATGGAACCAGTTTTATGTGTCATTTAAGGGAGCAGCTCTTACTTTGAAATAAATGACAAATGAAAATTAATTAAGAATTCTACATATTATAATAACAAAAAATATTGACAACTGTAAAACAGACTAGAGGGCTCTAGGCTCTATCATTACAGATTATCAATTTATGCTACACCAAATAATTGAGACAAAGAGAGAGAGGGCTCACTTCTCAGGAAAATAGCTCTAAAGTAACTAAGCCAAAAGAGAAATAAATCCTATTTCTGATTGAACATTCTACTGACGAGCTGAGCCAAGAAGGAAATGGACTTACTCCCTATTACAGAAGGAGGTACATGTCCAATTAGAATGATTCCTGACTTAAAAAACTTATTAGGATGACTTTTGATACCTACTTGAACATGCTAATTCTTTCCATTTGAACAAGGAATCAATGGTAAAGACATATTTTATGTCAAGCTGTGGTTCAACAATAGACAATGACTTCACCAGCTACAAGTTATATACCAAAATATTAAAAATGACAGTAACAGTAATAATGCCTCCATAATAAGAATATATGTCTTTGAGCAAAAAAAAACAGTGAGTTAAAGGAATAACAGTTCGAACAATTATGTTCATATTTATAATCAGCACCAAAATTTTAGTCTGCTTTAGTGTTGGTCTGCTGTTATGTATGAATCAGCCCTTGTGGGGCCATTGAAGTCATTGTAATAAACTGGTTTCTCTTTTCCAGATTTTCTTCTCTCTATAAATCCTCTTAAAAAAATAAAGTAACTTACCAAAAGCAACTTTCCTTTGATTAAAGGCATATATTACCCTTTCACTACCACTCCCTTTAGCAACCAAACCCTAAAATTAAACTTTGGTAAGATTTTTCCAGCATTTTTCTTTATTTCACAATTTTCTCTTTTGATTCTACATTTTATCCACATGTCTTCATAAAATTGAGTTTGTGTTATTGTGCTGTAGTACATAATGACATTGTTTTTACCAAAGCTCTATGGAAAATTCTGGCCTGCCAACAGTATTCTGTTAAGTCATTAAAGGGAGTTCAATATGGAACCTGCTTGAAACCTTTCTTCAGTCCACCTCTGGCATATTACTTTCCGTTTGATTTTCTCTGTCTCAAATGGTTTTCCTCATGAATTCCCTTAGTTATCTTTTGAACTTGTGAATATTGGAATGTTGTGCACATTTGTCATGAAATTTATGTATTTTTTCTCTGAATACAACATTAAAAGATGAATTAATTCATGAGTGAGCAAAAATTACTTAGTGGTAAAGTAGAATAGTCCAGCATATACTTAGTTTTATTTTCTTTTAAGACACCTCATGTAATAGCCAAAATGAATCTTTAAGGCAAGTGCTCTTGTTATTTCTTAATGTTATAGTACTAGAACTTGGTACTTGTTTTGGACACACCCAAATGCCTGACTGTGCCTTAGACCAATTATTGGCATTATTCTGCTCTCTTGTAAGATACATCTACAAAGAACAAAGTAGATATTATACAGGATAGTATTTTATTAATAGAAGAGTTCATACTAGCAGTACAAGGGTCAAGTTCAGCTAGGGTTTATGTCAAAACCTATTGGACTCTGGGGACTCTCTCACAGCTGACATACCAATGGAAGCCAAAGAAATGTAAGACAGCATCATTCCCTCTTTACCCACATGTAAAAAAAAAAGAAAAGAAAAGAAAGAAAGAAAAGAAAAAAATGCAAGAAGCAGCACTAACTTTTCCTCAGAGAGAAGGAGGTGGGGAAAGCATGTCATCCATGTGATCAGTGATTCCATTAGTACATATCTATAGTCATTGTCTTAGAAACCAAGCAAATGAAGTCTCCTTTTGTTTTTCTTCAGGGGAGAAGAAGAGGTCTTGTTCTTGTTCTTACAATAATAATTATCTGTTTTACATTGGAAGTTAAATGACTTACTGCCCAAACTTAGTAATTCAGTAACTATACCCAAGCCTGGTTGATTACAGACCCTCGCTTTCTAAATCATTTAAGAAGACAATGTCATGTAAAATAAGTATCAAAAAATCTGAAAGTAGAAAATATTTACCATTGATACACTATCAAACAAGCAGAGAAGAATATCTCAAATATAATTCTTAGAGGTGATAAAGAAGGAAAAATTGGGGAGTTTTAGAGAGGGGAAGGTACACTACAGTAAGTATACCTCAGGAGAATGGAAACATATTTTTAGGAAGAAATTCCAACCATGTCAAATACCAAGAAATCAAGAAAAATCAAGGTTGTTAAGATGTTTAGTGGCTTTAGAGTACCATAGTTTGGTTTTGCTTTGTTTGCTTGACTTTTGTCAACATAATAAATATAAAATGAATGTTCAGGTACACAACATATTGGTTACACACAACTTCAAGTTTTAATTTACTATCCAACATTCTCCAAAACCCAAACAACAGTATTGTTTTATCTAAAACAATGCCAATAACTGATACTAACTCACCAGAATTGCACTAGTATTCTTTTTGACATTTTAATATACTTTATAGAAAAAAAATAAGACTATATTAAGAAGTAAAACTTAAATACCAACTATTCTTGTACTCTATTTTACAAAGACCTACTTTATTGTTTAGTTCTCTTTGAAGTCCCAGCATAGAACTGTTGGTTTGCTTGCTGCGTTGCAATCTTAACTTTGACAGCATAGCATTATCACCTCCCTCACTGATTCTCTTTTATTTGTTCTGGCTAAAATTATCACCCTATTATTCTAGAACTTTACTTAACCTTTTAATACACTTTCTTGTTTTTATATTCCTCAGAGTGTAGGCACTTTCCCGATATATTCATTTCTCAGGATCTGTTCTCTTTATCAAGAAAAAGAAACAAATAGAAACATTATGAATAATAGAAATAATAGAAACAAATATAGGAAATCTATTTATTGCTCAGTACAAGAAAAAAAATGCCCCCAAACTCGGCAGTAAAAATTCAGTAATTATCAGTTTTGGTGGGCATTATTAGAATTTCCTATTATTTCCTCTTGTTGCTCTGACAATCCATATAGACTTAAATGTCTTAGAACATCAAAGTCATTATCTTACAGAAGTTCATCATGAAATTTGTGGGGCCAAAATCAAAAGTGTGATCTCAGCTGGTTCTTATTGAAGACTTCAGGAAAACATCCTTTCTTTGACTTTTTCAGTTCTTAAGGCTGCTGCTCTAACCCATTCTTTGGTTTATGACCACATAACCCCAGACTCTGCTACTGTTGTCACTTTGACTGTCTCTCTCTGATCTCCCTTTTCTAAGGACATTTGTGATTTCTCTGTTCCTATCCAGATCCTTGTATTTTAAGAACCTTAATACTATGGACAAAGTCCCTTGAATCATATGAAAACAAACAGGGATAAGGACATGAACATCTTTGAGGAGCAATTATTCAGGCCACCAGAGATATTAAGAAGGAAAGTTCTTCTAAGAATAGGAGTTTATATAAAGAATCATAAGGAACTCATAATCATAAAAACATCAGTTAGAAAGAAAGAAAAGAAAGAAAGAAAGAAAGAAAGAAAGAAAGAAAGAAAGAAAGAAAGAAAGAAGGAAGGAAGGAAGGAGGAAGGAAAGAAAGAAAGAAAGAAAGAAAGAAAGAAAGAAAGAAAGAAAGAAAGGAAAGAAAGAAAGAAAGAAAGAAAGAAAGAAAGAAAGAAAGAAAGAAAGAAAGAAAGAAAGAAAGAAAGAAAGAAAAGAGAAAAAAGGTTAAAAGCAAACTGGAATGAGAAGAGAGGATTAACTAACTGAAAATATGAATATAAAATGCCTATGCTAAAGCACATAGAATTTCAAGTGGAATGAAAATAAATACAAATTGGACTTAAATATCTCTAATTAAAGTTTGTAATAGATGAAAAATAATAGACTCGATGGGGAAGAAATGATCAAATAGGACATTTTAAGAGAGAAAGCCCAAGAACTTAAAAATAGATCTGCAGATTCAGAGACCTTCAAGGACTATAAGTAGATATAAAAATTACTTCCAGATGTATGGTAAGAAAACTATCGAAAATCAAACACTAAAATCAGTGAGAAAAAGAACATGGAAGTACATTACCTTGAAAGTGGCTGTGTAATACCTTGACAGGACTTCTCAGAAGAAATAATGATAGGTAAGAATAAACTAATGCTCTTAAAGTACTTAAAGACCAACCTAGAAGTCTGTACTCATTGGAAATATCCTTCAAATGTTGGAGAGACACAGAAAATTTTATCAAAATTTAACATTTAAATACAAAAAATGCATACTCCTACAGAGTAGTTCAATGTAAAATATCTGTATTAAAGGTTCATTTCTTGTCAAAAAATACCTTGCAAGAATACATTTAAAAGATGTTTATTTTGTTAGATATATTTCTGTTGATGTAGCAAATACTTGAGAGAGGCAACATACAAAAGCAAAGGCTTGTTTTGGTTCACAGTTTTGGAAGTTTCAGGCCATAACTGGTAGTATGTGCTGCTTTGGGCTGAAGTGGCACATTTTGGTAGGAGTATGTGGCAGAGTATAATTGCTCATCTCATGGCCAGTGAATAAAAGAAAAGGAAGAAGAAAAGGCCAGAGTTCCATCAGCTCCTTCAAGGACACACCTTTAATGACCTGAACACCTCTCACTGGACGTGCCCTCATAAATGTTCCAGCATCTCCCAGTAGAGCCCTCCCTGGAGTTGTGGACATGTAAGATCTAAACCATAGCATCATTTGCAGTTAAGACAAAAACTGGGAGGAAACAGAATATCTTAACAGAAAGGAATAGTTAATTCCTAAGCAAGTATGGTGACAAATGAGATCAAGGTGTTGAATACATCATAAAGTACTCTTATGTTTTATGTTATGCTGAATTGTGTCTTGTCATGGCGTGTCATAATATAATGTACTGTGCCATGATGCTAAGAATGTGAAGATCTGTTAAAGAGGAGATGCCACATAATGATGATAGTGGTACTCAAATTTAGCTGCCTTATCAAAGTTTTTTGGTTGAGAGATGACCTAGCTACAAAATGGCACCGGGACTGAAAAGGTTAGAGTGTCTTCAAGGACACACAAAAAAAGCTCATATCATCACTTATGAAAATTAATACAAGATTAAACCAGAGTAATGACTGAAAATTAAAAGAAGTACACAGAATTAGGGGATTTAAGAGAATAAAATGTAGAAAACAAAAAATGAGACAGGAATCAAGAATGATACTTTGTTCTCTAGCCTGCTCAAATTTTACTTATGATATATGAACAAGTAGGAGAATTATTTGGAGAGATCTATTTCCCTTTTCTTCTTTTGCCATCACATCTCAGATATGTTTCATACTTATACTGTGCATTGTCTTTTCACTACATAAAAATTAAAATGATTCCTATGAAAATAGCTGAAGCAATAAAAATAACAATAGCTAATAATAGTAATATTTTTTGGAGTTCATTGTGTATAATATGCTCTATATTGGACTTTGTGTTTCACATTATTTAATCCACAAAAGAGCTTTTTGATAGAGAAGTTCATTTCCCATTTACAAGGGCCAAAATCAAAACTTTGAAATGTTAAGTTCTATACAGAATGTCTCAAACTATAAGGTGTTAAGGCAGGAATTCAAACAAAACATCCTCCAAAACTCCATCTTTTTAATACCTATTTATATCAATTGTGTTTCTAGAAAAATAATGGGATATTCCTGTCATGCTGCTTCTGACCTCTCAGGCATATCTCCTGTTTTTATAATCAGAGTAATTCTCCTAAGTCACCTATGCAAAGCCTCCAGGTTCTGTAGGATGCGTTCTTGAATCCCAGTCTGAGTTCAACTTATATTATTTCTATTCACTGAACCTGAAATGTAATAATTTACTGATCTTTGAGATAGTATTTGAACCCTGTGGCTTTATCTTGATAACTGCGTTTATTTAAATAGATACAAAGCATTTGACACAGGATTTAGCAAACAAATACTTGAATACCTTTTGTTTTCTGTAAGTTTATTTTTGCCTTCATGTACCTTTTAAATAAATTGCTCAATAATTAATGTATCTTTCATTGCACATCATTAATACAGTAGTGGGGAGTGCTCAACTTTCTCATATTATTATCATTTGCAGTTACTTGGGAAGTATGAGTTATTAATAAAAATGATGGCTACAGTATTTGATATGAATCATTAGCTTAAAGGTAAAAAGGAATATTTTGTAAACCAGAAAGATAATTGAATATTTCCAGGAAGCTAAATTGAACAGTATATGATACTGACATACACCATCTGATGGGAATAGTGAAAATTCTGAGTGCTTTACAAGTATAAACTAATTTTAGCCTTCACATGAGTCTAATCACTGCACTAATTACTGTACTCTTATTGGTAAGGAAGCCAGAGCACACAGATGTTAAGTTATCTGATCAAGACCATTTACTTAATAAATAGTGGAGCTGGGATTCCAATACAAGCCCTCTGGATTTGCTGCTGTGCTCTTAACTCCACACTAATGCTAACGAGTTTTTATAACAATGTACCTGGATTCCTAAATGTAAATACTAAAATAAAACTTTGATTTGCATTTATCTAACTACTACAGATGTTGAGTATTTTTTTCATATGTTTGTTGATCAAATGTATATATTCTTCTGAGAAGTATTTGTTTAGCTGCTTAGCTTATTTATTGATTTGGTTATTTTTTGTGTGTGTGTTCTTTATATATCCTAGTGATTAGTGTTCTATCTGATGTGTGTGTGGCAAAAATTTGCTCCCAAAACATAGGCTCTCTATTCACCTCATTGATTGTTTCTTTTGCTGAGAAGAAGCTTTTTAGTTTGAGTCCATTCCATTTATTAGTTTCTGATTTTATTTCTTGTGTTTTAGGAGTCTCATTAAGGAAGTTGAGGCCTAATCTGACATGATAAAGATTTGGGCCTACTTTTTCCTCTATTAGACAAAGAATCTCTGGACAAATTCCCTAGTTCCTTGATCTACTTAGAATTGAGTTTTGTGCACATGGATTTCCAGTTCTTCTGGCATCATTTGTTGAAGAGGCTATCTTTTCTCCACTGTTTGATTTCATCTAATGATAGTCAGAATGGCAGTTATCAAAAATACAGAAAACAATATATATTGGTGAGGATGTGGGGGAAAAGGCACACTGATCCATTGCTGGTGGGACAGCAAATTGGTGCAACAACTCTGGAAAGCAGCATGGAGATTCCTTTTAAAACTTGGAATGGGACCACCATTTGACCCAGCTATTCCTCCCCTTGGTCTGTCTATACCCAAAGTACTTAAAGTCAGCATTCTACAGGGACACAGTCACATCAATGTTCATAGAAGCTCAATTCACAGTAAATAAATTGAGGAAGCAACCTAGATGTCCTTTAACAGATGAATGCATAAAGAAACTATATATATACACACACACACACACATACATATGCAATGGATTATGGCATTTGCTGGTAAATGAATGGAGTTGGAGAATACCATGCTAAACAAAGTAACCCAATTCCCAAAAACCAAAGGCCAAAAGTTATCTCTGATAAGTAGATGATGCTCCATTATGGGGAGGGTTAGATGTGGGAAAAGTGGAGGAACTTTGGGTAAAGGGGAGGGCTGGGAGGAAAGGGGCAAGGGAGCAGGAAAGATTATGGAATGATATGGACATTATTACCCTAGTTACATGTGTAACTTCACATATGGTGTGACACTACATCATATACAACCATAGAAATGTAAAGTTGTATGCACGGGTGGCGGCTCTACTCTGCCCCCACTCCAATTGTGGTAACGTAACTACCATGCCCTGGGGTCATTGGTCCTGATCTGGATGTGGGTGGCGGCTCTGCTGGGTCCCCACTCCAATTGGTGTGACGTGTCTACCACGCTGGCAGGCCTCTAGGCCAGTGGGTTGCAGTTCTGCACAGCACCCACTCCCAATGGGGGTACCTGACTACCTCTCCAACGGGTTGCTGAGCCCCCTCCGGACCCAGGTGGCGACCCTGCTCCACCCCCACTCCAACCAGTGTGACGCGACTGCCTCTGTGTTACGTGTCCACCACGCTGGCAAGCTACCTGGCCTGTCTTTCCAGTGGGCCGCAGGTCTGCCTGCCCTGCTTGCTCAGATGTCAGCTCTGCACAGCCCCTACTCCAAATGAGGTTACTTGGCTACCGCGCCGCGGGGTAGCTGGTCCTATTCTAGGCGTGGGCGGCTACTCTCTTCAGCCCCAGCTGCGTTTGGTGTGTCATGATACCACGCCGGTGGGTCACTTGGCCTGCTCTGGGCGCAGGTGGAAGCTCCACTCTGCCCCACAGCACCCAGCAGGAGCCTGACTGAGAAACAGTCACCACTGGTTCCCTAGCCTTGGTGCAGCCAATTTGGAAAGCAGTATGGAGATTTCTTGGAAAGCTGGGAATGGAACCACCATTTGACCCAGCTATTCCCCTTCTCGGTCTATTCCCTAAAGACCTAATAAGAGCATGCTACAGGGACACTGCTACATCGATGTTCATAGCAGCTCAATTCACGATAGCAAGACTGTGGAATCAGCCTAGATGCCCTTCAATAGATGAATGGATAAAAAAAATGTGGCATTTATACACTATGGAGTATTACTCTGCATTAAAAAATGACAAAATCATAGAATTTGGAGGGAAATGGATGGCATTAGAGCAGATTATGCTAAGTGAAGCTAGTCAATCTTTAAAAAACAAATACCAAATGACTCCTTTGATATAAGGGGAGTAAACAAGGACAGGGTAGGGACAAAGAGCTTGAGAAGAAGATTTACATTAAACAGGGATGAGAGGTGGGAGGGAAAGGGAGTGAGAAGGGAAATCACATGGAAATGGAAGGCGATCCTCAGGGTTATACAAAATGACATATAAGAGGAAAGGAGGGGTAAGACAAGATAATACAAATGGAAGAAATGATTTACAGTAGAAGGGGTAGAGAGAGAAAAGGGGAGGGGAGGGGAGGGGAGGGGGGATAGTAGAGAATAGGACAGACAGCAGAATACATCAGACACTAGAAAGGCAATATGTCAATCAATGGAAGGGTAACTGATGTGATACAGCAATTTGTATACGAGGTAAAAGGGGGAGTTCATAATCCACGTGAATCAAACCGTGTAATATGATGTATTAAGAACTATGTAATGTTTTGAACGACCAATAATAAAATAGAAAAAAAAAGAAATGTAAAGTTGTGCTGGAATTGTGTACAATGAATCAAAATACATTCTGCTGTCACATATACTTAATCAAAATAGATTAATTAAATTTTAAAAACCCCAAACTTTGAAATTCTCTATAGCCAGAGCATTGTGAGCAACAGCTACTGTCCTGATTTTCAACCAAGATAGTATCAATTTAGTCATATCTTTAATGAGGAGAGCAAGAGCTAAAATCCTGCCCAATATCTTACATGATGTTAGACATTTCTATCAAATAGGAAAAATATGTGTTGGAAATAATGAGAACCAAATGAACAAGATTATGGAATTTTAAAAATCTTTAGATAGAAATTGAGATATGGTGTGGACTTCTTTGTTAAAAATCTCCAAAGTCAGTGACACATGCCTGTGATCCCAGATGCTCCTGAAGGCTAAGACAGGAGAATTGCAAGTTCAAAGCCAGCCTCAGCAAAAGTGAGGTGCTAAGCAGTTCAGTGAGACCCTGTCTCTAAATAAAATACAAAATAGGGCTGGGGATGTGGCTCAGTGGTTGAGTGCCTCTAATTTCAATCCTTTGTAACTCCTCCCCACAAAAAAAGTCTCCAAAGTTTCATATCTCCTTTACCCAGTGAACTAATATTGCTCTCATTTCTTGGAGAATATATCTCAAAGAAAGAGCATTCCTAGAAATGTTATATTTAAAGCCTACTTTAATAAACCCAAAGAAAGAATATAAAGTGGGTGATCTGAAGGACCATATATTCATTAATAAAAGAAAAATTTAAATATTTGAGTAAAAAAAAAAGAAGAGGCACATAGATAATTTAAAATTCTTATGGGTCACTCCAAATTCCTATATCTGGACTGAGATCTTATCTTTAAATACAATAGCCTAACACTTTGAAGATTAAATATTGAAATCTGGTAGAATTTCTGTTTTAGTCAGCTTTTTTTTTTTTTGCTGTTGTGACTAAAGAATCCAACCAGAACAATTTTAGAGGAGGAAAAGCTTATTCTAGGGCTCATGGTTTCAGAAGTCTTAGTCCAAAGAAGGCCAGCTCCATTCCTTGGGGCTCTAGGTGAGGCAGAACATCATGGCAGAAGAGTGTGGCAGAGGCAAGCAGCTTACTTGGTGATCAGGAAACAGAGATTCCACTTGCAAGATACAAATATATTCTCCAAACCACTCCCCAATTCTCACCTCTACAGCCATATCCCACCACTTTAGTTACAACTCAGTTAATCCTAATCAGGGGATTAATTCAGTGATTATGTTAAAGCTACCCCAATATTTTCTCCACTGAACCTTCTTGCATGGTCTCCCACATGAGATTTTGGGGGACACCTCATATCCAAACCATAACAATTTCTACTCTAGAATTCCATTTTTCCAATGTTATATTCCTTCAGATTTTTATGTTGATTAAGTTCACAAGTTATAATTTTATCTTATTTCTGTCTCCTACATTGCTTGCCGAGAGACTTTTATTGATGTGTATGTATTGCAATAGTTTTAATTTGTTGCTTCTAATTTGCCATTATCTGGCAAGTGAGGAGTAAACAAATAGTGTATAACATGAACTAGAGTAAAAATAGATTCTTATAAGCATCTATAAATATTTTCATCTGTTTTCTCTATAGCCAAGATGATCTCTTATGGAAATACTAGGTAATTGATATATTTCTCTCTAAAAATTTTTGATAATTCCTAAAATGTTCAATTTTTAATAACTTATAACCAGAAGATAATTTCTCTCAGAAATCCTACATTTATTTTTGAGCTTCCAATTCCTGTGGTTTACTAAAACTTCTAATGATTTTCAGCACTTTCTGTCTTTTCATTATTTAGTTTCTTAGGTTTGCATAGCAAATCACATATGTATAATTAAAAGGAAAGTGACCTTGATATGTTTCTATTGACTCAATTAAAAAAAATCACACTGAGAATTATTTGTTCATTAAATCACTTCTATAAATTCATTTTACCAGAAGCCATTTGATAAATAAAAGATCAAATTATTAATACTATTTTGTTATTTGAATGTATAAAGAAAATTTTATTGAAATAATATAACATGCTGATTGACTTGCTCTTAAGAAAAATCAAACTAGAACATTTTTTCATAGCTTATATTTAGACTCATAAAACAACTCTTTGAATTTTTGCTTTATTACTAGTAATGTTTAATTAAAATAAAATTTGCTATTATGCATTTTGATCATATGTTCTCTAGATGATTAATTAAAATAAAACAATTAGCTATTATGTAACTTATCTTTTTTCTTTCTCCAATGAAGTCTCAGTTTCTTGGGGGAAGTAAGGAAGCTTAATTCACATTTTCTCTCCTACATGTTACTAATTCATAAAACAGAGATATTTAATGGGTGATTATTTTATAATCTGCCAAAATTGAAAACCACTAAGTAACACAACATTTAAACTATTCTTGAAGAAAGCAATGATTCTCTGGTCACTTTATAATTTGTAATTGAATGATGAGAACATAAAGTGAAGTTAACATTCAGGATCTAAGAGAAAATTTTCAGGACTACCTTAAATAAACATCATTTGCATTGCCCAATAGAACAATTTCATCTATTACTTATGGTATAGTATAGTGCTATAGTATACACTGTTATCAGACGCTGGGGATTAGCTAGATGTGAGTTCAATCTAAGATTCATCATTTACTACTAAGATTCATCATTTATTACTTGTATAAATAACAAGAAGCTCTTTAATCTAGTAAAAATGTTCAATTATTTAATCTCAAAAATAAGATAATCATACTAACTTATAATTGCATAGATCAGACATCATATAATAATGCCTGTTATTCACATATTTCTTTTTAATTATTAACCTGGTCATTTCCTGTGGTAGGTATCTCAGAGATTAAATAACTTGCCTAATTTGGAAATATGGTGTCAAAAATTTAGGACAGGAAATGCAATTCAATCTGATTCCATCATTTATACCTTTAAACAGTTCAGTGTATTTGAGATACATTAATCCTAAAAATTACTTCCACTGAAAATGCTTTAGTATTCTCCATTTTCTAAATTATATTGTTCATATTAGCAGAAATTTCACATTTTATTTTTAAGATGGCCTAACAGTTTAAATTTTGGTCTAGAAAACTGAATAATTTTATTGTCAAATAAATTACTGATATTACTTAATTCTGTTACTCCTTCTAGGATCAGTTCCAATTCCACACCAGAAAATTATGGGCATTTGATTACATTGGAAAAGATACAGTTTAGTAGATACTAAGTAAACACAACCCAATAGGAAACAAAACAAAACAAAACACCATTTTATTTTGGCAAAGTGTTAATTATTTTACATACACAAAAAGTTGAATAAATTGTGAAGCAATCTATGTTTTTCATATTATTTCTTAATGGTAATACATCAGTTAACTTTCCTGCATTAATAAATAGCAATATTCAAATAACTTGAGATTTTTTTCTGTATTTGTTTTGTATTGAACATTGCAGAATAATAATTAACATTCACTGAATACTTATAACTTAAAATAAATCTTGAATTAAGTGAATACATTTTATTCATATATCTTGAGAAAATTATGTTGTTTTATAGGTGATACAAAATACACACCTACATTTTCAAAACTGTGACTTTTCCTGCATGAATAAGGGCTTTTTTTCCCTTCGTATTGTTGTCAGTCACAAAAGAGATCACATTATTTACACTTTTTGCTTTGTGTTGATAAATATCATGGATTCCTAAAAGCATATTCTGATTTAGCTATTTTAATTTTAATTACTGAATTCCTGGTTGTGAATTTTTTCATATGTAAAAGAACACTGTGACTTGAAAATATACCCACAGTATGTTTTTAATAAATTGAATTTTTGTCAGATGATTTAAATTACACATTTTCTATTCCATTAAATAGTCAGCCTCCATTTATAAAGAGAGAGAGAGAGAGAGAGAGAGAGAGAGAGAGAGACAACCTGACATTTCTTTATCTGTTAAATATTTTTCCAAAAGTGACTCAGCTTCATACTTTCCTGGTACTTGCAATGAAAAAATAATTAGTGTTCTTTAAAGAAGAATCATTAAATTGGAGATTAAATATTTAACAATAAAATGTTTAAAGACAAGTTAAAGCACACTGTTTACAATGAAGCTATACTTGTAAAAATATTTCTTTCTTGGTTTTATAAAGTCAACTGACAATTATTCAAATATTTATTGTATTTACTGAAATTTCAAAGTGCTATGCAGATGAAAAAAGTTAAGTCATTAACACTGTTGATGTTATGCCAGTTATAAAAGCGAATTTAACAACACAAAAAAGAAAGCAGATGATTCTTCTTTGATGCAATGTATGAACTTCTAGAAAGTCTCTCATTCTGTAGAACTTTATACTAAAAATATGAGAAGAAAGTTGTGTTAGAAAACATTTCTCAAAATCTCAAAAAAATTATAGAAGCATCAAGTATTCCATTACAACATCATAAGTTTTTACATATGTTTATGTGTATGGCATTGCTAAGAAGTAAATAAAAAAGTACATTTTTTTAAGTGTGAAGTGACCTTGATGGAAAAGAGTGTGAGGAATGGTTTTATGTACTGAGATAGATACAAAAGCAAAAATTGACAAGAATCATAGCATAAACACAAAACAGGAGAGATAATGTGGGACACATGGCCTTCATACTCTATGTTGAAGTCTCATAATATGCCCTTAGAGTTACATAATTTGGTTTCAGAAATTTATAATGAATAGTTTCACTTATAAAATATCATCAATTTGTATATTAATTTCATAAGTTACTATTAGCAAGTGGTGCAAATAGTAACACTGAGAAAATCTATGTGACTTTTATGTTGTAAGGACACCATATTCATATTTACTTATCACATATAATATTATTTTTTAAATTTTAGAATTCCCATTATATAAAAACAACTATTGAGTCCAAGCTAGGTACTGGACAGTTTAAAAAGAACTGAAGATGTAAGTATGAAATACTTGAACAATTCAGGCAAGGTGATACACACCTATAATCCCAGCTACAGGGGAGGTTGAGGCAGAAGGAGAGCAAATTCAAGACCAACAGGGGCAAATTAGAGAGAATCTCTCTCAAAATAAACAAAATATGAAGTAATGGTGTTATGGTTTAAATATTCAGTGGCTTCCAAAATCTCATGTGTGAAGCAATGCAAGAAGGTTTAGAGATGTAATGATTCTAATATGAGAGGGTTAATTCAATCATCGAACCTCAGATAGGGATTAACTGAGTTGTAACAGTAGACAGGTAGGGTGTGGTTGGAGGTGGGACCCTAAGGGCATGCCATTGAGGTTTATATTCTGTCTTTGTTGAGAGAGCTCTCACTCTGCTTCCAGGTGCCACGTTCCCAGCTGTTTTCCTTCACCACATAATTCCGCTTGATGTTCAGCCTCACCTTAGGCCCTGAAGAGTGGAATCAGCCATCTATGGACTAAGATCTCAGAAACTGTGAGCCCCTAAATAAATTTTTCCTCCTTTAATTGTTTTTCTCTGGTGTTTTAGCAATGAAAATGTTGACTAAAACAGCTGAGAATGTTGCTCAGTGGTAGAGCATCTCTAGCTTTGATCTCCCCTGTTCTGCAAAAAAGTGAAAAAAAGAAAAAGAAAAAAGTACTGAATAACAAAAGCAATATAGCTCCAACAGAATTTGCAGAAGAGTGAGGAGATTTTGTCTATATGTTTTTGAAAAAAAATTTTGTAGTTGTAGATGGACAGAGTGCCTTCATCTTATTTGTTTATTTTTATATAGTGCTGAGGATCAAACCCAGGGCCTCATGCTTGCTAGGCAAGCACTCTACCACTGAGCTGTAGCCCCAGCCACTATCTCTGTTTTATCTGTGTGTGTGTGTGTGTGTGTGTGTGTGTGTGTGTGTGTCTGTGTGTGTGTGTGTGTATTTGTTTTTATCTCTCTGTATTTATTTTGCTTATATCTATGTTTGTAAAATGCCCTCACAGGCATAAAAGTGGTGTGGCCAAAGCAATTTATGCTTAAGTTCTCCAATTCTCACCACAAAGAATTAGTAAAGTTTTGATATGTTCTATTATCCATATTTGACCATTAAAAAACATTACACTTATATTAAAGCATCATATTGTACCCTATAAATATGTAAAATTATTATTTGTCCATTAAAAATAAAATAAAAGTAATACAATAATTATTAAAAATGATTCCATAAAGTAATCCTGCTTTCTATGAGGCATTACAGTGTGTTTTATATTTAATTAATGTTAAAATCACTCTTCAGCAACCAAATACTCTATCACCAAATAACTTACCTTTGACTAATATGATCTTTTCTTTTATATACCAAAATAAGTCTTATGTTACAGTCACAGAATAGGCTTCCATTATAATCAAGAAAACAAAGATAAAATGAAAATATAAATCTAAATATGGCAAAGGTTATATTGACCAGACACAATGTTGTTGGAAATGCAAACAGTATTTTCCGGGAAAAAAAATATACAGAGTAATGAAGAGCTCAGAGTATTGCCTTCAAAAAGCACCATTCAATTGAATATAAACTATACCACTGAAATGAAATTAAATGCAGCCTTGAATATATTTAAAGATGCTTCATCTTAAATATTATTATATTTTACATTATTTGGAATAAAGTGCTTCCTAACATCACAGTGGTGTGTTGTGGAAGTAAAGGTTTTAAAAATTCATTTATTCAAACTAAATTCCTTTCTGGTTCAAGATACTCCTGTTGATGTCCTATATTGATATAATCATCATCACCAGTTTTCTAATTAATCTTCTACATTACTTGGTAAAATTAATATAGACAAATGAGTATTTTTAAAATCTACATCATGTTTATAGTTACTTTTTCTTCAGATACTGCTCTAATTTTTTTTTAAATTATCTATAGAAGCCTGACAGATATAAGTGAACTATATTGGTTTAAAATGGAACTTTCCTGGTAAAATATTTAGGGAAAAGAAAAAGAAAAAAAATGTACATCATTACAATTTATACAAAAACAGCTACAGGGCAGATTGTGTGCAAGCTTTTAGAATGTTTTAGAACATTCCACCACAGATAATCTCCTCATGTTAGTCTTTTTTCTGATAATGCACTGTATTTCCAAAATAGATGAGAAGAAAACACTGTGGGTGATTTTTTTTCTTTTTTTCTCCTCTGAAATAGCTTTTTATTAAACAGCAAAGCAGAACAGCAAAATACTTTTAAATATTTGTAAATTAGGTCACAAAAGGGATGCAAAATGTTTGTAGTTATTATGTATTCATACAGCTAAAGTCACATATCAAATCTTAACACTAATACATAAGATTATTTCGTGAGTAAAAGTAGCCCAAAGCTAAAACTGTAAGCTGTATTAATGGATCTCTTTTCCTGTTATAGCATCTTAATATTATTTCCAATACTAATTCTTCACCAAATGCAATCTACAAATTTTTAAAAATTCTTGAAGAATGACTAAATCTCTTCAAACTAAATGATTGAATTTATAGAACATTCTGGGAGAATAAGAGATCTAAAATACTAAGCTTAAGATTACCAATTAGTATACATTTAAATTCTACCACAGTGATAAACCTATATAGTAAAGCAAATTCATCTTCAAGAAAACATTCATCTTCAAGTCTCATACACACATGCAGTTCTAATTATACAGTCTCTATAATACATTTTTGCATTTACATAGACTAACATAATACTCAAACTCATGGAAATATCTTGTTATGCAGTTAATTTTGCCTATATCTGCCATTATCTTCATAAATATTCAATGAAGCCACAGACAAAGGTACTATAACTTTTGGACTCTATCCAAGTTTTAAAGGAAAACAGGAAAAAAAAAAAACAGCAGCAATTCAATAAAACAGAAGGAGAATCAATCCCTTACTTTCTTTTGCTTTTTGAGTCAGTTGTTTGAAAAACACTAGAAGCTGAAAAGGGGTTTCCTATACATTGTCCAAGAACTTGATTTTCTGATTTTAGCTTCAGATTTTTTTCTTTAACTGCATCTGTTCTTGCAGAGAGAACTTCAGGCATGTGTTGGAGTTTCAACACTTGATTAATAAATCGTGTATTTTCCTCCAGTTCCACCAAATTTTCAGCATCCACGTCAGCACTCATCATCTTGGGTAACAAACTTTTAGGCATTCAATGCAAAATTCTTGATGAATGATCCTTGTCATCCACTACAGAAATGTTAGTGAATGTGCTGTCCTCCTCTTTTCTGCTGGACCTGTCCATCTTAGGCAATTTGCAGATCTGGACATGGTGGCACATGCCTATCATCCCAATTACTTGGGGGTGATGAAGTAAGATTATTACCCATTTGAAGCCAACCTGGGCAACATAGTGAGACCCTCAAAGGGCTCTTATGAAGAATCAATGAAATAATGTACATCTAGTGCAGAGCTAGCTCAGACTTGGGAACGTTCTTTTGCACAGTTCTATCCTTCTTAAGGATGTTTGCTGGACAATGGTGAGGAGGGTGAGGTAAGGTGCCAGCCGCAGGGCACAAAGTCTACAAAGTCTCTATAGGAATGTGGTGATAACATTTTAAAAATGGTGCTTAACTTAGCAAGAGGCCTGGCATGGATTAACTATCATTCTTAACAACTGGCTTTTCTTGGAGGAGGAGGAAGATACCCAGTCAACAGAGTCTGAGAGAGATCTGGCATACCTGTTGCCCAAGTAGAGGAGGACGGGTTCAACTGAATGGCCAAGACAGTGGTCCTCAGAGGGGCAGCTCCTAACAGGAGATCACATTCTCCTATGAATGACTACATTTTTGCTAACTGGTGACAAAATTTCTAATTGTAATTTAAAACATCCTTTTCTCTTAAAATCAAAATTAATGTACAAAACTGATATTCCTTGTGGAAATATAGGAAAATTGAAATAAGTAAAGTAAGGCGAAACATTCATTATTTCACTAACCATTTGTTTCAACAATAATCTCTTGCTATGTGTCTTATCTGAAATCCTGTGAATCCTGGGATGTAGTTCATTCAGTGTAGAGCACTTCCCTAGTATTCCTGATACTCTGGAATTCAAAGCCCAACACCACAAAAATAAATAAATTAATTAATTAATTAATTAATTAAAAAAGAAAAGACAAAAAGAATTTATTCCAGGAATATAGAGTAAATGAGTATACTGCTTCAGAACACATCCTTCAAATTTGCAATACTTTCCATCTTTACTTAAAAATTAACAATTGACACATTTTTTCCATTATTTCTTATATACGTGACAATAGTGGAGTGCATTACATTCATAATTTTTTTGCATTACAGTTCTTAAGACACATTTAATGACTAAATATATTTATCATATGCTAAATTATTAGATGTTTATATTATTTCTATGTTATGAATATTATTTATTTATTTATTCATTCATTTAGGGTAGGGGATTGAACCCAGAGAGGCATCACCACTGAGCCACATCTCCAATCCTTTATACTATTTATTTTGAGACAAGGTTTCACTAAGTTGCTCAGGGCCTTACTAAATTGCTGAAGCTGGCATCAAACTCATGATCCTCCTGCCTCAACTTCCTGAGTTGCTGAGATTATAGGCATGTTCCATTGTACCTAACTTTATTCATTATAAAATATTATGAATATTTTAATCAAACATTGTAGCTAATCGTTTGGTTAGAAACCCAAGTATACCTTCATGCTGTCTTCTTGAAGGTGGAAAATATGTGGCACAGTCATGTGTACTTTTCCAATTTTTCAAACATATTACACAGTTGATCTTCAATGTGGGTTTAATTTGTTCTTCTTTTCAAATTTAAGCAAAGTCATTAAAATTAAAACTTTTTCATATATTTTATGTCTGTGTGATTTTACATTGTAATTATTTTATAGAAATGCTTTTATGAAAGTTACAGAAAAGCTTATGAAACACATATTATTCTCATTTTATAAAACTAATACAAACAAACTTAAACAATTTTCCCATTATTATGTTATTTTGCAATTAGAAAGTGAGAAAACTGATTTAAATCTAAGAAAGCTTAATCCAGAATCTATATTCTTAGATCTATTGTATGTACTTAAGTACATTTTGAATTATAATTTCATGATATGTTAATATCATGAAAACATTTTATAAGACACAAGCAAGTTAATGTCCAAGACACCAGAAATCAGCAACTTGCCATCAATGCTTGTTTTTCTATACTACATTTTGCATCTAAACTAATTCTACATGTCTGAAACAGAGCAAATATGTTGTCACTAGCAAGCCATGTAATAGATATAAACACCTCTTGGAAGTTTTGTGATCTAAAAGCTTAAAAAAGTTGCTTTAATGAAGGATAGATATTGAACATTGTTTGTAATATCAATAGACTATATTCTCTATTAAGATCAAGTTTTAAGCAAGCATTTCTTCCCTCTTATATGGCATATCTAAGTTATTCTTATATTATTATCTGTTTCCAGGTATTTGTTTGCTACTACATTAGGGGCTACATAATCGTTGGAACTATCCATGCTGATCATTGGGTCCCTAGTATGGAGCAGGCTGCCATGTTTCATTTATTGATTTGATAAAAATTTATTTAGCTTACACTTGGAAACTACCAATAGATTAGCACTGAGAGATATAGGACAGGCAAACCTTCTATACTTGCAGGTCTCATGCATTATTGGAAAGGATACGTTAACTTGTAAGTAGCTGAGCCATCTGAATGTATTCTTGGAATAAATTGCCTTACCAAGTAGGTTGGTATCAACATAGTCAGGATATATTCTGAGTATGGTCAGAGTTTGATGCCCAAATATCCAGATTCAGGTGTTGACCTGATACACGGACTTAGGGCCATTTACCAGGGATTTAGTAGATTCAAGAAAAGCTTCTCTACAGAGTACAGCTTTACCTGTATCATGTTAAGCAGCCTAGGTAAGAAAACCCAGAGGGAACAGTTCACAAGGAGGAAGCAGAAAACATAAAAGCCCTGAAGCAGGAGAGAAACTGAGGTATTTTAGAATTAATGGGGGAAAAAAAAACTAAAAGAGAGTGGAAAGTAATGAACATGCAAGATAGATGAAGAGATTCATGAAACCAAAAGTTGGAATGAAAGCAGAAATAAATTCATTCAGTCACAACAGACTAAGAAATTTATATTCTAACAAAGGTTAAAATCCAATGATATTTTAAGTGGAGAGAACGTTGATACTACCAGATTTACAATTTCAAATACATCACCCTGACTTCCCCAGTTGATTAGAGAGGAGGACATGGTGTTTGTTAAAAAGAACATCCTATAAGAAGGTTCTATGGACAAGGCTGAAGCAAAGGCATTTGAACTAAGTTGGAAATAGTAAAGGTGGCATAAATGAGTCTCTTTGAGATCTTCTTTAAAGTTAGAAATGATAGAATTTTGTGAAGTTTAAAGTGGTTCTTTTGTTCTATATAAATTTTGAGCTCCTTGAAAAAATGGACTATTTTTAAGTTGTCTTTTAATGCCTCATGTCTATAACAGAGCATAACCAAACAAAATGTTCAAAGATTTTTTTTTTAAATGAATGTTTTCTCATAGATAGTAAATGTCAGAACTTATCTGTAATTGAAGCCTCGACTTGACCTCCACATATAAAATCTTAACTTTTTTTTTCATTTCCAAATAATCACATCCACTATTTTATTTCTTTATTTTCTGGTATCAAATCTAATTTAATTCCAATAGAGAAAGTAGAGTAGAATCTATGTTTCAGACATTATGTTTTATGTTGAGAATCAAGGGTGAATAAGTCATATACTCATTTTTTCAAAGAGTTTATAATCCAAAAAGAAAAAAGAAATTGTGAAGTTTAATTGATAGTTACCTTTCCTTTAATATTAAACGTGACATATTTCCAACCAAATTTTTTTGAGAAAAGTTGGGTATTTATTTTTAAACCCTATTTGAAGGTATTAGATAGCTTCCCAAAATGATAGGACCAGCCAAGGTGAAATCCTAGAGAAAAAGAAATCTCAGAAAGAAGAGATGTTACTTTTTCCCTTGAGATATTGATCTATATAAAAAAAAACTGAATTAATATGCTTAGAAGCTAAAAGGAAAAAACTAGCAATATAGATGCTGAGGACTAGAGAAATAAGCCTGTACAGAATTCCTAATGGTTTCATGCATCTGGAGACAAAAATTGAAGTTCAGTGTCAGCCCAGAAAGAGAAAACTGTGATAAACACTCCAAGTTTGTACTGTAATCATGAAGCAATATGCCCTAAGAATAAAAATGAATCAGAACTGGTACACTATCACACCTTCAACACCAGCTACTTGGGAGACTAAGATGGGAGAATCACCTAAGCCCAGCCTCTGCAATTTAGGCAGACTCTGTATCAAACTAAAAAAAGAAAAGTTCTGGGTTTGAGGATCCATAGTGAGACTAAGTCCATCATAGGAACAAAGGGAAAATGCACTTCTGGGCCTTGGCTCATGGCCTGACAGCTCACCCCAGGAGACTTAATGAGTGTCACCTTTGACCAGTTTCAGCTTTGCATGGTTTAAGTTGAGGTGCCCTAACTATGTTCTCTTAAAGAGCTGCAGAATTTTTTCTTTACCACAGGGTAAAATCCTTGGGTTGAGTTTACCTAATGTCAATTACCATTCTATCCCTTCATTCACCCAATCTGCCTAACATCTTCTTATCAGAGCTGTGCCTCACTTTTTAATGGAAACCCCAATAGGAGCCTTCTCTGCATGCTCATCCACCTGACTTTATTTCATTTCCATTGCCATATATCCAAGAGTTCCAGGATCCAACATCAGTAGAGGGCTACTGGATTCAATCCTCAGTATCAAAACAATTTAAGTGAACCAAAAATTGACTTCCCACAAAAGGCTTCCATTGGGACTAAAGGAATATTATTTTGCAACTGAAAATCAATTTAACAAAAATTATCATCTTTTTAGTTTTGGTTTACCCTTTTAGAAAAATTTCTGGAAAAAATATCCACTTGATAAGTCTTCTCTCACATCCTACATGTGTAATATAATTTTGTGCCGCAGTCTGGCTGGGCACAAATCAAGAGCCAAACTTTATTTTTGAACTTCACCAGCAACTCCTCCCGAACGCCACGCAGCTCATCCAGGAACCAGCCACCGGAAATATCTCCTCCGGAAATCCCTCCTCCTGCACTTCCCCAACCAATGGGAACTCTTGGGGAATCCCCAGGAGAACTCCAAAGTAGCCCGAGAACTCAAAAGTAGCGGCCCAGGCGGATAGTAATGCCTCACCTGTCAACCAATACTGTTGGCAAAATGCCAGGGGCCATACCAACTCGGCTGTGGCTCTCAGCAATTTTGCTCTACATCATCATAATGGGTGAATCACCAGCTCTTGTTATGTGCTATTATCATTCAACTGAAGCACCAACACTGTAGACCTTTCTGAATCAAAGCATAGCAACTTAGTAAAGCAATTTACCATTGGCAATAGAAAACATTCCTCAGGGAACTTACTTCACCCAGATAGATAATTATGATGTTAAAATCTGACAAATCCCCTTTGAAGCATATTGGCACTTGGGAATTTCCATTGAAGTTAAATAAAGGAAACCGTTCCAAAGGAATCTTCCATGGAACAGCCAGATCATTAAAATGATGAGCATTTTTTGCAAATGAAACTTTGAAAGAATTCTCACTCCATCATGCTCCTACAGTTACATATGAATGACAGATGGGTAAGAAAAAAATCATAGGGCAGACCTTTGGAAAATGAGCTGGTGATTACCAAGGTCTTTATGATAAAAAGAGGCAAGGGAAAGAACTGTGGTCTCCCCAGTCTCCTCTGCACTTAACACTGGCTCTGAGGCATAATTCTAGCCAAAACACTGAAAGAAGGAAAGAGCTAATAGCATTCTGAGAAGTATTTTTGATTACTGATGAAAAGAGGGGCATAAACAGTTGGTGTAGCCAATGATTTCTCTTATGCCCTCTTCTCGTCATTTGTCATATATATGATGCCTGGAAACACAGAAGCTATTTTACAACTTTATGGTAATGATAGTGAAAAGTTAGAAAATGTTAGGTTTCTTTAATTTATTGTTGATTGCGTAAAACGGTACCTGAAACTGTTCAGTTTCAGAGTTTTTGTTGTTGTGGAAAGATGTCTCTATTTGGTTGCTTCACTGTTATTCAGGTTTTCTGTTGATTGCTGGTATATTCTAGATAACAGGAACAAATTTAAAAAGTGAATCAAAAATTGACTAATATCAATTAGTCCTAGATATATAACAAAATACCCCAAACATTGGTGGCTTGTAAAACAATAATCCTGTTGGTTGGCAATTTGAGCAGGTCTTGCCTGAACTCCTTCTATCAGTGACAGTTGGGCTGAGTTGGTATAACAGGCTGTCAGCAAGGGATGTTGGGTTGGGTTATTTTCAAAAAAAGGACTGTGTAATAGGTAAGCTAAAACGTCTCACACCATGATTTTTAGGTTCCTTACAGAAAAAAAAACCCACAGGATATATTTCTATATATTAGTTTTTCTGTAATATTTTAAAAATGTTAATAGGGAAAAAGGATTTAAACAGTTTAAATATGGTTATTTCAGGGGTCTTATTATATTGAACACAAAATTTGGGCAGTCTAGATAATAAGAGGTTGTTATTCAAATTTTAGAATTTCATACTCAGTACTTGAAGGGAACAACATATTTATAAGAAAGTCAGAACTTCTGGTCTTCTATATTTTTGATGAAAGTTAAATTTCTTATAAAGCAGCTACAAAGACATACCATTGTGAAATAAGAGAATACCTTAAGTGGATATTTAATTACAGGCTAGTTTGGCCTATCAAAAATTCAAAGGTAACAAAGGTAACATCATCAGGAATAGAAATCATATTTCTGAGCATATTACTGAATTAAAGACCTTATGTATTTATCCTGAAAAACATGACCAGAGATAAATTTAATGAAGGAAGTTTTCAAAGTGATTATTACCAGTTTTCTTACAAAAACTATAGGATAATTTAATTATTGTTCATAATAAAGGATTGAGCTTTGAGTGACAATTTTGATAACTTTTCTAAACTGAAAGCTGTGTAATTCACTTCAATTAACTAAAAATTATAGCCCTTAATGATTATCAGGACTCTTGTTAAAATTTTTAGTTCTATTTATATTTTTTCATAGCACTCATCACATATTGATACATATATATATAATGTTATATACATTGTACATATGCATATATGATTCATTGCTTTCAATTTTTCTTTCCTCTATAGGCATATAAGCTCCATACAGAGGGGGAGCTGTTACATATTTTGTGTAGTTTCTCCCATAGTGCTCACAGAAACTTTTTCTCATTATTTGCTGAAATTAGATACCTACTTCTTTGTTTTAACATTTCCTGGAAATATACATTTCTTAGAAATAGCTTATATCTTGAATTATATCCTTCTATTCCTATTCAGTATATTTTAAAATTTTCACCCCCATTCTTTCTGAAATTCCTGTGTCATTTTATTTCTCTGTCTCTTGAAAGAATCTAAATTTCTGAGCTCAGTTATGTTTGACAGTCTCTCCAATTCCATTTCAAAATCTTACAATAAGTAAACAAACAAACAAACATACATCAATATGATGGCCACAGATTCTTTAACAAAGCTTGGAGTTCTTTATATTTGTATTTTAAAAATATTATTATGTAAATAAAACAATGTTGTCAATATTTTCATGCACTAGAGAATTTCTAAGAATATCATTATAGGTCCTACATCTATGTGTTGTTTAATCCTACTGAGTATTAAGCTGGTTTTGTTATATTTCTGGAATGCTGTTTAGGGTTTAAATAACACCATTTTCAAGAGAAAATCACATAGATACGCTAATTCCAGCTGGGTTCTGCCAAAGAGGCAAAGTGTTGTTATGTCTACTTCTATTGTCTGTGCCAAACGCAGTGGCGCCCTTTCAGTAAGCAGAAGATGGTCTTCATATTCATTTATTAAAAATATGAACTTTGCCTTTTCAATAAATAAGACAAATAAACAGCTTTTTTGTATCACTTACCAAAAAATAATATTTTTTCTTAAATAAATTAAGCTAACAAAACAAGACTGTTGGTTACTTGCACTTTGTGAGATCTAGTGCACAGAATATTGGCACTTGTACCCAAAAGAGACCTATAAAATATTTGAATTTTCTGTTTGGTTTTACTTTTATTGTTGTTTTGTTTTACAAACAACAAACTTAAGCAACTGTTAGAATTATTCATTAAAATATTTTTTTAAAGAGAGAGTGAGAGACAGAGAGAGAGAGAGAGAGAGAGAGAGAGAGAGAGAGAGAGAGAATTTTTTAATATTTATTTTTCAGTTTTCGGCGTACACAACATCTTTGTTTGTATGTGGTGCTGAGGATCGAACCTGGGCCGCACGCATGCCAGGCGAGCACGCTACTGCTTGAGCCACATCCACAGCCCCATATTCATTAAAATCTAAGCAACTGTTAGAAATATTTATCAAAACCATATTAGCAGAAATGTGTAAAAGAGGATTAAATTTAATTTTGAGACATGTTAAAGCTCTTCTTTTTAAATATAAATCTATTTCCAAGTAATCAAACTGCATGAAACTTATGTTTTATTAAATATATAATAAAAGTACTCACTGTAAAACAGAAGCCAATTTACTCTTTAAGGGAAAAAATACATTTCTATAAGTCATGGGTATAGTATGAGAATTTGTCAAATGAGATAGAGACTGAAAAAGTGGCCCAAATAAGATAAAAAAAAAAATATTTCTTGCTTGCTAAAAGACCAAGATAATTAACATATTTCTTGTGGCCCTATATCCCTCTCTTTTCTTAGAAATCTGCTTCTAGGATTTTGATGTTGCCTGAATCAGCAGCATCTAGTATGGAGAAAAGGAAAAAAAAAATGGAAAGGGGATCTTCTGTCTCTCAGCTTAGAAAAGACTTAGCTACAAATCTAAGATAGAATTTAAGCTTGGGGTTTGCTAAAGTACATTATATGCTAAATTCACAATCTATGCAGGTCATTAAATAAAAGACTGAGCTGAGGAAGATTCCAAGCAAAAGAGAAGACTTGTCAATATGTTGGACTGGCTCAGTAATCTGATACCAAAATGCCACTGCATTTTCCTTAGAAGAAGAAGAAACTACTTCTTCATTCTGAAATAGGATGTTAGGGAATGATTAAGGAACTCAAAAATAACTTACTTGAGGTCATTATTTTGCAACGGGATGTCAATCTTTTTAGGCCCTATCTATAACATTGAATTTCCAAACTAATGTAAAGGTTTAGCCTGTCTTAAACAGACAAGTATAAAATCTAAACTGTGGTAGAATGTGTACACCAAAATACTGTAAGACTTTTATGCAACAAAATATGAACTCATATAGAAATTGATACTCATGGTACTGAATTTAGGAGTAAAAAAAACACATATTTTCATATCAGACTTAAAAAACTAATGGAGCTCATTTGTTTAGTAGCAAATCTGTAGTGGTAGGTCACTCAGCAAATGGTAGGTCTGCTTTTTAGTCAGCGGATTGAAACTAGCATTTAATTGCACCCTACTCCAAGTTGAGATGCAAAATATTCCTTAATAAAATGTACATAATATAAAGTGTTAAGAAGATACAAAAACTGGAGAAGTGCTTAATAAACCACCGAGTCCTCAAAACTGTGTCTACTGAAAGGGTTTAAAGAACAGTTTATCCACCATCACTGAGATATGGACTGGTGAGCAAAGCATGAGCATCTTTGAAATGTGCTTGTGGAATAGTAATTTGCAAAGTACGGATGATAATAGCAGATGGGATTTTTTTCCATTGAATTGATTCCTTAACTTCATTGGAAGTGGTGGGATCTCACAAGGTCAGAGAGAAAGTGGTAGCAATTAATTGCCAGAATCAAGGGAATGGTGATGACATAATCTACATGAATGGTGGAACTCAGAACAGTGAGCACATAGGATCTCTGGTTAATTTAGATTATAAAAGAATTTCTAGGACTTAAATATAACACCATCTGTCTTAACTGGGATTACTTAAAACCCAAAACTGAGATTAAAGTGTAGGTTTTAATTCTTTATCATTGAATGCAACTCCCGAGAAACAAAACTAGAGGTGAAACACAAGGTAAAGATGTCCATTTTGCTACTTTCATTCAGTATTCTGTTACTGTTCAGTATGTGCTGGCCAATGAAATGCTGAAGACAAAGAACAGATATAAGGATCAAAAATAATCTTTCATTATTTATGTAAGGAAGAAAATACATAAAATAGAAGCAGTCCAAATCCAAGATCTAGGGCACCTGAATGATGAAAAATCATTCCATGCAAGTGAAGAGTAATTGCAAAGAGAGCCATTGATGAAGCATATCAAACCTGCTGATAGTTCAAAAATATTAAAGATTTTAGCAAAGTAAAGGTAAAAAAATATAAACTTGGAATTATTAATTTTGGCATGGTGGGACAAAGTCTGAACAGAAGATATTTTAAAAAAAGGGAAAAAAACAATGAGGACAGCAAGAATAAGGTAAGCATTTAATGCATTGTTAAATACAGATCCATTTGTCCTGATAAAACTCTGTATCAGTTGGAGCAACAGATACAATTTATCTCAGCTAAAGGAGATAGATGGATCGTCCCTGATACAATATATAATTCATGTAATGAGTTTTCCTTCACAGGGAATAAAATAAACATGGCAAAAACAGGAGAGAGAGGGTTCAGACACAGGTTTGTTTTGTGTATTTGCAGATGGCAGTTTTGTATTTTGGTGAAGATGAAACTGCAAGGAGGAAAAATTACACTTACATGACAAAGAGAGCAGAATCCTGGGGATATTTTAGATTCAAACTATAGAAATAAATAAACTAAAGCTTTTTATATCAGTGTAAAGTAGGTTTATCTAATGTAGCTAATAACATTTAATTAATGTGGTGGAACTTGTGATTATCCATGCCACAATTAAAACCAAATTTGTACTATAAGGGAAATCACACTATCTATAGTTTGAAAAAATATAGTAATCTATTATTTGTCATAAAAATAATACTAGATATAATATTATACTATGTTGTACTTTTGTGACAAATGATAAATTTGTCACAATATATTTTTTAAACACATCATCTCACAATGACAAAAAGAAGGAAAATACAGCCACGAATATGTGAAATTTACATAAGTAATGCTGGTAGAAAATGTTTAAAAAAAGGAATCTTCAAAATAATATTTAATCACACTAATGAGCAAAAATATTTTAAATAAAGTAGGATATTTTCATATTTAATTAGCAATAATGCTTTATATAAATTGCTTTACAGGATAGGTGGGTCTCAAAGAAATCTCTACAGTTCTCAATTGGAAATTAAACCCAGGAGAAAAGTTCTTAAATTTATGAATGTCACTCATAATTTTTGATCCAGTAAACTTCCATAATTCCTGTTATAGGAAATTCTCTATAGTACTCCTTAAAATTATGAAAAATTAAAATTGTTAAAATAAGAAATGGGTTACATATTTGTATATCAATATATTGGAATATTCTGCAGTTTAAGGACATGGAAAATGCAGCTAGTTGTGAAATTTATAAAATATTATTGACTGAATTGGTAATATGATACAAAATATATTCCTTTCAACTATCTTTTGTCTGGATTAATGCATAGATTGATAAATGGAAGGTAAAAAGCACGAAAGAAATAGAAAGAAGGAAAGAAACAAGATTTATAAAATGTATATCAAAGTGAAAGAATTAGAAATGGATTATAAATTAAATTTTTCTTATAATATTTCAAGTATAATATGTTAATATCAATATTATTTATAGGAAGTATTTGCATGATACAATTATTTATATAATATAGAAGGTATCAAATCACTTCAAAGATGAAGTAAATATCTGCTAGTGACATTCACTTTAGTTTTTAGTGATGCCATTCACCTTTACAACATTTTTTTTTCCGTGTGTCAAGCACTTCAAGGCATATCATTGCATCGAAAAAATATTTTTTAATACAACTCAGTTCATATAATCTAGATAAAAACATTTAATATTCTGTGATGTTAGTAATAGACGGTATTGCAATTTGAGACTTAAATTGACCTTTTTACATTTCAGTTGGGGTGAAATTTTCTAATCAAGAACATCTATACTTCATTCCATTTGCCTCACAGTGCAGTTATTAAGATGTTAATAATCTCTGAACTATTTGTCTAAGAGCAAATCTTTGTATCTGTATGCGTTCTAATAGACTTTGTGTTTGGGCCATCTGACTTTGTCCACAATCTCTATACACATTTGGTTAGTGAATACTGGTGTATTGTCCCCTGAGCACTCAATAAAAACAATCTATGAAGCATTTCTGAGTTGTGGTTTAGCATGTGCATCCTGTTGTTTATATTTAGTTTCAGGCAAACATGTTTTATATATAAAGCAAGCACACAAAGAATGAGACTGAGACTACAACAAAGTAATAAGAGAAAATTCTAGTTTAGAAATAAAAATACATTTTTGCAGATGGTCCAAGGGTCCTTCAATGGAAAGGTCAGAGGAGATAAAATGATTATTAGATCTGTATATAACTCTTTTTTTTATTAGTTACACATGACAGTACAATGATCTTGACATATCATACATTTGAATCAAATGGGGTATAATTTCTCATTTTTCTGAGTGTACAGGTTGCAGAATCACATTGGTTATACTGTCATGTATATACATACAGCAATACTACTGTCTATTTTACTCTTATAGTGCTATAAGTGCATAATTCTCTTTGCATTCTACTAGTATGTTTCAGAAAAAAAATCAGAGCTAAGAAACAGAACAGAGATGGTTCATGATTAGAGACAGAATCAGAAATAAAGGTATTCAGAATAAATACCTGTGGACAAATACCATGAAATGATACTCTATGAAAATGATTTTAAGATGTTTGCCTATGCGGTAAAGCTTGCCTGCAATGCAGGAATATGCTCATGAGGCTGAGGCCAGAGAATTGAAAGTTCAAGGCCAGCCTCAGTAACTTAGTGAGGCCCTAGGGAAGTCACTGGGTACTGAGACCCTGTCTCAAAATTTAAAATAATAATAATAATAATAATAATAATAATAATAGGCTGAGAGTGTTGCACAGTGGTTAAGTGCCCCTGGGTTCAATTCCTGGTACAAAAAAAAATCTTGTAATTGTATAAAGTTGATTTTATGTGTATTTGTGGATGGTGCACATGCTCTTTCAATGTTACAATGTAATTAGAAAGACATCTCTGTTTTCACTGAGATTAGGTGCGTCTTTAAAAAAGAGAAAAAGAAAAAGGAGGGGAGACAAAAGAAAAAGAAAACCTCGAAATTTTGTTTCATATTTTGAAGAACCTGTTATTAACTTGCAGTTACCCATCCTATTTTGCATTTTAAATTTATTTGAAAATGAAATGGGCAAAATAAATCACTGAAATAATTAAATAGTATTTAACTGGTTATTGCACATTTTCCCTAACTATAATAAACTAAGCTCCATAGGTTGAATTAACGCTCCTTTTGCGGAAAAAGAAGTAAGAATGAGGCTTAAAAATACAGATTGAAAGCCTGGTGTTTGACAGTCCCATCATTCTAAAGGATTGTTTTATGATGTGCCTATAATTAATAATAGTTCTTTGGAGGCTCATAACCCTTTTTGTGATTTACCATGGTATCCCTCACAACACCTGTGCATGATATTAATTAAGAACTAGGGAGACAGTGTTATAAAAATGAAGAATTTTCTTAGTCATGGGGTTAAAAAAAAAATCACTAGATAGGTTCTTTGTTCATCAAACTTTAGTCATGCTCCAATCACTCGTTCCAAGGTTAGAGTTCTATATCTCTATGGCTTGAGGCAATAGAGCAGCAGACAAATAAAGCTTGCAGTTCAATAGTCAACTTAAATATATAACCATGCATTTCTTTGCACTCGGATTAAATGTGCCTAGAGGCCTGAATGTGGTGTGCATCCTTTCAAGCACAAATCTGAAGTACAACATAGTGCAACCAAGGTGCCACCTACCTATTAATCTACTAAGTAGTCCATTAATTTCTGTCACTTCACATTAATGAAGTTTTTATATTCCTCATGCATTTAACCATACTGATTTACAGATGGATTTGCAGATGGATTAAATATTTCTTCTTTAATTCTCAGAAAGCTTTCCTACTGAGAATTTTATAAATTAATAGTGTTTTCTGCTCATACAACCCCATAAAATGTGATTTTGCTTGATAGATCATTACATAGAAAAAGAATAACAGTTTACAGATTCTAGCTTCCACTATTTAAGAATTTTTTTAAAAAAACTAAAAGAGGGAGTCATTTAGAATAAAGAGTATGCAATAAATGTAGGTTATTTATTAATATTGACTCTGCTGTTATATTCTTCTGGGCATTTAAATATATTAATTTTCTAGACTGGAGATTTAAATTCTTATATTCTATGTTTCTTTTAAAATTTTCAAAACCAAAATATTATTTTGTAACAATTAAATAAAAGTAAAATGTATAAACACAGAAATAGTTTCTCTCTAATTTCTCATATCTAAGGTAATTGTTGCTACCAATCAGATAATTTTCTGCTACACACACACATGCACACACAAACACACACATATATATATATATACAAAAATAAAATATTAATTTAGCATACATAATTGGATAAAATAAGCCATATTTGCTTTTTAACTAAAATAGGATCAAAATACAATGACTTTGGCAATTAATATATCAAACTTGTTTATTTTAATGGCAGCATAATATTTTATAGTTATTATTCATAGAATTTGGATTGGTTTATGTGGAGATTTATAACAATGATACAAAGTGAACCATATGTTTATATATCTGTGTACATACATATTCACATTTATTTTTGTTATGAGTTAGATTAACTAAGTAGCAATTGATTGGTTAAAAGTACACACATTTTTAATAAGTACTTTTAATTAGTTTTTATTTTTATTTATTTATTTTTGTACTGGGGATCGAACCCAGGGGCACTTAACCAATGAGACCCACCTCTAGCCCTTTTTAGGAGGGATTGAACTCAAGAGCCCTCAACCATTGAGCCACATCCCCAGCCCTATTTTGTATTTTATTTTGAGACAAGGTGTTATAGTTTGGATATGAGATGTCCCCCAAAAGCTCACGTGTGAGAAAATGCAAGAAGACTCAAAGGATAAATGATTGGATTGTGAGAGTCTTAACCCAATCAGTTAATTAATCCCTGATGGAATTAACTGAGTGGGAACTAGAGGCAAGTAGGGTGTGGCTGGGGGAAGTGGTTAATTGGGGGCATGGATATGGGGGTATATATTTTGTATCTAGAGCTAGAGTCTCTCTCTCTCTCTGCTTCTTGATCACCATGACGGGAGCTGCTTTCCTCTGTTGCCTTCTCCCACTATGATATTCTGCCTCACCTCAAGCCCCAAGGAATAAAGACAACCTTCTCTGGACTAAGGTGTCTGAAACTGTGAACTCTCAAACAAACTCTCCCTCCCCCTACAGTTGTGCTGGTCAGATCCTTTAGTCACAGCAGGGAAAAACCTGACTAAAACACTAAAGCTTAGCATCTTGCTTTTACCAGCTTTGAACTTGCAATCTTCCTGCCTCAGGCTCTTAAACTGCTAGGATTACAGGCACGAACTACTGTGCCCAGGCTCAAATAGTTTTTAAATGTACTGAAGAAACTTACATTTCCCACTATTTCTTGGGAAAATTCATTTATTCCATACATTAGAAAATTGGAAATATAAGTTATTTTTCTATACTACTTAAGAAGTTGAAACAGTTATCACAGCATGGGATTTCTTCTGGTTAAATGTTGAGGGCCACAGCCAGAAGGGAGTGGTTGAGAGGTGACACCAGCGAGCCATTGAGATGATGATGGTTATGTTAAGCTGTATATTCAGTAGTATATGGACCCCTGCTGTCCGGCAATAGGGTGGCTCCAGGGTGGCCTGCTACTTTGGAGTTCCCTTTGAGTTCTCTGGGGGTCCCAGTGGGGTAGAGGTGGAGCCGGGGGAGAGCTGAGAGAGTTCACGAAGAGTGTATGTGGAGTGCTGGTGGAGTTTGGGCAATAAAGTTTCCTGTTTGAACATACAAGTGTTTTGTGGTGGCTTGGTGATTTGTGCCCAGCCAGACTGCGGCAGTTAAAATTAAGAACAAATTTAAGAAAAAACTATAATGTTTAGTAAAGTAAATTCTACATGTTATAAAGATTTTTCCATACAATCTAAATTTTACCCAAACTTTGAGAATTTTACACTATACTAATTTTAGAGGAAAATGAAAGAGGCTGAAGTACAGTAATTATAATCACTTTCAACTAGGGATTCTGAAAAGCAGGGTGTAAATTGTATCTCACTAGGCTCATCTTAACTGAAGAAATGGGAACAAAATGTTGACCTCTATATACTATTAATCTAATAGCAGATTTATCATTAACAAGTATAGAAAAATGTTTGGAAGAGAGAACTAAAAATTTACACATTTTAGCATAGAAGCCTCTTGGCGAATTTAAATAGAATAATGCCATCAGAAGCTTTGTTGGTGCTCATTCTTTTACAGATATTATTCCCGTGGAGAACTTCTAATAATTTTCCTTTAAAATGCTACCAGAGTGCTTCTCAGTTATAATAAAGAGTAGCTTGATTATAATTATAGAAGTTTGGGCAGAAAATTTTAATACAGAGGTCATCTAATGTATAATTGGAAGATAATTGTATTTGACATTACATTGAAGTCAATAAGGATAATTATTGTCATTAAAATGACATTAAAACCTCACAACTTTAAAGGCACAAATTTTCAAACTTGAATATTTTGAATGACTTTTCTTGTAACTTAAATGCAATTAGTTATTTTCTTTTAAAATTAGTATATCTAGAGGCTGGGATTGTAACTCAGTGGTAGAGTGGTTGCCTCACCTGTTGGGTTCAATCCTCAGCACTACATTTAAAAAATAATAAAATAAAATAAAGATATTGTGTCCATCTACAACTAAAAATTTCAAATAAATAAGTAAATAAATAAATAAATAAATAAATAAATAAAATTAGTGTATCTAAGCTGGGTATGGTGACACAAGTCTGTAATCCCAGTGGCTCTGGAAGCTGAGGCAGGAGGATCCCTAGTTCAAAGTCAGCCTCAGCAAAATTGATGTGCTAAGCAACTCAGTGAGACCCTGTCTCTAAATAAAATACAAAATAGGGCTGGGGATGTGGCTCAGTGATTGAGTGCCCCTGAATTCAATTCCTAGTACCAAACAAAAAAAAAAATAGTATCATATAAATCTCTCAGGATACTAAAAGTATAGACATATACTTAACAACAATAAAATTTCATTTTATGAAATTTCATGTTGAGAGAAACATAATCGTAATTAGGATCCAAATTTCTTTTTTTATGTTTTTTAACTAAAACTTAAATGAAATGCAGTAGCTTGTATCTTGCTAATATTCATGGATACTGTTATGAGCATTTTTAAGGCAATAAAATGTTTTGATTATTTAAACACAATTAAATCTTTTCCTTTCATATGTTTCAGTCAATATAAAACCCTATCTCTTCACACAATGAGTATATCTTTAAAGTAAAAAAAAAATGAACTGAAAAGACATTAAAAGGTAAGATAATGATACTTCTAGGTATAATATTTACTTGAGAAAGATGTTCATCACAGATCCAAATTGAAATAACCAGAATACTCCAGAATACTGCTACAAATGTGGGGGAAGGAGCAAAGATTGAGTTGATTTTAAAATGTTAAGAAATACATCATTCAGAGTCTAGTATCTTCAGACAAATTTCTAGTAAAAAGGGAGATAGAACCATAATAAAGGATGCATTGAAAATTGAATCATTCTTTTTCATTCCAAGAAAGTGATTCAATGTCAGAAGAAATAGGCTTGAGTTAGTGTATAACCCTTCTAAGCAATTTAGAAGGACCCACACTTAAATCAGAATAGGAACTCTGTGAAAGCTTTTGAACATATCAGTTGGAATGATTTTCAATGACTTGTAAGGATGTTATTGACATATTTCTGAGTACAAAATAGAAGCAGCACAATCTTCAGAAGGATTGCTGTTCTAGAAGTTAAAATGCCTGAATTAAAATTCTTGGTCTGTCATTTGCTTTTTAATTATTCAAAGCCTCAATTTCCTCATCTGAAAAAAAGAATGATTACCTTATACAATTTTAGCCATGCTGTTTTGATAATAAAACACCAAATAATCTGAAATTTTCGAAGTTACCCAACAAATTATATTATGAAAATGTAAGTTATAATTTCTAAAATATATAAATATGTAATGAACTTTCATTAGAAATTTGATAGAAAGATATTGCTCAGGTATAATTTTCTTTCACTTTTCCAAATAAAATATTGTGTTTCACTAAATAAAGGAATCATCTTAAATTAATAATTTAAGCTTCCATCTTAGGAAACTAGAAAAATAAAAATAAAATAAATTCAAAACTAAGCAGAAGAAATAATACAAATTAGAACCGTAATAAATGAAATTGAAAATAGAAATAAAACAGATACAATCAACAAAATCAAAAGCTGACTCTCAAAGAATGAGTAAAATCAATACAATTCTAATCATGCTAAAATAAGAGGAAGATACAAATTAAAAATGAATTAGAATACATCACTACAGATTCCATAGACATTAAAAAGATAATGAAGGAAGATTATAAACAATTTTATGCCCACAAAATTCGATTTGAACCAATTCTTTGAATGACATAATTATGTTGTCTAAAATCCACTGAAGAAGAAATAGACATAATGAATAGGCATATATATATATATATATATATATATATATATATATATATTAAAAGAAACAAAGTCAGTAGTAAATAACATTTCAAAATTGAAACACCAAGCACACGTGGGTTCCCTGGTAAAAATCTTCTAAACAATTAAAAAAAATTAGACAGATTCTCTATAATTCTTCCAGCAGATAAAAACAGAAGGAATATTTCCTAGATTATTCTATGAAAAAAAAACAAATACCCTCATATCGTAATTAACAACACCATATAAGAAAGGAAAACTACAAACCAATATTTCTTATGAATATGCAAACTTGTGTGAAAGTTAGCAGTATATAATAACTCTTATTACTTTCCATTTAATTTTGCTGCAAACATAAACTGCTCTTTAAACAAAGTTTATTACTTTAAAAATAGCATTTTAATAAATGATACTGGCTGTATTGACCCAGCCTTGATTCCCTGCAATTTCACTGTCCTTCAGTGTTTTTTTTTAATTTTTTTAAGACAGAGAGAGAATTTTTTTTAATATTTATTTTTTAGTTCTCGGCAGACACCACATTGAGGATTGAACCTGGGCCACACGCATGCCAGGCGAGTGCACTACCACTTGAGCCACATCCCCAGCCCTCCTTCAGTGTTTTAATTCCCAAAGGCATGCCTCCAATTACCCACTTCCTCCAGCCCCTCCTACCTATCTACTATTACTAACAGGTAATACATATCAATGAATTAATCTATTGATTAAGTTACAAATATCACAAATCGAACTATGACCCCTCTGAACAATTCTTCCATTCTCTCACACATGAGTTTTTGGGTGACACTTCATATTTAAACCATAACATTCAGGCCTGACCTCCAGAAGCTCATGAGCGTTGCACAATAAAAAATATATTCAGGGGCTGGGGATGTGGCTCAAGCGGTAGCACGCTCGCCTGGCATGCGTGCGGCCCGGTTCGATCCTCAGCACCACATACCAACATAGATGTTGTGTCCGCCGAGAACTAAGGAAAAAATAAATAAATGTTAAAATTCTCTCTCTCTCTCTCTCTCTGTCCCCCCTCTCTCTCACTCTCTCTTTAAAAAAAAAGAAAAAGAAATCAGTTCTTTTGAAGACCTATTAAAATAACTTCATAACTATCTTACTCTTTAAAAAAAAAAAATATATATATATATATATTCAGTCCATTTTTTAAGAATTTCCTTCCTTTTAACAGTTCCAGCATTACCTTATATCCAAGACAAAAATCTCATTTGAGACTCAAGGCAAACTCATGGATGTCTTTCCCGGTAGACAGCAAAAATAGTTACCTATGTACAACATATAATGGCAGAGTAAATATTTTCATTTCACAAGTGAGAAATAGGCATAGACAGAAGGATAGGACTGAAGCAAGACTGAAATCCAACTAAGCAAACAAGTTTTGTAGCTTCACCTCCAACACTGGAGCACATAGTATCATGATGTTCTCAACAAAGGGCTTGTATCAATCATTAGGCCTCATTGGAGTTGCAGCCCACATGACCTCTCTCTTGTTTCTGCTTGATTCCTGCAGCTTTCCTTAGCAGGTGTTCAACATTGCTGGCATCTATTCATCTCAGGATGTCGCCACTGCAGCTTTAGCTTCCTTCTCATATCTTCACGTGTCATGGGCAGCCTGCAGGAACTCTGACCCTATTTCACATTGACTAGCTTCCCCGGCCTTCCTTTGAAATCTCAGTGGAAGCCTCCATGACCCCTTAACTCCAGCATTATGCATTCCTCCAGAACCAGGATGAGGTAGTTGATACCAAGCCCTGCCACCATTTTGAGTACTTGCCAAGCTTCTGGGGATTATTGTTGAAGCAGCACAGGTAAGCACGGTGAAAAAAACTTCTTAAGCACCACTATGCAACCAGGTTACCCCCAGGTTACCTTTTCAAGGAAATTTCATTTTTACACGATTGTTACTGAGATGGATATGTCTTTGCAAATTCATGAGAAACCCTCAAGCCAGCTTTCTTCTTCCTGATAAAGTACTTTGTATCTTCTTTGTAACTATAATCTCCTTAACAATCATATATTCCCAGCCTCAGTTTTATTTCCACTTTTCTGGTTGAACTTTAAGTTTTTCAAATATTTCTGCTGTGCTTTCTCTTCCTGATCGTGGCTAAATGCTGACAATATCCATGCCACTACCTGAATGCTTTGATGCCTCAAAATTTCCACCACCAGAGTACTGAATCTATCACCTTTAAATTCAGCTTCACAAAAGGTCTCGAGATCTGAGAAAATGTAGGTAACTTTTTAACCAGAATGTAATATGAATGGCCTCTAGCCCAATTTCCAATAGTCTTCCTCCTCTGAAATCTCATAAGCTCAACCTTTACTCTCCACAATCTCATTGGCATTTTGTTCTTCTGAACTCCCTCCAGAATTGACCATGAAGTTCTGCTTCTAACAATCTAAATGTTTACCAGATTGCATATCTAAACTTTTCAAAATTCCTCCCTCCACAAACCAGTTCTAAAGGCTTCTGAACTACATGGTCAAATTAGTCACAGGAGTAGACCGACTTCCCAGTGCTAACTTCTACCTTAGTTAGCCTTTTCATTGCGGTGACCAAAAGATTTGATGAGAATAACATAGAGGAGGGAAAGTTTATTTTGGCTCACAGTTTCAGAAATTCAAATTATGGTCAGTTAACTCCATAACTGTGGTGGCAAGGTAAGACAGAACATCAGGTTTATTCATGTGCAAGATAATCTTAGCTCTTCTTTTTGTTACAGTAACAATGGTGTAAGTATTTGAAGGATACTTATTTAAAATGAAAACAGAAATTCTGGCAAGCACAGTGAATATTTTGAAGAAATATCATTGGACAAACTTTTCCCAAAAAACATGACATGAAATCAGATGATGTAAAGCTGCATCATAGATAAATTTTCATGATTGACACTCAGGAGTTGAGGAATTTTTTAAGACCTGCCATTTGTTATGAACAACAAATGTCAAATGTCATTGGTGATCATCTAACCAAGCCTGTCTCAAGTAACTTAAGGTCTTTCAAACTTTTGAATTCAGTACTTACGTCTTTATTTCTCCAGGAAAACAGATAAATAGAACAGAATGAATAGGAAAAGAAAATGGGAAGTAAATATTGGCTAAATTCCTGTAAAATGTTGTGGCAACATTTAAAGTTTGATATCTCATTTATTCAAATATAAACTGTCTCTAACATCAGATTTTATTAGATGTTAACATTTATTAGACAAGTTGGTCTGTAACTATAACACATTGATTTAAATTGAACTGATGTAAACCAAAACCCTACTTTGGCTTTGAGAACCGCTTTTCATTACTTAACCACCTGTTTCATTATAGTTAAATCTATTTGTAGTATTTTATTAAACAAACTGGACTTGGTGAAGTAAAATCATGGCCTAGCTTTATTTATCCTGTGATAGATATTTCATTTTTCTCTTAATGCTATGTTTGCAAGACCAAATATTCTTTTATTTTCCATTTAGGCAATTAAAAATATCTTTATTTAAGGTAATAGAGAGTAAAGGGTAATATAAAACAATAACGAGTTCTCACTAGGTTTAAATATTCATCCATGTTCCTTAACTAGACTTAGAATCTTAACTTGAAAAGGACAGATATTGTCTTTTTCTTCCCTTTTTGCTCTCTCTCCTATTACCTCCACTCAGACTATAAGCAGAAATAAGGGAAATAAAAACTCTTAATTGAAGTTTGAATCTGTAGTCTGAATGTAGAGGAATTGGAACACTAAAATTTCTCATGTGTGTGTGCGTGTTTATGTACACACACACACACACACACACACACACACAAACACATACACATGCACACCAGACTCCTGCTTATTTTTAAAATAAAGAGGATGAAAGATTGAAGGATTACACCTCTGTCTCTTCCATCTGGCATGCAATCCTTGGTTATGTGTTTGATTTAATGACTTTGCCAAGACCTCACTACACATTATGTTTCTGATACATTCCTGGTGTTTGAAGTTACAGGAGAAAATAACTTTTCTACATGGCTTTCATCCTCAGCCTTTATATTCTTTGCTTGTTTCCAGATCCAACATTTTAAAACTCCTTGGTAGAAAAGATTAGTCTCAGCAGGTCTGTTTCAGTTTGAAAGACTCAACAAACTTTGGTTTTTCTCCAGTTTTAATTAATTTGACTAAGGTGTGATATTAGTTCTCTCATTCTTGAAGCACTCTTAAATTATCCGTTGAATAGAATCAAAATTGTGTCTTCAACAGAGTTTGATTCTTCTGCTGACAACACTTAAAAAGGTATTATATTTTCTGTTTCCTCTACACATATTATAAAGAATACATGGACATCAAAAATATAGTTATTTTGTTGGTTTGTTTTGCCATAAAATATTATTTATATTTATTTTTCTTTCCATGGAGTTTAATTGATAAATGATATTGCAAAGAAAAACTTGGAACAGAAGAATAAAAATGTCACAAATTTCACAAACTTTTTGATTGCTTCAGCATCATTCAGGAATTCTGCATTAACACAATATGTTTAATGGAAAGAACATAGGTTTTGAAATTGAAAAGTTTCTAATCCCAGTTCAATAGCTTTTTGGCTTTTTTATTGGCGGGGGGGGAGTATCATTCCTCTCAAGTCTTAATTTCTAATTAGTAAACAACCTACATTTTAGAGCTCTTATGCATATTGGATAAAGTTGCTTATGGCCAAGTAAGTGACTGTAGCACCCATGTACAACAAGACCACCTTCATTTACATATCCTTCCATGGTTCATGGAAATCCTGTACAGTCTTCTGTCTCCAATGCTTCCACAGAGCAAAGTGCTTCTGAAGAGCACCTCTTTATTCCAGTCTTGGCCATAGTTCCTAATCACAGTACTCACACTCCATTTATCAGTGACTGATGGTCTAGGAAATGAGCCAGTGTTGAATATAGAATAGGAGACAATCCATAGAGGAATCAGGACAAATTTCTTTTCACTAAAAGTGAAATTCAATAATAACATTATCTTAACAGATATATTTTAATTTTTGGATATAATGCCTAGAGCAACTATAGTTATCTTGCTATAAGCCTATGGATAAAACCAACCTAAGATGGTAGAAAGATGAAGGGATCTTTCCTATCATAGATCATGTGATTAGGCATTGTTGGAACCACAGAAACTGTGGACTTCTGTAATGAGGACAATACAATTTCCTTTAGTTTAAGTAGAATAATCATTTACTTTTACAAACAAAACCAGTCTAATCAATACAGTGATGACGATGGTGTATAACATATTCTAAGTGTATTTCCCTTATCCACCTGTTTTGTCTCTAGTTTTATAAATTATATATGAAATTATTCAACTTGATTCTTACTTAAATGCTATGTGCAAAAAAAAAAAGAAAAACAACAATTTATTGAACTTCTTAACTTATTTAATCTACAGGAGAAATTTACAGTCAGTGATAATTATCTGCCAATTTAATCCTCATTTTAAAAATAAAAAGTAACACATCAGAATATTAGCACATGGTAGACATTAGACAGTTATTAGCATAATTATATATCTTAAAGTGTAGAAATGAGAGGAGAAACCACTTTATCTTGTCCTTTAAACTCTTTTATGTTTTCTGTTCAGATCATCTTGTAAAAATGTTTTGCATAAGTGGTGGTAGTTAAAACTGAAAATTGAATTCATCACTGTTTTTAAAGTAAATAGAACATGTAAAATAAATAAAATAATAAAAATGTGCATTTAATTATTACAATATTAAAAAGTTAAAAGAGATATGTAAAAGCTAAGAGGGAATGGGTACATCTGCTACCTTCATTTTCCACCCAGAAAATGAACTCAAAGAGTTAATTCACTTTGTGTACAGTGAACTGGATAATTACAACCTGAGTTGTTTCCATGAGTGGAAAACAATTCAGGAGCAGAAATTTGACTATAGGTGACAGTGCAAAGGCTTTCCTTTAATTAATTGGAAACATTCAGAAAAGAATAACAACAGAAACAGTTTTAAAAAAAAAATCTCCAAAGGAAGGAAGCCCTTGACAGAGAGGAAAATTCACTTGCATGGATTTTTGACAACCCAATGCCTGAATAGTTCCTAGGAAGGAGTTATTTTCTACTTTGTTAAGAAAAACAGGTTAAATTACAAAAGAACATTCCCATTAAGAAGTGGGAATAAGAAATAGATTTGGATAAATTGACGACAATTAAGGACTTTATCCTTATTTGAGTTCTTTTAGCAATTACTGTCTGAACTATATTTATGGCATTTATTTTTAATTGTGTCCCTATGCATTTTTTGTGTACCTCTTTTATCAGCCCTAGTGCACTGTAATTTCATATAGCCAAGATATAGTCCCCATTCTTGCCTTTCCTATCATTTTTCTTGGCATAGAAGAAAGATTCATTAATAATAGGCTTTTAATAAATTTCTTAGATGAGTAAAAAATAAAATAGAACTATAATATACAATTTGGTGACTTTCATTACAATTTGTTTATAACTTGTTTCTTCTGTGCTTATGTTGACATATTTTGTAAGAAAAATATTGGTAACTGGAAAATCATTCCAAAAACTTACACTTCCCATTTAAAACTATAAATAACCACTCAAATTACAAGTTTTCTGAAAGCCACTACCTATTAGAACCACACCCTATTTCCTGGTAAATTTTAAAGAAGAAATAACTTCTAATGTATTGAATTAGATCCCCAAAGTAGTTGCCAATCATTTCCACTTGGGACTTATGTGTAAGTCTGGGTCCATTTCTAGTAGACACGGGAAGCTTGCGATTGAGGATCTTAGACATAACTTAATGACTGTACCATGCAGAATGCTCAGGGATTGTTGGGAATGCAGAATGTTGTTCTCCATTTCTTTTTTACTCTGACTTGTTCATACTTGCTTGAGTAACCTATATTTGCTCTTCAATCTGAGTTGAAATTTTTAAACTTTGTATCATCATTAGGACATAAAATTATAAGACAAATTTTTAAAAAAAGAAAGTATGCTGCTTGATAAACTTAATCATATCTGCATTCCCATTTACAAGATCCCAGGGGTGAGGTCATAGAGATTTTGATTGAAGTCTTTGTTATTCTTACCAAAACTATTACATTAAATTTTAAACATATAGAAAATTTGGTTTCAAAAATGCTTGGTAAATTATATCAAATATTTATACATATTAAGACTAATCATTTACAAGATCTTTTAACATTAGAAAAAAATATATTTCCCTCTTTGTTTAGTAAGGCAAGCTAGTAGTATTATCATGCCTAAAACAGAAAAAGACAATAGAATAAAAGTATAGAGAAAAATTATTATGAATATAAGTGCAAAGATCCTCAACAAATCCTAGAAAATTTATTTCAATATCACATGAAAAGGATTATATATCATGATCAAACTGTTTTCATCCCAGAAATGAAAGCTGTTTTGATGTCAAAATATACATTAATGTAATATACCATATTAATTAAATAAATAACAACATACAACCATCAAATATATACAGAGCAGGCATTTTACAAAGCAAAAAAAAATTCAAGCAGATTAACAATGGAATTTCCTAAATATGATAAAAAAAATTATAAATAAAATCCATAGCTAATATCACATTTGGTAAAAGGCTCAATACTTTCTCTTTGTCATGAGAAACAAAACAGGAATATTTACTTTCATCACTTCTATTTGACACTGTATTAAAGATACTAATGAGATCATCGGTCAATAAAATAAATATACTTATAGCATCAATATTAGAAAGTAAACAATAATACTAGACCAATTTTAGATAATATAAGCCTGTATACAAATATTCTAAGGAATTTTTAAAATTTTTAGGACAAATTCATCAAGATGACATAGTACAAGATCAATAATAAACTTTTATATATTTTGACATATGAGTAATGAACAATCCCTAAAGTTAAGGAAACAATTTCATCTATGAAATAATAATGAAAGAGTAAAACACTTGTAATAAAATTTTTTAAAATAATTTCATTGTTCCCTAAAAATTATAAAATACTATTAGAAAGAATTAATGAATTTTTAATAGAAAGATACCACTATTCATAGATCATAGACCTGATATCATTATTTCCTAAATTGATCTACATATTCAATGCAATAACCATGAAAATCCTTGCAGATTTGTAGGTTGTTTATTTCCTTTGGTCAGAGGAGGGGGGAAAATTGACAACAGCATCCTAAAATTCATAATGAAATGCAGTGTACACAGAATATTCCCAAGAAATATAAAAAAATACCAAAATACAATAAAACACATTTCCCAATTTCAAAAATAACTATGAAGCTTGATAATCAAGGGAATATAGTACTAGAATGATAGACATGTCGATCAAAGGAATAGACCTGAAAGTCCAGAAATAAATCCATACATTTTGGGCTAGTTGGCTTTCAATTTGGGATACTAAGACAATTCAATACAGAAAGAATTGTCTTATCAAAAAATAATGCTAAGACTTTGATCACTATACAAAATACATGTATGAAGATGTGAATTTGGTGTCAACATACTTTATATATAATCAGAGTTATGATAAATTATGATATAATGGTGTATTAAGAATTAAAATATGGGCTGGGGATGTGGCTCAAGCGGTAGCGTGCTCGCCTGGCATGCACTCAGCCCTGGGTTTGATCCTCAGCACCACGTACAAATAAAGATGTTGTGTCCACCGAAAACTAAGAAATAAATATTAAAAAATTCTCTCTCTCTCTCTCTCTCTCTCTCTCTCTCTCTCTCTCTCTCTCATTAAAAAAAGGAATTGAAATGCAAATATAAATAAATATTTTTTTAAAAAAATAATGCTAAGAAAACTAAATATCAACATTTAAAGGAGTAAATTTGAATTCTATCTTACAACATACAAAATTATTAAATCAAAATGATTTACAGCACTCACTTATAAGAAATAAAATTATAAAATTCTTAGGGAAAAAAAACAGGACTAAACCTTCAGAATTTAAGGGTAGACAATGGTTTCTTATTTTCAATGCCAAAAGCACAAGCAACAAACAAAAAAAAATTGAATAAATAAGATCACTAAAATTAAGAACCTTTGTGATTAAATTAACACCATCAAGACAATGAAGAGATAAACGACAGAATGGGAGAAAATACTTTCTATTTATATATAAAATAAAGCAATACTATCCAGAGCACATTTAAAAATCAATTAAATCTAAAAGTTTTGAATAAACTTTTATCCAAAGAAAACATACAATAACTAATAAGCATATGAGGACTACTCATTCAAAGCATATAGTCACTAAAAAAATGCAAACCAAAACCATGTTGAAATGACATACTCACTAGGATGGCTAAAATAAAAAGACAGCAATAACAAGTGTCAACAAAGCAAGATGTGGTAAAATTGTAACTTTCACACATTGAAAACTTTATATACATATATATATATATATATATGAATTTGGGGTAATCATTTTATATATATATATATATATATATATATATATATATATAATGATTACATGGCACATGAATCTTAAAAAAGTTCAAATACAATAAAACTTTATCTTAATAAAGTGTTAAAAATAGTGTAGTGTTCCAATATACTCTTCATTTTCCTTTTATGCAAACACCAAGAAAATATTAATCTCACATAAATACAGTGAATACATTGAAGCTAAGAAATGACTGTTAGTTCCAAAATATAGAACTAATTCACATTTTGTTAATTTTTCTACTAATTTACTTTTTCTACCTGAATCAGGGTCTAATTTCAGATTCTCCACTGAATGCAGCTGTTTTCTAATCTGTGATAGTTTGCCAGTTTTTTCATTATTTCAGAAATTTTAAATAGTGACTGGTCTATTATTTTGTAGAATATCCCAGTTTGTGTGTGTGTGTGTGTGTGAGTGTGTGTGTGTGTGTGTGTGTGTGTGTGAGATGTTTTCATGTGGCCAGATTGAATTATTCATTATTGTGAAAGATATAACAGAGGTTATGTATCCATCTCAAGAGAATCTATAATAGAAATATGATTTATCACTTTCATTTTAATTTTTATTACTTGGCTAAGGTGTGTCCCGGGTAATCAAAAGTGTTCTAAAATTATTTGGTGGTGATAACTGAAGAACTTTTTGAATATATTTAAAAATCATTGAGGTGTACACATTACACAGATGAATTTTATGTTATGGGAATTATATCTAATAAAACTGTTTAAACCATTCATGACCAGTTAAGTTAATAGGAGAACATTTTCCAAATTAAATGATAATAGTCCCAATTACCATCTGTTATTCAAACATCATCTAGTGTACTGCTAACAGTTCTAATCATTGTAGTTAAGAAATTGAAGCACTAAAAATACTTACAATGAAGTCAGTCCTGAAGAGGGCAATTAAGATAATAACTGAATAATAAATTGCAGAAAATATTAAGGGAGAGATAACTATACATGGGAACTTGCATAAACTTACCCTTCATTTATGTAGAAATTTTAAATGCAAATTCTATTAACTGACTCTGGGAGATGAGATTATCTTTGATAGATGTAATCATAAGGCCCTTGTCAGAAGAGAGGAGAGGAAGGATTAAAGTCAGTAGTAGATGTTAGAATGACAGAATCAAGATCAGCAGTAGTAGAGATAAACTAAGTAACCCAGATTACCTTGAAAAACTGAAAAACATAGGAACACAAATTTTCTCATTAGAAGCTTAGAAGGAACCAGCCTTACTGACATTTTAACTTTAACCCAATGAAAACTATTTGGGTCACTAACTACAAGATGATAAGTATGTGTTGTTTTAAGCTACTAGATGTGCAGAAATTTATTGCAGCAGCAATAGAAAACTAATATACCTATAAAATGGCTTATAATTATATTTAAAAGCAACAAAGAACTGATCTCTACAACCCTAAGAGTGTTATAAAGCAACGTTTCTTTCCTACTTTTAGGAAAGGTGTTTGTTCTTTATCTTGGAGAGGATATCTTACAATGCCGAAGATGGTGCCTGAAGTTCAATCTAAATTGAAATGTTTCTAAACTTCCTTGCATATATTCTGAAATATCCAGAGGACTTGCCATTTCCTGCCATTAAAAGACTAGACCAATGTAATATTCTAGGTAAATGTCAAGACAAAAAGTTTCCTTTGGATTATACTGTGACAGAAAGTATAGGATGTAGCATACTCCATATATATATATATATATATATATATATATATATATATATATCCTTCTCTCCATGCCTGGAGAATATAAGCCACTTTTGAAAATATTTTCTGATGGGGATTGTAAAGAAAAACATGTTTACTAGATAAACACTTATGTGTTGTACTTAACAAATGTGTAGTATTTTAAAACAGTTACCACCTCCTCCACAACAGCTATGGTTGGAGCTACCCCTTAATTATTTATGTTGGCTAGTCAGTTATTTGCCAGTGTCCACCATATCTACCTAACTTTTTTCAGAGTCAACACAGTGAATTAAAAATACATATGGGTCAAACAGCCTTGTATATTTTAAGCCTCTGAGATAGTTACTAACCTCTGGCACAGCATTTGGGATTCATTACTTGTGTTGATTTCACATCTTGGCCATGTAATAGATACAGATTCAGCACTTTCACTTATTCTCTTCTTGGCTAATGGTTCTTGCCATTTCAAGTCAAGAATTCATGGGAAGATTTTGCCAAATGATAAGAATGTCCATGGCAAGTATGTTCTTCTAAACAGGAGAAGTAACCCCCTATTCTACAAAATCTGTTCAAGATGCAATTTGTCACCTGGTCTCCAACTATCAATGCATTCACAGGAAATTACGAACTATTCTGGCTCTTACTCTTTCATCCCATGATATCAGTGTCAGTTCAGATTTGATACCCAATATTTACCTAAGCCAAGTATTCCTCTTTTCCTTGAATAGAAAATTGAAATATCCACACATATATTGTACATGTACATGCATATACATACACATGCATATTGTATATATTTGCAGTGGAATTTCAGAGTATTTGGCATTGAAGAATTGATCTAGCCCTTAAGTTACAGAATCTGGAAGGAAGAATTGGAACAGGTATGAAAATTTTATGAGATAGCATGATTTTTATGGTATCACATATAAATATTTTTCCTGAGGTTACACGAATATTAATTATCAGGGCCAAGACTTTTAGTCTGGCAGTCTACATTTAAAGCTTGTGACCAAAATGACTATTATACTGTTTTCCAATATAAAAAATAACAAATAAATAAAACAAGAAAAATGTGCCATATTTCACCAGGTTACTTGGAAATTGCAGTATCATGAATATAGCAACATAATTATGTAGCCATTAAAAAGTATAATATAGTTATAACTTTGATGGTCTATTAAGATATACAAGTAGATACTTAAGAGAGTGAAATCAAAAGTTAAAGAATACTATAAGCCAATATTTATAAATATGCACAAATATATGTTCATGTGAATCTGATTGGAATCTAGTATAATTGATTCTAACAATTGTTAGTTATTTTATTAAGTTTATCTCTAAAAGGGAAATAAAAAAACGGAGCATATTTGTAGATCATTGGAAAAAGAAAACATGTTTTAGGTGGGGAAATTAAAGTTTTAAGGAAAGGAAAAAGAATGAACCAGTATGAAGGGATTTCACAAAGAGTAATCCAATATTGTTAAGGAAAAAAAAAGTTTGAGAGATGTCTGTGCAATTTATTTTCCCACTTATTTATTGAGTCCTTTGTTTTTTTGATATGTTTTTTTGAGTTCTTTATATATCTTCTGTTGGAAAAATAACTAGTGTAGATTTTTTTTGCCATTTTTCAGGCCCTTGCTTCACTTTATTGTTTTCTTTGCTGTATAGAAGCTTTTTAAATTGATGAAGTCTCATTTGTTGACTCGTGATATTCTTTATTTTTTTAAATATATGTTTTCTAGCTGTAGTTGGACACAATACCTTTACTTCACTCATTATTCATCTTCATGTGGTGCTGAGGATCAAACCCAGGGCCCCACACATGCTAGGCACATGCTCCACTACTGAGCCACACCCCCAGCCCCTTGATATTATTTCTTGAGATATTGGAGTCCTCTTCAGGAAGTCACTGTCTGTGCCCATGTCTTGAGGTGTTTCCTCTATGTTTTCATCTAGCAATCTCAAAATTTTTGGTATTACATTTACCAAAATAAATGCTTTGATTCATTCTTATTGAATGTTATTCAGGATAAAAGGTAGGAATCCACTCTCAATCTTCTTCATGTGGATATCTAGATTTCCCAGCACCATTTGCTAAAGAATTCATCTTCCCTTCAACATGTTTTTGGCACCTATGTCAAGAATTAGATGGCTGTATCTGCATGAGTCCATCACTGTGTCCTCTATTCTATTCCACTGATACACGTTTCTGTTTATGGTCCAGTAGCAAGCTATTTTTTATAATGGCTGTGTAATATATTTTAAAATTGTGAATCGTGATGCCTTCAGCTTTGCTCAATTTGCTCTGGATTGATTGGACTATGAGGGACATTCTTGTTTCCATATGGATGGCCAATAATTATATGAACAAATGTTCAACACCTTTAGCCATCAGGGAAATGCAGATCAAAACTCTACTGAGACTCCAGATAGTTAGTCTGAATGGTAGTTGGAATAGTTATCAATAAAAAGTCAAAAACAATACATGCTGGTGAGTATGTGAGGGAAAAGGAACATTTATATACTGTCATAAAGAACATAAATCAGTAGATCCACTATGGAAATTAATATGAAATTTCCTCAGAAACCTAAAATAGAACTGCCATATGATCCAGGTATACCACTATTCAGTGTATACTGGAAGAATTAAAGTCAGCATACTATAGAGATAACTGCATACTCGTATTTATAATGGCAAAATTCATGAAATCAGCCTACTTGCCTTCAATGGATGAACAGACAAATAATTTGTGGAATATATACTTGATGGGTCATTATTTAGTCATAAAGAAGAATGAAATTATGCCATTTTCAAAACTATAAATGGAGCAGAATATCATAATGCTAATCAAAATGAGCCAGAAATAAAAACAACATGTATCATACACTTACCCTCATATGTGGATTTGAGGAAAATAAATAAATAAAGATGACATAAAAGTAGCACAGAGACTAAGACAAGGGGAAGTAGATCAGAATAAGGAGAGGAGCAGAGATAAAGCAAGGTGCTAAAGAGATTGTTCTAATGAAAGTCTGACATGCACATGTACAAATATACTACAATGAAATCCATTATTTCATACAAATAATGTATACTACTAATAAAAACAATTTAAGTTTATACATGGTTAGTACAGAGTCATCTTTTTAAAAACATCTTTGATTGTAATTGGTTGAATCTTTGGGTACCAAACCAAAGAATATCAGGTGGGCTGACTGTATTGTCCTCATGTTATCTCATGTCCATATCCATCCTCAAAATAATCCCATTAAAGAAGCCCATATCTGAGGCCCAGAAAGAGTAAATGATTTAGGCGATGGATTTCTTGAGGCCATATTTTACTTCACTGTGTTATATTACAGTATGCTGCTACTTCTACCCCTCAGAGACAGAGAGAGAAAAATAATAGTAAGTACTTATGCTTAAGTGCTTCAGCAGTGCGATTCCTCACCCTCAAAATCCAAACTTGTTGTTTATATCTGCAACTTAATTAATCATTGACAAAAAATTGTTCAGTCTCTTTTTGGCATTTCAATTTTTTGAAAGGCAATCAGTAAAATTATGTTAAATAACCACCAGATATCACACCAAAAGATATTAATAATTAAAATATATTTACACTGTTATTAATTACAAATGTGCATTTTTAAATGTGCTAAAACAGTTTTAAATAAAGTACTTTAGATGAGTGATTTAAATATGAACATGATTGGAAAGATCAAATACATAGTATCACAGGAAGAGTTCTAAAATTACACACTTTGGAAATCGATGCTGGATCTCACTTTGCTTCCTAGACTTAAAAACAGCAGTTTCTGTCTTTAGATTGCTGTAATTAGCACTAGCCTCAGATGCTCATTTACACCTTTGGCAGTCAAGGATGGGAAATCTGACTTTCACTGATGGTGTGTTATTCACACCAGCTTGGAGCTTTTTCTTCCTTCTGATTTTTGTTGATAACATTCATAGCAACCTTTTCTTTAAAAATCAAAGTACATTTCTCTTAAGTTAAATGCTTTAACTCAAAAAAAAACTCAGTAATGCATAAATAATTCATAATGGCATTTTAATTGATTGCCTTTTGTTTCCTTACTTTTTGTTAATCTCACATGGACAAATATACAGAACGAAAATAAAACAAACCAAAATATGGATGAAAAATAGCTTTCTTGTAATTATATAATCTAAGAATTTCCCACAAATTAAGATTATGAAATTAAAGCACTAAATCCCTTAGCAAAAAAAAAAATCTTATTATAATTTGAGCTTAAATAGAGATCTTGAAATTACTTATATCAACATAATACACTTTCATTATTGGCATATATTTTCCACTAAAGTCTAAGCTGTGGGGTATTTATGCTCTGAAAGTTTAGGGTAAAATGGAATCTGATTACAGAGTCAAATCTTAAAAACAACTTTCATTGAGGAATTGTGTGCCTATCAGTATGTGTAAATGATTTTTTTCTATATGTGTAATTGTATAATTAATGTATATTCCTGTTTCCTTCATAACTACTATGACTATGATCATCTTTTAATTCTAAATATTAGCTTTTCTTTTTAATATTATTATGAAAACCTTATGAAAATGGTCATATCCATCTGATTTGTGAAAAAAATGCTGTTAATAGTCACGGTTATTGTTCTTCTATTAGCCTGTATTCTGTAATTAATTTAGATAACAATCCTGAAAAATAAAGAATTCTTATTTAGAATAGCAGCAGAGGCTCAAGAAGATATGGGATTTAATACTAGAAGAAAGAGTGTAACTGTCACTCTTACTAGATAGCTTACAGCAGGCTTCTTTTCCATGTGTAGGAAAGAGATGAAGTTTCTTGCAATGGAACAAAGGCTCTCAAACCTGAGATAGAAGAAAAATGCAATGACGATTTCCAATATCTACACATCTTCAAGGTGACTCATTTACCCCAAAGATAGTTCAACTGATAACCCCTTTACTTTCCTCTGTGATAATTGAATCTCCTGGTGAAGACAAAAAGAAAATAGACACTGCTTGCTGTTCTGATTCTAATTCCAGTCATATTTCTATTTTCCAATTGAATTGAAGAAACCATTCAGGGTTAATTTATGCTGTTTTTTTTTAATTGTATTTTTTTATCTTCTCAAACATAAAGTTCCCTTGACATTATTAAAATAAATTTGTGGTGTATTATCTTTTGCTGTGAATAAAATTGGGTATCAAAATGGATATTTAGGTTTTTTGGAAACCAGAATGGCTGAAAATGAGCTAATGCTCCTAAAAATGAAGTAGTCCTGGCAACTCACCATAAAGAGGGTTATATCTTGGCTGAAAACAGTTGAAGAATAATTAAATAGGTGAACACTCAACTTGAGTAAAACAGTCAAAAACATCATGTAGTGACAAATCCATCCCAATGAACTAAAGCACATGAAGGGGAATAAGAAGCTCTGACAGTTTGATTATATTTATGAAAAATCGATCAACAAGAGCAGAGAAAAAACAAATGAAAACTTAGTGGTCATAAATAGGGTTTTTCATCAACAGATATATGAAAATTATATTAAAATATGGGGGCACCTAATAGAATAAAAGACTAACATCCATTTCTAAGAAAAATATAAGGAAAGATGGATTTCAAAACAATCTGTTGTTTTGAGTTCTGGTCTTAGTTTTAGCATTTTTTTTTGTTTGTTTTGTTTTGTTTTGTTTGCTTGAAATTTAGTTATGTTTTGAGGAAAAAAATGTAGCACAAAAAATGTAAAGAATGTAATTCAAATTTTATTCAAACCATTTCTTCTCTAACAAGTGCACAGTATTTCATAATTAAAAGATCTTTGGAGAAAATAAAACTCTCCTAAAGTGAGCATCCATTCCTAACATTCCTCAAGTGTATGAAGACAAAAATGTGCTACCACTCTAAGTTCAAATCCTTTTTTCTAGATCTGTGATGACCAACAAATCTCCACTACCAAATATGGCTATCCAAATTTAAGTTGTTATTAATTTAAAGTAAAAAACTTAAAAATTAAATCCCTTACTTATACTAATTACATTAGTTAAGGTCTCTTTTCCTGGCAAAGAAGCTTTACCAGAATTTAGAGACTCCTCCATGTTCTTAGTTTCATTTGAGTTTTCCCATGTAGCATCATCCCAATCTACAAGATCACATTCTTTCTCAGTCAAAGCCCTCACTTTAACAGTAGACTCTGTGGCAAGACTCAGCATCCCAATTTCAATTCATCCAATTACAGGATGGGATTCTCCATTCGTTTCTCAGCAATCTCAGCGTTGGGACTCTAGAAGATAGAGATTTTCCTCAGGACACACAGAAAAACATTTTGAGTCATTTATGCAGTTCTTCAGCTGGGAACAAAGGATTCCTGAGCTCATCCTTTTCTGTCATGAACAGTGGAATTAGGATCAACCAGCTAACTTCATTATTTTTGTTAGTTTTCCAAAAAATTTTGACAGCATCATATATCCAGTTACTCTGCTTCATGCATTATGTAAGTGATTGACATGAGTAACCAATAGAGATATTTTGTATATTTCCAATATTATATCACTCTATGGACAAGAAATGTTCCCTTTACTATTAGAAATAGAGCTATTAGCATTTTAAGTCTGATAAAATTAGAAAGCCAATTCCCAAAACTCCAAATAAACTAAGAAAATTTTTTCTTATAATTCTATTCCTTTAGAAATTGTTTCAGAATCAAAATCTATACATCAAGATTCTTCAACAAGACACATTAAGTTGTGTAATAAAATATGCAAAATAATTATTATAAGGAATAAAACCACATAACTAGGGGTACTGAGAAGTTTTTTTTTGATCTGCTGTCTACCATCTAGTGATTCAAAAAAGCCAATGGGATGCTGTTTTAGGTTTCCTCCAGAGACCTATGTGAGAATCAGAAATGCTGATCAAGTAAAACCCAGTTCTAGGCTAGAGGATGTATATTCAGCTGAAGTAGTTAGGAAGCGAGAGCACAAATTCTACTTCCTCTTCCTTTTTATTCTATTTGAATTCTCAATGGATTAGATGAAGTTCATTTACATTGGGTAGGTTAAGGGATTTACTCAGTCTGAAAATTCAAATCCTCACTCTTCCTGAAACATATTTATTGATACACGGAGAAGTAACATTTATTCAAATGTCTGAGCACCTGGTGACTCAGTTAACATAAAAATATCACTCATACTACCCAATTCTTAAGTGTTCCATTGCCACAGGGGGCTAACACTGAACAACATAGATATAGAACATTTTTGTCATCTCCCCAAATTCTAATGTCAGAGCTAATCTAGATTAATTATGTTTCTAGATACCATGTTTATGTACCTTGGAACAATACATGCCCTATTATTCCATTTTCCAGCTTTTCCCTTATTTTGTATAATGATTAAAGAATAAAAAATATTATATTACCAATTTACTTTGTAAGTCAAGTCAGTAACCCCTAGTACAAGATTCCAGAAAGTACTACAAAGTCAACACACACACCTGAAGAATTGATGTTCTTAATCTAAGTTGTTTTATGTTCCTAGGGCAGTGGTTGAGGAAATAGATTAAAAATAAGGTGCCAATACTACAATAGCATGTTATATCGCACTTGTGGGTAAGATTTTTAAAAATAGCGTGAATGCTACAATAATTTGTGAGTTACTACTCTATTCAAAATAATGTTTTATAAAAAAATTGTGAGTTAATCTAACCAAGGAGGTAAAAGAATTCTACCATAAAAATTATAAAACACTGAAGAAAGAAATTGAAGTACACCATAGAAAAAACAATTCTTAAATTCATTCAGAAGAATGGGAGATCTGAATAGCCAAAGCAATATTGAACAAGGATACAGGAGGCATCACTATATCTGATCTGATATTTAACTCCTGAGCTCTAGTAACAAAAACAGTATGGTGTTGGCATTAGTATGGTCATGCAGACAAAAGGAACAGAATACAAGACAGATATGAACCTACATATATATCCATCTGATACTTGACAAAGATGCCAAAAATATATTCTAGAGAAAAGACAGGCTTTTTAACAAATGGTGTGAGGAAAATTGGATAGCAATAGACTAGAAAACTGTAAAGCCCTGTCTCTCACCCTGCATAAAAATCAAAGCAAAATGCATCAAAGATTTAGAAATTAGACCAAAAACCTTGTAACTGCTGGAAGAAAATATAGGATGAACACATACATATTGCTGCTGGCACCTAATTCCTTAACAAGAACCCCAAAATGCAAATAGTAAAACCAAGAATTAATAAGTGGTATGTCATCAAATTAAAAACTTCTGCATAGCAAAGGGAACAAGAGCATGAAGAGAGAGCCTACAGAATGGGGACAATCTTTGCCAGAGATTCCTCTAATAGGGGATTAATATTCAGAATACATAAAGAATTCAAAACACTTAATACCCAAAACACAAATAACAAAATCAATAGATAGGCAAAATTAATTAATTAATTAATTAATTAAAAAAAACCTAAGCAGAAACTTTTCAAAAGAAGAAACACACACACACACACACACACACACACACACATATATATATAATATTAAATGTTTCTAGCAATCAGAGAAATGCAAATCAAAAGTACTCTAAGATTTCACCTCACTCTACTCAGAAGTGCAATGATCAAGAATACAAAAAAATAATAAATGCTGGCTAAGATGTGGGGGAAAAGGTACACTTGTACATTGTTGTTGGAACTGCAGACTAGTACAACCACTCTGGAAAGCATTATGGAGATTCCTCAAAAGACTTGGAATGGAACCACCGTATAACCCAGTAATCCCATTCTTAACATGTTTCTTAAAGAACTAAAATCAGCATTCTCACTCATATCCTGCGTGGGTGAGGGAAAGGCTCCTGTCAGAGGGATGGGCTGGCTGTGAAATAAAAGCTATGAAAATAGTACCACAAAATAAACACAAAAGACCAGAAATATATTTTAAAGAGCAATGGCAATGACCACTCAAGCTGACCAGAGGGGTATGGGTTCTATCAAAGGATGTAGCCTGCACTTGGTTTATTTATAGTGGTACATATCAAACAGATCTGTAGGAACTTCTTCACAAAAAATGGGATGGGGGAGGGTAAGCAGTTTGTTTGCCTCTTAGTGGGTTACTCCCATCATTGGGGCTAAGCTTGAACTTCAGCAATGATCTAGGACAGGGCGTGATGTGCATCAGGCATTCTCTAACCAGTGGATTCTGATTGGGAGTTGCCAAAACCAGGCTTCCCTGCCTATGGTTCCAGCTCATTCAGGTCACACAGGGCTCATGGATGGCTTCCAGCACAGCATAATAGCCACCTCAATGTTTATAGCAGCCCAATTCACAATAGCTAAATTATGAAATCAAACCAGGTGCCCATCTATAGATGATTAAGAATTTGAGGTAAGTAAGAAGTTCTTCTTTGCCATGAGTAAGAATGAAATTATGGCATTTGCTGGTAAGTGATTGGAAATGGAGAGCATCCTTCTAAGTGAAATAAGCCAAACTCAGAAACTCAAAGGTCTGATGCTTTTTTCTCATATGTGGAAAATAAAGTACTACAGTAAAATAAAGGAAAGGAAGAGAGAAGGATAAGATATCATAAAGATAGAGGGAAGATTAAAAATGTAGAAGTAGGAAATGGAGAGAGTGGAGAGATGAGAAAGGGGAGGCAATGCAGGATGAATTTTTTTAAAAAATCATGTTGTTTACGTAAATAAATATACCACAGGGAATTTCCCAATTATGTGTAAGTAAAAAGAGTTCATCAAGTACATAAATGGATGAACAAATGGAAGTCTAGCAGAGTAAAAGGAGAAATGTGCAGGAGAGGTAGGATGAGATGGAAAATGTTGAGGAAAAAGGAGAAGGTTATGAACTAAAATTCCATGCATGTATGATTTTGTCAAGATAAACACAACTACTATATCTAACTATAAAGCTCTCATAAAATAATATTTTAAAAAGCAAAGTAATGTTCATTGAACTCTTACCAGTTCCCAGATGTTTCTTGATATAGAATTATGATCTCATTTTTAAGATGAGAAAACTCACACACAAAAAGTTACACATGTGCTGATTTTGCATATTTTTTCAAATTTGCATATGTTTGCAAATGGCATTTCTAATTCATAGGATAAGACACAAATTTTGTGCTTCTTTGGACTAGGTATTAGAATCTGAAGTTACCCTAGTGGTCAACTATTTTATCAGTTACCCAAACAAAATAAGGAATCTTAGTTTCATGGTATGAAACTGACAAAAAAAAAAAAAAAAAAAAAAGATTAAAGTTCATAAAGATCTGGACATGATAAAGCAACATGTTCAATATAAAAAGAATAAATGAAAGACAATTTTAATATGTTGCTACTGAATTTTATACATAAAATATCTTTTTAAAAATGAAGCAAAATTATAATGTATTAGTGTATATTAACCTAAGATTAATCAAAAATATAAATTCAGCACTTAAACAATCTATAAGAATTTAAGATTAGTCTTCATACTAAGAGCTTTTACAAATTTCACTGGACCAGGCCTATTAATTTCTTTAATGTATGAAGAAGGAATATCACTATGGTATGGCCAAATTTAAGTAACTATATCCACTGAAGCATACTATTGACATCATTGAAAATTCCCCAAAAGGGGAAATGAGACAGACAGAGAAACACAAGAAAATCAATTTACTTGAAGGCAATGACATAAGCAATTTTTAAGGCTAACTTGTGCTCCCAGAACATGCTTAAATTATTATAGCATACATGCTAGTGTTTCATGTGAGATAGCAAAACCAAATATCTCCTCAAATACTTTATTATGAGTAGAAAAGAGAATCAAACTGTAGTATCCCTCTTTTCCTACAATGATGGCAACTTGAAGTCAGTTCAACAATTATGTTCTAGTTTAAACAATTTCATTTTCTCCAATGCTCTCTCTATATCCCAGGGTACCTGAAGACTTGATTTAATCACATGGAGAAAGTGCATTGAAACAACTCATACTTGTTAAGGACAATATTCAGGAAACTTCTGCACTCAACATTGAAATGGGCAATATTGACTATGATACTGTTAATATTTCTTTTTCTGAGGTGTTAGTCACCAGACAACAATTTCATCAAAATCCTAAATTTTTCTATTTGATGAGAAACAAGTTTTAGCACATAAAAATACCATCAATAAAGCATCTTTAGATTCCTGCCATAAAGTAAAATCATTGTCCCTGTTTTTGTATATTGCATTTGTTTGTTTCATATTCTGGTAACTTAAGAATTTCTCGCTAAGTCGTTGGAGTCGCCGCCGCCGCTGTCGCTGCTCCTGCTCCACGAGGAAGATGCTTGCGGCAGTCTCCCGCGTGTTGGCTGGCGCTGCCCAGAAGCCGGCAAGCAGAGTGCTAGTGGCATCCCGTAATTTTGCAAATGATGCTACATTTGAAATTAAGAAATGTCACCTTCACCGGCTGGAAGAGGGCCCTCCTGTCACGACAGTGCTCACCAGGGAGGATGGGCTCAAATACTATAGGATGATGCAGACTGTGCGCCGAATGGAGTTAAAGGCTGATCAGCTTTATAAACAGAAAATCATTCGTGGTTTCTGTCACTTGTGTGATGGTCAGGAAGCCTGCTGTGTGGGCCTGGAGGCTGGCATAAATCCCACGGACCACCTCATCACAGCCTACCGGGCTCATGGTTTCACCTTTACTCGAGGACTTCCTGTCCGAGAAATTCTTGCAGAGCTAACAGGACAAAGAGGAGGCTGTGCTAAAGGGAAAGGAGGATCTATGCACATGTATGCCAAGAACTTCTATGGGGGCAATGGCACTGTAGGAGCTCAGGTGCCCCTGGGAGCTGGGGTTGCTCTGGCCTGCAAGTACAATGGAAAAGATGAGGTCTGTTTGACTTGATATGGCGATGGTGCTGCTAACCAGGGTCAGATATTTGAAGCTTACAATATGGCAGCATTGTGGAAATTACCTTGTATTTTCATCTGTGAGAATAACCGCTATGGAATGGGAACATCTGTTGAGAGAGCAGCAGCCAGCACTGATTACTACAAAAGAGGCGATTTTATTCCTGGGCTTAGGGTGGATGGAATGGATATCCTGTGTGTCCGTGAGGCAACAAGGTTTGCGGCTGCCTATTGTAGATCTGGGAAGGGTCCCATCCTGATGGAGCTGCAGACTTACCGTTATCATGGACACAGTATGAGTGACCCTGGAGTCAGTTACCGCACACGAGAAGAAATTCAGGAAGTAAGAAGTAAGAGTGACCCTATAATGCTTCTTAAGGATAGAATGGTGAACAGCAATCTTGCCAGTGTTGAAGAATTAAAGGAAATTGATGTTGAAGTAAGGAAAGAAATTGAGGACGCTGCCCAGTTTGCCACAGCTGATCCAGAACCACTTGGAAGAACTAGGCTACCACATCTACAGCAGTGATCCACCCTTTGAAGTATGTGGTACCAACCAGTGGATCAAGTTTAAGTCAGTCAGTTAATGGGAGACGTGTGTAATGATGGGCTGTTTGCAGCAACTATAAGGAACAGCTTTGTCAACTTTAATAAATAGCATGTAAATTAAATTGAAGGGAGAGTAAGTGCATGCAGTTTTGTATGTTGTTGTGTTAGAAGATGTTGAGTGCTTGAGTGTTTTGTGATTATTATATTATTGTATTACCTATTTCAGATCTACAAGTCTAATAGAGTTTAATCTTCTCCCAAATAGTTGTTTGGTCACTAGAAGGAAGAACACTTCCTCGTGTACCTGTTCCAACCCTGACACCTGTTTTGGCTATGCCCTGAGAAGACGCAATTCTGGCATTGCACAGCTAAAGCCATCATTTCTTCATATTTTTTTTATTATTATAACCAGGCAACAGGTGAAAGGCCACACAACTAGTTTTCTCCATTTACACATCAGTGGTTACAGTCCTATCACATTTAGGTTCTATACTAGTTAATAATGCTTACCCTACAACACCTGTCTCATTTTAAACTACCATTGTATTTAAAATAACAGAATGCCGAGTCTCTCTTTCTGAGATTCTCCTAATACTATAGGATATCAAAACTAAAGCTCACTATTCACATTACATACAGTTCTATGTAATCTTTAAAACATTCATAAATAATAGGTTTAAAAAAATGACACAAAAAATGACAAACTTCACCAGATTCTTGAATTAATTGAACACATCTTTTTTCTTGTGTAAACTGAGCAGAATTTGTGTATACATGTACAGAAGAAGCTTTAACCACAAGCAGGAGGGTGCCAAAAGCCAAGTGCCAATGTCTCGGCTTGGCACAGAATCACGAGCCACCACACAGCTTTGTAGGTTCAAACAGCAATTCTTTATTCCCGATCTCACACCAGCCTCCACACACGTTCAGGGGCAATTCCAATATGTCCGATCCCAAATCCTACTCCACGAGGCTTTTTTCAAATCCCATTTTAATCTCACGAGAACTCAACGGGAACAAGCAGCAGGAACACCCTAATCCCAGCAGCAATAATCTTCAACCTCAACTTCCCTAAAACTCCTATTGTCACGCCCTAAACCCAAGGACGGAGATACTTCCTGCAGGAATACACCCTAATCCTGGATCCACCCTGGTGATTGAGCAGGGTCACCTTTCTCAAACACACAAGCAAGGTCGCAGCAAATTTCCAAGGCAAGTCCATTTAACATGGGGTACACTGGCAAGGATTAGGATGCGTCATACCTACTTGGTAATGGCCCTCAGCAGGAGGGTATGTGCTCACTGTGTCCTCCCAGCTTAGCTGAGTGTGATTAAGCCTAGTCCTCTGTCGCTGAGGACTCCTGAGCCTGCCTTCTGTACTGGGAGACTGCGTGCCACAGCCGACAGAGGACACCACCACTGTGTAACAAAGGAGTTACCATAAGAAAGGCAAAGTTCCAACTGACAACCCCAAAACTAATCTAGGATAGGCCTACTTATGGCAAAAGATAATTCTAGTTTTTGTTTTAAGATTGGCCATCTACTCTTAAAAATGCAGTCCCATTTTAATTTAGATAATGAACAAAACCAAAAAATATTCTCTTCCTGTGTGAATATAATCCTTGAGTGCCAGCATTGCTAGGACTTGGTATTAGAAGTTGCATAGGAGCGCTGATGGATTGGTGTAGAGGTGGCTATTTTAAATGACATGGGAACAAGACCACGGGAGGGGTTGGGTCTAGTGCACTGGTACCTCATGCCCAGCCCAAACCTGCCAAGATTTTGGAGGGAGAAGAGGTAGTATGTTTTTAAAGACACTGGAAAGGGAATGAATTTCAAGGAGGGGAAGTTACCAGTACTATTGCCTACTTATTAGAAAAGGTTCTAATAAGCCGTTTTGAAGCTCTTACCGTAGTCTAAGGCATGGTAAGTCTTCCTTAGTGATATTGTTAAGAATATCAGAAAGTGTATAATTTTCTTCAACAATCTGAAACAAAGATCAAGTACATAAGAAATAAGCAGCTTTTAGCAATATCATAGGAATAGTTTTTGGTTATAAATTTACCTTTTCAATTGTATTTGCATCTGTTCCTTGCAGTTGTAGCCAGTCTATAAGCTCTTTATCTGTTCCCTGCCTAGGAGGGGGTGTTAGGTTCTTTGTCATACCTGTAACAATTAGAAATTTGTTTCATTATATATTAATTGTGATGTGACCATAAAACTCTTTAAAAAGTAACTATCCATGATATAAAATGTGGTATGAAAAGATGTAAAAAAAAAAAAAAGAATTTCTCAATAACTTTAGGATCTGAACCTGTTATACACATAGATCTGTGCTCACTCTTCATCAGAGCTTGATAAGAGTTTGATATCTACAACATAGAGAAAGATGTTTACCTTAATACAATCTTCATGCTTTATTTCTTTCATTTATTTTCTTAAGACTATTCATGTCCATATTAATTTAAAACAAGTATATTACAATAAAAAGAAGCCTATCCATGATATCTTTTAATTTTATTCTTATTTCTCTTTTTGTTCAGGCTTATTTAAATTATATTATGATTCAAACTGGCAGATTTTAAGATTTATATTGAACTAAAATTAATTGAAATGCAATGCTATTTGTTTTATGAATAAATTTTCATTAAGTCTGTTTTGGAAAGAAGGAGTGAATATAGTACTTATGTTCTATAGTTTATCCATTATATCCATGAGTACTTATCCATTATACACTATTATGTGCCACAAACTATTGAAGCTAGATTTAAAGACAGGTAGTATAGATACATAAACTGGGTCTGATGGAGAAAATGGAGTCTGATTCCAGCCTGGGTAATTTGAACCAACCCATGGGAGATTGGAATGTTCATGTCTCCAAAGCCCTTTGATATTCCTCCTCCCAAAAAGGTTGTTAATTAAGCAACTCCTGAGCAGATAGGGAGCTCCTGATCAACACCTTCTGAGCTGCTGCTCCCTTCCTGCCTAGCACTCCACCTTGGCCCTTTAAATCTTCCCACCACAATGATGGGATAAGATAAGTGTGTGTGTGTGTGTTTATGGTGTTTCTGAGCTTATCATCTTTGCCTACTGGTGCTAAAGAAAAACATGCCTGCTCTTGCTCTCCCCCCCCCCCCTCTCTCTCTCTCTCTCTCTCTCTCTGATTGTATTTGTTTGAAAAGCCTGGAACTCTAGGAGAAAAGAACGGGAAAGTTCCAGCCCACCTGCTCACTCCAGGCCACTCCATAGACATCTCCCAGTCACTATGCAGGATGAGGGGAAATGAACAAGATAAGGGAGAAGAATGCAGGAGAACAAGGGGAACTTTAGACATAAAAGAGACAGGACTTCCTCATTTCACTGATTTGACTTTAGATCCCCTTTATGCACCCAGAGAAGTCTTATTTTACTGTCCTTTAATAAAGCTTCTTACTTTCTATTCTACACTTGCCTTGGTGGGCTTCCCTGATGTTATACTTCAACATTTGAGGAAGCATGACTCCTCAAGGTAGCCAGTAATCAGCAGTGTCCCTATGCCAGTTGACAAGTAACCTTGACTCATTTGATGTTTAAAAACAGAATGTGTACAATTTGCTATTCTTAATACTTAACCATATAGGCTATCTACTTTGACCAATATAACACAACTCCTGGAAAATGAAGAAAATTTTTGAAATCATTATTTTTTTTTTACTACAAAAATTTTGATATTTACTTTGCCTCCTAGTTCAGAAGGCTATATGAATAGAAATACAAAATTGCTATTTTATCTTTTTTAAATGATTAGAGAGATAATATTGCTAAGTATAATTAAATTAAAAGTTAAGAAGTAAATAAGTACAAAGGCAAGAGTATATTTTCAAAGTTGAAAGTAAGAAGATTAGGTGTGGTGATAGCCTTTGGTGATCAACTTACAAAAACAAATAGAACAGCTGGAAAGAACAATCACTCCTTATTTCTATGATTACATTATAACTTCCTTGAAGGTAGAGCCTTTGATTCCCCCGCCCCATTTTTATTATGTTCTAAACCATTGTTTTAATTTTGTCATATGCTTCCTGAAATTTTTGTAATAGAATTGAACTGCAGATGAAAAATTTTGCAAAAATTCACAACAAGCTAATAAAAACAAAATTAAAAAATAAAGACAGAAACTGCTTTAGGGCAAAGTAAACATCCAATTTAGAGGAAGTCAGGATATGTTAAAGGATAAATGAGAAACAGAACAATCAAAGAACATACTGGAAACCAATTAAAACTGCAGACAAAAAAAAAAAAAAACAATGCCAGCTTATTGATAAAAATCTTAAATTACCAATATGAAAAATTAATTTAGAAATAAATAGGTTGAATTTAAACTATGATTCATTAGTTTTGAAACTATTTTATACAATATCAATTTCATTCATTTTTTAAATGAATATTTAATTTTTTATCATTAGATTACTACTGATTGTAAACCTTAAGTTCATTACTGAAAATTTCATATCAAAATACTCAAATCAAACAAAGTTTTTGTATATAAAAAAATTGTTGAGCTTGCTTGATATTTTATACTTTTTAAATGAAAATGTGTTTATGATATACATTTTAATATCATATTTATACAGTTTAAATTTTTATGTTACTATTTCATATACGGCTGATCCCACTAGCTCCAATGGTGGGCATGTAATGCAGATTTAGCCCATAAAGATTTTACAGCTTCCAACCACAATGATTGGATGAGATAAGTGTGTGTGTGTGTGTGTGTGTGTGTGTGTGTGTGTTTCTGAGCTTATCCTATTTGCCTACTGGTGCTAAAGAAAAGCATGCATACTCTCTCTCTCTCTCTCTCTTTGATTTTACTAGTTTGAAAATCCTGGAACTTGAGGGGAAAAGAAAGGGAAAGTCTTTTTGTCTACATAAAGTATACTAAGAATAAAATGTAGCAGAAGTGAACAGAACTAATCCAGGAGTGAAGAGAGAAGGGGAGAGTAAGGATAATATGTTCTGGGTCCCTGAATTGAAGATATGCTCTAAACTTAAAATAATTCCACCCACTAGAATCCACAATTAACTCTTTTTCTTTTAATTTTTCATTTTTTTCATAATTTCTGACAGTTATTCAAAGTATTCCAAACTTGTAAAGTACTCTGTTAGCTGACAGATGCAAATTGCTGAACTATAATTTTAGCATGAATACAATTCTAAATCATTTTTTAGAAAAAAATCTGGTATTTTTATTTTTGTTTTGAATATTTTTATTCATAAGTTGTCCTTCCCTGGACTATGGGAACACAGGTGTGGTATATCATCCTACAGGGTTTTAACAAAATCTTACTAATAAGACCTAAAGAAATCAAAGGATATGTTTTTTGGGGGAAGAATCATTAAATATTGATACGTTCTTAAAGAACATATCAATTATTTTCAATTTCAACATCAGTGTCATAGCTTTGTACATCCAATCAACTGTGGGTTCTTTGAGGGCCATGGCCGAGAATTACTATTGTATCTCAAGTCATTAGTATTTTATTAATGTAATATGTGTGACCGTCCTGAGCATAAATAGCAGAAAGATCACATTCCATTCTATCATGGTGTTCCAAGTGGAGTTTGGCCATATTTTTAATATTAATAATATAGTCAGATCCCTTTTTCAGAAAACACTAGGAAACCCTACCTGAAGAGAACTCTTAAGCCAAAATATCTAAATGAATACAAAAATATTGATTTATTAAAAATGTATTTCAATTTGAAAAGAAAAACCTAATACATTTAGTTTTATAATAAAACAAATAATTGAAAGAAGAAAATTGAAACAACTATAAATCCACTTAGCCTATATGATAATACATTAAGATACATGAGATATAACCCAACTCACAGATAGCCTTTTTTGATGTTGTTGTTAAATCAACTTTGATTCCTTAATATAAAATGACACAGTTGTAGTATGCCAAAATATATGGATCAAATGTGCTGATTTTTTTTTCCTCTGATACTTTCCAATGCATGTTTAATATAAGAGAAACTTTGTCGAATTCTGTTATAATACACAGTCAGATATCATTTTGATAAAATTTTCATTTTTAAAAGAATAATTCAGAAATCAAATTATTTTGATTGACAGGTTTAAAGAAAAGACTTAAAACTACTGCTAAACTTACAGTTAAATTTCACAGGCATAAGTAATTCCTTTAAAGAAATTAGACATTCTCTCTCATGTATTGTCCCTCTATAGATATAAATTATGGTTTTATTAATATACACTCATGACTATCTTGTTTCATTAGAAAGAGTTTCAATGGACAGGCTACCTCTAATAGATACTAAGCAGAAAGAAAGAGTAATTTATATGCAGTGAAATTTTCAATACTTCCCAAAACAGTTATACAAACATCACATGTTTAATTTTTGTAACATCTATATGTTTCAGTTGGAAAAAAAAGGAACACATCAGATGATTTAAAATAGTTAAAGGTGACAATCAACTAATATAAGAAAGGAAGTAAATCATAATTTTTGTTTGAAAGCACTAGTATCATCAATGGGAATGAAATAAGATTCCTCTAGAATATTGATATTCATCAATGCCAACAATACCAGTCTAACTCACTCTGAATTTGTTTTATTCTAAGATGATACTTTTCTTCTTAAAAGCTATACTTTTTGTTTGCTTAATTGTCTTTTGCTAATCACATGCAATACATTTCAAATTATCAGTTGCAGAAAGTCTTTGCTTTGATTCTGAAAATGCTCAAATTTAACTTAGTGACATCTTTATCACTTTATCCAGAAATATCCCCCCAACAGCTAATCACTCTAATTTCTAAAATAGCATTTACTCTTAAATATGATGTGAAACTGTTTTTGTCTGATTTATTTTCAGATACATTATCATCCCCATGTCACTTTAATGCTGGGCAGATTTTCATTAGCCTATGTTTGATTTACATTTTATTGGGATTCCAGAAGAGGAAAAACGCTGCTATATGTGATTAGCACATGTTTCTCCCTGTTTCATACTAGAAAATGTCCTTAACATCAACTCACTACAGTTCAGATGTATTACAGTTTAGTCATTTTGTGCCGATTATTATGTAAAATACCCAGGAATATAATAATGCTTCAAAAATACTTTAAAAACTTAAAAATGAACAGAAGTAATATTTTCCAGTTTATATTCCCAGTGATTCTAATTTATTTAATGAAGAATTAAGATTATACTGTTTTGTTTTGTGTGTATGAATTATATATTGCAGTACTGAGCTGAAATCATCACATATATAATAGAATTTATAATGACCAAGTCTCACAACTTAAAAATGAAAAAAGTGTGTCCAGCAATTCCAATTCTGGGTATTTATTCAAAAGAATTAGAGCAGAATCTCAAAGACATAATCATGTACTCATGTTTATTGTAGTACTATTTAAAATAGCCAATGGATGGAAGGCCCCTATTATGGTTTAGATGTAAGATGTCCCCCTAAAACTCATGTGTGAGACAAGGCAAGAAAGTTTAGAGGTGAAATGACTTGAGTTATGAGAGCCTTAAACTAATTGGTGCATTAATCATCTGGTAGGGATTAAGTGAGTGGTAACTATAGGCAGATAGGGTGTGGCTGGAACAGGTAGGTTACTGGAGGCATGCCTTTGGGTATATATTTTGTCCCTGATGAATGGAGCTCTTTCTCTATTTTTGTGTTGCCCTGTCCTGTAGGGGCTCTCCTCTGCCACACTCTTCCACCATAATATCCTGCCTCACCTTGGGCCCAAAGAATGGAGCTGGCTGTCTGTGGACTAAGATCTCTTAAACTGAACCCCCAAGTAAACTTTTCCTCCTATAAGTGTTCTTGTCTGGTGCTTTGGTAGCAAAAGAGAAAAAGCTGGCTAAAAGAACCCAATATCCATCACTGGATAAATGGACAAGGGAAATGTAATACATACACAAGATACAATGTTATTTAGGTTTAAAATGGAAATAAATTGCCACAGTATACAATATAGATGAATCTATGACACTTTAAGTGAAATAAGACAAACACAAAATAACAAATACTGTGTAATCCTACTTATATGGGGTATCCAGAATAATCAAATTTATAGATACAAAAAATTAAATTGTAATTGGTAAAAGAATGAGTTGTTGTTTAATGGGTATAGAATTCCAGTTTTTCCAGAGGAAAATGTTCTGGAGATTGGTCACACAATAATAATAAAGAATTACTACTGAACTATGCATTTGGAAATAGTTAAGATAGTAAATATTATGTTATATAGCTACCACACCATTTTAAAAGTTAAAAAATAGTGAGAATCTTTGTTAGTTTATATGTTAAAAGTCCTAATGATGTAACTTGAGTTCACAACAATTCTAATGTGTTTCACTTCTTTTCTTTTATCTATTTTTCAGAATTCTGCATTGTCAACTTCTCAGAAATAATTATTATTAAAATTTAAACTAGCTTTAATTCCCCTTCAGTCCTATTTATTTTCTTCAGTATATGTTAAGCTTCCTGAAACATTCCCTGCAGTAATGTTCTAAGATTTTTATAGTGAGTAATTTAAAATTTCCCATAATATTAAAAATAGAATATTGGAAACATGTTATTGTGATAAAGAATAATAATAAAATACAGCAAAAGTGGTTTGAATGACATGTACACTTGAACTTTAAAAATTGTTGCTTTAAACTTGATTTCACGCATGTTTCACAACAAATTAAATCAAGGATGTACTTTTATGGGATCTGCGAATTGTTTAATAACTAACTTTAGGAAATTAATGTAATGAGTTCAGAGTATAATCTTTAAAAAGCTAGAGGCTAAGTTTCTGAAAACAGACATCTGTATAGCTGTCCCAATTATGAATGTGTCTAAAAATATGCCGAATGAGAAGTAACATGAGTAACTGTTTAGTACTTAAACTTGTTTCAAACTTTTCCATATTAATAGCTATGATTAAATAGGTCATGTAGCATTCATTTACTTGTCAATTAAATACATTTTACTTAGTAATGATTTTAACTTTCATCAGAATTGAATAGTATCATGTGATGCTTTCCATTGCACAGGAGAACCAAAAACATATGAATAATATAACATATACAAAATAAATAAGAAAATTATGAATGATATTTAAAACACTCAAAAACTACTTTGAATTCTTTTGTAAGATGAGTTTAGAAAATTTTCTTTTGAAATTCCCATCTTCTTTTAGAAAGACAAGTACAAATAATTGAGAAAATAAGTGCCTTTAATATTCTAATAATGGTAATCATGTTTTCCACAATAACTGTACATACTAAAATATACCCTTTATGTAAGAGCAAATTATGGAATGATGATAAAGAGAGGCTACAACTAATCACAAGCTTTATTCAATTATGCCATAACTGGAATAGTACATTTGGATTTTAAAGGAGTTTGAGCAAATCTTCAGAGGAAAAAAAGAAATGCCTATATATACTTCATATCTATAGCAAAAATAAAATCAATACATAAGCTTTCTAACATAATTAAAGAGAATACATAGTTTAGTAAGCCAAAATGTTACAATTGACTAGTCAAAAATTCATAAAAATACAAATACTTTGGTTATTTTTTCTTCATTAGGTACAAAGGGAAGGTGATAAGCATTTCTGCATCCTAAAAATTTTACACTCAGATTGATATCTGATTTAAAAACTTAACCCTATATCATCAATCAATATTCCAAATTATTTTGAATCTATGAAGCATAGATTATATTTAATTACTTTATAATATTTCATTACTTTAATTATATTTAAATACTTTAAGAAGATAAAGCAAACAAAAATAATCAAATAAAAATAGTTTTCTTGAAAGAAAATCTATTAAAACATTGAAATCAAAATATATTGAATCTAAGTGATGGTCACTGAATTCTGACTCCTGAGACTGTTTCAAAAGTATCTATCTTGAGCTCAATAAATAAGTGAAAACACAGCAAATTTCTGAACACTCTGAAATCACCAATCTTGAAGCTGCAGTTGCAAGATTGATTCTTTCTTTAATTGTATAAATTTACAAGAAGGACTGAAGTATGAAAAATTGATTAAGTAGAGAAAGTTAAAAAAAGAAAAATAAATTAGCTCTCTGTAGGTGAGAGCTTTGGAAACCAAAATGGCAACCTATTAGCCTAAGAAAACAACAACAATAACAACAAAAATGGCTCTAGGGAAAAGTAGAGATGGAAAATTAATAGTTAATTTTGCAAGCTTTATGTAGCTATAAAGTGAGGAATAGCCTATTCATTTTTTAAAGTAGGAAATGTTGTGTACATATGATACATGAATCGTACTTTGAGAAATATAAAATTATACATAATTTTAACATTATTTCTTGTAAACTTAAAAAACAATAATTTAGCAATATCCTGAGTCTTTATTGTTGTTGTTTGTCTCTTTCAATATGGAAACACCATCTTATCATGAAAGACAAATACCATTTATATTGCTAATAAATTGAATAGCATCTCTAATATTTACTTTTAGTTAAATTTGTAAATTTCAGTTCTTTGGCACATCTTCATCTGATGAGGGATGGGAACTAGCTTTTCTTCCTTGTTACACTGTGTTGCCCTCTCCTGTTTGTCCTTGTGGATGCCTGAACTCAGTACATGACAATAAATATCAACCATCCTCCTCCTTCAGGCCTAGCCCACATGGAATTCCTTCCTATTGTTCCTCTTCTCTCTCATCTATCTCCCTGGTAATTCACACTTCCCTGTGCTGTGTTCCTTTGCCTGCATGTTTTTCTACTGTAATTTGGAAAGATAGAACAGAGAAAGGAAAAATAAACCTTGGAAAGTTCTCTGGGGAAAATATATCTTCAATGTAATTGTTACTTCAGTGACAGCCTTAGGTGGGCATTATTCTAGCTATTTATGGGAAGAAGCTCATTTAATCTTCACAACTCTGATAGGTATATTCTTTTCCACCCCATTTTACATATAAAAATATTGAAATTCTGAGAAACAAATTAAATAAAGTCATGCAGTACACAGCAGACCCAGTATTTGAACCTGAGATGTCTGTTTTGCTACACAAATTTTGCTACACAAATTTACTATCTTAAGCCACCTCTAATAATTACTTTTTATACTTTCATAGCAATAAACATCTGGATATATCCTGTGGTTTTATGGTGAAATATGGCTTGGCTACTGACTTCAGATAGCTTGATATTTGCAGGATCACCAAGGGGAAAACCTTAAAAAAAAAGAGGGAGTAAAGTCTGTCATGTCGATATCTGTTGTTGAGAATAGATATTGAATAATTGTCAAGCAATTGGTTACTTGAAGGAAGATTCAGTAATTGCTATCCCCAATGAAATGTCAAGGTGGGATTACTTTCAGACATCATTTAATTCATCTCTTGAGAAGTAAATGAAGTTAATTTTTATTTGTAGCCATTGTGAGATATTCTATTACCTTTTGTTTAAATATAAAATGATGATGTTATAGTTTAACATATTGTTGATTGATAAGTATATCTGAAATATGTTTGCTATTGTCAAACTATTTTACCTTAACCACTCCAAGATTTAGTCTAACCACCAATTCTTTTTGTTTCTTCCCAGGCATCACTAAAAGTCCTTTGAAGCTTTTCCAAATATTTCTCTTAATATTCATTCATATTTAGTTATTTTTACACATATGGATTTGTAGTCTATATATGATTTTTCAATATAAAAGGTAAAAAAATAATAATATTCACTGCATAACATTTTGTTCATATTTACAGTTGTCCTTCAGTATTCACAGGTTATTGGTTCCAGGACCCTCCATCCATACTGAAATTTGAAGATGCTCAAGTCCCTTGTAGAAAATGCATGTGCATTTAAATGTAGCCCATGCACATACTCCTGTATGCTATAAAACATAGATGACTTATAATATCTAATGAAATTTAATTTAATGGAATTTAAATGCTATGTAAATAGTTTCTATATTATACTGTAAGGAATATCAATAAGAAAAAATGTCTGAACATATTCAGTACAGACCAATTTCTTTTTAACTTCTTATCTGTGTTGGTTGAATCCATGGATGTTGAATACTGAGGTATGGAAGGCTAACTATATTCTTAGAACATTTCATTCCCAGAGATGAGATGTTGAAATCACAAACACAATCTTAAACATTAGTAGTTGCTTGTAGTATTCATTCTTATTAGACGCTGAATACGTTATTAAAATGATAATATATTATGGGTTTTTTAATAAAGTACAGTTCTGTTGTACATATAAGTTAATGCTATGCATTATTTATGTTTTGTTGTTAGTATTTGGTATTTGAGTTTATTTTTAAAATGCAAGACAATGTCACAAATGTATTCTGTAGGGATTCTAAATATTATGATACCCTTGTTTTTCTATTTGTTATTTTTCCTAATTATACCTTCATAAATATCAAGTCCTTTGTCAAATGTGGGAATATAAAATTGAGAATGGAGAAATCTGAAATCTTCAATTACATAATACATTGGAAGAGATGGGCAAGAAGGCAAAATCTAAGTACTGTAGGGTTTTATATTACACTTATGTTTTCGAAATGCAACAGACAAGATTTTCATCTAATCATGCATTGAATTTGTACTGTTTGCTTAGATATTTTTAAGTGTTCACACTGCTCTTAGAAAAATGTTCAAAATCCTAAAGGAAAAAGAAAAGTAAGAACGGCTAGCTTTTGAAAGTCCAGAAATGGTAAAGCCCAAAAGGATATGGCTAGACTTCCACAGACTAGTACAGTACTTTTTACCTTCCTCCCTTTGACCTGAAGGATTTCTCTCATAGTTAGAACATATTATAATTGCAAGCTTAGAAGGCTGGGATTTCTAGAGAATTATTTCTCATAGCCAATAACTGACAGGAGTTGGTGTATACATATCAATAAGCCTTTGTTGCTCAGGTTGGACAACTCAAGACACTTTTTTTAAAAACATTGCTTCCCAGTATCCCTCTGGGATTAATCTTCAACTGGATGCTGTGGTACTTAGATTTACAATAATTTTTGGAGTTCCGGATTCACTTCTGCTCCCCTATAGCTATTTTCTAAGATAACTTCTCACAAAAACTCTTGTCAGTGAAATATTTGTTCCAGTTTCTGCTGCTTATGAGAATATATAAATCAATATAAGGAAAGGCAGGAGTGGAAATGGGAGATAGGGTAATAGACCTTTGAAGCAACATTGAATAGGTGCATATGGTAAGAAAGCATGAATTTAAATATGTGCCTGTGAACACGCTTTACAAAATTTGTCTTTCTGCTAAAGCTCAGTCCTTTCTCAACATTAAAGAAGATAATAAACAGGGTAAACACTATTCTTAGTAGAATACTTTTTTTTCTTTTTATTACTTTGATCTTTTTAAAAACTTCCTTAGATATAATATTGACCTGGTTATTCTTGGAATCTAACATACAGTGAGCAGGAATATGCTTTTTATTTTGTCATTAATGGTTTCTTGCCATCAAAGTGGCCTTCTAAATTTTAATAAGAAGTAATAAAGTCCCAACAAGAAAGAAAAAGCATACTAAAAATAGAAAACTTTGGGGAAAGTTTAATTTCCAAGAAATATTTTACAAATGTGTGTTTGAGGTAACCATTATGGATACAGCATTATATTATAGCTAGGCACATTGATAGAAAAAAGATGACCAGTATGGGGAGAGAGAGCAAGCTACAATGAGGGCACTGTAACGTTCCAGCTGGTGAAAGCGTCAGGATGACAGAAGGGCACGGGCAGGACAACAGAGGAATAAAAGTCTTGATGTCACTCTCCATTCACTGTGTGACCTCCCGCCCAGCACTCCAAGTTACCTGACCCCAATAGACATCTGGAGTGCAGAGAAACCACGGATAAAAACAATTCAGTGATCAACCATAGGCAGAGGTCCACTAGGAGAGGAGAAGAGAGTATCACCTTATAGAAAAAGCAAACAAAAGTGACAATGATGCTTTACCCCAAAATTTGGCACATCCCAGGAAAACAACAGGAGTTGACTTCATTCTAAGCACTACCCCTGCTCCTCCCCATAAATTTGTTCAGAAAAGAAGATGCAGACAGCAGCATTTCTTTGTATACGTGACACACTGTGCATTATCTTCCCCAAAAACCTAATTTCATAATGATTTAATACTATATAACAAGATAATAAAGCAAGTGGGAAATGCAAGACAAAACTTACTTTTCACGTAGAATGCCAGTTAAGGGATGCTTTTTTTAATATGCTGATAATTGTTATTACTTATCTATTGCTGCATAAATAACCCTAAAACTTCATGATAAATAATATCATATTTATTAATTCACAGTTGCTGTGGTTTAAATATCCAAGAACAGAAACAAAATCATCATAAACTAATATGTAAAAACAAATCATACCTTAGTTACAATAAATATAAATTCACTAAATTTTGCAGTTTATGGATAAAACTACAAATAAATAATGAACCAAAAATATAATATAATATGAATAATGAACCAACAAACTCCTTCAGTTTGTTGCTTATAGTTAACTCACTTTAAATCTCACTAAAAAGAGTATTATAAAATAATAAAGAATTGGATTATATTTGCACTCATCAATATAATATAACACAGAGTAAAATTAGAGTCAATTAAAGGGATCACTAAATGAATGAAGACAAGCAAAGTTCAACCTCAAAAGTAGAATTTCACTAAGTCAATTCTTTAAATTGACTAATTGAAAAAAATACAGTACTGAATTATATAATACAGGCATGTGAAACTATCAAAATTAATAAAAACTTCATACTACTTTAATACCAAGTTGACTACATCACAGTCATAGTTAACAGTACACAACTTTTTGAATAATAAGTCTATTCATGAAAATTTTACTGCATTAAAACACTGCAGTTCCTTATTCTGATTTAAGTTTACAAAACAAAATTCTTATCCAACTTCAGAAAGAGACCCTAACAATTGGAATGAAGTTAGCCAAAGGATTCAAATTTTCAGTTAAACAGAAAGACTAAGTTCAAGAGATGTATTGTATGTGGCAATTAGAAAAAAGTGCAAAAAAAAAAGGGTTAAGAGAATAGAATTTAAGTGTTCTCACCACAAATACCTATTAAGTAGGTAAGATAATATATGTGTTAATCAGTGGGATTTAGCCATTTTTCAATAGCACATATTTCAAACCTTGTTTATACCATAAATATACACAATTTATTTGTCAATTAGAAAGTGGTTTAAAAAGACCCTATCACACATGAATTTTATATATCCTTTTTTGAACTATTCATGATGTGTTTCATCTATTGGATTTTGTTTATTTGCATGTTTTTGCCTTTGTCTTTGTTGATAACCTCAAATTCCCTTCTCAGATTGATTTTTACACTCTGCATGTATAAGTTAGCTATATATATTTTCATCTTCTGTTTTTGACTGAGCTCTGTTCTTCAATTGTCTCTTACCCTGATTTTTATTCCACATATCACAATTAGAACAGGTGCCTACAACCACCACAACATCTAACTTTATCAACTAACATGTTAAGGGTATCACCTTTTCATTGTGACAATTTAAATTTACACTCCCTGTCAAGCAGTCCAAAATGTGTCCCTTTTCTCTAAGGACACTATTTATATTATGCTTATATAATGTTTAATAAAATATTTGACTTATCTTTTTAATTGTGTGCTTGACACCATCTATAATCATTATTACTGACTATTAGTTGGAAAATATTTACCAATGCTTTATAAATATATCATATTAATAAATATGAGAAATGGGAAAGGTTTAAAATCAAATATATTATTCAAAAATTGTCATAAAATTTTCCCAACTAGTAAGAAGTAAATTAAGATTACTTTTATATAAAAGTATCATTAAATATCAACTGTTTTAAAATGACATCCTTAAAAACCTTTTAGTTTTTATTGCTGTTCATCCTATGTGAAAATCAAAGAACCATGGAACATTGAGCAGACAATAATGTTAAAATGTTGCCTGACAATTTTCTTCTGGCTAAGCTTGGATAGTTTACATTTAATTCAATAAAATGTCATCCCTTTTAGATTTCACATATGTAAATAAAAATTGCATTTCTACCAATCCTGCCAGACATCACTTTACCAAAAGGATGACTACTTGTTCATTCATGAATGCATCAAATCCTTCATTATAGGGACATACCAACATTTCAGTGTCCAAAACCACTACTTTTGGAAGATGGCTTAGTCACTTAAGATATTTCTAGCTCCATAGTTTTTTATTGGTAAATTAGAGTGACTACTACAATCTTTCCTGCCTTCTAGCAGATCTGGTTCTAACTCTCTAGGTCTATAGATTATATTACAGACAAGGAAGTGAGTTACTAGGATTGAAAGGGAAGGTGGGGAATAGGATCCACGGGACAACTGAAGGTCTAGATAAGAACTACTCTGCCCTACATGGGGGGAGCTAGCCAAGTGCAGCTTCTGAATGCACCAGGTATGGCCAGTGAATTTGGAAAAAAAAAAAAAACAACACTATTATGAATATACTGAATTAAATAAACTATTTCATTGAAATTTTAAAAATTTTAAAAAGATGAAAAGGTAAAATGGAAGCAAGGAAAGAAACCAAAAAAAAAAAAAGATGTTTGTGACTCATTCTCAAAAAAAGAAAAAAAATCCCTCTACCTTCTTTTGTTTATTTTTATGGCAAATTTAGAAGATGTCAGATTTCCATTTTCTTTCTCTCCAAACATTTTCATGAATGTCCTTATATGCTCATTCACAGCTTTTCATTTGGCTCATCTCACTATTTGCATCATTACTTAGGTGCTTTTGCAGTGATCAGAATCCTGAGCTAAGCTTTGTAGATAAGAAAGAACAAAATAGTAGCAATTGGAATGGTAATATTTATAACCTCTCATATGTGACTTGAAAATGTGTTGACTGCTTTGGAGATCAAAAAAAGAATCTGTCAATATAGAACTTATAATATAAATGAGTACCAGTTTTTTAATAATGGCACAATTATCTTAACATTTAAAATACCTTGAAGAGTTCCTGCAAAAGAGAAGATGGTAAGTTATGAGTCACATGTCAAAAACTGAACTGTGTTAAGAAGAATGTAGAAAGCTGAGATCATTAAAGGTGAGAGAGCAAAGTTGATATGCCTGCATAGTTTTGCTCTTTACTGTCTAGTACCAGTAATATTATCTTGTGAAGTAAAACCTAAAAAGTTGGTCTTAAAAAAAGCATCAGTACTTTTTATGCTATATATCTTTTCCTATTTTGCAATATAGTTATGCATGTGCATAACTTAGTTCCCTTTCCTAGTATATCATATTCTTAGAATCACTATAAACATTCAAAAAATATTTCAAAGAAAAATAATTGATGCTTTTTTTTAAAAAAAATTCATCTTTATTTTTTATATGAATAACCAATATATGCTTGATATTTTGAGAAAATAAGGTGCTGCTTCTTTCTCTTTCACTGGTACACTTTCATGCTGCACTAACCACTTCTGACTACTGAGCTTTGGTGTCCTCAACTAGAAAAGCCTGCTGATTTGTAATAATGTATGGGGATAACTCTTCTCTGTGGGAAAGTGGGAGATCAACAAGCAATTAATAATAGCTATAAACATAAAAGAGTTTATTTCATCAGAAGAAGGGAGAATTTATCAGGTTAAAGTAAGGTTGCATGTGCTCCCTATGCACTCTAAGGCTTGGTATGATATACGCAGACCAATATAAAAATGAAATAGATCACAAGAAAAAATTGGTCACTGGCACCTTTGTCTTACCCATGTCATAGGTATAATAATAAAGTGATCTAAAATGTATTTGAGATTATTTGCTATAGCTAATTAGATATAGGATAGGTATAATAATAAAGTGATCTAACATACATTTGAGATTATGTGCTATAATTAATTAGAAATTGGATATAAGTATATCACCAACCATAGTATCCAACAAGAATAGAATATTAAATTGATCCATGGAATAATTTTTTTGGAGTATAATGAGGGTCAGTCTTCCATAATAGATCATTAAGGAGTAAATTGGAGCAATAAGCCCAATGTGTTCTTCTTTTGAAATCATGTACCAATTAGCAAACATGCCTCCTTTTATGTGACAACACATGAACCCTTTTTGTTCCTCTGGAAAGTTCTTAGAAAGGATATAATTTATTGATAACACCTAGCTTATTTATGAGTACACTTGTTCACCTTGTACTATTCCATTCTGAACACAGCTTTCCTTATATTCAGAGTGGTCTTAATTAAAGTCCTCTCAATACTCACACACGTTGTCCGGTGTCTTCATGTACCTCTCCACTGTGACTAAGTGATGAGCTGGGAGAGTTTCCTTGGTCAATGGGGTATCAGAAAATGTGATGTAAACAAGAACCTTGAAAAGTGCATGTTGTCTTTCTGTACATCCAGACTTCTCTTGCTTGAGTTCTGTCACTGGCAAGAGATCAAACCTGAGCCCACGCTTAAGAAGTGAGGAGCATGGAAGGAGCACTGAGGTCATCCTAGATGTGTGACCTCTTAGCCTGCTTAGTCATGCAGACACATGAGCAAGAGCAAATAAAATTACCCTAGCTTAGCCCACAGCTGCAGAACTACTCAGCTAGACCACAGATGACAAATGGCTGTGATTTTAAGGCTCTGAGCTTTGGGGGATTTATTTGATAACATGCACTGCTATGGTCTGAATGTTTGTATTCTGTCAAAATTCCATTTTTAATCCCCAATCCCCTTGGCAATAGTACGAGGAGGTGAGACCTCTGGAAGGTGATTAAGTTATGAGGGTAGAGCTCTGCTAAATGCAATTAGTGAGCTTAAAAGTGTTTCCAGAGAGACCCCTTGACCTTCTGCCATGTGAGGTTAAAGAAAAATGACCATCTATAAAGACAGACGTATACCATCTCCAGAAACTAACCTTGTCAGTGCCTTGATCTTGGACTTCCCCACCTCCATAAGTGTGAGAGGAAAATATTATTAAATTTATGGTATTTTTTATAGCAGCCACAAAGGACTAAGATGCACATACATGCAAACATACTGACAAAGCAAAGATTTCTAACCTTTTCCCCAATGACAGTGGAAATCCTGAGGTGTCTTAGTGACTGATTTCTGATTAGCTTCGATACTTTGGAGTGGATAGTGAAAAATAAGAATTTTTCTATATTCACAACTATAAATAACACCCTCTAGGAGTGTTGCTATTTTATATTGATTTTAAAACCAACTTACTTGCCCTAGTTAGATTATTTGAGAAAGCAGCTCTGAAAATATTTTGTTACTTGGGTTGAGCCTAGAGACTAGAAGAATACTGCTCAACAAATGCTAAATGATAATGTGTTTATGATCTTCTCTCCTCCCTGATCTTCCACATCTGCCCTTGTGCTGCTCGGTTTAACTTTATAGACTATCCTGAAAACTAATGATTCCTAAAGGTTAAGATTTTTCAATGAATATAAAGTAATGAATATTAGTTTTCCTCCTTTATAGTTTCATGGCCTATAATGAATTCCAGCTGAAGCATTTTCCCTTACTAAATAACAAGGAAGGTTAAAGGATGTCTATTTCTTGTCAAGGCCTTATCAATAAAATTATAATGAATAATCAAGACATATCAAAGGTTAGGAGTAGGATATTAATGATTCTGCAGGGGCACTCTCTCCTGAAGTTTTATTTGAGACATAAGGGAAGTACACTCATAATTGTACTCTTTTATGGGATGATATAATATAAAGTGTTCCATCATTCTCACTGAAAGATCAGGTTACCGAGCACAGGTTAAGCATCTATGTTCAGTTAATTAAATTGTCTTTTCAATGAAATAGTTTGAGAAATGGTGGTACTACTAAAATAGATTTTTAAACTCACATATATGCAAGGAGACAATGACTATGGATGTTCTCTATGAATTGCCTCGTCATATGCCTATGTTGTACTATAAGAAAGATATGTTATCATTAAAGACAAACATATGGTGCCTTAGAATTGTGAAGTGATGTGTTCAAGATAATGAAGTTAATAGGATAAGAACCATAATATACTATTTAGCTTCTAAATATCAAAATCATCTTTCAGTGATAACATATTGTAAACCTAAGTGTTCGTTTTAAGGAAATAAGATGTTTGTCATGATTCAAAGACCTGAAATTATCGCTAGTGTTTCAGTTAGTTTTTCCTTGCTGTGACCAAAACACCTGATAAGAAAAACTTACAGGAGAAATAGTTCTTTTGGCTCGTGGTTTCAGAGGTTTAGCCCATGGTCAGCCATCTCTATAGCTGTGAACCTGAAATAAAGTAGAACATCATGTAAGAAGGGCATGGTGGAAGAAAGCAGTTTACTTCATGCAGCCAGGAAGAACAAGAGAGTTCTGCTCACCAGGAACCAAATATTAACCCCAAAAGGATGCCCCCAGAGATCTATGTACTCCAGCTATACCCTTCCTGCCTACAGTTACAACCCAGTTAGTCCACAAGTGGATTAATTCACAGATTATATTAAATCTCTCATAATCTAATCATCTTAGCTTGGAACATTCTTTAATTATCTCACACATAAGCTTTAGGGGTCACCTCATATCTAAACCATAATGACTGGTTTATATTGCTGCAAAATTTCACTGTTTAGCCTAACTATGTAGTTAATAAACAAAACTTGATAGTTATCCCCTACTTATATAACACCCTCCCTTTTTCTTGGTTTGAATTTAGAGGTACGTTGTTTAAGTCATTTAAGCCTGAATTTGGAAACTTAAGAACTGGAATTCAGTCTTAGCTATGTCATTTAGAGGCAGTATGACCTAAAACAAATTGCTCAAATTCTCTAAGAATAAAGGATATTTTTTATTTGTAAACTGGAAATTGCAGTGAAACTTATTTTATAAACTCCCACAATGATAAGATGAGAAATACAGGTAAAGTTCCCACTCAAGTGCCTATTCCCAGTAGCATAATCACTATTTTCATTACTGATGGTATCTTGATTTTCTTGCCTTATGGTTACAGTGAGTACAAGTTAAGACTTCCAGTGTTCTCTTGCAGATATTTGAGCTTATTCTTAATTAAACCTCAGTGGACAAATTTCTTTCTCAAATTCTATTGTTTCTGGCTTCTTTCTCTCAAGCCCCAAGAATATGGCTCATATTACACATATTCATATAAAAATGGAATATGCTTTATTAATAATCATATGCCTTAATATGAACCCTAAGGAAGCACACAAAGTTAATTAAAAGTTAGCAATCAGTAACAAGTCTTACAGACCACAGTTGCTTTTGGAAATAATAACACAGGCTCATCCCAATGTTTCTGGAGGCTAACATGGCTTTAGACCTCTCTTTAATCTTCCTGCTCAGCATGTCTTTTTTGCATTCTCTTTGTAACTTTTAGAACACCTTCTGTCAGCTTCCCAAAATAAAATATTAAAGCTTCTTCCTTCTAACTTCCTTTAAATCCTACTCTATCCTTTACAGTAACCTCCAGTGTTGAGACTACAAATGCCACTAGCTTTTTTGGAGCCTTTAGTAATTGACCTCTGAAGTATTTTTCCTCTCCTTTATTTATTTATCTTTCTCCTATTTTGTTCTGACATTTCCTGCTGTTTGTTAAGATGGCCAGTAGTCACTACAGAATTTTTACTTCTATATTAATTATTCTAAGTTGTAGTTTTCTCATGTATAGATTTCTATTCCCATATTATGCTTGGAGAAGTTTCTATGCTTAAGAAAAAATGGGAAAAAATGCTTAATTTTCACAATGCTCAATAAAGAACTAAGTTTTGAGAGGTCATTTGACATATACATTTCATGTATTATATATAATATGTTAGTTTCTATTTTCATAAATCTTCATATATAGTATTTAGTATTCACCCAAATTTGTCGGAACTCAGGAAATGTTTTGTGTTATATAAATTTTTAAGTCAAGGCTTCTCCTTCTCCTTCAAAGGTTGCATTATTCTATATTGCCCTAACACTATCTTCTGCAGTGGAGATCACCTCATGTCAGTCACAAACATAACCATAATAATTTAGAGTTCCTCACACCATGTACAATAAACAAGGAGGACATCACAGAACTTTTTAATTATGTTCCAGATTTTCTGACTCCTCCATTAAATGATGTACTTTTCTGTCCCCATTTTACCTGGGAACTGTTATCAACTACCTCGTCTTTTTTTGTTTTTTGGTGAGGGGTGGGTACTAGGGATTGAACTCAGGAGCACTCACCCATTGAGCCACATCCCAAGCCCTATTTATTTAGAAATAAACAGGGTCTCACTGAGTTGCTTAGTGCCTCACTTTTGCTGAGGCTGGCTTTGAACTCTGGATTTTCCTGTCTCAGCTGGAATTACAGGTGTGCACCACCACTTCCGGCCTGACTTATTTTGATATTTGTGTAGGTTTGTTTTGCCATGTATCTCTTGTCTGGTTTGGTTTAGCCCATGGATTCTTTCTCACAATACATACTTTAAATAATTTAGAGCTCTGTATGGTGGTGCATTCCTGTAATCCCAGAGACCTGGGATGCTGAGACAGGAGGATCACCAAGTTCACAGTCAGCCACAGCTACTTAGTGAGATCTGGTCTCAAAATAATAAATAAATAAATAAATAAATAAATAAATAAATAAATAAGCAAAAAATATGCTGGGGAAGTAGCTCAGTAGTTAAGCACCCCTGTGTTCAATTGCTGGTATCCTCCCCAAAATTTATATTATATTATTACAGAGAAAATTCAATAATAATTAAATATAATAATAAAAACATGCTATAGACAATAGATGCATCTTGATTAATGTATTAAATTTAAAAATAATTGGTCAATTAAATATTTATCATTTCAAAATAATGAAAAAATAATACAAAATATGGACAATCAGTTTAATGAGAAATGAAAACATCAGTGAGTTCTCTCAATGAAAAAAGTGCCAGCCACCATTTATAGTATCATGATTTACTGGCTTACATAGATGACTAAAGAAAATGTAAATTCATATCAGATCAGATGTCAGTGGGGAGGGGTACATGTAATTGTTGACTGATCTTTTGGCAGTTGATGAAAGCAACTGATGCTTCCCAGAATTTTCTGTTTGTGGTCACTCGGTTTAGTGTCTCTACCTTACAAGAAAGTTATGTTGTGTTTGCAGGAAGGCTTCCAGAAAGTACTTTTTTTGTTTGTTTTTGTATTTCTGCTTATAGTGTAAATTGTATATAATTTTCTTGAGTTATGGTGGTTTTTGGTGCAGAACCAGTGTCCTATAAATAATATTTTTTAGTTATGTCCATTTTGAGTTACCTGACATGGTCTTCATTCATTCATTTTAACTTACCAAGAACAACATTAAACATTGGCAGACTGCAGTTTACTCCCAAAGTGGTAGACTACAGTGAATAGGATGATATACATGCACACTGTACAGGTATAAAAAGGCATACATTAATGCCTAATTATCATATTTATATTCCATTTATATACCATTATTTTTTCCTTTATGTAGTTTTTCTGTAATTATGAAACTTTATAACCATCATAGAATGAAATTCTCTTTCTTTTTTTTCAGCAGTTGAGAAGAGTGATGTACTAATTGCTGTCACTATTGTAAGAGTTAGAGTTTTATTTAAGTTTAGTGAACAGAAAAATTAAACATGAGTTGCTAGATCCAACCTAATGCTTCAGAAAGCAATGTCATTTGCCTGTATTTGAGTATGTTCTAAAATTAAAACTACTTGAAGGTATTCATAAAAATTTTAAATTTCATATTTTAAGTCATGATCATATATTTAAAGGATTAAAATTCTTAATAAACCTGAAAGTTTGCATGCACAAAATTAGAACATTTTAAAGAAACTCTTAATGTGTTTTTTTTTAACCTGGTCATTTGGTTTCCTTTAAATTTAAATATTGAGATTACACCTGGAAACGGAAATATCATTTTTGAAAAGAGAAAACTTATTTCACAAATCACAATGAGTTATGTACAGTTGTTCTCGGTTCAAAAACAATGTACTTGTTGACTTTTTTTTTTGGCCAAAGCTGGGTGGGAAAGAGGATTATCAAACATTCTTCATAAAACTCCTTATACCTTCCAGTTTTAGATGAATAGTAAGTTGGAATTTCTTAGTGGTTTGTCTTTCAGGAAATAATTTTATTCTGAAAAGTCAAAGATTGATATAATCAGCATATTAGGTATTATTTTAGCTGTGCCATACTTATCTAGGTACTTTCAGATAAAACTTTGACAGACAGGGAATTAACATAATCCTGAGACAAGATGATACATGAAATTCTTTTCTCCCCATGTAAATGCAAATTGTTTGGGATGCCATTTATTTATGGGAATTAAAATAATGCACTACAGTTTTAAATGTATTCCTAGAGTCAAAGGCTATGTTCATCAATACTAGTGAAGATATTATCTCCAGGAGAGCAGCTGTGTTTGGACCTGTATTTTATCTAAGTGGCGTTAACTCTCTGAGTAAAAAATAATATTCTACCATTGCTATGTTTTCAATGTGTTCCCTCAAAAATTCAGGTGTTGCCAATGTAATACGGTAAAGAGATGGAGCTTTATACCAGAGATTAGTTGATGAGGGCTTCTCCTTCCCCACTAGGTTTAACAGCCTAGTGAAAGAGTCTTCACACTGAATTCATAACTCTGCCTTCTGCCAAGTCATGAGAGGGCATGTTTCCTCTCTGGTGGATTCAACCATATGGCACATTGTGGAAGTAGAAGGTACTCTTCTCTAGACAGATGAATCTGCCAGCACCTTGATTTGGGATTTCCCAACTTCCAGAACTGTAAGGAAATATACTTAATTTCTTTCTAAATGGCCCAGTCTCAGGTATTTCTTATAGCAGAATAAATGGACTAAGACAACCATGAACTGCCATAAATCTTCTACATGTAGATGTCATGTTGCGAATTTCAGGAGTCCTTGATGGATTACAGCTCCTGAATTGCTGCTGAATAGGTACCTCTCCCCTGTCATTTCCCTTTGGAGATGACTTAGCTGAAGAGCACTGCCTCGCCATTGGTCATACCTCTCCCACTAGCAGCACATATCCAAGACTTTACCTTGACAGTAAACAGTTCAGGCCTCCTTGCCATATTGGAGGGAATCTGAAGGTAATTCATTCTTTAGATATCTGAGCCATTGCCTCAGAATCCTTAGGACCACAAAAGAGCTCAACTTCTTCCTTTGTTAAATCTGACCTCCTTCTCCTCTTCTTTATAGGTCCAAATAGTGAAATTACATCCTAATATTCTGTTTGCATGGTATCCCCATTGAATGGTGAATTTAGAAGCTGCAAAAAGGCTTTCAGTAAGTTAGGAATTGGTATACTCCAGCATCTTTCAAAGGATGGGTATCTTCTTTAGGGGATTCAGATTGTCCAAAATTTGGCATTGTTCATCCTTTTTAAGAAGAAAAAAAAAACACCAAGTGATCAGTATTGATGTCATTATTTTTTCCATGGAGTTAAGTCTCTTTCTCAGAGATATATTACTAGTCACTCTTCATTTTAATTTCTGTTTTCAAATACATTTCTTTTTAAGAAGAGACTTCACTTACTGGTAAACATGAAGAAATAGTTTTTATGAGCATCTTTGTAAGTAATAAATAAAATAATATATAAGGACAAGTGAGATATAATTATCCTGGTTTTGCAAATAAGGCTGAAAATGTTCAGTGACTTTCATAATGACATACAGCTAAAAGGGAAGGCCAAGTCTCAAACTCACAGTGAGAACCCTAAATTCACAGTAAGTACAATTCTTTCTTATTTTAAGTGCCACCTTGTTAAACTTTCCTCAGTAGACAAAAACACAAAATATAAACACAGAATATTTGTGGCAATCACTTTAAAATTCAGTACTTATTTTAAGCTTGGATTGAGTTTTATGTTTCCAAAAGAGAGAGTATATCATTAAATACCTACAAACAAGATGTAGGATGTATTCATCTGATCTCATGTAGCAAGAATGGCTAACAGAAGAAAAATAATACTTTGATAGCAAATATGTCCTCTTTCTTTGTCTCAATAGTCTTTAGACAGGAAGAAGTAGACATGAATAAAATAATTATAAATTAAAATAGTCAATGCTTTTATACACTTAGAAAGTGAATGTCACTGCTTTTTAGCATTTTGCAGTGTTGGCACATTCCTTGCAACAAATTTACCAGGTATTATGATCCCCATTTCACAGAAAATGTAACTGATGCATGGAGCTCTTTACTAATTCACCAATGGTTACAAAGGCACTGAATGACAAATATCTATTAGGAGAAAGACTCAGTTCAAAATTAGAATACCAACAAAGTTAAGATATAAAATGAGAAGATAAGAAGTTCTAACAATTAGAACTATCCCTGTTTCCCTTCTCTGTCACATACAGACCTTTTTGTACTCTCTTGTCAGTAATTAAATCCTTAGGTTTCCCTCAGAGTCCATGTATAATTGGAATGGAAGATACTTATGTATGATGATTTAAGCATTACAGAAATTCAGGTATACCCAAATTGACAAGGACATTTTTACCATAAGGCTCACTTCTTTATGTAAAGGAATTATGTCCAGATAATACCTCTTAAAACATATGAGACAGAGAATCTGACTGAAATGAGAAACAATCATTGTGTGCTGCATGTGTACCACAGATTAATAGATTATTAAGCTATATCCCCTCACTTAAGGTTTTGTAATCTAGGAGGAATGTTGCTTAAACAAATCTTAGGATTTTAAAGAACATGAATGGATTTAAACCTACAAATAGGAAAATAAAATATAGAGAGCATCCCTATTCTTATATCTCAAAATAGATGTTGGCAATTTAGTGTGATAAGTACTAGGATAAACCTATATACAGATTGGTAGGAACTCTCTTTGGGGAGATTCCTACCACAACCTGAAAGATAATAAGTTTTGTGAAAGAAAATGCCTGCTGAATTTAAAAGAACAGATAAATTTAGCAAATAAAAATAATACAATGAGATCTAGGGATGAAAGTCTTTGGGAGGTTTAATGATCTACAAGTCAATCAGCACTCTCAGGGTTTGGGATTTATAAGTCATGTGCATGTGGGCTGCCTATACAATATTCATTCTCCTCTTGTGTTGCTTATTTATTTTTGGTTTTGTTTCTCATTTAGCTGTGATTTGTTCAGATTGTCAGTGTGTACAATCTCCTTCCCAGACTCCCTGGAAGGTAGACGTGATCATGTACTCAATTCTGGGTAGTTTATTAGATTGAAGTTCCAGAAAAGCTGTTATTTCATGATAAAGTAGGGACATGTTCTGTTTTCAGAGTTTTTTCATTATACCTATCTTCCTCTTTATTGATAAAAACTTAAAAAAAATTTCTAAGTTCATGTTTGAGTATTGATATGGGGTCCAGGACAGAGAAATAGGAAGAATCAGAGCCCTTTCTAGTCTCTTCATTGTGCTGATATCCTAAGAGGGTCCTTCATTTTGTTCATGCATTAAGAGGTAAATCAGGGACACAAGACAACGTTGGATGAAGATCACCACCATTATTACTGACAGATATTAGGTTGGACTATGCGTCTTAATATAAGTATCAAAAGAGTTTGTTTACCAAAATATACAATTAGGTATATGTATCCACTCAGCACAAGCAATGCTGTTCCAGGCAACTCTCTGCATGCAGAGGGAAGAGCCTGTTTCAGAGGAGCAGTGAAGATTACCTGCATCAAAGGACCAGCTCACCGACTAGTAAAGCAGACTTTCATTTAACCATCACTGGAGTCACACACACACACACTCCTCTGGAGCAGAGTAAAAATGTAGAGAGAAGTCAAGGGGCAGAGTTACCATCAAAGGTCCTCTTATACATGAAGGGAATGAGAGAGGTAAGGAGGTGTTTCTTCCTGACACACTATTCCAGGCTGGAATGTGTCCCTTAGAGTTATCTTTTAGATTAGCAAAATAAATTTAAAAATCATGTGAGTCGTTATGGCTGGAGTTCTCTTAAGGTAGTCATGTTGAATCCTAATGGATTGACCACCTGGCAAATTCTGAAAGAGGAATGAATGCAAAGAAAAGTGGCTATAGAAAAGATATACTAAAGATTTTGAAATGTATTCTGTATGCCAAGGTATGTTTTTAAAATGTCGGAGTATATAACTGCAGATCAAATAATGTTACTCCCCGTACCCCATGTTGAGAAAACAAACAAAGGAAAGGGAATTATGAATTTGGTGAGGATTATGAATTTCTGGGATATTGTAATGCCATCATTGATATTGCTTGGTGTCTTATTTGAAACGAGGGAGAGAAAAAATGAATAAACTAAGGATGGCACAGTAAATTTACTATTCGGGTAACAGGAAGAAAATGAGTAAAATTTGAGAGAAAAAGAAGTAGGAGAGGCCAGAAGAATGAGGTCTATTTCGGACATGTTGATATTTATTTACTATGGACCAAATTATGGAGTGTGATTCAAATCCAGAGGCAACAGTGTATATTCAACTAAAACCTAGTCCTATATGTAAGCTAAAAACATATTTTGGAGATATCAGCACACTGTCTAAATAAACCAAGAATATATGATTTAAATAGGGAAGAGGATTGGACAAAAAAATAGAAAATAATTTGCATTTAAGAGAAAGGTCACAAAATTATAATAAGTATAACCTGTCAAAGAGATAGCAGGAGAATCCACAGGAGAATTATGTAAGAGAAATCAGTAAGATTGTCTAGGGTAGGATGTTCTGCAGTGAGGATGTATAATAATAAGGAGAGGGTTTAATGAATGCTGTCCCCTTGCTTTGCATCAATGTTGTCAGTGGTAAATCAGGTCAAGCTAGCTTTGGCAAAGATGGCTCAGTGCGGGCATTGCAGATGGCAAGGAGAGAGTACACTAGATATGAAAATAAATGGACTCAATATGATCCACCCTATCAAGAAATGTGTACTTGGATGTAAAGAGAGGAAAAGTAGAAGAAGATTGAAAAACATACCTATACATCTCTATAGTCATTGTTATTGCTATTCTATCACTGCAAAAATATGAGAATCAAGCCTTTTAGAGTAATGATGAGTATAGAGCAGAACAAGTTTGTGCAAGGAGTTAGAGGATAATTATTGGATTATCCTCTAGGTGGATCCCTAGGAAGAGTAGCTGCCAGAGTCAAGGAAGAGTCAAGTCTGAGAAGACACACAATACAAACCCTTGGCTAAATGGCAACATTAGGATTTTGAAGACATGAAGCAAAATAGGGGGACAGGAAGATAGACTATGGAGGCAGCCAGGAAAAGGGTCTCAGAAAAGAAAAGGAAAAAGAGAAGTTTAGTAATCAAATATCTGGCCCCAGCTGGTCCTAGCCACAAAGATGGTCCCTTAATACCCCCTAACTATGATAAAATGCAACTCTGCCCTAAAAAGCACTTCCTTTTACAAGCTCTTGCCTTCATCTTTGTACTAAGTAAGGCTTAGAAATAATTTTTCTCCAGACTTGCTAAAGAAGACAAGAAAGGAGAGAGTTGATCAGCCCTTTTCTGAATCCTATTTTTAGGTGACATCCTACCAATCAACTATAGGGACAAATTAAGCCTACACAGAAGACAGTCATTGGAACCCTCCTTTGGTACCCCTGCTGTTCTGTGGGAGCCTTTCTCTGCTTTAAATAAATCCTGTTACTTAACCTTCCACTCATCGGTTGATCTCATTCTTTGAATTTGGGAAATAAAGAACCCGCCTGACACCCACGCTCCACATTACAATAGGAAGTAAAACTACCTCTTTTACAAATTTTCCTTGGTCTCAGATTCCTTTTGCTTGGGTGGTTATTTTTATTGATCACTGGTGGCAGGACAATAATTCAAAGTTACATGAAAGAATTAGGAGCAAGAAGAAGGAAAAGGAATAATTGTCATTCTAAAAGGACTTAATGCTCTTGTGAAATTCCTAATCTTGATGTATTAAAAACAGGAGTTACTCAGGAGACTGAGACAGGAGGATTGCAAGTCAAGGCTAGCCTCAACAACTTAATAAGATCCTTAGCAACTTAGCAAGACCCTGTTTCAAAAAATAAAAAATAAAAAGGGCTGGGGATGTACCTCAGTGGTAAAGTGCCCCTGGCATGGATCTCCAGTACCCCTGACAAAAGTAACAAAAACAAATTTTCTCATTTATTCATGGTATCTATACCCATGATGAAATACTAGTATGTTCCAAATTTGTCTCTTCATTTGATATTTATCATTTTGTTGCACAAAAAAAGATTGAATGCCTGATTATACAACAAACATTTTACACACCATAGAGACCTAACAAATGAGAGAAAAGCAATTATGACACTGATATTAACAACTATATTTGAACCATAAGCCAGTACTGAGGTGAGCACTTGAACCCTGCTATCTAATACTGTGACTGATGAAAACTACACCAGTTCTGCAAAAGTTTAATCTTCTGTAGTTTATAAAGAATATCTAATTTAGAACATCAGGATATAAAATTAAATAATAACAGAGACACAAGACACCATCTTAAATAACTTGAAATATAAACAGGAACACATAAAATAAGTAAAGTAATGGGTACTCAACATACAGAACATAAGGAAGTCTAAAGAGCAGTCTCCTTTCTGGGAATGTAGACAAGTAAGTGGGCAGCTTCAGACGGAGCACATGTATAGGTGAAAAAGAATGGCACACTGCCCTGGCATCCCATAGGCTCTCCCTTGTTATCATATTAGATTATTTAGTCTGGGGAGAATTTGTGGTAGTCCTTTATCAATAATGCTAATAAATTCTTTTTTCTCCATACTGGCTCTTTTATTTCCCATACATTTTTAGTTGATGATGAAGAGTATGTGTTCTGAGTTCAACTAATATTTTTTTAATATTTATTATTTTAGTTATAGTTGGACACAATACCTTTATTCCGTTTATTTATTTTTATGTGGTGCTGAGGATCGAATCCCAGGTCATTGCACATGCTAGGCAGGCGCTCTACCACCGAGCCACAAATAATAAGTTATTCAGGTGCATGATATTGTCAGTGAAATATTACAACAGCTATCAAAATTTATAATGAAATATAGTTGCTACCTTAAAATTAACCTTGTGTTAGCAAAACTCTGTTTTAAATAAATTAAGCGACAAGCATGTTCAGCTTAAATCTATTTTGTTTTCCTTTATCTGCTTATTTCCTACTGTTTCTGACCCAGACACTTTATTCTCTTCAAAGTTCTGCAGTGGTTTTTGGGAGGTTAGGAGCAGATCTAGAAAATACTTGATGGAGAGGATGGAACCTCAGAGGAGGAAAGGGTAAGTGACACTATCTAATTTTCAGAGACAGGTTGATGTGATTACAAGATGGGTAAAAAGACAAAATAATTATCAGAAAGTTTTGAGGAAGACATATCTTTGGTATTGAATAATTTACTATAAAGTCCCTAGGACTGATATAGATGGACTACATATATTTACAATAAGCAGATTTGTTATATTTTTGAATAAGTCTAAATTTAATAACCAAAATAAAGAATCATGATTTCAGAATTGAGGCAAGTCAGAAATCCAATGCCTTTTAAATGAAGAGAAAATCATTTTTTCCTGGAGGTTCTTGCTAAAACTTCAAAATGTTTTGTTGTAAATCTTACTGTTTGCCTTCCCCAAATGCACCTGTGGCCATTTATCAGGGTAGCTGCACATTAAAAAATTGGAAAACAGCTAGATACTCAGAAAGCATTATTCAATGACTCTGAATTAACATTAATTCCTGAAATGTGACAGTGTCCTCCCCAGATTAAGGATTCATGAATACCAGATGATTAATAGAAGCCAGTCAGCTTTTGTCTCAGAAAGGTTCAAGAGGGTTGAAACCACTCTGTGATTAAGTTCTCCTTTCTGGACTTCACAGCTGTAATAGACATTCTAGACAATGGGCAATGCCTAAATTGATTCTCTGGACTTGTGGTTTGATGGTTATTATGGCAGGGAAGGCCAACTGGAAGCTCCTACTGGAGCCTTCACCTTCATAGTAGTAAACCCAAAACATGAAAATCTTGGAAAGTTTGCCAAAAACAGGACTTGACAGAGGCAGAGTTGGTGATTTCTTCTATATTCCCACCCAATATGTCCATTTGAGTGTGCAAAGACTGGTGGACATATGAGTACTATGGTAATTTAATTAGGTTTTGACTTGCAGCTTTTCTTCCAGATGTGAGTTCTTTGTTGCTGAACATGAAAGCATCCATCCTTTGGCATCTGGGAGGCTGCTATTGAGCAAGGATTTTTTTTTCCTATATTGTATAAATTCCACAAAAGTTAAGCAGATAATTTCATGGTCCTACATCAGTTCATTTTATAATCTTGTGTGCAGAAACTTTGATGACCTCTTCATTCCACAAGACATCACGATGGCCCATTGTGTTGATTACATTATTCTCCTTAGACCTGCAGAGCAGGAATTAACAGATGTCCTTGATACCTTTCTTTTCTTTTTTCACAGTTTCTTTAAAAATATTCTTTTTAAATATACATGACAACAGAGTGTATTTTGACATAGTGTGCCTTATTCTAATTAGAATAAAATTCTTATGGTTGTACATCATGTGGAGTTTCACTGGTCATGTATTCATATATGAACATAGGAAAGTTATATCCTATTCATTCTACTGTCTTTCCTATTCCAATTCCCCCTCCCTTCCCTTCATTCCCCTTTGTCTACTCCAGCAAACTTATATTCTCCCACTTCCTTATTATGTGTTAGCATCCACATATCAGAAAGAACACATCAGCCTTGGTTTTGGAGGGATTGACATATTTCAAATAGCATAATAGTCTCCACTTCCACCCATTTGCTGGCAAATGCCATAATTTCATTCTTCTTTATGGTTGAGTAATATTTTATTGTGTATATATACCACACTTTCTTCATATATTCATCTGTTGTAGGGCACCTAGGTTGGTTACATAGCTCAGCTATTGTGAATTGAGCTGCTATAAACAGTGATGTTGCTGAATCACTGTAATATGCTGATTTTAAGTCCTTTGGGAGTATACTGAGGAGTGGAATAACTGGATCAAATGGTGGTTCTATCCCAAGTTTGTTGAGGAGTCCCCATACTGCTTTTCAGAGAGGTCGTACTGATTTGCAATCCTACCAGCAATGTATGAGTGTACTTTTCTCCCTACGTCTTTACCAACATTTATTGTTACTTGGATTCTTGACAATTGCCATTTTGATTCTTTATATTTCCACCCAATATGCCCATTTGAGTGTGCAAAGTGTGGACATATGAATACTATGGTAATTTAGTTAGGTTTTGACTTGCAGCTTTTCTTCCAGATGTGAGTTCTTTGTTGATGAACATGAAAGCATCCTTGGCATCTCGGAGGCAGCTATTGAGCAAAGATTTTTTTTTCTATATGGTATAAATTCCACAAAAGTTAAGCAGATAATTTCATGGTCCTATATCAGTTCATTTTATAATCTTATGTGCAGAAACTTTGATGACCTTTGATGACAATCGCAGTGTAGTTTTAATATGCATTTCTCAGCACCACATAAATATAAAATAAAGATATTGTGTCCACTTAAAACTAATTTTTTTTTAAAAAAGATGTATTTTTTTAATATGCATTTCTCTAATTGCTAGAGATGTTGAACATTTTTAATATATTTGTTGAACATTTTTCATATACTTCTGTGAAGTGCCTGTTCAGTTCTTTTGCCCATTTATTAACTGGGTAATTTGGGGGTTTTGGTATTAAGTTTATTGAGTTCTTTTGTATCCTGGAGATTAATACTTTATCTGAGGATCGGGTGGCAAATATTTTTTTTTCATTCTGTAAGCTCTCTCTTCACATTCTTGATTGTTTTCTTTTCTGTGAAGAAGATTTGTACTCTGATTTTATCCCATTTATTGATTCTTAATTTTACTTCTTGTGTTTTAGGAGTCTTGTTGAGGAAGTCCGTTCCTAAGCTGACATAAGGAAAGTTAGGCTTACATTTTCTTCTCATAGGCACATGTCTCTGGTCTAATGTGTAGGTCCTTGATCCACTTTAAGTATTTTTTACAGGAATTTTTTGGTTACATATGGATTTCCAGTTTTCCCAGTACTTCCCAGATATGACGAAGAGGCTCTTTTTCTCCAAGGTATGTTTATGGAACCTTTGTCTAGTATGAGATAAGTGTATTTACATGGGTTTATCTGTGTCTTCTATTATGTTTTATTGGTTTCCATGTCTGTTTTGGTGCCAATACCATGCAATCTTTGATACCTTTCTAAGGTGCGTATTTGCTAGAAGACAGAAAATAGGTTCCACAAAAATTCAAGAGCTGATAACGTAATGAAATTTCTACATTCTATTATTGTAGTATATATCAAGACATCAATTAAAAGCAAACTGCATCTGTTTTTTACTACCACTTAGAAAAAAATATAATGCCTACTCAGCTTCTGTATAATTTGAGGCAACATATATATAATTTTCCATTGTGTTAATGTCACTCATCTATGGAGTAAATTTAAGGGCTAACAGTTTTAGATGGAACCTATAGGGGAAAAAAAGTTTTTTAAACAGGTGCCAGGTAATCCGACACTTTTTATAAAACTGAAATGATTTGGTGGGGATTCATATGTTAGTAGACACAAGAGTTACTATTATAGACCTTCCAAGATTTTGAAACAAAGCTCAGCTCTTTTCTCAAACAATTTATTTATTTTTTTAAATAAACAACATCTGGTTTGCTACTAGGCTTTGCCAGAGAATAACCCCTTTACCCTGTAAGAGAAGTTACTATATAAACTAACTGCCTATCATGAAATATAAAGTTATACTGACCTATGAATCCATAAATTTTGATGTTCATAGAAGCATTCTATGGCTGAAAGGAAGATGTATCCACAATATCAGAACAGAACAAATCCTGGAGTTGCAAGAATGGTGAATGAATGTGAAACTAAGATTCTCATAGCTCTAATTTCTCATACATTAGCATAATCTCTGAATTTGCACTAATAATTCATGGAAAATGAATAAGATTAAGTTATAGTCTGTATAATGTGTGTGTATGTATGTGTGTATGTACATACATACATACACACACATTTCAGGAGCCCTACTTACTGGAATGCAGCCAAAACAGTGCTACAAGGAAAATTTATAACACTAAATGTTTTATGTTCGATAAAATAATCAATTGAAACAATATTTGTTCCTACCCAAAGAAATAAATACACACCATCAAAATGAAACCAAATCAAGCAGAGCAAGAGGATAATAAAGATAAGAGCAGTAATGGGTAAAACTTTTAAATCAAAAATAAGAAACAATAGAAGAATAAATAAAACAATAAGGTTGCTCTTTTTTTAAAAATCAGTAAAATTAATGAAACTCTAAAAAACTGACAAAAATGAAAAAAGAAAAGACATAAACCATCAATATCAAGAATGGGATCACGGTGTGGTGACACATATCTGTAATCCCAGTGACTTAGGAAGTTGAAGTAGGGGGATTGCAAGTTAGATGCCAGGCTCAACCTCTTAGCAACCTGTCTCAACATTAAAAATCAAAATGGCTGGCAATGGAACTCAGGGATAAAACACCCCTGGGTTCAATCTACAGTGTCAAATAAATAAATAGCAGAAAAATATCAAGAAAAGAATGAGATATCACTTCAAATTCTGTGTCATCAAAAAAACTACAAAAGAATAGTGTATTTTCAGAAGTTTAACAACTTAGAATAGTGTCTTGGAAAGCACAAATAAACATAACCTCATCAATATTAAGTAGATAATCTGAATAATTCTATAACCATTATGTAAATTAAATGTACTATTAAAAACTCCCGGACTGAAGTTGTGGCTTAGTGGTAGAGTGCTTGCCTAGCACACGTGAGGCACTAGGTTTGAGCCTCAGCACCACATTTAAAAAAATGAAATTAAGATATTGTGTACCCACTTACAACTAAAAAATAAGAAAAAAAACTCCCCCTAAAAAAATATATTTGAAGGTCCACATAGTGTCACTCATGAATTTTATCAAATTTTTAAAGAAAAATTAACCCCAAGTTTATATAACCTTTTCCTGAAAGAGAAAAAAAGCAAACGAAACATCTCCCAACACCGTTTTATGTGGCTACAATTATTTTGATAATTACATCAAACTCAGTGAAAAGCAATAAATAATATTTTAGAAGAAAAACTTATAGAGGCTGGGGATATAGCTCAAGTGGTCAAGTGCTTGCACAAGGCACTGGGTGTGATACCCAGCACCATTTAAAAAAAAAAAAAAAAAGGAGGAGGAGGAAGTGAAGGAGGAGAAAGACAGAAAGAAAACTGTATAGGCCACTATCTTTCATAAAATTAAATGTGAATATCAAAAAGTATTAGCAAATAAAATCTCAGAATGTATAAAAGAACTATACACATTTAACAAATGTTATTTATTTTATATATTCAAGGCTTATTAGCACTTAAAAGTGTATTTCACCTCAAGAATAGCTTAGAAAAGAATACCTCCTTGCTTATGTCACACACACAAAAAAAGAAAAATTGACAAAATCAAAACCTATTCATGATAAAAGAAAATCCATTTAACAAGTTAGAAACAAAATGGACATATACATAATAAAAGACGGCATAATTTAGTAAAGGACAACTACAAACTACAACTAACTCATAAACTCTTAAAAATTATGAATGTTTTCTCCTAAAATAGACAATAGGACAAATACATCTGGTCTTAAGACCTAAACTTAAGACTGCTACTTAAGACTGTGTTAGGTCATACTACTGAATGTGTTCACCATTATAATAAAGCAAACAAAGAAGTAAAATACATAAATATTGGAAAGGGAAAAAAATAAAATGGCTTCTATTTGTAAAATTAGCAATTTTAGCAAGGTCACAGAATATAGAATCAATACAAATACATTTCTATTAACGATAAACATGTGGAAACTACAAAGTAATAAAATGCCATATATTATAACAGAAATAAAACGCCTAGGTATAAGTTTAATAGAATGTGTACATGTCAACTATAAAATGTTAATTACACAAATCAGTGAGTACTTAAGTACATTGAACTGCATACACATTTAATACAATTACTATCAATTTCCCAACAAGTTTTACAATAGACACTGAAAAACTTAAATTTATACATAAAGGCATAAGACCTATAGAAGCTAGCAGTTTTTATTTTTAAAAAGTGGAGGAATAATTTTATGCAATATTAAATCAAAACTCTATAGCTATGGTAATCAAGAAAGAATGGTATTAACAGAAGGGTAGACAGATAAATCAGTGGAATTCAGTAAGGAATACAACTAGACAAGATGTGTTCAAATGATTTTTGACAAAGGTGCAGAAGAAATTCAAAAGAGGAAAGACAATGTTTTCAAAAAAATGTACTGCAGCAAAAGGATCTATATAGAAAAAAGAAAAGAAAGATTGACAGAAGTCTCACACCTCTACAAAGGTTAACTCAAAATTCTAGACTTAACCATATGATTATAAAACTCTCAGAAAAATGTTTTCAGAAAATGTTTAGATTTACAGCCAGGCACAATTCCTACCTTTTACAACTGGAGAACTAAACACTGAAAAGCTAAATTGAAACCCATCATTTTTTAAAATTGCTTTGCAGAAGATATAGACGTGAAGATGAAAAGACAAAATGGAAAAAAATTGTAAATCACATATCCCACGAAGAACTCACATCTACCATATATAAAGAATTCCCCAAATCAACAAATAAAAAATAATTTAAAAATCAACAAGAAGCTCAGACACTCCACAAAAGAGGGTATAAAAATGACAAAGACATGATAAATATTGAACACCACTGGCCATTATGGAAATGCACATTAAAACTACAGTGAGCTACTTCTATATATCAACCAGAATAGCTAAGTTTAAACAAACAAACAAACAAACAAAAAAGGTTGAGAATACCAAATACAGACAAGAATGTAAAGAAACTGAATCACTCCTTTCTTGCCACTTAGGGAATGTACACTAATATTCTGGAAAACACTTTTGGCCATTTCTAATAAAATTAAACACATGACACTTGTATCTGTCTCAACAATTATACTGTTGACTGTTTTACAGCATAAACAATAAAAAAAAATATGTGTCTGTACCTATGTAAAATTCACCCAAGTGTTCACCCAAAAGTTCACAGAAACTTTTTTTTGTAGTAGTCAAAAAGTGAAAAAAAAACACATCTTCAATAGATGAGTATTTAAACACACCGTGTGATTCATTTGATCTTGGGACTCTTCTGGGCAATGTAAAGAACAGTTGGCAGGTTCCAGCAACCACTAGGGGGAAACAAAGAAAAACAGGCTGTCAGTGAAAAATCCCAGTTCCCAAATGTTACATACTGCATAATTCCGTTTATAATATACTCCTGAAATGACAAAATTATAGAAATGGAAAACACTGTGGCTGTGAGTTGGGGCAAGGAAGGGAGGGGTGGCTGGTGTTGCTAAAAAGGGAAAGAGAGGGGCGCTGGAGGTGCTGGTACTGTGCCCCCACTGCATTGATGCCAATATCCTGGGTGACAGTGCACTCTTCATTTCTCTATAGTTTCTGCATTTCTATCTGCTGTACTACCAGTTTCTTAGGATTCTTCTATGCTGGGGAGGAGATCTGAATAAACAGTTCACAGGATCTATCTGTATTATTTATTACAACTGTTTATAAATGATTTCAAAATAAAAAGTTCATTTAAAGGTATGTTAGTAGGTAGACAACTAATTCCTTGAAACACTTCTGTACTTGAGCTTAGGAAGAATACACTCCTGGTTTCAATGTTTCACCAGTGTCATAATTTGGTTATTATCCTATATCACTAGTTATTCCAACTATATCTTTAATTATTTCCTCTCCCTCAACTTCTATATTGTTGAAGACTGCAAGATTCAACTGTGATACTGTTACAGAGCTGGGGCCTCTTGGGAAACTGAGACAGAGCAAAGACCCCTTTCAAGCCCTCAATTTTTGCGATCAAGTCAGAAGGAGTTTAGACCTGTTGCTCAGAAGGAAGAGAAAGAAGAGAACAGGAAGAGAAAGGTGACACTCTCAAGGGAGAGAGGGGGTCCTCTCGGAGAGGAGAGGAACAGTGTGCCTCTCCTACAGTCCAGTTTTTTTGGGGGAAATCCAGAGAAGTTTCCAGAGAGTCACACCCAGGTCCACCTGTTGAATTTTAACTGACAGCAGGGTAAAATCAAACTTTTAAGTCCCCACTGTCATGGCAATTAGAGGTCACCTTGGACTAGGATAATCAGTTCTATTTAGTTTCTTAACCATAAATTCTTTCAGACTTTATGGTTAGGCAGAATTATCCTTATTTCCTAGAGTTTTAGGATCAAGTCTATGAAAGGATCACAAAAGCCTCCATCTTCAGAGTAACATGGGTTCCTCTTACAGACTTTCAGTCCTACTGAGGACTGTATCATAGTCTTCCACTTAGGCCAGAAAAGGGTGCAGGTAAATTGCTTCTTAGAAATGAAACCATGTAGGGGTCAGCACAGTGGACCCATTTTATAGAATCTTTCTCTTAACTTGGTATTTTTACCATTCGTATCTGTCTCCTAACAATACCTCTTTCGACTCACGTATTTTCCTCAGGAACTAAGCTATAAATATCTATGTTCTGAGTCCCAGTTCTTATGCATAAATCTCTACTCCTGAATTCCAGGTAGCCCAATCCAACAGCCATTTCCACATGTCAAGTGGCATTGCAAGTATAACATTTCTAATATTGATTTCCTGACCTGCCTTCCAAAAAAAGCTTCTTCCAGAAATCTATCTTATCTCAGTAAAAGGCATCACAGATTTCTAATTGAGATGCTGAGGCCTCAAATCACTGAATTATCTTTGATTTTTCTTTTCTAGGATTCAGTTAATTCTCAATACCTTTTAGGTCCTTATAAAAATTCAAATGTTCTACCACACCACCTTGCCCAAGCCACAGTTATTTTCTTCTGGATTCTTACAATGATCTTCAAATTTTTCTTTTAGGATATTTCTTCATTCTCTAACCACCTGGTTTCGACCCACACTTTATATCCATAGACCAACCAATCTTATAAATATAATTTAGATACTTTAAAAATTGTATTTTATCCTACTTTTCTCTACCCTTGTTCCTTTTTCTCCTGTAGAAATTACCATTTGAAAGATGATGCATTTTCTCCTTCTCCTTCTCCTTCTCCTTCTCCTTCTCTTCTTCTTCTTCTTCTTGTACTGGTGATTGAACCTAGGGCATTTTACCACTGAGCCACATACCCAGCTCTTTTTATGTTTTATTTCTAGACAGGACCTCACTAAGTTGCTTAAGGTCTCTCTAAGTTGCTGAGGCTGGCTTTGAACTTACAATCCTCCTGCCTCAACCTCCCCAGCCACTGTGATTAGACTGTGATATAGACCCACATACCTGGCAGACGATGTATTTTCATTACTTATGTCTTGTTTAAACATTTTCCTTTCTACCAGAAAAATCCATGTATACGTTGACTCTTTTGTTTCCTAAAGAATGTTCATTGCAAAAACATGGCCTAACAGAATAATAAATAAATGTGTGCTGTGTGTGAATTTTAAAAACAAATAAATGAAGTATAAAGATAACAAGACTTGAAAATTACCTGTATGTAGAATATGTGTAAGAGAAATTATTTGACACTCCAGAATTTCTTATCTGAATGATTAATGGTTCTATTAAATAAGAAACTAGTTTAATTGGGAGTCAGAAAAAGGATGATTTTGAACATGTTAGTTTTTTGTCTTATTAGTCATATTAATAAATCAACATCAAATTAGTAATTGGAATTTCACACTAGAAATAGCCCACAACATAGATTAACAAATAGATAGGTCACTTTTTACTCTCCTAAAATACTCAAATAAAATATTTTTATTTTTCTAGTTTTTTTTTTTTCCTGTAAAATGCCCATATGGCAGAACAGATTTTAACCTGATTTGTGCTTATATTTGGGAGAGTTACTTAAAATGTAAGCTTTGTTGTTTCCTGGATACCTGCCTTGGGAAGCCCACAGAGAACCTCAACAATCTTTACAGCCTTCCTCAGGGGCGAACAGAACTGAAGAACACATACAAGTCCATTTGTCTGTTGTATGGAGCAGAACTACCAAGAAGTGATTAGGTGCTGTGGATAAGCAAAACACACAGCAGTTTAAAGGAGGGTTTCTAAATGAAAGTTACAAAGATAAATGCCCCAAATTACAGGTGCTGATTTGCAACCAATGCTATTTTCTTTTTTTTTTTTATTGTTGGTCGTTCAAAACGTTACATAGTTCTTAATACATCATATTTCACAGTTTGATTCAAGTGGGTTATGAACTCCCAATTTTACCCCGTATACAGATTGCTGTATCACATCAGTTACCCTTCCATTGATTGACAAATTGCCTTTCTAGTGTCTGATGTATTCTGCTGTCTGTCCTATTCTCTACTATCCCCCCTCCCCTCCCCTCCCCTCCCCTCCCCTTTTCTCTCTCTACCCCTTCTACTGTAAATCATTTCTTCCATTTGTATTATCTTGTCTTACCCCTCCTTTCCTCCCATATGTCATTTTGTATAACCCTGAGGATCGCCTTCTATTTCCATGCGATTTCCCTTCTCACTTCCTTTCCCTCCCACCTCTCAACCGACAGGGTAGGGACGAAGAGCTTGAGAACCAATGCTATTTTCACAAGCAGGGCTCCAAATGTGTGCCCCAGGATAACAAGCAGCAGGGACTTATTTACACTTGTTCATGATTCTCACTGTAGGCCAGCCAGCAATTTAATTGAATGGTTTTAAAAAACTACATAATAAATTCATGGCTTATAGAATTGGAAAAGTACTTAACTATCATGATAATTAACTTTAAATTAGCGAATGAGACCCACCTTTCAGAGTCTGGCCACATTGCCTCCATTTAGGTCCATTGCCATCAACTTCAGAAGAATGCTTTAGTTGATACTCAAAACGCCCATATGTGGGACTTTTACTTGGTACAATGTGGTTCAAAACAACTATTTGTAGTTATCTAATGAAACTCTGTTCTTTTGTTGAATTGCTTTAAAGAGGATCTCTAATCTGAAACCTCACGTGTTCACAGAATTAATAAACCCAAGGTCACAGATCCACAACTTAAAAACTAATTTTCTTAAAATTGAATTTCAATGCTTCAGAAATGTTTAACAACAATACAGTTTACCACTACTTATGTTTAATGAGAAAAGTAGACATTAATTTATGTGTATTTCTCTAAAATTTCTTCTGAAGAGCTAGAAAGTCAGTATCTACCAGGACTATATACCCTCTTTTCTTCAGGATAGACAAATAAAGAAAAATATATTTAATAAGCAATAAGTCGGAATCATGGAAACAATAAAGAATGAAGGTAATCCTCAATAAAAATAAAACTAATATAATGCCTATGGTAATAACTCTGATGCACTATAAAATGAAATTCATTTGACCAAACTGCTGGGAAAACTGTAGGAAAAAAAAATTCAAAAATCAAACTAAGTACATAGAATTTTTACTCCTCCACAATGCTCTGTTAAGAATATGACTTGTTTAAAAATATTTTAAGATAACACTTTTATTCTGCAGTATTTATAATACATAGTATGAATTTCTTGATATTTCACACATGGCATAGGATCAGTAATAAATAAAAAGATTTTTATATCAAAAAACCTAATGTTTCATTTGTTACAGTATTTAGTGGGAACATTTGATGTAGTAGAAAAATCTATGCTGCATAATTTAAGTCCTTTTACTTTGGGGATTGTTGAAATAATGATTATCAAGTAATGTTTTAACATCTAATCTAGTAGTAAGTGCTAGGAGTATGCAATATATATACAGCATTTGGCAATAATGATGTCTATTTTAACTGGACTTTGGTAGGAAATGGAATTATAGTACTCCTAATAGAAGTTATTTGCAATGTTATGTCTTTGAAATTATAAAACCTGAGTTCACATTCCAGTTTTGCCTTAACCCACATGCATGAACTTGGACATATTTATTATCTAAGCTTTCTGGCATCCACTTCATTACATTACCTCATTTTGCCTTCATTTCTCATAATGATTCTGATTTTATATATATGATCTTCTGATGATAACAATCATTTAATCTATTATGTAGACTTTTTTAAATTTAAATTCTGTTTTTTTTCTGGTTATAAATGAAGACTAGATGCTAAATATGAGATCAAAAGGGATAATTTTGTTGATACAAGTTCTCTTTGACTGTTATGGGGAAGGAAAAACTCTATTGAAGATGATATTCCATTTTCATTTTCCCTCTTTCCTGTTCAAGTTTCAATTTGATGTGTTCTCACTTTCATAAAAGGGGATAGGACAAAACAAAAGAAGAAAACTGTCTAAGTCTTAGCTGGTCTGAGTGCCCAAACCTATACCTTTCTGACAGTGATCTTTGATCTAAAGGAAGATGAATGAAGTATCTATTGCTCTTCTTATCATTAATCTTTTCAGACACTATGTTAAATTTTTATTGCGTTCTAAATTTCTCTGTTGTCTTAATCACTTTGATACTGATTAGATTACCTGAAAGAATAAAATAATACAAATTTCAGTGATTTACAATAATGTGTGTTATTTTGCATGTTAATAGAAAGGGATATAAAATTATTTACAAAGAATGATAACACCTATCATAATATCTTTTTATTCCTCAAACATATGTTTTATTATTTATATTTTATTATTGTTTTATCCCATTTATTTGTCCTATAAGGATAAGTCCCTGAGACCACAGGATCATCACTGTCTCTTGGGAGCATTCTATGATGGTAAAAATAACTTTTAATACATATTTTCCAATAGGGTATTATAGAGAAACTACATGAACTAAATATTGGTTTAAGAATAATAAACTATATCATCCTTGTTCATCAAAGTTTCAGGAACAGTCCAGATACCAGAAAGCATATGGATTTGGGGTATTTATAGACTGATAAAGATATAAAGTATTCAATAAAATTCCTCCTATGGTAGCAAGGAAAGAACATAAATATCTGCTGAATATTTTGTACCCTGTCATACAAAGGAAACTTCCACTTGTACATGGAATTCTCAAAGGGTTATTATTTAATTACACTAATTTCTTCTTTTACTACCCTTGCCTTGATTCACTGTAGGCAAGCTATAATTCTTTACACCAGTTGGTTTGGAATTTAAGTCATGATACTTTCTTTGACCCATGTAATATGGGCAGAGCAGAACTTTCATTTGTATTTTTCTTATGCCTTACCATCTGTTACAATAGAATCACTTTCCAAGCAGTTAAAGATCTTTTATTCTGAGTCTTGCAATAGAAAAGTGCCGCAGTCTGGCTAGGCACAAAATCACGAGCCACTCAAACAGGAACAAACTTTATTTTTGAAACTCCCGCCAATGTCCTGTATGCTCCCGGGAAATATGCAGACCCACATATGCGGTGTTCTCCCGGACACACACACCAACAGGAAATCCCTCCTCCGGAATTCCGAATTCCCTCCTACCGCACTTCCCCAACCAATGGGAACTCTCCATGAGTTCTGTAGCAGGCCGAGGTGGACAGCAGGGGTCTAATATCCATTTGAATGCAGATCTTAACATAATCATATCATCTCAATGGCTTGCTGGTGTCACCTTTCAACCAAAAATGCCATGCATCATTACTACTTGGCTATGGCTCTTAGCAGAAAAGACCTGATCTGATTTGCATCCTGGAGCAAAGTCCAGCTGAGCACAATCAAAACAGGGCAAAGCACAGTCAAACTTTGGTATACAATTAAATTGTATTATTGTCATATGTAAGATCAAAATTTGGCAGTTTTTAAATCACAGCAAAAATTTAATCACTATATGAAGTGACAGAAGACAGAAGAAATATTGATTACCTTAATGAATAGCTATGTAAAAAATTATTCAAGAATTTAACAAATCTGGCTAACAATGATGTTCAAGACCACGTGTAATATTCAATCCTCAGTACTGAAAAAAAAAAAAGTTTAACAAACCCTCCAAAAACAAAGGTACTCTAAAGTCACTTTGTGGTTTAGAGACTATCTTGAAAACATAACAGTAGAAATGTCCTGAATCCAATTTATTTCATTCAATGGAGGAAGCATGTTAAGAAGAAAGAGAAGTTTGATGACATTGTTGTTTTTTTTTGATGGACAAAGGGTGCGGTGGTATAGGGTTCAGATTATCTGTCTAAAGCTGTAGTCTCTAGGAACATACAAAGTTTTACTTCACCATTACGCTAGCAACGTTTTAAGTATTAATAATTATATGTGGTTAAGGACTAGCCTATGGTGATTGGAGTAATTAAGGTCATTCACGTGGATGCTTCATGTCTATATGAATGATCTTTAATAAAATCCCTTGATACCAAGGCTTTTGTGAACCTCTCTGGTTGGCAATACTTTGCATGGGTTGCCACACATCATTGCTAAGAGAAGAAGCGCCGTCCACATGAATCCATTGGAAAAGGACACCACTCATGCCTGGGTTTTTCCAATCACTCTACATGTCTTTTTTTTTTTTTTGGTGATTTTAATATGCATTAGTTCACCAGAATAACTCAAAAAATGAGCATTTTAAAAAAGGACTAGCCTATGGGAAAGTACATGTAATAAATTATTCTCACTGTTATAGAATGTTCCAAAGGGACAGTGGTGGTTCTGTGTTATCAGTGGTTTAATTTTATAAGAGAAATAAATGAGATAAAATAATACCCATGTTTTGGAAAAGAGAACATTGTGGTAGATTGTATTATTCTTTAAAAATACTCACTTTCACCACCGTTTCTGTTGGCATTGGATCTGTGAGGTGCTTTGGTCATATGAGTATGAGCATCCCTGACAGGTGTCATGTCTGAGCAGGAGCTTTATAGGTGACATCTTGGTTCAGTTTTTCTCTTTATTCATCCCCTTGGACATAAAAATAGACCTGTCCCAAATGAAAACTGCTCCTTAGTCCAGGTTGCAGAACTAAATGGCAGATGAAACAACAAATAGGTTAAAACAAATCTGCCTTCCCAAGCAGATTTGGAGCAAACCAGCAACCTCATACAATGTGCAAACAAACATACGTTGTAAATCACTGAAATTTTGATTATTTGATTCCTTCAGCAAATACAATCAATACCAAAGTGATTCAAATAGGAAATTTTGGAGTTTAAAATAGAATTTTCATATACTCCCAGTAAAACAGTCTAGTGGAGAATATTGGCAAAATCTGCAGTAGATATTGGGTCTGAAACTTAGAGGAAAAGTTAGGACAGGGGAATAATTTTGGGGCACCAGCTTCGTAGAGATAATCATTGAAATTTGGGACTAAATATTGCTATCCAGAGTCAATTCTTAGTGCCCAAAACAATGTTTTGAAAATGAAACCTAGAAGGAATAGATACATTTTTAAAATCACTATATTGAGTGAACACAAAAAATGGGGAGGGATGGACTTGACTTAAATCTAAAACTGGACATTCAAAGCAGATCAGGAGCTCAGGAGATTGGATATAATGAAACAAGAAAGAAATCCCCAGCAGCACAGATGCTGCCATGGCCAAGCTGAAAGCACACAGCCAGACCAACCTCTCCATGAGCAAAGTTGAAGGATAAGGAAATGAAAGGAACCCACATTTTTAGGAGGCCTGAGGTGTGTCTGGGTAGAAAGCCTTTAAAGATCAAAGACATTGCCCAAATAAACTGTACGGTATGCTGCACAAATCCTTTTGTGGGAAAAAACTCCAGGAAACATGCAGTGGACAAAGGAAGGAACCATTCTGCAGTCATGGGCATGGGGGCCAGCAATTGACGAAGCCAATTCCTGGAAAATCAGAGTTTGGCCTGAATTACAGGCCCATTAAATAATTACTGCATGATATAGAGTGTGCTTAAGTTACCAGGAGAAAATCAAACGTGGAGAGAGGTTTACACAGGGGATAACTGGTTGTAGAAACCCACCTGCTCTAACCCTCCTCCTCCAATCCAGCTGTATGCAGGACCAACTGGAAGAGGCACATCTGTCCAGGATTTTAGAAGGGCAGGGGAAGGAGAGATTGAGTTTGGAGACTGAGCCAAAGACCAGGAAACTTGAGGTCTGCAGGTGATGTAGTGAACTAAGAACTAGCTCCTTTAACACACTAGTGGAAACAGGGGAAATCCCTGGGATACAGTCTTCCAGTATGGACTGGCAATTACTGGGCCCTGGAGGTGGACTGATGTAAAATCCCCAGACCAATTGGCATTTAGTGAAGAACTTGGAGCCCACCTAATCCTAAATCTGCCTCCTGGTATTCCACCTATGGAATTACCTCTCTCATTTCTTCAATCCAAAGGATGGAGCATCATGCTCCAGATGACTTCGCATAAAGCTGGTGAGAATCTTTTGAACTCTAATGTAAAGAATTCTTTAACTTTTCATTGAGATTTTTTGTTCTCTCATTTTTTTTCCTTTTTCCTTTCTTTTTTTCCCCTCTGATTAATTGTGATCTTAATGGTACATCATAATTTATACATACTCACATTTGTTTTTTTTTTCTAATTGCTGGCTTTTTTGAAGCCAGTTATTTTTACAAATCACCTTTTTGAGAACTAGTATGTTTAATTAAAAAATTTTAGTTTTGTTTTGTATTCTTTTATTTTTGATTTTTTAAAATGTATATGTATTTTTATATTATCTGTTTCCATTGATTCTCTTTATCTCTTTTCTTCCATTATCAGCCAATCTCTATTGTTCTCTCTTTCCCACTTCCTTTAATTTTTGCATCCATTTTATTTTCTCCTCCCTCATAATCATCACATCCTATATCATTTCTGTTTTATTCCTGTCCACAATTTGAAATTGTAAACCCTTTTGCAAACTTGATTTTTTATTATAGGCAATAATTGATCATTTCATTTCTGTTTATTGTGATAGTTAACATTGTGCACACAATAGTAGGAAATATTTGGTTTAATGCTATATATTGTTTGCATTGGTTGGTGTTATTACTTGTGTCCCCCTAAACAGTGAAGTAGTGGAAACCTTTAACGAAACTTTATAAGTGCATAGGATAGAAACTCTACTGCCTCAGATGCAAACTGTTAAATGGGTAAACACACAAACAACGTGAAAAAACAAGGAAACAACTCACCCTAAACAAAGATATTTCAATAACAGAATTTATTGACACCACAGTGAAAGTAATGTCAGAGAGAGAGTGTAGAACTGGTCTGTGACATAAAGGACAATGTAAGGAGTAAAATGAGAGAGAAAATACAAAGAAATGAAAGACCACTTCAATAGAGAGGGAGAGATTCTGAGGGGAAAATAAAACAGCAGAAACCCTCAAATAGAAGGAATCAACAAACCAAATTAAAAATTCAATTGAAAACATCACCAACAGACTATATCATTTGGAAGACAGTTTCAGGCAATGAAGACAAAATGTATAATCTTGAAAACAAAAGTTAAACAATGATGATAAATAAAAGTTAAAATAATTCACAACTACAAAGCCTATACTATAAAACCTACTCAATAAAATATTTCATGAAGAAGAAATAAAAAATAAAATTGAAAACCAGCAAATGGTGGAGCTAAATGAAAAGAACAGTGAATCAATGGAAAAACTAATTTAAATTAAAAATCAGAAATAAATTAAAATGTCAGGAAATTAAAAACATATCATAATAATCTCATTGAGCAGAGATGGGGTTGTGGCTCATTGGTCGAACACTTGCTTAGCATGTGTGAGGCACTGGGTTCAATTCTCAGTACCACATTTTAAAAATAATAGAATAAAGATTAAAAAAATAATAATCAAATTGAATGTAAATGAACTAAATTCATCAATTAAAACACATAGACTGGCAAAATGGATTAAAAAACAAAACCCAACAACATGCTGTTATTAAGAGACTCACCTCATAGGCAAAGACAGCCACAGACTAAAGTTAAAAGGATGGGGAAAATGTATCATTTAATAGATCTTGTAAACAAGCAGGGATGTCTATCTTCATATTGAGAAAAAGTGGACTTCAAGCTAAAGTAAATCAGAAGGTTCAAAGAAGGACATTTCATACTGCTTAATGGAAGGATATATCAGCAATACATGACAAGCATAAATATTTATTCCCTGAACAATGGTGCATCTATGTACATCAAACAAAACCTTCTAGATTTCAAGAATCAAATAGACCACAACAGAATAATACTGGATGACTTTAACACATGTTCCTCACTACTAGATAGATCCTACAAACAAAAACTAAATAAAAATGTATAGAACTAAAAAAAATAATAAAAAATTTAGATTTAATGGACATATATAGAATATTTCATCCATCAATAACAGAATACATTTTCTTCTCAGCAGCATATGGTTTGTTCTCTAAAATAGACCATTTTAGGCTGTAAAGCATCTCTTAGCAAATACAAAAAAATAGTGATAATACCTTGCATCCTATCAGAGCATAATAGAATGAGATTAGAAATTAATAATAAAATTTTCAAAAAGCTACTCTTTTTTAATTGCTTTTATTTTTTCAAATACATGACAGCAGAATGCATAACAATTCTTATTACACATACAGAGCACAACTTTTCATATCTCTGTTTGAATATAAAAAATATAAGCTACTCTAACACCTGGGAACTAAATAATATGCTGTTGAATAATGAACAGATAGAAAAAGAAATCAGAGGTTAAATTAAAAAAATACTAGAAGGTTAATGAGAATAGTGATAGAACATATCAAAATTTCTGGAACACTATGAATGTAGTGCTAAGAGGAAAGTTCACTGCATTGAGCTAATTCATTTATTGAAAAGTCAACAAATAAATAACCTAACATTACATCTTAAAGCACTAGAAAAAGTAGAACAAATCACCACCCAAAGGCAGTAGAAGACAGGAAATAATTGAAATCAATGAAATTGAAATTTTAAAAAATGATTTAAAAAAATCAATGAAACAAAATGTTGGTTCACTAAAAAAAAATTAAATAAAATTGATGAGCCATTACTTAAGCTAACAAAAAGAAAGAGAAAGAAAACTCAAATTAGTAAAATTCTCAATGAAAAAGGAAATACCACAATGGACACTGCTGAACTTGAGTGATAATTACAACCTATTTTGAAAATTTATACTCTAGTAAAATAGAAAATCTAAATGAAAACATTCACAAATTTCTACAGACATATGACCTACCCAAATTGAATCAGGATGGCATAGAAAATTTAAACATATCAATATTAAGCAATGAAATTGAAGACACCATCAAAAGTCTACTAAGAAAGAAAAGCCCAGGACCAGACAGATCCTCAGCTGAGTTCTACCAGGTCTTAAAAGAAAAACTAACACTAATCCTCCTCAAGTTATTTTATGAAATAGAAAAGGAAGGAACACTTTCAAAATCATTCTATGATATCAAAACCAGATAAAGACACGTCAAGGAAAGAAAATTTCAGACCAATAACCCTGATGAACATAGATGCAAAAATTCTTAATGAAATGCTGGCAAATCACATACAAAAAGATATTAAAAAGATAGTGCACCATGATTAAGTGGGGGTTTATCCCTAGGATGCAAGGTTGGTTCAACATACAGAAATCAATAAACAAAATTTATCACATCAGTGGAATTAAAGACAATAGCATAATTATCTCAATAGATGCAAAAAAAAAAGCATTTGACAAAACACAGCATCCATTCCTATCTAAAACACTTGAAAAACATGCCTCAACATTGCAACAGCTATATATGCTAAACCCAAGGCCAACATCATTCTAAATAAAGAAAAATTGAAAGCATTCCCTCTAAAAACTGGAACAAGACAGGAATGCTCTCTTTCACCAATTCTATTCAACAGAGTCCTGGAACTCTAACCGGAGCAGTTAGACAGACCAAAGAAATTAAAGGGGTATTAAGAGGAATAGAATAATTCAAACTGTTTGCCAATGACATGATTATATATTTAGAATACCCCAAAAAATACTCCACTAGAAAACTTCTAAAACTTGTAAATGAATTCAGCAAAGTTGCTGAAATGATATAAAATTAACACTCATAAATTAATTGTGTTCCTTTACATCACTGATGAATCAACTGAAACAGGAATTAGGAAAACTATTTCATTCACAATAGCCAAAAAATAAATAAAATAGAATAGTTGGGAATCAATCTAACAAGGGGTAAAAGTCTTCTACAATGAAAACTGCAGAACACTAAAGAAAGAAATTGAAGAAGACGTTAGAAGATGGGAAGTTCTCCCATGTTTGGGGGTAGGCAGAATTAATATTGTCAAAATCACCATACTAACAAAAGCACTAGACCAATAGTACAAAATAGAAGACACAGAGAAAAATTCATCTAAATATTATTATCTCATACTAGAAAAAGGCACCATAAACATACATTGGAGAAAAGATAGGCTCTTCAATAAATGGTGCTTGGAAAACTGGAAATAAATATTTAACAAAATGAAATTAGACCCCTGTCTCTTACCCTGCACAAAATTCAACTCAAAGTAGAACAAGTACCTAGGCATTAGACCAGAGACCCTGTGCTTAAAAGAAGAAAATGTAGGTCCAACTCTTCATCTTATCAGATTAGGAACTGATTTCCTAAACAAGACCCCTAAAACACAAGAAATAAAATCAAGAATCAAAAATGGGATTGTACCAAAATATAAAGATTCTTTACACACACAAAAAAAGGGAAACAATGAAGAACATGAAGACAGCCTATAAAATTGGAAAAAATATTTGGCACCTGCTCCTCACATAGAGCATCCGTCTCCAGGATATAAAAGAACCCAACAAACTTACCCCAAATACAAGTAACCCATATACAATCAATGAAAGAACAAAAGAACTGAGCAAACACTTCACAGAATAAATATGAACATTCAACAAGTACATGAAAAAAAATGTTCAATATCTGTAGCAATTAGGGAAATGAAAATTATAACTACCCAGACATTCCAATATCACTCAAGTCAGAATGGCAATTATCAAGAATACACATAACAATAAATGTTGGTGAAGATATGGGAGAAAGGTTCACTCATTCATTGCTGGTGGGACTACATACTGGTGTAACACCTCTGGAAAGCAGTATGGAGATTCCTGAGAAAACTTGGAATGGAAATACCATTTGACCCAGTTTTCTCACTCCTCAGCATATACCCAATGAACTTAAAATCAGAATACTATAGTGATTCAGCCACATCAATTTTCTTAACAGCTCAATTCACAATAACTAATATATGGAACCAATCTAGGTGCCTTTCAACAGATGAATGGATAAAGAAAATGTGATACATATACACAATGCAATATTACTCAGCCATAAAGAAGAATGAAATTATGATATTTGCTGGTAAATTGATGAAAATCGAGGCTATAATGCTTAGTGAAATAAGCCATTCTCAAAAAAAAATTAATGCTCTCTCCAATATGCTGATGATAACTGAGAATTGGAGGTGGGTTGGGAGTAGTGGAATTTCACCAGATTGGATAGGAGGGAAATGGGGGAATGTGGGGAATGCAGGGATAATGGAAATGGAAAGACAGTAGAATGAATCAGACAAAATTTTCAATATATATATATATATATATATATATATATATATATATATATATTTCATGTAAAATGTAAAATGTATACATGTAAAATGAATACATGACCATTGTAACTTTACATCATATACAACAAGAATGGGAAGTTATACGTGTATATATGATATGTCAAAATATATTCTACTATCATATTTAACTAAAAAGAACAAATAAGAAATGTAAAAAAAAAAGAAGGAAAACAATAACTTTTTCAAATTTTCACTGTATTAGTGACAAGCACATATTATAGAATAAAGCAGGTTCAGTGGTAGGATGGGGCAAAACCAAATTATCATAAATTGAGGAATAACTGGAAAATTTTGATAGAGCTTACACATTGATGAACTTACAAAGAGATTTGGATATGAAAGTGAAAAACCACATAAGTAAATGCTTTTACTCCTTTAGTAGTAAAATCTTTCATCCTTTTATTTTAATTTTTTTCTTGAAAATACTGAAATAAGAACTTCAGCACTTGAGTGGACAAGTGATTGACTATGTGCTTGAAAAGAGTGATAAAGATTTGCACTATTCCCTGTAGAGAATAAAGGAAATTGTGAAAACAGAACATTTGTGAGATAGCACTCGAGGCTTGTTTGATATTGGAAAACGAGAACTTGTGTTGTATAGTACTAGAAGTTCAGTCCAATTGGATATAGCTGTCAACCAGAATAATGGAAGAGTTTAGAGTGGAAATGACCTGTTCACTCTAGGTACTGCGCTCTTCAGTACATGTGAGGGAGTTATAATAACTTGATAAAATAATAGTGACTAAAATTGAGTAGTTGAAGAAATAGGTAGAGCCAGATGGAGTAATTCTCAAAGGAACAGATGCTTTTAACAGGAGGGTAGTGCAGCAATGATCCTGAAACTACATTTGGGAGAGAACTGGATGTAATCACTGTCTCTGAGCACCAATGTAGGAGGGATGCAGAATAATGAGGAAGCTGTAATACTCTTAGCAGATAGCCAGCTTTCAGTTAGTGTAACGGGATAGAGGCAAAGTATAATGAAAATGTTCAGGTGGCATGAGAGATATTTTAGCTGAAAATGTGGGTCCCAGAAGGTGGGATGACACATCTTGGAAAAGACAGCAACAATGAGAAAAAGAGTTAGAATAAAGGCTGAAAAATGTAGCATGGCATTTGTGTCTATATTATAATAAAAATGCATTAAACTGTTCATTTTAAAATAGTTGATGTTAGGTATGAGAATTATATCTCAATAAAAATGATCTTTTAAACTGGGAAGAGAAAGAACTGAAGGTGCTTTCATGGAAGATGAAAGAGAGAAAACTGTTAAAATTACCTGAACACAATTTTTCCAAGGAAATTAATCCCATTCATACTCAAAGGAATGGAGGTAATTCAGACACTTCAGACAAAGAATCAGCAGCAAATACTCATAAGCAATATATAGACATATTTGAAAAAAGTGTTCACTCTTCCTTGTGCTGATTCAGTTAGATGAAGAGAAAACTTGAGCCCTGATAGGTTCATCACAGTAAGCATGGAATAAGCAATTCTAAAGGAGGTGAAGAGGAAGAAGACATCAGACATGTATAAGTGAAATAACAAATATGGTACTTGGGTGTTTACAACAGTTTTAGTTGTTTTGTCAGCTTTTCTGCTATGACCAAAACACCCAACAAGGGCACCATAGAGGAGGAAAAATTTAGGTTTGAAGGGGTCTCATTCATAGAGGGTCAATTCTACTACTGTGAGCCAGAGATGAGGCAGAACACCACAGTGAAAGATTGGGATAGAGGAAAGAAGATCCAGACACAACAACAAGGAAGCAGAGGATAGCTCTGCTCACAAGGGACAAAATATAAAACCCAAAGATACCTCCAGAGACCCACCTCCTCCAGTGGGTGAATTGATAGATGAGCTAGTGCATATAGACAATGGAACACTATTCAGGGATAAAGAGAAAAGAGGTATAGAACCATGAAAAGATGAGGCAGAAAATTAAATGCTGATACCTAAGAGAAAGAAGCCAATCTGAAAAGGCTACAACACCATTTGTTTCCAACTGAGTGACACTTTGGAAAAGGCAAGATTATGGAGAGGGCAGAAAGAACAGAGCCAGAGTTTGGGGCAGAAAAGGTAGGAAGGGATGAACAGGAAGAGTGCAGAGGACTTTCAGATCTGCATTTACTATAATGATCAATATACATCATGGTCCATTTGTCCAAACCTAGAAAATGCACAGCTCTAAGGGTATTAATGTAAAGTATGGAGTTTAGCTGATAATAAGTTGTTAAATTAGACTCATCAATTGTCTCAAACATGTCTCCCCCATACAGACAGAGGATGCAATAATAGGGAGGTATGCATGTATTTCAAGCAGGGAAATAGGAGATACTTCTCGGTCTTCCTCTCAATTTTGTTGTAAACCTGAAACTGCTCTTAAAAAAAAAAAAAGATCTTAAACATGGTTTTATTGATATACACCATACACCATTATCTTCCCTACGGTAGATAGGTGAGCTCTCACTCTCCAAAAACAGACAAGAAAATACTGTACATAATATGATATACATAAACCACTAACTTTTCTTCTTTTGTGTCTATTATAGATTTTTACTGTCCCACTGGAGTTCATTCTCCATAGATAGGATTCAAGGTAAAAGAAAATTATAAAAAATAGAAAATAAAAACTACTGGGATTGTGGCATTCTTTTTTTATATATCATCTATTAGCAGCAAAAGAAAATGCCTGTTTGTTGTGTGATTCATGCTGAATTTTGAATAGTGGGAAAAAAACGTAAAATGAATGCAGTCCTTACTGACAAATGTTCCACAGAAATAAATCTGAGATGTTACAATATGGCAATTACATTGATATAATAGACAACAAAGCTGCTTATAACAAATCCCAAAGGCCTCAAGAGGAGGGAAGAACACTATGTTATCATTGAGAGATTTACTTCATGTGAAATTCATTGAGTCTCACCAGCTGCATGTTGAGATTCTGTTACTATTTTAAAACAACCATGTATTTTTTAGAGTGGTTTTAAAGGTATTCATCCCCTGTTATACTGTGAACACAAAAGAAAAATCTTAAGATGACTTAACAAGAACAACATAATAATTATGTATATATCGGGGTCTGAGAAGATGTTGAAAAAACTATTTGAGAAGGCAAAGTCTATAGTAATCTTAACTGATTTTCTGGGAGACAGTAAAAAGCTGGACAGAATAAAAAAGGAAGAGTGTTTAAGAATAGGAAAAAAAAAAAACCAGTATACATGATGCTCTGTGTTCAATCCCCAACAGCAAAAAAGGTGGGAGGGGGAGTAAAAAATAATATCTATTCTGCAGAAAAATTAAAGAATCAATTATTGCCATTTATTTATAAGATGTCTTGTTTCAAGAACATTAAATCATATAAATTAATAAGTGATCCATAGTTAAGACAGTCTTTGTTTTTCTTATAATGTGAACAATGTTGAGTGAGTGACACATTTTTTAACTCATTCTTGAATGTCCCCTGGAGTTATATTTCTTGCCTTGTGTTTTGATCAAGGCTCCAACTTTTATTTTCTGTTCAGTGGAGTTAAATTATTTAGACTCTCCATTCCTCTCTCCCTTTCTTTCTTTATCTCAAAGGAAGGCCTCACACACTGACCGGACATTTTCAAGATTCTCCTCTAGTATTACTCTTTTATCCTTATCTGTCCTTGGATGTTTGTGGGCTAGAAGAGAAAAAAGAAAAAAAAACACAACTCCCTGAACCTACTCTGTTGGTACTGCAATGACAGCACGCAAGACAAAATTCCAGAGATGCCATTTACAGACTGAGCAATTTATCAATTTTGATCCTTCCTCATTGCTTCAATAAAAATTTTAAAATGATATTTAGTAGATTGATTTCCATTTATAAGCAAAAAAAGTAATAAACTTCAACCTTTTGTGAGTGGTAATTACTGGGAAATGGTGTCAATGTTTGTAATACAGAAGTAGGGTGGAACTTCATCAACAGAACTGGGATGTAAGTGTGAATAGGACACTCCAAGTAGCTTTTTGTTTACACAACAGCCAGTATTGAGTTCATAGAAAATTTATGAATATCCTGAAGTTATTTTAATAAAATCAAAGAAAAAGAAAAACTGAACACATTTTCTGATTGATCAAACAATAAATGAGAGGGAAATACAGTTAGAGGGTTTGGGGGCGGGGAGAGGGAGATAGCCAGCATCTCAGTAAGAGGTCCTTCTTTCTGCCCAGGAATCCAAGTCACCCTAAAACTTGCAATCTCAGATAATTAGCAAATAATAAAGCACAGATTCTCAGAAATATATTCACAGGACATGAAGCCCCTGGTAGATCTAGTCCACATGGGTTCTGGAACAAGACAAAGAGAAAATGGCTCTGGTGGTTTATTTAAGGGGGTACTTCAAAGGCAGGGATAAGGTATCAATGGTGGAATCTTGCTTCATGGTGTCTCACAATCAGCAGATTGATTGACATCTTGGCAGGTCACACCCATCTCAGGTGCTGTGTAGGCCATCGCACAGCAGGAAAGGGATTCACATAGTCCCTAGGCAATTGACCAGAGGAAATGTCCACTGGTTATTCCCAGATACCACATGTCTCTATCCACAAGGCTTCCATGTGTGGTGACCCACATGCAACCCATGAATGGCTCCTGACAAGAGGAAAGTAGAATGATGAGGTGGAAGGTTAAGTATGAATTAAAAGATTCTTCAAAATTCATGTTTATACAAAACTGGAATTACCATTATTATCTAAGGAAAAGACACAGTTTGGAAATTAATTCTGGTTAAAATTTATCAGGAACCTAGCATAAGATAGCCTTTTTCTATGAGCTCTAGAGCAATAGATCCTCCTCAACTAACTAAGGGGTTCCGTTCTGATAAATCCATCCATCCATTGTAAGTTGGAAATATCATTAGGTTGAAAGTGAATTTAATACACCTAATCTACTGAATATCATAGCTAGCAACTCAGCCTACTGTGTAGTCTTGCTTGTTGACCCTGGTGATCATATGCCTGAGGGCAAACACTGCTCTCTGCAGCAATCCAGCATCATGAGTATCCCACCATCCATTGCTAGCCTGGGAAAAGATCAAAACTGCACATTCTCAGTATAATTACTACTGAATGCATATTGCTTTCACTCTATCATAAATTTGATGAATTAATTCAGACTATCGTCAAGTTAGAGACATTCTACTGTTAATTAAGGTACTGTCTTTCTCCTTCACTGTCTACCTTCGCCAAGCAAGTTATTAATCTTTGTTTTACAGGAAAGGAAAAATAGAGGATAAACTGAGAATGGAGCAATTCATAAAGAAAATTTAAGTTAACAAACAGGCTAAATAATCATCTGCACAGGATGCAAACTGGTGATATGAATTGCCTCAAGTTTAACACAATAGGGAGTAACAATGAGGACTATGATAAGGAATAGCATACAAGTGTTCACTAAGGCATTGAAATTTTAAGGAATGTGATTATAAGGTTCAAAACAGACAAATGAAAAACAATAACAAGCAAACGTTTGTCAGTAGCCAGATCAGGTCTTTGGGCCACCAATTTGGTTCATGTGCATTAACAATACAGAAAGTCATACTAGATAATAATCTAGCTTCATCAAGTAATTATTGGACTCTGTGTGTGTGTGTGTGTGTGTATGTGTGTGTGTGTTGTGTGTATTGAAAACATATGTTAAATAAAAATAGAGGGATTAAAAATATACACAGAAATTTGAGTATCAGAGAGCCCTGTGTTCTTAAGATCTATCTCATCATTAATGTCTAGACATGTTGCCCAGACAAATTTACATGAAGATCTATTTTTGTGACGTGTAAAACAAAACGTCAGAGGCTAAAGTTATCATACATATTACTACCTTCTGAGGTCTCTGAAGACCTCAGGGTCACAAATTTAATTTTCAACATTTAAAATTCTGATAACAGGCAATTTGGAAGTTGGGTTGTTTCTTACTGTTTTAGAGCCTTAAGAGAAACTGAGGCAAAAATTGATTAAGAAACAAAGATTATTTGGGTTAATCAGAGTCTTAATGCAGGAGACAAAAATTTCAGACAGGCTAAAACATGCTCTAGGGTCTTCCAGGTTTCAAACAAGTTTTAAAGGCTTTGGGATCAAAACTGGAAAGAGGTATTGCGACCACTTTTTTTGTTGTTGTTGTTGTTTTGGTTTGGTACCCGGGATTGAACTCAGGGGCACTTGACCACTGAGGCACATCCCCAGACCTATTTTCGTATATTATTTTAGCCATGAAGTCTCACTGAGTTGCTTAGCCCCTCGCTTTTGCTGAGGCTGGCTTTGAACTCATAATCCTCCTGCCTCAGCCTCCCGAGCCATTGGGATGACAGGTGGGCGCCTTTGCGCCTGGCTACAGAAGCAGTTTTGTAAGAAAGATACTGGTTAGGCATCATCCTCATCGGAGCTCAGCAGTCACATCAGCTTTGATGGCTGCATGTCGTCCAAGGGAAAGAGGCTGTTGTAATCCTGAATTTTTTCCCAGTGTCTCTTCTTTCCTCAGGACGATGCCTGTCCCTTGTGGGAGGAGTAGGAACTCAGGGCACACCATACAGCTAGTTTGGACAGTGCAGTGCTGGGGGGATCCATGAGGCTGTGCCACTTGGAGGAATAGATGAGAGGCCAGGCAGGATGTGGTCCAGCAGGACTGGGGTCACTTGCTGTGTGTCCAAACAGAAGATGGAATAGAGCAGTTCCACTGCCCACAGTCTGTGTTCCTTCCGTGTCTCCTTCAGCAGCTCCTTAATCAGGTCCCACTGACTAGTCCATGAACAGCTCCCTCGCAGCCTCTCAGATCCACACAATCAACATGAGGGATCCTCTGAAAGGAGTCTTGGCCAACTTGTTTCTGCTCATTTCCTCCATCCTGAGTTCATGCACCTCAGGACCTCACACCCAGTTTGTTCAGTGGTTCATGGCGGAGTGCATGACTGCCTGGGGCAAGGAATTCCGGGCAGCATCCTGCGGCTCATGCCTTTCATCACCTTTCAGAACTGGTGAAGGTGGCAGCCATGTCCAGCCCCAAGGTGGTTCTGGCCATTACAGACCTCAGTCTGACTCTGAGCCGCTAGGTGGCCGCCAAAGCCATTGCTACACTCTGAGGGACTTAGAGTGGCCACAGTGAGTGGCTGGGGAGGTTATCAGTCCAAGAGCCTTAGATGGAAACAGTGAGGAAAGATGAGCCATTGTTGCTCAGATCCACATGATATGAGAACCCTTTGTCAATTTTCAGATTTTTGCTCCTCTACTGACTTCTAACCATCTCCTAGTTTCTTTTGTAATTTCCTCTCCATTATGCTAATGTCTGAAGAGCATGAGCAGCCTGGATCTCCAGCCCTTGGTGTCCCCCCCCCATACCAGAAGTACACTTACCCCTGAGGAACTTTACAAATGTGTATATGTAAGTATGTATGTGTTTGTGTATGAGGCAGGAGGATCATGAGTTCAAAGCCAGCCTCAGCCAAAATGTATACATATTTTTTAATAAATGAGGGTAGGCTCACTTGTAAATAAAAGTCTTTATGGGTCAAAAAAAAAAGACACTGGGTTAATTTGAAGAATATGTTCAAAGTGGTTTTCAGAAAGGAAGATGAAAATGACAAGAATAAAAAAAAATTGTCAGTAAAGGAAGAGTTACAAACAAGAAATCCTAGTGGCCATCAGTGGTGTAATAAAAACTATAGCTGTCAGCACATATATTGCATGATGTAGCAAATTATACTGGGTTAAAGTTTGTTTGAAGGTAGACACTATTGAACCCTGGTCTCTCATGTCCTCCCAGCCTATTTTGGGATGCTTCTATTCATCTTTATCTGTTTGACTTTAATTTTCTCACATTGTATATCAAAAGGAGTTATTTTTCACCCAAAGCAGAAAATCTTAAAATTGATTTTTGACAAAGATGTGTATAGTATATATATTTTTAGTATATGCTGATAGAAACCTAAATATGGACAGAGATGTTCAAATCAGCTTCCATGTTTGATGTTAAATGGCAAAATTGAAAATACTATAAAGAATGTGGCATGGTCATATTAAAAATATAATGGTGGAGCCGGGCACCATAGTGCATGCCTGTAATGCCAGCAGCTCGGGATGCTGAGACAGGAGAATCATGAGTTCAAAGCTTGCCTCAGCAAAAGTGAGGTGTTAAGCAACTCATTGAGATCCTGTTCCTAAATAAAATACAAAACATGGCTGAGGGTGTGGCTCAGTGGTCAAGTGTCCCTGAGTTCAATTCTCCACTACTAAAAAATATATATGGTGGAAAGTTAAGAACTGAAACAATTTCAATCAACATAAATATATCTTCAAAACATGATGGAATTTCAAAATTAGGCAAATTTAGAGCATTTATGTTTGAAACACCATGTACCTGTTCCATGGCTCTGTATTAGCCTTTAGGGTTTTTTTGTTTGTTTATTAGTTTTTTGTCGTTTTTGTTTTGAATAACTCAAAAGTAATTTTAATGGATTATGTTGTGCCTGACAGTACCAGAAAACATATTTAGTGATGCATGCAATTTCTAATAATATAAATTAGTAAAAAAAATCACACAAAATTTTATGTAGCTTGTGAGTGCAAAATATTTAAAGTGTATTAAAAAGCAAATTAGTGAAATTTGAATCTAGATAAACAGGTCATAGTGACATTTTATGTTATATGCTTTTCTAAACCATATAACCAGCATAATTCCAAAAAAATTAAATGTATTACATTGTGCTATCGATATCAAATTGAACCGTCCACTTTAAGTTTTTAGTTGTGAGAGAGGAGCTTCGGTCTTCTAATGACAATGTTTTATGAAAATGTGTTTCTTTACTTTTTTTGTATTCATTCTGTAGCCAGTATTTAAGTGTTGCACACTGTAATATCCTCAATCCTCTGTCACACCTAGAGCAACAATTCTATACTATAAACACCCTTCAAAAGAAATAAGAAATAGTACCTTCACACCCACTTCCCCTTTGCGAAATGCCTCCTTTGAACCAAGAAAAAAACTTCAAATTTGTTGGGCACTGAAAGTTTAGATTTAGATTGAACTGGATTTCTTAATATCAACTGAATACAAACTTTACTCTTCAAATTGTTTATAAAGGTTCTGCAGTCTTCTAGAGATATTATCCAATAGTGGTGAAGAGAAAAAAATATATTAGTTCCAAGATAATAACTGGTGAATTAATGAATGATTCATGGTGATGACCTGCTGGTAGGCAGAGATATTCGAATATAATTCCCTATGAGAATTACAGTAATAATCACTTTGAACCACCTCTTTTGGAGAATAGACTATAAAGACATGAGTGGGTCTGTATTATATCAGCATAGCACACATGATCAAGATCAGGAAAGTCCATGCTACATTAAGAACCAGAAAAGGGCTGTTGCCCAGGAACAAAGGAAAATATTGTAGTATTTGAGAGATTGATTCTTAGAAGCCATGGCAAAAATTTGGGGATTTAATCTACTAATGGTCATTGAAAGAATTAATTCCTAAATTTTCATACCAAGTTTTTGCTAATCTTTTCTAACTACAACTTTGTAAAATACAGAGAAGTTTTCTCACATTTAAATATAGAAACAGTTGATGTATTCAGGCAGGAAGAGGGGAATTTAATAATCAACAAAGTTATGTTGCTATCTTATTTGTAGTTACACTTAATTTTTTTTTTTACTCAAAAGCATAATCCAATGTGATTTTTAGGCAGTTCGTCTCAATGTAAATCTTATTTTTCATGCTATCATTTCTAAATTGCCATCTATAGCGTTGCTGAATTTTTAAATCTGTTTTCCCTCCTGGAGCTTTACACTGAGTTACATTCTAGTCCTATTTTTTATCTTACTTTGAAATAGAGTCCTGTGATGTTGCTCAGGCTGGCCTCAAACTTGTGATTTTCCTGCCTCAGGCTTCTCATTAGCTGAGATTAGAGTTGAGAGGCCACCTATTAACTTTTAGTCCCAAGTAAGGTGAAGTTGGGATGTGGTGCAACTTTTAAGAGGTGGGGCCTGTGGGAGGACTTCAAGTCATTGTGGCATGCCCTTGAAGATTGGGGTGAGGCTTTGGTCCCTTCTCTTTGCTTCCAGCCCTGAGTAATTTTACTCCACCATGCACTTCCACCATGATGGGCTGTCCTACCACAGGCACAGAGCAACAGGGCCCACTCTTTATGCACTGGAAATCCTAAATGTGAATGTAAAAAAACCTCTCTCTTTGGGCTGGGTTTGTGACTCGCCTAGCACCTGGGAGGCACTGGGTTCAATCCTCAGCAGCACATAAAAATAAAGAAAGAAGAAAGAAAGAAAGAAAGAAAGAAAGAAAGAAAGAAAGAAAGAAAGAAAGAAAGAAAGAAAGAAAGGAAGGAAGGAAGAGAGGGAAGGTAGGTATTGTTTCCAACTACAACTAAAAATTAAAAAATAAATAAATAGATAAATAGATAAAATCTCTCTTTTTATAAATTGATCAGCACAGGTATTTGTTACAGTGACAGAAAGTTAACTAACAAATTGTAAATTAGAAAGAAGTTAATCAGACACTACAAAGTTGCAATATGAAAATATTCTCTTTTCCCTCTTTCAAACCAACTCTTTGAAAGGAGACTATCCTTTATTCATTTGCTCATATGTTTTTTTTAGGTAAGAATTCAATTTTGTAGCTAGTTTATTGACAAACCCTTTTAGTAGATTCCATTGCAGTCACACTCAAGGAGATACAAATCAAATAATGAGCACTTATTTGTTTAGAAACTCTCATGTACCTGGCTGCCAGAAATCATGTGAAAAGGACAAAGCATACTATAAGATTCTGTCATTCGATTCACAATAATCTAAATATGAATTTGTCAGTAAATCATGTAAATGACATTATATGTAATTGAAATTGACTTAACTTATTCTTTGAAAAAGGATTATAATACACAGATGAGAAGGGAAACAAGTATAAATCAAAAACCTTTAACTTACTTGTAATTGGTGATGCGCCATTTTAGTGAAATTAGCATGACTTTGAAGTAGCAAGTATTATCTAGAAAAAAATCTTATTCATACACTTGCACATGGACAAAGTAAGGATATTTAGAATTCTTTGCAGGTCAGTTAAGCTCTTGATAGAAAATTACATCTTAAATATAGTATTTCAGAAGGTTTGTTGTGATTTCTGAAAGAAACCTCAGTAAAATGTTAAAACACTATTTTTATTCCATTTTAATTTTAATTATATGCTTTTTAAGCACCTGATATCAGTCTATCCATCTATCATCTTTCTATATCTGTATCAGCTAATTTTATTCACTTGACTATAAATTTGAAATAAGAACCCCCACATTTTTATGCTATGGACAGAAAATATTCTTTTTCTCTCATGATGTGACACTTTATCTTAATCTGAGTATTCAGAATACAAATTTCTTCCACTATATCTCTTATTTCATGTTTTTATTATTTATGCATCATTATGCTATATATTCTCTTTTCCCCTTTCTTTAATATAATACTTCAAATTTTTGTTCCAACTTTATTATTTTTTTTTTCTTTTGGTACTGGGGACTGAATCCAAGGGTGCTTAACCACTGAACCATATCACCAGCCCTTTTTATATTTTATTTTGAGACATTGTCTCACAAGGTTGTTGAGGCTGACTTTGAACTTGCAAACTTCTGCCTCAGCCTCCTCAGAGCCTGGGATTGCAGGTGTGCACAACTACCGCAGTCTGGCTGGGCACAATTCAGGAGCCACTTGTCAAAAGAAACGAACTTTATTTTTAGAACCACACGCGCCAAACCAAACAGCTCCTCAGGAAAACCTTCAGAGCCCAACTGCCACCACTGGCTTCCCACAAGCCTCTCCTAAAACCACAAGCCTCTCCACCTCCCACAATACTCCTGTTCTTGAGGCTGATTGGCTGGGTCGCCTGGGCAGAGCCAAAAAAAGTCCCCCAATGAGCAGCTCCGTAGTCTGAAAGGACAGGGAAACAGCCCAATGAGCATCACCGCAGAGGAGCCAATCAGCTAGAAGTTGCTGGGGCCGCTGTGAGCCAATCATCAGCTGGCAGTCTGACAGTTTGCTGGGGCCCCTTCGGCTGTGGCTCTCAACACACAACCATGCCCAGCTCCCAATTTATGTTAAACTTTATTTTCTACTTTTTGTAGAATTTTGTTCAACTTTAAGTGTCAGTCATACAAACTTTTAATCAGTGACCTATAGATGTCATCTATAGATGACATAGATTCTGGACCTAAAAATGTGGCTCAGTGGTACAGCTCTTGCCTAACATGTACAAGGCACAGGATTTATCATCAGTACCACACACACACACACAAACAAAAATTTATATATATACATATATATCATATATAAAACACACATACACACACACACATATATATCACACACACACACACACACACACACACACACACACACACGTACTATTTGTTTAAAGACCCGAGACTCAAGTCTGAGATGGGATAGTTTATGAGAGGGTAAGAACTCTTAGGTGGAAAGGTAGATAAAAGAAATGGAAACATTATTTTTTATCTATCCACTTTAATAAACAAATAAGGATCCATCAACTATTTGAAATAAAACTTGAAATTATGTGTGTGTATTTCTTGGGAACAAAGACAATTGCTTTGGAAATACTTACTATACAATAGCCCCATTGTAGAAAATATGGAGAAGTTAGAGGAGGTACATTTTTAAGAAGTTCATTTTGGTATTTTTCTGTTATATAACTTTTCATTTTTTATCTTTAAAGAAGCCAAGGTCATTTGTGGAATCAGATTGCTTCCTTTTAATATTGATGTCCATATACTGTGTACTATTGGGAAAGATACTACTTCAAATGTCAACTTCATAACCTATAAAATTGGAATAATTGTATCATTCTAGACCATGTTGAAGTGAGAATTAGATGAGTTAATTCATGTAAATGGCTTTGAAGAATATCTAATTATTAATAAGAACATAAAAAATAAAACTTTATCATTACAGTTATTTTTCAGGAATTAAAATAAATGGGTTGATTTCAAAAAACATTTAATTTAAAAAGCTTTATGGAGTAATTAATTTCCATATGACAATGAAAATTAGATATATAATCTAAAGTTAGATAATCAAAGAAAATTAGTCATGAAAAATTTCCACTTTCCTTCTATATTAAGCCAAGATAGTTTTTGTTTCATTATGCCTAATACAAATGTTTATTTCTTCAAGAAATCCTGGTTTTACTTGAGGTCTGCAGTGAGGGAGTTGTTAGGCAACATTAAGCAATATATTTTATTCTTAGGTTCTTAAAACTAGAAAGGAAAAGAATATTCATTGTAAACTTTTGCTGTATTTTGAAGGATAAAAAATTTTTCCAACTTTAAAATAAAAAAATAACCTTCATTCTCTGAAATTTATTTTTAATAAATTATTTTCCCAAGCAAGCTTCAAAATATCAAATTTTCACAAAAAAGCTAAAATCTAAATGTGTTATTAGTTCAGTACATATAGCAATCTTAGTAAATGAAACATATTCTAAATTATAAAGAAAATAGAAAAGATAAAACATCACCTTCAAGCCAGAGCTAATATCTAATAATACATGAATATAACAATTTATCAGTCCTAAACATTATACACATTATACACACATATAAAGTTATTACCATTATATACATGTACATAAAACCCAATTTTATAGAACATTATCAAGGTTAAAATTAGTCCATGGAGTTTTGCACAGAATGAAAAGAATCACTGAATACATACAGTGAATTAGGTATTCTAATATGACCTAGATCATTCTCTAATATCAGATTTCAAACCAAAGCTGAAATTCATATACAATAAGCATATAAAATACCAGCATAATTTTGTCATTGAAAGGAACTCTTCCTAGTTTTATTTCATGTGTTAAATTCACCACTACCACAAAGGTGCATTTTGATAAAGTAAAACTAAAAGATATTAGAATATAATCATGTCTATTCCTTAGTGTAAAAAGTTTTATGCATATAGAAATGTTAGTATATCAAAGTCACATGCATTAATCTATTCCATGGATCCACCTGTGCATATTTAGTATGTGATTACCTTCATCCTTTTGATTTTTAATATGTGATTAGTATTTTTGTGATTAAGAATTCAAATGGAAAAGAGTGAAAATACCACTCATTATTCTAGGTATAAGAGGATATCACCTTAATGAGAGATGAAAAGCTATATTACTAAATAATCAAATTTATCAGTTTATTTATATGTGATTGTTGCTGTGAAGCACATTTCATGAGATATATATTTTATTTAAAATAAGTTTATGAAAAGTTATCTTTAACTAGAATATCAATTTATTTATTTACAATAAAAGTCAGAGTGGAATAATTTTGTTTGTAAATGAGTTTTCCTTTCAAATCTCTAGGTATCTGGGGAATTGAATTAGTAACACCAACATTGTTTTATAGGCATTTTATCAGAGTAAAGATAGATAAAAATTGTATAGAATAATTCAGCTCAGGGGGAAGTTATGCTTTTACATATATATAAACTGGTCTCATGTATCTATTTTCATACTTCTAATCTCATTGTCAAGGACTGCTCTGGGCTGAATATTTGTGTCCTCCTAAAATTCATACATTCAAGCTTATCCTCAGCTGATGGAATTTGCAGGTCGAACACTTGTTAGGTAATTAGGTTAGGAGTGGAGACTTCATGAACAGCGTTAATGTCCTTATACAAGGAGATCATACAGGACCCTTTCTGTTCTCTACAACATGAGAATATAAGAAGTTCAGAGTCAGCAACATAGAAAAGAATCCTCATTAGAGCTCCAGTAAGACAAAACCAAAATTTTGTATTTTCAGCCTCCTGAACTATGAGAATATATTCTTTGGTTCATCAACACCTAGTCTATGGTACTTTATAATAATAGTTGGAACAGATGAAGACACTGATTATATTCACAAAGTATGAAGCTGAATCTATTTTAAATATTTAACCTTCCTTCCAATACACTTATTCTAAGCACTTTAATAGATTATTTTTATTAAACCTTTATTAAGCAACATGACTTTTTATCCAAATCAATAAAACTGGTTAAAAAAATCAGTTAAAGCTGAGAATCATACAAATAATATATTTTATGCTTAAATATTTTCTATTTACAAAAATTAATTCACCAATTTTTAATGCAAGTATAATTTAATGTCTTTGGGCTTAGATTTACTGATTGAAAATTATTTTATACATTATTCCATATACCACACTAATAATATTTCATCTATGCTATCATATTTTAATAATTCTTCCTTTCAAATAGAGAAAAATATTTTAAACCTCTATCAAAACTAAGGCAATCTATGATAAGATAGGTAAGGAAGGGACTACAGGAATACAAAGAATCATAGCTAACTGTTCAATGGAACATCTCAAATAAAGCTTTCAAGTAAGCGCATATTTTGATGATAGTCCTGAAGATAGAAGGCTTTTCAAGGAGGTCAAGCGTGGAACAGGCATTCCAGTAAAATGACAGAATTTCAAATATCTAGAGGTGATTTGCATAACACAGAAACGTGTGAGGAATTCTTAAATACTGGTATATGGTTGGCAAAGAAATATTTATAATGTAAACTGGTCTGGGAACTTGGTTTTATTTAGAAACAAGGAATTTGTTGGAGAATATTAAGATAGATTTTTTTCTTAACATTTTTGTCAAATATGTTGTTTAGATGGGAATATTAAGATGTAAAGTCAATGTCAAATATATGGAAATGAAGAAAGGATCCAGTTTCAAATCAATTACCTGACACTTTCCATTTGAGGGATTTGGGGCAAATTTCTTCAAATTGTCTGAGATGTTAGCAGGAATCTCACCTTGTCTTAACTTCAGATCTTGAGCAAAACTAACTCAAGACTACCTCACATTGAAATTCTTTGCAACTCAGAGTAGACTATAAACCCGCTGCTTCCTCTCCAACATTGCACCTCCCCCAGTCATTGAGCATGCCTGACCCTGGAGTGAAAATTTCCCATTCCTTTATAATTTCTTAAAATTCAAAAGCTGTGGTCAGTCATACAATGGAGTACATGTGGCTTACATTAATTTCACAAAGTGGAATGGACACAGACAATAGACTGCCGAAATTTTGCAAGTTTAAAAAGTACATTTTCCCAAATATGCTGTATAAATAGATATGAAAAATATCAGCATCAATCTTATATTTCATAGGCATCATAAAATGGCATAGCTCAAAAAAAAAGATTCATAGAACTAAAATTTAATGGAATTACAAAATACCCTACAAACTGGACATTTTTTTTTTCCTTTTCATTCTTACTTTCCTTATTAAAAACATCCAAACTAGGTTCATCTTTACTTATCTAATGGTCCATTTATCATCTGTCACCTATTAATATCTATTAATCATTTATCTATCATTTATTTTTTATTATTAGTTGTTCAAAACATTACAAAGCTCTTGGCATATCATATTTCATACATTTGATTCAAGTAGGTTATGAACTCCCATTTTTACCCCGTATACAGATTGCAGAATCACATCGGTTACACATCCACGTTTTTACATACTGCCATACTAGTGTCTGTTGTATATCATTTATTATTTCTATCTCTCTCGATTTTTTGTACTCTTCCTCCTACCTATAATGAATACTAAATTCCACAGAAGTCCCTTCCATTTTGCTTAATGATGGTTTTTATGAACCATCATCTTTGTGAGTACCTTTAGCTTTACTTGCCACAAAGCATCTACATTCTTTCCTCTTCATCTATTATTACACTCTTCAGCTGGTCACTGTAATGTAGTACAGATAACATGTCTGTGTGATATTTCTGCTGCCATCGGAAAACTTTTTCTTCTGGTAGTGTTGTTTATTTAGTTTGTCTTTTTATGCAATGTCACTTTCACTGGAGATCACTACAACTGTCACTACAACCTCATACACTGGAGATTTTATGCAGAAAATAAGGCTACACCATGTAGCCTAAGAAGAACTTAATCTGTGTTAAAGGTATAATATTTTTACTGCAGAAATTATCATTTTGTGCTTTAATTTGCTACAGTACTACCATATCACAAAGTTTTTTTGGAAAAAAAAAACATTGTGGTGTTACATAAACATTTTCTTTATTGTTCCATAAACCCCAGGTGTGCTGGATTGTAAAACCACAGAGTATTTGATAGGAAGAGTTATACTGATGAGACATTCCCAATGTCTGCATTCCCAGTGACCAACACTTTTGTTCTAGGAAATATATAATTGTTACTTCATCACAGGTGAAAACATGAGGAGGAGTTTTTTTCTAGGAAACCCTTCAGTTTCATCATAATTAGTTTTGGCAAATCTTCCCTATCAGGACATTGTACATTATCAGGTATCATAGAAGCTCAGTGCAAATCACTATTAGTGGATTGATGCACTGATTATGTTAAAACTCCAAAAACCCAATCATTTCACCTTTAAAGATTCTTGCATTCTGACACATGAACTTTTGGGGAACATCTCATAGCTAAATCATAATAAGGGATTATAATTGACTATATTTAGGAGGACGTCTTAATGTACCAGACCCCACTTCTCTGATGATCATCTCTTTCAATTAGGGTCCCAGGTTTTTCAGTAATAATTACCTCAAGTGAAAGACCCTAGCCCAGTTAGCCCAGTTACCTAAGGCCAAGATATGAAATCAAGATACCGGGCTTGTCACAAACAGGCTCAGGCGCCGGATGTGCTTTCCATATTAACCGGTTGAGAAAGGACAGAGCACCCACATCCTGAGGCATGAATGAATAAACAGGAACAGATAAGCAGGAACAGAAAGAATAGAATGCAGACCTGTGGTTTTTGGAATGCAGACCTGTACCCCCTAGGTGGCCTATATGCTAGATTTAAACAAACCAATAAGAAACCTGTTGCTTCCCGCGCGCGAAACCTGCCCCAAACCCTATAAAAATCTCTGTATCCCCAAGCCCAGTGTGCCAGTTCACCAAAGCTCCGGCTGAGGTTCTCCTGGGCACCCGCAGGCGCCTGTGTCTCAATAAACCACCTCGTGCGTTTGCAGCCAGTGTTTCGTGTGATTCTCCTTGGACAGGGAAACGGGGGTCTTTCATAATCGGGGTGTTTTTCACAAGGAATTATAATTCTCTACACTTGGGGAAGGCTGGACATTTCTGCTCTTGATCCCAAATATTTGCTTGTTTAGATAAGATCCCCAAGGTTTCAGTTCATGACGTCTATATTTTTCTTTTTGCATAGGCCTAATGCCTGTCCTTCACTGTGTTTTCTTTCTACCAATCTGTTCACAGATATCTAACCTATCTAAAAGAGATCAGCACAGTGGGCCTATTTTAAAGAATTATTCCCTTAACCTCAGGTTCCCACCACTCCCACTTTTCTGTCTGCCCCCTATCAAAGTCAAGAGCTGAGTCCTCCAGTGACTACTATTGTCCATAACTTAAAAATACCTTGAAAACTTTGAGAAAGATAGGAGTGACCATTTTTAGTCTTCTAACCTGAAAATTTCACCAAGCTTATAAAACTTTTGAGCATCCTGATTCATATCACTTTCCAAATGCTGGATTTGCCTCAGTCCTATCTCCCAAAACGAATGCTAAGCTGAACCTATCTACTTCTCTTTATTACAAAAACCCACACCCACTTTCCTTCATCAGAGTGCTGCTTCCTTCAGATACTGAACCAGTGTTTCCTGACTTGCAAATCTATTTTTCATCCTCTGATTTTATTTTAACCCCTTTTATGATTTCATAGTTTGCAGATATAAATAAACAAAACTTGATAAGTTGGTAGAACCATTTAAAATAGGAAAAAAAAAAGAGTTTTCTCTATAAACATAAGCCTTTACCTAAATCCTCTTGGAAATTTGCTTAGCATTACTCTACAGACACTGAGATCCAGCATTAATAAGACAAAGACAAACACATGGTTTGGTATTACAGAACAGACAGAAAAAATAATAAAACTTCTGTGAGGAAGTGTAAACAAAATGAATGAATAAAATATTAAAATGATTTTAAATAAGTGGTGGTAGAAAGATGTACAAAGAGAAAAGTATGATACAATGACAATAAAAGTGATAAATTATAAAAACCAGTAGATACTAGCAAACTTTAAAAAAAGAAGAGAGATCTAAAAACAGAAAAGTCTATGGGGCTGGGGCTGTAGTTCAGTGGTAGAGCACTAGCCTTGCATGTGAGAGGCACTGGATTGGATCCTCAGTACCAAATAAAAATAAATAAAGATATTGTGTCCATCTACAACTAAAAAAATTAAAAATAAAAAAGTCAATATTTTAATATTTCTAAATAAGTATTTTTAGCAAAACCAAACCTATGGTTGTAAAAAAAAGACTACACAAAATTTTCTACCATACTATGTCTGATAGAATACAATATATTTATACAAATTAATGACCTCATTTTACATATATTAGCTGTGTATAAGTTTCCATTACCATAATTGCAAGTGAATAAATAAAACACTATATTTTTCTTGAGCTACAGTATTTTCTTATTGCAAAGTAAAAATATAGTTTCATTAACATAAAAAAATGAGCAATTCTAGGCAAGAGTTCACAATAAAAGAAGGTAGAATAAAAGACTCCAACCAAATGTCTGTAATCATTAATCTCTGACAAGCTGAAAGGACAAAAAATGATCTTGCCTCAAAATACACTTTATTTATCAGTATGCCCATCCAGTCCACAGTAGATAGGCTCAGCATGGCCACTTTAATCCTCTATTTGAATGCAGATTTCTAGATGTCAGATTTAGAATATTTTAGGAATGCTAATTTTCTCTATTTAAATATCATTTTACATTCTGAAGTCCTAACTCAAGTGAATGGAATAGCCTCTTTACTGTGACTTTGAAAATGGTTCCTAAAATGAGCATCTGAAAGCTGAACATTAAAATTCAGACTTGAAGACTTATTGGTGTCTTTTACTTAGAACATTTTTTTTAAACTTAAAAATAATGTTTCTTTTGGGGGGATAGGTTAAATAATCAAACAAACTAAAATATGATAATTTCCTCTGCAACTGTCTTTGGCGGCTTTCCAAAGACTTTCAAAGATAGACCTGTTCTTTTCCCATGATTCTTCAAGATAATAGTTGAAATTACATGTTTTAAAAAATGTGAATTTCCAATGTAATGTATTGCTTGTACATTCTATCACAAATCTGCTTGAGTACATGAAACCTAGCGAGTGACTTAAATAGTGTGAGGTAAACAAACACACTTTTTTAAAATGCTCTCAAAAAATAAAAGATAATCATTTAAAATTTTTGAGCATGTCACAATACACAAATCCTGAAATTGAAAGTTGTCAAGTTGTCTTAGATATTTCATCTTCCTTTTAGTATCTCCTTTCCCATTTTGAGGAGTGTCTGTCTTCAATGTACCACTTTGATATAATACCATCAACGAAATATCAATTTATTTGGTTAATTAATCAATACTGTTACTGATGATCAGGTAGACAATATAAATAGTAGCTAATAATACCTTGATGTACATTTTTCAAAGGCGTGTGTGTGTGTGTGTGTGTGTGTGTGTGTGTATGTGTGTGTGTTGCTGTGGATTGAACCCAGGTCCTTGTGCATGCAAAGAAAGCACTCTACCAACTGAGCTATATCCCCAGCACCTTTTCAAAGGTATTGTTAGAAACCTTCAAATATGTCAGAAAGAAATATTTCATTCTGAAAGCTCTAACACAACAGAGTAAATATATTGGAGTTTGGTTAAAATGTAATTTTCAAGAGATATTCTGAAGTCCCAATCCTTAGTATTTATGACTATGACCTTATTTGAAAATAGGGTCTCTGTGGATGTAATCAAGATAAGATGAAGAGATGAAGTCATTCTTAGCTCTCCTATGGTCACAATTCAATATAACCCGTGTCCTTACCAAAAAAAAAAAAAAAAGAAGGTACACAAAAACACAGAGTAGAATGCCATATTGATAGGGCAAGAGAGGCAGGTTTAGGAGATAATTCTATAAATTGGGCCTACTGTGCTGACCACCACGGGCTTTATTCTTAGAAGAAAGCCTGGCTTAATGCAATAGGATACGCTACCTTCTTTTTTTTTTAAGTTTTATTTTTATTTTTTATTTTTTACATTTTTTTATTGGTTGTTCAAAACATTACAAAGCTCTTGACATATCATATTTCATACATTAGATTCAAGTGGGTTATGAACTCCCATTTTTATCCCAAATACAGATTGCAGAATCACGTCAGTTACACATCCACATTTTTACATAATGCCATATTAGTAACTGTTGTATTCTGCTACCTTTCCTATCCTCTACTATCCCCCCTCCCTTCCCCTCCCATCTTCTCTCTCTACCCCATCTACTGTAATTCATTTCTTTCCTTGTTTTTTTTCCCATTCCCCTCACAACCTCTTATATGTAATTTTGTATAACAATGAGGGTCTCCTTCCATTTCCATGCAATTTCCCTTTTCTCTCCCTTTCTCTCCCACCTCATGTCTCTGTTTAATGTTAATCTTTTCCTCCTGCTCTTCCTCCCTGCTCTGTTCTTAGTTTCTCTCATTATATCAAAGAAGACATTTGGGGTTTGTTTTTTGGGTCGGGCTCCAAATTCCTTAATAGGACACCCATAGCACAAGAGTTAATAACAAGAATCAACAAATGGGACTTACTTAAACTAAAAAGTTTTTTTCTCAACAAGAGAAACAATAAGAGAGGTAAATAGGGAGCCTACATCATGGGAACAAATTTTTACTCCTCACACTTCAGATAGAGCCCTAATATCCGGAGTATACAAAGAACTCAAAAAATTAGACAATAAGATAACAAATAACCCAATCAATAAATGGGCCAAGGACCTGAACAGACACTTCTCAGAGGAGGACATACAATCAATCAACAAGTACATGAAAAAATGCTCACCATCTCTAGCAGTCAGAGAAATGCAAATCAAAACCACCCTAAGATACCATCTCACTCCAGTAAGATTGGCAGCCATTAGGAAGTCAAATAACAACAAGTGCTGGCGAGGATGTGGGGAAAAGGGTACTCTTGTACATTGCTGGTGGGACTGCAAATTGGTGCAGACAATTTGGAAAGCAGTATGGAGATTCCTGGGAAAGCTGGGAATGGAACCACCATTTTTCCCAGCTATTGCCCTTCTCGGACTATTCCCTAATGACCTTAAAAGAGCGTACTACAGGGATACTGCCACATCAATGTTCATAGCAGCACAATTCACAATAGCTAGACTGTGGAACCAACCCAGATGCCTTTCAATAGATGAATGGATAAAAAAATGTGGCATTTATACACAATGGAGTATTACGCAGCACTAAAAAATGACAAAATCATGGAATCTGCAGGGAAATGGATGGCATTAGATCAGATTATGTTAAGTGAAGCTAGCCAATCCCTAAAAAACAAATGCCAAATATCTTCTTTGATATAACGCTACCTTCTTAAACAACCTGTTATCTGCAGGAGAAAGGCTGGCCTAAAATGCCAATGAGAAAAAGTAAGTTACCCTGAAGTAGAAGAGGGAGTTTCATGACCCTTACACAGACCAGATTCCCAAACTCAGGATATGATAATTAGAAGCAAAGTTGCCCTAATCATAAAATCTATAAGAATGAATTCTAATTGGTACATTTAGAATGGGCCAAAATGACTAGAGATTTCTTGGACCTTTAAATTACATAGTGGGGACAGAAAATCTGAGGCAATCCTGCTGTCAGTTAAAAGTCAAAATGTGTATCAGGCCGCTACACTCTGGATACTTGCCTGTGTTCCAAAATAAAACTGGAGGGCAGGAGGGGGGTGCCATCCTTCTCCTCTCTAAGAAGACCCCACTCTCTCACTTCAGAATAGTCCCTTTTCCAGTTTCCCTTTCTTTTCTAATAAATGTATGTGTGCTACTCTTGAGTAACAAGTCTGAAATTTTTCTGGTGTGATTAAAAGGATCATCGAGAGAGCACCACCATAATTGCCTTGGCTTTGTGCTTTCTGCATGCCCTTGTTCTGTGACAATATGAAGACACAGGAAGAGATTACAGTGAAGCATCCATAAGACAAAGATTTTAGGCAAGCACCAGAAGGTGGAAGAGAAACAGACACAGAATAGCTTCTCCCTGTGAACCCAGAAAAGGAAACAACCACGTGAATATTTTGATTTCAGACTTCTAGTCTGCAGAGCTGACAAGAGTAATTGCTATCATATTAAGCAATCTAGTTTGTGAAAATTTTTTATAGGAACCCCAGGAATCTAATATAATGTCCCTATTTGGTCCCGTCCAAAGATAACTTTTTAATACATAATTCTGCTCAAGTAAAAATGCAAAAAAAAGGAAGAAAATATTTCATAAGTTTTCACCATACAGAAATGGTAAATACTTGAGGAGATAAAAATGAAAATAAAAAAGAAACACAAACATGTATCAGACGTTACATGGGAACCCATTAATGTATATATTTTATATTTTTCTGAATAAATTTGAAAATGTAAAAACAAGTGAAGATGCATGTTCAAATTATTGTTCATTTTAAAGTTAATAAATGGGAGCATTCTTCACAAATTAAAAGTAGGATTGTACATTCCAATTTACCATGTTATAAAGTATTGTTTTCAGGCTCAGTCTATTTTGCAATATAAGCTCTTGACAACTTAATAGTTTTCTTATTACATTTCTATGTAAAATTTTTTATTAAAATTATTTTAAAGGACCAGAATGCACACTTAAGAATTCAATTTTTTAATTTGGGTTGTTCCAAGATGAGCTGTCATTGGAAAAATAGCAGATATGTGTTATCCAAGAGGTGGAAATTCCATATTTAGTCTTGAGTCCTCCAACAATGATATACATGTAATCTATTAAAGTTTTCTGAGCCTAGATTTTCTCATACGTAAAATAAAAAATTGCCCAGCCTACTTTGTTGCCTACTATTTTGCCTATATCTCTGGAAGAACCAGCCTGCTTTTGATATAATATATCCTGTTCAACTTTGTTTCAAGTCAGAAAGACAGGAAAGACTTTATCTTGACTTTTTTAATCCTGTAAAAACTTGCAGCTTACTTAAACAAGGCACTATATTAGTTATTAAAACTACATTAAGATGTTATTTCATCCAATCACCAAATGATTTCTCTCTGCATTAAACTCTAATTTCTATTTATTTTCCTAGAGACCTTTTATATTTGATATCATCTTTTTATTGGAGTTTTTCAGATACTATGATTTCTCTTTGCATAATTTTTTACTACCAGAGCTCTCTTTCAACTGGGGGCTATCTTTATTTTTAAGGGACAAATAAATCCCAGTCTTCTTTACAGATTTTCTAGGGCTCAATGGAGGTTACTACATTGTAGGATTTCCTTTCATGCTCTTAACTGCTCCCAAAACTTGTATCTCATTACTTTATAGTCCCAATGTCACAAAACAAAGTGAATCATTACACATGTTAAGACTATATAGTTCCTGTAAGAAGAATAATAGATTTTGAAAGAAGTATTGAGTTTCACAATAAAACACCAAGTTCAGGGAGCAGGAAAAAAACAGTAAAAAACCTTAAATGAACACCACATATTTATTTTTCTTTTATTCATTTCTCTGTAGTTCAAATTTTAACATACGTGTTCATCAGATTAGCACTTTGTCATGTTTATAAATATTCTGGTGAATATTATTGTCTGTTCCAATTACTTCCTGATTATTATATAGAAAAGAAGTTTGTAAGCCCCATTTTCCTTTTCTTTTCTATGTCCCTCTTGGAAGATTTTCTAGGATTTCAAGTCTCATTCTTTTGATATCACTAATCAACCTGGTAATCTGAGCTTTAGCTTTTTTTGTGAATAAAATTTAGATCTCTTATAAGACTCAGAGAGTTTGAGACATAGAACATACCCATTCCCCTTACCATCTTGCCCCATTAACCTCCACAAAATGACACACCAGGCCTCAAAAGCAAACTGTAAAACATTAGTCAACTGGGAATGATTTTCCAAAGCGACAGGAACAAAAGTTCATTTCTAACTAACAAAATTTTCACTGCATATTTTTAAGGACAGAATCCTGCTGAGAATTTCCAGTGTGCAATTTCATTTACTCTTAACCTTGTTCACCTGCCCTCAAGTTCTTGGCTCCATTCCCTCAGGCAAACTTCATTCCACTTTATTTGTAAAACTCTAAGCATTTTCCTTTCTCTGGAAGACTATTAGCTATTCTCTTGGGAACTGAGTTCCTCTCCTAATTCAATCCTGTGTCTGGTAGTCTCACATAGTGTCCAGGGTTTCAGTCAAAACAATAAAGTTTGCTATGGTTCTCTTATACTCACATGGAGAAGATTATTTCGGCTGTAAGAACAAAGACAAATGAAACATTCTAGTTTTCTTTTTAAAAATTTACACCAGTAAAGCAGCACACATTCAAATTTTCTTATTCATCAGCCAATATTGTAAGTTCCCCTTCTTATATCAAATAGGATGATTTCATCATCAAGCGCAGAAATCCTGACTCAAAGTGGTTTCATAGAATGAGTATACTGTTATATACCAGGAAGTCCAAAGGTAGTTAACCGATTCAGGGGTTTCATGATGCCATCAAAGACATAGACCCTTATCATTCCCTTGCAGTATTATTCTTAATTTGATTTAATAATCTGTGTGCAGTGCAATTCTAAACATCATAACTAAATAAGAATGCATCCTGGAAAAAAAATACCTTTTCTTGATGAGACAGGATCTTTTCCAGAATAGCCACAGCAGCCCATTTCTGCACCAAATAAAAAGCAGGGAAATTAAATTCCCCCTTGAACAATCAGGTCCCCTCTGGGGTGGGTAAAAGTGAAACAGGTTTTCCTAAAGACACTGGGTCAGAAAATTGTGGATCTGCTGTGGGGGTTAAAGATGAGAAGAACAGCTCAAGCAGATTTACATTATTGCCTCAAAGATAACTTCATTTTTAGTCTCAGAAATAAAGGGCTGACTTTCTAAATGCAACATAAGGAGAAGGCCCTAGTGTCTATTAATTTTTTTTTTTAACTGAGTAATTTCCAATAGAGTTAAGAGAATGACGGGATAAAATTGGGAGTTCATAACTCATTTGAATCAAACTGTGAAATATGATGTATGAGGAACTATGTAATGTTTTGAACGACCAACAATAAAAAAAAAAAAAAAGAGAATGAATGGAGCAAATCAGGCAAAAGAATGTACCCACCATATTCAGAGCCCCTCTCCCTGAGTGTAGATGCCTCTCAGAAGCAAAAAGATACACTAGACAATTATCTTACTCTTTTATTGAAAATGACAAATTTCTCAGATAAATAACACTTACCTTTATCCTACTAAACGAGTTTTCTCTCGTAGTATGAGGCTTATTTTGAAACTTCTCAGACTACAATAATATTTTCTGAGTGCTGTGTGGATTTGAAGATTTCTGTTTCTTGTTCAACTTCACAAGCATACCCTCAGGGTCTTTGGATCAATGTTCCAAAGACTAAATAGGGCATCTGAGAAACTCATTCTGAACTGCCCTTTCTAGTTTTACTTCAATTCCACTGACTGAATTCAGAAGTGGAGAATCATTGTTGCCTACCATTTCGCCAAAAGAATAATATTTAATTTTTGTGTCATCTTTAAACCCAAGCAATTAGCATTCCTAAACTGATCCTTGATAATTGGCATTCTTCCACATATGTATTATTGGATCCAATTTCTAAAACTAGACTGGTTGTCTTCATATCAATTCCGGAACCTAATTGTAATACTATACCGGGGGATTCTGAAATCACTGAACATTATCAACAAGTTTTTCACAGATTATCTCTTAGCTTATTGACAATTTATTATAATCTGCTTTCCCCTCTGCAGGAATATTTATTAAGACCTATGGAGAATTGCTAAACAATTTTGGCTCTATATTGAAATGCTGATGTACCTAATGTTTTTATTTCTCATTTAAGCATTGCCTGCCCCATTCCAACAGGCAGCTTGGCATTATTATGATTATCTATTGTGCATCTCAAAAGACGAACTTGAGTCTGCTAAGACGGCCATAAAAAAATAATGGGTTGGCTTAAACACAGAAATTAATTTTCTCACAATTCTAGAGGCTACAGGTCCAAGATCAAGGTGTCCAGCAGGGTTAGCTGCTTTCAAAGCCTCCCTCCTTGATTTATAATTGGCTTTCTCACTGTTGTTCTTGCAGGCCTTTCCTTTGTACAAGTTGATCCCTGGTGTCTCTCACACTTCAGATAAGGATGATAGACATTCTGTATTTGGGCCACATGCAAATAGCCTCAGCCTAACTTTAATTGCATCTTTGAAGATGCTATGTCCAAATGCAGTCATATTCTAAGGTACTGGAAGTTAAGATTTCAATATATATATATATATATATATATATATATATATATATATATTTAAGGAGAGACACAAAGATAACTTTGGGTTGACATAATTCAGTCTAAGATGTTATGTAAAACTGAAGCTTTGACTGTATACATCAGACTTTCTCTCTTTCTAGTTTTCACAACTTCAGTGGCACCACCATCCATCTCACATGACTTACTCTCTGTGCCTTCCTTAATTTCCTCTGACTAGCTTTCCTTCTACTACCTTGATCCCAGTCTCTGTAATTTCCTGTCTGAAATATTTGCCTTTATGAATCTCTTTATTTACCAATTCCATCCACATAGGCTATAGCACTATTTCTCATATTACTGAATTTTAATTTTGCATAGAATTGGCTTGAATTTCACTATATGTAGGGTTCTTTCCTCAAATCCTTAAATATATAAATTTGTTGAATCATTAATCTCTGCTCAAAAGTCCTTACATTTAAGATTATTTTTCCTGATCATTCTACCCAAAGAGTTTCTCTTCTTACAATTTCTTTCAATTTGCCTGTTTCATTTTTTTCATTAAGCATATCACTTTGTGATAGTATTTTCTTCATTATTATTTTGTTTAAATTTTTTCTAACCCACCCTATAGTTATACCCCTCCAGATCAAGGACTTTATTGCTCTCACTCACAATTTGAACAGTGCCTAGAACATAAAAGGAGCAAAATACACACATATGTAATACATAAATGAAGAGCAAATCTTCTAGGGTGACTCTCCTCCCTGTAACATACTGTATATCTATCCAAACTGTTCTGCTTCAATGAAGGCTATAGAAAAGACAATATTTCACATAAAGTCTATAAGTGCTTCTATGTTCCCCACTTCTAAACCTCCACTTGAGGTTTATAGAAGTTAAGGTATTTGTCCTAGATTTACATAGTAGGTGGACCCAAGACTCCTATCTAGTAAGAAGCTCTGGACCCTGCACACTTAGCCACTACTCTCATAGCTTCTCCATTAGGCACAAATAAGGAACATATTTGGAAATTATCTACAGTCCTTAAAAATTCTAAAAATGTATAATTTACCAAGTATTCTTTTGAAGCACTTTAAAAACTCATTTTATATTAAATGTTTAGATTTATGAAATGATGATTTTTTTCTTCAACAGAGTCAAAGCACTAAGACCAAACAAATCACATAAAATAAAGGAATACCTATATGCAAGTGAACAAAGTACATCTTTGTAAATAAGTTAGAAGAGTGTTTTTAAATGTTTTAAATGTTCTTTTATATAAATGTGTGCAGATACATGTACACATATACATATGAACATGTAACATAATTATTGGGTTTCAATAAACCTATGATTTGTTAACAGAAATGCAGTTATATTTAAATTAATGGCAATAAGCTCATCTTTATCAAACATGTTTAAACAATGATCCCTGGTTTAACTTATTGTAAATCAAATATATTATGTATTATATAAAGAAAAGAAGAATTTATACTTAAGACCAAAAGCTTTCTGAAACATCATTAAATCAAAATAGAGCATTGTTTTCAGCAAATTACCTTGAGCCCTAATATAAGAAAATGATAGTAATCACCATCATGTCATGTCTTAGAACAGACTACTTGTTTGGACTTCAGTTATCAGAACTGGCAATATATATTTCTAATTTACAAATTTAATTGATTTTTTATATTTCCAAAATGCATGCAAACTGCCATTTATTTTTCAACAAAATAGATCTATGAACTGAGATTTAAAGAATGTAAATCCATACAAATGTCATTGACTATAAACTTAAAAATATAAAAATACAGGGCTGGGGATGTGGCTCAAGCGGTAACGCACTCGCCTGGCATGCACGGGGCACTGGGTTGGATCCTCAGCACCACATAAAAATAAAATAAAGATGATGTGTCCACCGAAAAACTAAAAAATAAATATTTAAAAAATTCTCTCTCTCTCTCTCTAAAAAAAAAAGAAAATATAAAAATACACATAATACTATTTTTTTTATCTTGCAATATTCAATTCCCTCCTAGGTAATGGATCAGAAAACAGGTGGACCCAAGGAAAGAAAGGGCACTAGAGAATCTGTGAATAAATTTTACCTTAAATTACATAAATACATAAAACTTAAGTTCTTAGGCCACATATTAGTACCCAAATAAACAAGTGCAAAATGTAATAAAACTTAACTAATAGAGTAAGGTTTATATAAGTTTAAACAAAAGCAAACATTATTTGAAACAAAGAATATGCAATGGAAAATATATTTACATATATATATATGTATATATATACATATATATATATATATATATATATATATATATATATATATATATATATATCACCCCATATTTATATACATCACCACACCTTGACCATGATGAATGAATTTTACTAGTGGAAAAAAAATGGAAGCAAAGGCATTTTAACCTGAAGAAATAATAAACAAAGTCATGGAGTTACTGAACATCACAGGCTGTGTAAGAGAAGTATACCAGGTCCTTAACACTAGACTATAAAGCATACAAAGGCAGAGGAATAATGAAGGGCAAAAACCGTAGAAGGGATATAAAACATTACTTCAATGTTCCAGCAAGAAATATGGAATACCTAAATTGTGAATTTGAGAAGTCACATTTTAGTAAACGTTTATTAATGGTTCTTTGAAAGTGTGTGAGTGTGTGTGTGCGCATATGCACACATGCACATAGGTTTCTATAACCTGTATATATATATACATACATACCTCTAGATGTTAGTGAGACTCACAATATACTATTTAAGAGTTACTATTTTGGCTTTTGCTTTGTTTCCATTGTTTTATAAATATTTACATATTTTTAAATTTTTATTATTGTAACTTAAATAGCAAATAAACACTTGTTTCTCATAAAATGTACTCTACTGTCACTTTTAACAATTTTGGCATTAACAATATGTCATAAAATCAGACTTTGAATAATGCTTGGTTATTGATGTCTTAGAAATAAATCATTCAAGTTAGTAATTGATGTTATTTTCTATTTTCCTCACATTGCTGGGTAAAGGAATATAAAATAATAAAAACCTTTGTCTAAACTTTAATTATTAATGATACAAGTAAATTTTTGCTAAATTAGATATTTTCTGAAGTGTGGTAGAATATTTCCTTAATATTGAGTGCTATAATTATAGAAATGTGAATTAAAACTACACTGAAATTCCATCTCACTCCAGTAAAAATGGCAGTTATCAATAATACAAGTAATATTAAATGCTTGTGAGTATGTGGGAATGCAAATTGAAACAATCACTCTGGAAAGCAGTATGGAGAGTCCTCAGAACACTTGAATATAACCACCTTTTAATCCACCCAGTTATCCCACTCCTTGATCTGTATCCAAAGGACTTAAAATCAGCATACTATAGTGGCACAGCCACATCAATGTCATAGCAGCTCAATTCACAAAGCTAAGCTCTGGAACCAATCTAGGTGCCCTTCAACAGATAAATGGATAGAGAAAATGTGGTAAATATACACAACTGAATATTATTCAGCCTTAAAAAGGAATAAAATTATAGTATTTGCCAGTAAATGGATGGAGGAGGAGACTATTATGCTAAGAGAAATAAGCCAGTCCCAGAAAACCATAGGCTAAATGTTCTTTCTGATAAGTGGATGCTAACACACAATAATGGGAGGTTGAGGTGGGGGATAGAAGTTCATTGGATTAAAGAAGAATGAAGGGAAGGGAAAGAGGATGGGAATAGGAAAGACTGTAGAATGAATCAAACATAACTTTTCTATGTTCATATATGAATACACAACCAGTGGAACTCAACATCATGTACAACCACAGGAATGGAAAGTTATACTCCATATATGTATAATATTTCAAAGTACACTCTACTGTCATTGAAACCTAAAAAGAACAAATGAAAAATTTAAATAAATTCAGTGCTATAAAATGACTAAGAATATACAGAATTTTATGTTCAATATGCATTAATATGTTCTTCACTATTTAAGTGAAGAAATCCCAGAATATAGTAAGTCAAGCCTAAATATGTAATGTTTGTCCATTTCCTCATTTCCATGGTAAATTACTCCAAAAATGGTCTTGTAAAGCTAACAAGCAAGTTAACATTGAACACAGACATAAAAGAGATGTGCAGTACTACATCATCATACGCACATATAATGAGTACTACCTCAAGGGCATAAGCAAAAGTAAAATTCAGTAAGATATTTAGAAAGTAATGATGAGTGTTGAATACTTATTAACTATTTTTATAATGTATCTTTTAATTGTATGTATAGATAATTTAAATTTAAACAGTGGTTGTGTTTAACAATTAGGTCACAAGATTTTTATAATTTAACAATTGGCACTCATGAGTCAGCTTCAGTATATCAATGGTTGGGGGTAAAATATCTAATTTTCAAAATTAGTACACTGGAACTTTCCATTTATTAGAAATAAACATTAGCAATGTTTGTTGTCAACATATTCAGTCACTCTTCAAAGATCTTTCTCAAAACTAATAGGTATATTTTAGTATGTGGGGGATAACTCAGAGACTTTAAGAAACAAAACAAAATAAATAAAAAATAGTAAGATGTATTATCCTGGAAACTTGGAAAAAGTTGATATACAAACCACTTCATTTCTCAAAGGATTTGAAACTCCTTTAGAAAATCAATTGTACTTTACCAGTTCATCAAATAAATAGACATTAATATGCATAAATTGGTTTTCCAAAAAGATATTATGAAAAAATTATAAAATTTGGGTTAAACATTAAATTAAGACAAAACAACAACTTCATAGATAATGTTTTACATGAAATCAGAAAAAGAAAAAAAATACAGATATGTATTAGACATACAGAATATAATTACATCTTTGTCTCTCCTGTGGTAAAGGGGAAAATCATTAGTTTCTAGAAGAGAAAGAGAGTCTACAGAAAAAAGAATGTATATAAACTTTAAAAACATTTATATATTATGTATCTTTGCATATATTTTATCTATACAAGCACAGCATATGTTTTTCTTCTGAAAACATGTCAGATACACATACATACAAGTACATTTATAAGATTTTCTTTCAATGTTTTTTTTCTGTCAAATTCATGATGGTTTCCATCATGCATTCAAATATATTCTTGATGAAAACTGAAATGGATAAGGTACATTGTTCATCCTGCAAATTCCAAAAGAAAAAAAATGCTAACTTATTGAAGACAAATTAGTTTATAATTGAGTATTTCAACGTGAAATATTGTAAAGTTCTCTGATTCAGAAGGAATATCCTACATTAGTGTCCTTTATAGTAGAGTTCAAACTTCATTTTGAAGTTCAGATTGAATAGATTACTATAAAGGAGATGGTGTGTTCATATCTAAAACACAATTTACTACCTGATTATGATGAGATTAATGTTGACGGAAAATAGACATAAAAGAGATGTGCAGTACTACAAACATCTTTTTTTTTTAAAAAAAAAGGTCAAAATAATTTCTTTAAACAATTATTACTTTCTCTCATATATGCTTTATCATTTTCTCAAACATAAATTTTATTCTCTAAACTCCTATTATACTTATTATATCATCTTGGAAATTATGCAGTTTATTTCTTTCTTCATTTGATTTCTTTTTAAATATAAAGAATAAGGATTTATTTTGACTTATGGGTCTTTTCCACTGTCAAGAATCTTCCATTGAATTTTGTAATTAATTTTAAAAAATATTGACTAGTAAATTTCAAAAACACTGTATCAAAAGTGATATTTAACCTGTTTTTAAACTCAAATCCATCTTAAGTGTTTTTAAATTATGGAACATTATAAAAGTGAGAAGATTTTGTATTACTAAGGTAGTGATTTAGAACATTACTTCATAGAGATAGAAAATTTCAAAAGATTGACATACATAAAAATTGAGCATCCAAAAAAATTTGCTGCCATAGAAAATCAATGGAAAAAAATCAGAATACAAAATTGCTGGAGAAAATTATGCTTCGGGTGGAATCAAACTTCATTTAGACAGAAAAGCTCATCACAATATATTCTGTGAGGTTTGACTTTCAACTCTTAAAGAAAGTAAACACATGTGCACTGTTTTTGCAGCTTTGAAAAGTAAGTTTTTATTCCAAGAGTGGAAAGTAACCAGATATTTTTATAGTTCAGTAGTCATCAATATTTTTTAATTTATTACTGAATTACAAAATTCAATGGAAGAAAGAAAGAAGCTGTGTAATTTCCAAGTAAGTAAGTGTTTATTTTGTTTAGAAAATAAAATTTTTATTTTATAAAATTACAAATATTTATGAGAGGAAATTATATTTGAGCCTGAAGTTGAAGATCAAATTTTGATAAACTTTTAATATTAGCAAAATATATAAAATGAATCATAGGCAAATATTTCAATATTGTTATATTAAAATGCACTTAAATACTTAAAATCTCAGAGATATATAAGCCATAATTTAAAAGCATCTCAAAATATCTTTATCTGTGTCCTTGAATACCTGAAATTTGCAAGTGAATCTACCCATCAAGATCTCAAAAAGAAGCATTTAAAAAATCCTGGGTTTGCAGTATGGAGATTCCTCATAAAGCTTGGAATGAACTCCAATTTGACCCAGTTATGCCACTCCTTAGTATATACTCAAAGGACTTAAAATCAGCATACTACAGTAATGCAGCCACATCTATGTTTATAGTAGCTCAATTCACAATAGGTAAACTATGGAACAACCTAGGTGCCCTTCAATACATGAATGTTTGTATATATACACAATGGAATATTATTGAACCTTAAAGAAGAATGAAATCATGGCATTTGCCAGTAAATAGATGGAACTGGAGACTATTACGCCAAGTCATATAAGCCAATCCTAAATGCTATTTGTTTTCTCTGATGCACAGATACCAATTCACAACAGGAGGGTGGGGAGCAGGCATCGAACTAGGGAAGAATAGAGGTACTTTAGTGTAGACAGAGGGGAGTGAAGGGAGGGGAGGGGATATGGGGTTAGGAATGATAGTAGAATGAATGGGACATTATTACCTATGTGCATGTATGATTACACGACCTGTATAATTGTACATCATGCACAACCAGAAGAATGAGAAGTGATACTCTATCTATGTATGATATGTCAAAATGCATGCCCCTGCCATGTATAACTAATTAGAACAAATTTATTTTTTTTAAAATCCCAGTTTTTTTAATATTTATTTTTTAGGTGTAGTTGGACACAATGACTTTATTTTATTTATTTGTTTTTATGTGGTGCTGAGGATGGAACCCAGGGCTTCTCACATGCTAGGTGAGCGCTCTACCGCTGAGCTACAACCCCAGGCCCCCCCCCCCAGAGTCCAATTTTTGTGTGGAATTCATCATATATACATAACCTAACAATGGAATATAAAATATTGTATCACTATTTTTCCAAAAAAGAAAAGAACCCAGAAATAAAATCAAACTCAATCCTATACCATTTGATAATATTTATCCATAACTAGTCTAACAAAAACAAAATCATTGTCATGTAAACTTTTTGAACAACCACTTCTAATATCATTAATTTAAAGCACATAAATTTGCATGTACTGCCCTTCAACCTCACCTACTTCCAATTAAATTTTTTATGTGAGAGAAATTTAGTACTCCAATTATTGTGGGCATTCATTGATTTAGTACGTTTTTAGCACCTGCTATATTCCAATTCTGTTACAAACACAGATTGGGAAAATGAATAATATGTTGTCCTTATCTTTTTATGTAACTCTTTCAATTATATTTATTTAAAAAATATATGATGAAATTGATTTTTGTACAATAGGCCATGGGATTGAAAAATAACAGAGAAAATTCATAGGTAAAATTAGAAAAATCATATCTTTTGGATACATACATTTAGTTTTAATTATAGCAATACTAATGTATTGTCAACAGTCACTACTAAGCCTTCAACTTGATATAAGATATCTGAGAAAGTTACAAGCACGGAGTAGAACATTTTAAAAATTCAGACGGGCTTTTTCAATGTAAAAATCACGATAATGGGATACAGAGAATGAGAGAATTAGAACAGGAAGAAAATATAAGATATTTTATAGTTAACAAAAACACCATCAAAATTTAGTTTTAAAATTATTTAGCTCTTATAAAATGAGAACTGGAAGATGAGAAAATGACATTTTAAAAAAACAATAATTTATATAGATTTTCTTTTCTTTTTTTTTTGCTGGATCATGTCACCTGTTTCTTCCAAAATACAGTAAATATAAATACATACACACATACAAGATACTTGCAATTAAAAGAGAGTGGGTGTATGTTTATCATATACCTGTATATTTATGAGAAAATAAGCTAGAAAACACTGGCTAGTTAGAGTAGAGACTTGTTTATGTGGTTTTAAGTAAGTCCTGTTGACAAACTCTTAGCCAAAAATCATATGACTCACTTCAATTCAAGGAGGTGGAGATCTAAGGAAAGAACAGAACTGAGTGAGAATGAATATTTAAAACAGTAATTATTATTGTTTTTCATGATTCAAAGAAAGAGAGACTTTTGACTTTTTTCTAGTATGTAAAAGAAAGTGCCTATAAGATTCATATTCCTTTTACTAGAATATTTGTTATTTCTTTTTGTCCTGAAAAAGCAGTATATTCAGGAGAGCCCAAACAGTAGGTGAGTAGAAATTATGAGGTAGAGGGATACTACACTTAATAGAATATGAGGAAATCTGTTGGTGGGAAATTATGGATAAAAATGTGAACAGAGAAAGATCACCTAAAACAGTATGGCACACAAAATGTGTCCAACAAATTTTGTGGAGAGTTTCCTTTTTTTTTTTATTAATTGGATATAGAGGGGGTTGATAACGGTGCAGATTGCAAGAAAAGATTCAATAATGTTTGTGATGACAATTTAACTGTCTGAAGCTGCCTTGATTTCTTATAAAATGGGGAGGCCTGGTCACACAATGATTTGTGATGTTGGACCCATATGACATCAATTTCTACCTTTTCAGAAATGAAATTTTTCTTCTGGGGGATTCTTGTAAACAAGATGGTTGTATTAATATGCTGTGATTTTTTTAAATTTTCATGTACACTATAAATAATGTTCTAAGGCAGAGCCCTAAAACAACTGACTTAAGAAACTGGGAAAAGGTGAAAACATTATCTAAACTGTATAAAATCTTAAATTTCCAAATAACTATCCCTTCTTAAAATATTCTTTAAATAATAAGAGTCTACACTGATGTCATAATCCCCAGCATTGCTGTGGTTTAGTTATGTCTCGTGTAAAACAATGCAGGCATTTTCAGCAGTGAAATGATTGAATTATGAGAGTTTTAACTAATCAGTGGATTAATCCACTGTTATGGATTAACTGTGCGGTAATTATAGACAAGAAGAGTGTAGCTAGAGGAAGTATATCACTGGGGATATGCCTTTAAGGTTTATGTTTTGTCTTTTGATGAGAAGATTTGTCCCTCTCTCTCTCCTCCTCCCCCTCCTCCCCCTCCCATACTCCTCTCCCTCTTCCCTTCCTGGTTGCCATGTTCTGACCTCCTTTTCTCTGCCACATTCTTTCAGAATGAAGTTCTGACACCTCCAGCCCAGAGTTGTGGAGTTGGCCCACCTTGGACTGAATCTCTGAAACCATGAGTCAAAACACAAATTTCCTCCTCTAAATTATTCTTGTCAGGTATCTTGGGTACAGTGATGAAAAAGCTGACTAAAACACTTATCATACAGAGGTTGCTGGGTATAATTCAGTAGTGTATCCTGGAATTCAGGTTGTCAAAGTGAATCCAAATAATAAGTAAAAATATAATATAGATCTATGCCATTATCATCTGACATTCATTAAAGTTGGTCTACAGGTGGGGGCCACAGGCATTAAATGACTTTTGGTTTTTTTTGTTTGTTTGTCTTGTTTTTTTAAGAATACAGTGAAGGAGACATGATGCTCTAAAAGTAAATTGGGAAAAGGAAAAATATCTCCAATGCTTTCACATTGGATTTTAATGTTGTCTGGGAGATTGAGGGAGATATGGTGAGAGGAGAAGTTAAAATTTTTTTTAAAAGTTGAGGGTTTTTTTGGGGGGGGTGGGGGTAAGGGGTGAGTCTATTCTGGAGAACATTTTTTTGTTAATATTTGATAAGGGAAAACATATGGATACAATATGGTGAAAATACAAAATCAATAAATGGGAAAGAAAAAAACAGAGAAGAATTAGATCCGTGAAAGTTTGGCAAGTGGAACTGATCATATCCTAATTGGTTACTGTACAACTATAGGTATCCCAAAGCATTTACCACAATTGTGTGCCCCTGATACCACTTACCATAACTGTGTGCCCCTCCTCTTACCCTTATTTGCCTAGCCACTTATCCCCTCCCTTCTTCTTTTTTCTTTTTTTTTTTTTTTAACAGCAGGGTACCAATGACTTTCTTTGGAAGGTTGTGCTGTGGATATAGAAATCCATTTGCCACTGTGAACCTGTGGAAGTATCTGGAAGTCACACCTCTTAGGACAGCCCTTAACCCATGTCAGATTAGTCCCTAGTTTCTTTGGTTCCAGTTGGATTCGTTTCTGAAACATAATTTGCACACATACCATGGAGTGAGTCTGAGACTGGAATAATTACATTTTTGCTTTCATTCTTCTTCTTCCCTTGAGAACACATTCCTTACATCCTGGCCCTTTTCTTTGGGGAACAAATTCTCAATGAATTAGGTGCGCAGAATTAATTGCTGATCTCATGTTTGACTTTTTTGAGAGTATGATTAAGATCAAGAATCAAAAGTGTTCTGCTTGTGGTGGTTGTCATTTTCTTTTACTCTTAATTGAACTTGGATAACTGACTTAAAGGATTGTTTTATATGAGGGTCATAAAAACAGAAAAGGTTTATATCATGTCTCACGTTGAATTAAAAACTGAAGAACTATGTCCAACAAAAGTTTGATAATGAAGAAATGTTTGAAAATCATACATTTTTATAAGTTATGAAATTGATTACAAATTAAGTGTTTCATTTATGAATTGTTTTTAAGTTTGTTAATATAAAGAAGAGTAATGGGACAAAGCAGAGTTTGAAAATGTACTCCCACCTCCCATGACCCAGATTAAAAAAATGTTGAAAACACAAATACTCAGTAATGCAACATAGAAGGATTTGAGTCCAGAATAATTTGGAAATAATTAATATTCCTTTTTCATTTCACTTTGTTTTGTTTTGAGACTTGGTCTCACTCTGTTGCCCAGGCTGGTCTCAAACTCTTGAGCTCAAGCTATCTCCCTGCCACAGCCTCCTAAATATCTGGGACTATAGTCAAACACCACTGAGTCTTACTTCAGTGGTGGATATCCAGTTTAGCAACTAGGATGTTAGGTAATCTTCTAAGGTGGCTCCAATATTTCCATTCACAAACCTGTGGAAGCTCCTCTCCATTGAACTGCTTATTCCTAATGGACCACCTCAAAATTGAGTGGATGTCATGATTAGATAAAAGAAATTTTATCTTATTTTGCTAGCAAATTTTCTCCCTCTCTGGATTTTCTGCCAACAAACAGCAAGAAACTAAGGTCCTCAATCCAACAAATGGAAATAAGTGGATTCTGCTAGCAATCAAATGATCTTGGAGGTGAATCTTTTCCTAGTTGAACTTTCAGAAAAGACACTCTGATTGATGCCTGATGGCAGATTCTGGAGATACACCAGGAGCAGAGGCCTAAACAAGCAGTACTTGGATTCCTGACATAAAAAACTGTGAAATAATAAATTCGCATTTTTAAGAGGCTATTTTTTGCCATAGTTTGTTGTGCAATCAGTAATGAATACACCTAATATGTTTTATGCTATGCAAAAGTTACATAGAAAAACTTACAGCCTTTGCCTTCACAGTGTTTTCTATCTACTGAATTAAATCCTTAAACAAATACTACATAGAAAGAAAACAAATATTATAGAACAAAGTAGTCAATAGAAAACTTTTGGCACCAAAGAGTAACAGAGATTGTTAAGGTCGAGAGAGAGGAGAGAGAGAGAGAGAGAGAGAGAGAGAGAGAGAGAGAGAGAGAGAGAGAGAAAGAAGAGAAGAGAAGAGAAGAGAAGAGAAGAGAAGAGAAGAGAAGAGAAGAGAGAGAAAGAGAGAGAGAGAGAGATTGAGAGAGAGGAAGAATGAATTTGATATTGGCTTTTTAAACTTGTTTTGCTTTTTATTTTTTAGTATTGAAGACTAGAAAACACATAGCAAATCAAGTGAAAGTCATATCATCTTAGAGTAATATTCATTGAGAAACAAAATCAAGGGTTGGATATGTTACATTGAAAAAAATGAAGAGTGACTAAGTGAGTGAGTACAGAAGAAGCTAGGATGTAAAATATATTGTCAGGTCAAAAAAGACATCAAATGTCATTATTATCATCACCACTGATACTATTGTGGAATTTATTCTATGTGTAGTAGTGTTTTATCAATGTTTTGAAAATGGCAATAACACAGATTTGCTTTTCTGTTGATTGAACTTGGCAAAATGTCAACTTCCTGTGTCAGAGAAATGTGAAAGGGAGTTATCACTATAGAAAAGGAGGGTATTTCTAGAGGAAGGAATGTGAAGCACCAGAGATGAACTTGACAATTGCATGGCTTTGTTGAGAGCTGACAGTGTTAAGCAAAACTTCAGCACAAATTGGATTTCAGAGTCATACAAGTCTTCAAAAGGCTGTATATATGCATGGTTCTAGATGCTTCCTTGTTTTAATTATGGTTGAACAGCTCAGAAGTATCAGTTTTCCACTTATAAAATCCCTACAATCTAAGACACTGAAGCAACACTAAAGAGAAAGACTACTTAACAAATTAAAAAAAAAAAAAACTTAAAAAACACTTCCAAAAGGTAAATACTTATAATTCAACTTACATGAGTTATCGAAAATAAAACAATTATAGAAATAAAAAATTTCTAAATTATCATATTTGAAAAAAATTTTCAAATTTGTTAAAGATAATAGGTCAACAGTTTATGTCACTTTCCAAATCATTTTAACAAAGTATGTCATTTTCTGATACTAATACAGATGGTCCAAGTATCTCTACAACTTTGGCTAAAATCAACATAATAACATAATAACATTGAGAATGGCTTCTCAGACTGAAATCTTCTGCATACACAACACAGCCCATGTTTCATAGCATTCACAATTTGAAAATATATATATATTCAAATATTTTAAATATATTCAAATATTTTTTATTTATTATATCAATTATATACTTAGTGTGGATTTTTTATTGGAAATAAGTGTTCTCTGCATATTATACTGGGTCTTATAATAAAATGATTGTCCGTGAGTGCTTTTGTTTCCTTATTACTTCACTACTTAGCTTTCTATTAGAGCACTACATCTATCATATTGGGCAAGAGGGTTATTCATTAACTGCTTTGAAAAATTATGCTTACTTTGAAATTCATATTTTCTCTGTAAGTACAATCAAAATAAATTACCCTACTTAGGCTATAAGGTGAATTTCAGACCAATTCTGGAGGATTATATCTTTAGGATTTTATCAATGACTTTAAACTCAAAGAGCATTGGGTTTAGATGTTATAGTCTATGTCCTTACTTGATAGCAATTAACACTTCCCACATCCCCCAGTGTACTCTAAATATCAGAGAACTGAACTTTAATAACACTTCAGTTTAACATGACTCTTCATAATCATTAAAGAAAAATGACTAAATTAAGTCGGAAACACAGAAGCATTCCTGTAAACTAGATTATGCATAATATACTTGGTCCTTGTATTTTATTCAACAGATTGAAATAAAGAAAATTTTTAAAAGGAACACTTCAGTATTAAACAGACAATGTTATTTTAGCTACTGAATATGAGTCAATGAATATAATACCATAAAAATTATTGTCCTTTAATGAGATAGTTAGACAAACTAAGAAAATAAACTATCATAGAAAATATTAAAAATAATTAAGAAAAAATAAAAGAAATTATTTGTGAAAAAAAAATTGCCATTGCTAGTAGAAAAAAAAATTGAACTTCACCATGAAAAGAAGTCTTATTTAGCCAGGCAATTAAAGCATCTAAATGTTGGGATTGATTCAAAGGGAAATCTATTCTGCTTACTCATTTGATGCAGTACTTGTTTATCTACTCTACAAAAAGCCTACCAAAGATTCAACAAGTGTTTGTATATCTACAATAATAAGGACTCAGTACTTTAAGAAAGCTTTCTTTATAACTGAAAATCTCTTAGAAACTTCTTCACAAAATTCTTCCATGTATACTCCCCAAAATTTGGACAGCTATAAACCTAGAATTACACATAATAAACCTAAGTTAGTACAAAATTGGAAACCACCAAGAATATAAAGAGGCATCATATAACATTTACTGTCAATATTTCCAAATAGAATTCCACTATAGAATTCAACAGTAAAATGTATTTCTAACTATGTTCATCTCCAGATGCAGCAAAATAGAAATGTTTTCTGTAAACAATAGCTATTAAGTACTATCAAAAGTATTTATAAAACTATCATCTTTTCTGTTATTATCTATAATATTTTTAATGTAGACTTATAGCCTTACCTAGCTAAGCAAAGAATAGTGTTCTAAAGAGTCTGCTCCAGAATTGAAGATAAGCCTTTGAAATGGATAAAACTACTAGTGCTTCAATGAGATAGTTTCTTTCTCTATTTGAGTACAATTTTCTTGTGATCTTTGCCATGGTATTTGGGGTTAAACTTTTTAGCTGTATTATTTTACTTTTTCTTAGTTTCTAGTTAGTGTTGTAGTGCTTTGTTCTCTGAAATATTTTCTTAACCTGGATATAAACTAATTCATTAAGTAATCTTTAGTTTTCACAACAGAAAGTTTATTATGTAAGGAAATTCAAAATAAAAATGTCATGTCATTAAAATGCTTTATTAATAAGTATTGAAGTCATCTATTTTTTTGCATGTGGATGTTTATTAAAAATTGTCAAAACTGGGAAACAACCAAGGTGTTTTTCAGTAGATGAATGAATGGTACATCTCACAATTGAATACTATTCAGAGATAAAAGATATTAGCTAACCAGTCATAAAAAGACATGGAGGAAATGTAAATGCATATTACTAAGTGAAAGAAATCAATCTGAAAATACTGTGTGAATCCAGCCTATGACATTTTTTCTCTATTGAATTTAATCTTTTTAATCAATTTTTTGTTTTAATTAGTTATATATGACAGAAGAATGCATTTATGCACTTTGATATATCATACAGAGATACGATATAATTTCTTATTTTTCTGAGTGTTGAAGTTATCTTTTTATCTGTACCACCAGTGGCAAACACATACACAGATGCATACACACACACACACACAGAGACAGAGAGAGAGAGAGAGAGAGAGAGAGAGAGAGAAACATAGTAATTTGCTTATTTTTTCGAAGAAGTTAAACTCTCCAGATCCATGTTAGGATGAACCATGAGCATTTGTAGATGTTTAGAAATTTTTTTCATATGGACAACTGTTCAATTCTCTGAATAAAACTAATTCTATCTAGTACAGAGAGATGCTGAGATATTTTTTAAAATTCTATTAAGTTTGTACATAAATAATATAAAAATGCTATACACAAAAAATAGGCCTCAAAGAAAAAATGGACTATAGGTTTTAAGGAGTGTAAATATGTAATTTATATATAATAATTTTGTGAATAAATTATCAAAATATGAAGTATTATTCTAAACAAACATAAAAGTACCATATAAGATTATAGTTAAACTATGTAGAAGTATATATAGTATTTATTTAAGGAACTTATGCTATAATTGCATATAAATTACACACTGAAATATCTCTACTCTATAGCATATAAGGAAATTTACATTGAAATCTGATGAACCATAGCAATCAGATTATAATATAAGAAGAATAAATGATTGTATTACAACCGTCTCACTTTTGTTACTTCTGTTATTATACATTAAGTGGATAGATCATAACAAATTCTATATAAAACTAAAACTACTTCTCATTTCTCTATCATCGTTACAGTTTAATTAAATCACAAAATGATATACAGATTCCCTGGCATTGACCAGTATCCAGAAGTGGAGAAGAAAGAAATGGTGTATCTCTGCTATTTCTATAAAAATACACAGAATTTATGTTTTATTTGTCTTTGTGTATAATTCATCCTTTTCCACCAATACTAGGTGTCCTATTTTAACTTGATAATAAATTGGTAAAAAGAAGAAATTAGCCAAGCACAGAGGCTCATGCCTGTAATCCCAGTGGCTCAAAAGGCTGAGGATCGCTAGTTCAAAGCTAGCCTCAGCAATGGCAAGGGACTAAGCAATTCAGTTAGACTCTAACTGAAATGAACTAAATGAAATTCAAAAAAGGGCTAGGGATGTGGCTCAGTGATTAAGTGCCCCTGGGTTTATTCCTCAGTACAAAAAAAGAAAAAAGAAAAAAAGAAATGACTCTTTTTGTTGCCACTTCATCACTTTAGAAAGAACTCTGCTTGAGTCTATCGACATAATATAAATTAATCTGAAAAAAAGATAAAGGAATTAAATATTTTATTGACATTTTAATTTGGAGTATTCTAGTTTGCAAAGCCTAGAAAGTAAGTATATGATGTACACAACATAGTATTCCAAGTTTGATTTTCATTGAAACGTCCAGAAGTGTGTGATTCAAACTAGTTAGTTATCTCCTCCATCCAGTTCCAAGAGTCATATAAGTCTACCACTCCCTGGTCTCAAATACTTATAAATGCATAGATTTACACTTATACAAATGTATATGTCATATATGTATGTGTGTATAATTGAAACGTTTACTTTGGTATATGTCATATATGTATGTGTGTATAATTGAAACGTTTACTTTGGTATTTATGTAATTTTACTTTTTTATTTATGTAATTTTTAAAAAATTAAAAATAATGTTTTCACAGGAATGGGAATGTAGCTCAGTGGTATATAGCTTGCCTAGCACACAGAAGACCCCGAGTTCCATTCCCATTATAGAAAAAAGAAGAAGAAAAAGAAAAGAATAGCTTTTTTACATTTACATCAAACAAATACTTATTTAAATTATACATAATCTCCAGGACTCTTTTAGGCATATATTAGGGATATAAAACATTCAAAGATATAATATTCTCGTGGAGTTTTATGTGGGGGGAGGGGTAAAATAAATAACAAAGCAAAATGAGGTATTAAACAATAAATACTTCAGTCTTAAAATATGATACACCAAAAGCTAAACTGTTAAAAAAAATTTTAAAAAGGGAAAATACAGTAAAATGAAATGGAATTTGGAGTTTAATCTCTACTCTTTTTTATTTTTGTTTTTATTTTGCTATTCAGTTTTGCATAAATTACCTAACATAATCAGGTCTCCATATCTGTATTTCTTTTTTTTTCCTTTTTAAAAATTTTATATATGACAGTGGCATGAATGACAATTCTTATTACATGTATAGAGCACAATTTTTCATATCTCTAGTTGTATACAAAGTATATTCACACAAGTTTCTGTCTTCATATATGTACTGTGGATAATAAAGATTACCACGTTCCACCGTCATTTTTAACCCCATGCACCCTCCTTTCCTCTCCAACCCCTCTGCCCTATCTAGAGTTTGTCTGTTCCTCCCATGCAACCTCTCCCTATCCCATTAAAAATCAGCCTCCTTATAAAAAAAAAAAAAAAAAAAAAAAACTCAGCATTTGGTTATTTGGGATTGGCTAACTTCACTTAGCATTATCTTCTCTAACTTCATCCATTTACTGGAAAATATCATGATTTTGTTTTCTTTTATTGCTGAATAATATTGCATTTTTTATATATGCTAAATTTTCCATATCTTTGTTTCAAATGTGGTAGTAAGTCACCAGGTCATTTATTTATTTTGAAGATCACATGAATTGTTGTATATAAAGTCTCTGACAAAGTGCTAAGTATATAATAAAGCTCAAAATTAGGCTACATTCTTAATGTTTCTAGTGTTAAATATACTTAATTTTGAACACTTTGAGTTTAATCAAGAAGAGAATAATATTAACAACAAATATTGATATCACTAAAAAAAATCAACAATAGCAACAAGCAGTTATTGACTATATGTGATTCAAAGCAGTGTTCTATATTCTCTAGAGGATTAAAAATATTTCTGATAGAATTTATCAAAAAACAATTCTTAACATAAAGCATTTTTAATTGTGGCCATTTTGTGAAATTTACTTTCAACAACAAAATAATAAAAATGTGGATATTATAATATAAATTTCTGTTTTACCCTGCTTGCTGCTAAATATATCTCCTCTAGCATGAACATATCTTTCACCCTAGTCTTGTATGTGTATTAGAGTTTGGATATAAAATGCTACCTGAAAAACTCAAGTGTTAGGCAATGAAGGAATGTTCAGAGGTGAAATTATTTGATCATGAGAACTATAACTTCATCAGTAGAGTAATCCACTAGATAAATAATTTGAATGGACTACTGGGTAGTAACTGTAGACAGGTGGGGCATGCCATTGATAATTATATCTTGTCCCTGGCTCCTTGGACTATCTCCCCGACCTCTCTCTCTACTTCCCATCCGTCATGGGCTGAGTGAGTGGCTTTCTACCAGTATGTCTTTCCACAGTGACATTCTGCCTTATCAGGCCCTGAATTAACCATGGACTGAGACCTATGAAATCATGAGCCTAAAATAAACTTTGTCTCCTTTAAGTTGTTCTTTTCAGGTATTTTGATCACACAAGCAAAAGTTGACTCAACTAAAAGTTGAGAATACTGACTTATCCACATAGAAATCTACTAGGCTTGTCCTTACCTCCCCCCAAAACTATTTCACCTAGGTATTTTCCATTAGAGTTAGAGGGAGCTCAACTTTTCTGGTTTCTCAGGCTCAAATAAATGGCATCAATCATCTTTGCCTCCCCTCTTTTTCTTACTCTTTATGTCCAATCTATGAACAAATCTTATTTCGGTATTATCCACTTACATCTATATAACGGGTTCTCACTATTGCCAATATTATATCCCTTTTGGAAACTGCCTTTATCTGTCTCATGGGTTATTACGATAAGCTTCTGACTGCTGTCATCCCCTATCTATCTTAACAGAGCAGTTGGAACAGTTCTTTTAAAACTCAAATCAGATTAAGGCCCTCTTCAAATAACCACTCCTTTGGCAAATCATTTTTCCACAGATTAAAAAACTATCCAGTTAGATCCCATTACCTTTGTGACATCATTTTCTCCTACTCTGTTCAAGCTGATTCAGCCAAACAAAATTTATTTCTTGAACCAATAAAGACACATTGCTTCAAAGTCTTCTTCAAGATTTCCACTCACTCTACTCCTTCTCTTCTTTCAAGTATGCTTCATGTCACCTGTTCAGTAAAATCTACAATGTGCATGCAACCTGTGTCTTTATCCTTACTTCTTATGCACCATACTATTTTATTCTTCTATATAACACTTGTTTAGTCAGCTTTTCATCACTGTAAACAAACAAATAAGCAAACAAAAAATCTGACAAGACCAACTTAGAGGGGAAAATGTTCATTTGGAACCCAACATTTTCAGAAGTTTCAGTCTATGATTGGTCAACTCCATTGCTCTGAACCTGTGGTAAGGCAGAACATCATGGTGGAAGAGCACAGCAGAGGAAAGTAGCTCAAGACATGGAAGATAGGATTCAGGGAGAGCAAAAGAGGATCATGGGGAACAAAGATACACTCCCAATAATCCACCTCCTCCAGGCGTAGACATGCCCTCACCTGCCTATAGTTACCAGTTAGTCCTTTGAAATTATAAATCCACCAAATGGATTAGTTCACTGATTACCCTACATCTCTTATAACCTAATCATTTCATCTCCTGCTCTCACAGGAGCTTTTCAGGGGATACCTCATATCCAAAGGTATCATAACAGTACTTTTCATTCTCACATGATGAATTATTTGCCTATTAATTATATCTAAGATTTCTTTCTGTCTCTACTAGTATTTTACCTCCTTAAGACCAGATTATTTATCAGTTGATTTATTGTATCATCTTACTAAAAGCAATGGCCAGAATTAGCTAGTGCTGAATGGGTGCACCAAGTATGCTGGCAATAATTCTGATCTCTGCCTATGACACAGAGAAACTAGTAATGAAGTAAACAATCATTGATGTAAGATAGCATGTCAGTCAGTAGTTTACTCTTTGGAAAGAATTAACTCTTCAAGGAAACATACCTGTGAACAAAGGCACACACCCATCAAACTCGTGGATCTGGATGTTGATATGTGCAACCTGGGAAGATAAACAAAGCTTATTATTCACCTTTTTTACTCCTCTTTAGAGTTTTTCTTTATATTTTTATAATTCTATTTTTATGAAGAAATTTATATTTAATTATGGTTTAATATCTATAAAAATCAAAGTGATATATTATAATTTTTTAAATATTTATTTTTTAGTTGTACACAATACCTTTATTTTGTTTATTTGTTTTTATGTGATGCTGAGGATGGAACTCAGGGCCTCGCATGTGCTAGGCGAGCGCTCTACCACTGAGCCACAACCCCAGCCCAAGAAATATTATTTTATAAATACGGATTATTTACAAAGATGTGAAGCTGTTTAAGGTCATGAATAAAAGTACTCCTAAATTGGTCATTTTAAAAATAATCATTATAGGGCTGGGAATGTGGCTCAAGCGGTAGCACGCTCGTCTGGCATGCGTGTGGCCCGGGTTCGATCCTCAGCACCACATACCAACAAAGATGTTGTGTCCACCAAGAACTAAAAAATAAATATTAAAAATTCTCTCTCTCTCCTCTCTCACTCTCTCTTAAAAAGAAATAATAATAATAAAAAATTAAAAAAAATTCTCTCTCTCTCTCCTCTTTCACTCTCTCTTTAAAAAAAAAGAATAATCACTACCAAATTTTTATCCTTTTTATCTAATAGTTACACACAAAATTCTCTTTTATATGAAACATTATAAAAGTCATAGGTAAACTTACTATTTATGGAAACTTAAAATAATTATGTTGTTTTAGAAACACATTTTTTCACAAAATAATTTTAATACTTTGTACCTGGGCTAGCAGCATTTTGCACTGTGACATCCCTATACATACATAAAAATTTTATTCAAGTACAAACATTAAAAGCAGTGTAGCATAAGCAATTGCTTATACAAAGGTAAATAGACACTGTAATGTTTTCTTCTTGAATCATTTTTGCTGAGTAGTAAATTGCATTACATGTTACTGATCTGCAGAATACACTTTGAACTGTGAGGTATGACAACTCCCTATGAGAGGAATCTAACATGTAAACCTGAATGTTTTGAGTTAGTTTTTGTTTTTTCCTCTTCTTCGTCTGCTCTGGGTTTGAATGTCTTATCAACTTTTCTTGAAGTGAGATGGATTTCAAATTTACTACAGTTTTTGATACAGAACAAATTACCAAGTTAATATCTATAAAAATTAGCATTATAAAAAGTAATCGCTCAAACATGTCAACTCACTTTTGGGAGAATCTGGTTGTCATCACATAGTAGAAGACTTGCATTTGTAGTATCTGGATTGACATTATACTTTAAGAGATGTATCTCATTCCTATGAGACCCTTCACCCTTACACAGACAAAAATCAACGTTTTTACATAAAACATTATATTTTATGTAACATTTTTCAATAAATTATAAAAGTGACTTCTATTGGTATATTTATATGAGCAGCACTACTCCCAGAAAAACAGAATTATTCTAAAAAGGCCTTCAAACCATGATAGCTAAGTGGTCACATCAGGTATACAGGAAGCCTAAAAGCACACCAGGGTCAGGGTTCGTTATGTATTGGCAGAAATGGTCTTCTAACTCTCAGTGGCAACATAGCCTCTGGACACTGTGTTATGGCATGGTACTGCCAGAACTCTGGGTTTTGAAATGTTCCCCATGAAACATTCCTGGATGATTCCACTTGTTAAATGTTCACGGTGGTGGAAGTGACTAAAGGAGACCAGACAAGTTGAGTGGACCAAAATCTAAACACCTCACCCATTCTTCAATGGGCAGCATGGAATCACCTTAAAAGTCTTTCATGGGTAAGAAAATATTTAAGAAACACACAGTAGCCTAGAATTCTGAATTCACTTCCTTGTTTTACATTCTGATACTACTAATTCATAGAAATTACAAGGCTAGGCAAATTCAAACAATGATGCAAATTTGTTCACTAATGGGTGTTTGTTTGTATGTGGAACAGAGAAAGAACACAAGTTTGAAACTGAGACCTAGAAAAAGACTAAAAAAGGCGAGTGAAATGATAAATAATCTCTATTTCAAAAGTAGAATGAAATGATTATGTAGACTATTACTAATAGCTCATTTATGCAATATCTACTACTAAATGTTTTTTTTTAACATTTCACAAGAAAACAAAAACTTGGACCTACTCCTTGTTTAGCATGTGATTTAATCTGTACAAAGTATTATTTAAAGCCAGTAATTTAACAAATAGAAGCAGAGGAAACATCTTACAAATTCTAAAGTGTACAAATCCTTTCCCTTAGATGAAAGTGCATCAAATATATCAGATGCTGTCTCTTGAAATGTGAATCTGTCTATTCAAGCATTAAGACCAATTTGATAATGTAATTATGTAGGAAATCTACTTGCTTTATCAGACTTTCAACATGTCAAGATAAGAATAACTGAATAAACAGATGGTGCATATTATTAAGTTTTCTCAATACCTAAGACATCTATACTTTTTATTAATCTTACTTGATCCTCAAACTATATTAGGAATGATATTTTCCAGTTTCAATATTGAATGGTTTATAGAGATTTTAAAAAATAACTAAGTAGAACTGAAGAAATACAGAATCTATCATGTTTTCCTTTTTGTAAAGTAATCAAATAGATAAAATGACATTATGGTAAGGAGAGCAGAATGCTACTAAATATATCTACAGAACTAGCTCTAAATATATATTTTAAAGATAAATTAACAGCTTCATTTTTCTTTCTGCATCTTTCAGATTTCAATTCAACCAGACAGTGAAGGGGGAGAAAAAGAGATATACTAAGAGATTATTTTATTACATATATTATTTATACTTTCACAACAGGAAGGTAGAACTCTGTTTTTCCAAGATTTATTAGCTGCCATCTGTCGTTTTCTTGTTTGAATGTATTCCATTATATTTATACAACCCTCTTGAATATTTTTCATTTCTCTGCTTGCACATTTCTTAAAAACATTGAACTTATGTTTACTCTCTCTCTATATATATATATCTCCATTTCATCATGGCTTTTCTGTAAATATCTGCATTTAACAAGAAAACATGTAAGAATTATAAAGGCTTGTTCTTATGGATTCTTTTATAATTTCTATATAAACCTGTGCCAGATTTGTTGCATATGTGTTATTTTGTTTTACAATTATAGTTAACAATGTGGAATCTCAGTTTACAACCATTTTCCTATTCACAGCTATTAATAAATGATTCATGCATGTGGTATTACTATTGGAGTGATTCAGTAGTATTAAGGAAAAGAGGGTAAGAAATTTTTGATTTCATATTCACTGTAGTCATATAATATTTCTGTCACCATTTTTTAGTGGTGAATCTAAGTCTAAAGAAAGTAACTATGTTCTCTAAAGAAGGACACCAAACATTTGATCTCCAATAACTAGACTAATTTAAAAGATATTTTAAAATATGAAGCTAAAGCTGAGATAAATTATATAGTGTTTTCTGAGAGTTATCAAAATGTAAAAGTTATTGATTTTTATAGCATTAATAACTTATAGTTAACTCAAATAGTAAACCAACCAATATGTCATATTCCTCAAAAACCTGTACATATGTGCATTATGCTAAATAAACAAATATAACAAAAAAATGAGAAGGGAATTGTTTTCTCAGACATTTGGTTTAAAAGCAGAGTTTATTGTTTTCAGATTTCACACACTGTACATAATTTGAAAGTCCAGTAATACCAATCAAAATTAGAAATATACCTTCAGGACTATGTTACTAAAGTGATCGAAACCCAATTTAAAACATCTTACACAGTAACAGGAACTTACCTAAAGAACAGTGATTTAACTCATGTATCACAAGTAAGGATTGAGTCTAGAAAGTCACTGTAATTGTTTTTTTTAACTAGAACTAAATGAACAATTTAATCTCTTAAAAAGTGAAGTTTAGACACTGACAGTGGTCATATTTCTCACAAAATTGAGGAAGCAAGTTTAGGAGAATTCCCTCAGCTTCTTTGACCCAACATTCTCCTTTGTGCTCCTAATTATTCTCCGGGCTACTTTTCTAAGACTCCCAGTGACCTCATTCCCTCAACGTAAATATCAAAAGTTGAATGTTATTAATTTTAATAATTTTTTATTTCATTATCCATACTTTCCTAGAATAAACCGTTACTCACATGGCTTCAATTATTGGCAACACTCAAATGAGTCATATATTTTTTTCTCCCTTCCCATGCTATTTCCCAAACCTCCATACTCTATTACAGAAGCTCTCTGACCTAAAGAAGTTTTAACTTATAATTTTTCAAATTTTTGATGGTGTGAAAGTGATATGCATTCAGAATAAAACATAACTTTGAATTTTGAGTCTTTTTCATTTCCCAGACTAATGATTCATAGCTTGGTGTGCTTTCACAATGCTGGACAGCTCCTGGTCAATCACAGGAGGGACAAGTGGTACTGTACAGTGTATGGTATGCAATGAACTACATTTTGTTATTCTCAACCACTTTATTATAAAATAGCCTTTGTGTTAGATGATGTTGCCCAATTGAAGGCTAATGTAACTGTGTTAAGCCTGTTTAAGATAGACTAGGTTAGATGTATTAAATGCATCTTTTTCTTAATGGTATTTTTCTCATTAAGGAGGGATTTATATGAATATAATCCCATGTCGTGGAGCATTATACTTAATTGACACTGTGAACAGTTCATATCAAAGCCAATTCAATAGCAATATATTATGTTTAGAAGAGGCATCAAAACCATGGTGACAGTGCTATCCTGGCTGAGTCAGACTGTTGTTGTCATTGGCACCAAGCACCAGTCCATCACAGGAACTCACCACAGTTCAAAGGCTGCTTACTTTCCTTAGTATTTCATTATTGTCGGTATCCATTCACTGGAGTATAAGTTACATGAAAGCAATGAACATGTTTAACTTTATCCTTTTATCTGCAGCTCCTAGAAAATTGTAGAACAATGTTTTGTTAATATCTATTGAATTAAAAACTAAAAGTAAGATGAATGTCTACATTAAACTGTAAGAAAAATGGCAAATAAGAATTTTTTCACTGAAGTAATGTATGTTTCTTTAAGACTAATTAGTGGTGGTAGCTAATACGTTCAAATGCACTGGATAAGTTAGAAATAATCTCCTTTAAAATAATAATCAGAATTTCAAGAGTCAAAATATTCTCCTTCTTACCAAGAACAGTGTATTTATTTTACTTGTCAGAATATTTCCATGTTTTCTTATAATTTTGTCAATTTTATTGAGCTCTAATTTACATATAGTAAGATAACTCGAAGAGACTCAAAAGAATCTTATAAGTACCACAATAACCAAAATACATATTTATATTCCTGGAAGTTCCCTCATTATCCTTTATAGTCAGTCTCCACCTACCTCCTTCTTCCCAGCACACACACACGAAACAACCCCAAATATGATTTCTATCACAATAGTATTAGTGCTTCTTCTTAACATACTATATGGAATAATTTTAAACTATCTTCCTCTATGTTGTGTCTTGAGTTTTGTTCATGTTACATCAGATGTCATTTTTTAAATTTTTAGTGCTGAGTAGTAGTCTACTGTGTGCCTTTGTTTCAGACTATAAATAATAAATTTGACACGAACAATCTTACACAAGCATTTTTGTGAACATACATATTCATTGTTCTTGAGTGAATAGCTGGTAATGAACTCAAATGGGTTGAGTTTCCCAAAGTGATTGTACCATTTCACCCTGCTTTCAGTTGTGTATAACAGCAGTTGTGTTACACCTCATCCATACTAATATTGAAAGCTGAGAGCTTTTATTATTTACACATTTATAGTCTGTGAAATAGTATTTGGGGTTCCCTTTTTTTTTCATTTCCTTCATGACTGATGTTGAATATTATAATATATGCTTGATCTTTAAGTGCATCTCCTTTGATGAAATTTTGTCCAGTTATTTGCTCATATTTTATTTAGTGTTAATTGTTTTTATTAGTTTATAGAATTGTTTATTTATGCTAGGTACAATCTTTCCATCAGACATGTATTATGAATCATTGTACTCATTTCACTCCCTTCATTTTCTTGATGATGTGTCTTATAAAATAGAATTATTTTAATGAATTTCTATTTATCAGTTTTCTATTATGGTGAGTGTTTTGTTCTATCTAAGGAACTTTAAGTAGCAGAATACAACAGTTACTAATAGGGCATTATGTAAAAATGTGGATGTGTAACCAATGTGATTCTGCAATCTGTATTTGGGGTAAAAATGGGAGTTCATAACCCACTTGAATCTAATGTATGAAATATGATATGTCAAGAGCTTTGTAATGTTTTGAACAACCAATAAAAAAAGAAAAAGAAAAAAATAAAATAAAAATAAGCAACAAAGCCAAAAAAAAAAGAACTTTACCTTAAAGTAAGAAAGACTTTCTCATTTGTTTTCTACTGGATGTTTGACAGGTTTAGCTTTTATGCTTAGATACATTGCACATAAATTATACATCTCAAAGTAATTTTGTTGAAAGCTTTGAGGTAAAGGTCAAGGTTTATTTGTTTCTTGGTTGGTTGGTTTTATAAGTGGCTATGCAGTTGTTCCTGCAATGTTTTTCATAAATATATAATTTCAACTGGGCATGGTGGTGCATTCCTGTAAATCCAGCAAATTGGGAGGTTGAGGCAGGAGGATCCCAAATTGGAAGCAAGCCTCAGCAACTTAATGAAGTCCTAGGTAACTTATCGAAACCCCATCTCAAAATAAAAAGTCAAAAAGGGCTGGAGATGTGGCTCAGTGGTTAAGTGACTCTGGGCTCAATACCTGGTACTAAAAATAAATAAATAAATTAGTAAATAAATAAATAAAATCATACTCTCAGTATGCAATCACTTAGGTACCTTTGTTTCAAATCAGTTGAAAATAACACATACATACAAATACAAAAATAGCTCAGCACTCGCATGGCTAACACTTCTAACCTTCTCAGCTTCTTCAGCCAGGGCCCTATGAGCCTGCCATTTCCAACAGCCTCCATCATACTTCACCATGGAGGCTTCCAGCTCTGGCTTCTCTGGGGAAGAAACATTATGGGGAAAAAAAGGAAGAAAAGAGGACAAATAAATATTTTTTAAAAAATTAAGTGGGTAGAAGGAAAAGAAAAAGAAATTCCTTATTGATCTTTTATTTGCTTCTTCCATTAATTACTGAGGCAGCAGTGTTTAAATCACCTCTTACTTGAATTTTCTTTTACTACTTTAGTTTTGTTGATTGATGTTTCACATACATTGGCATTTTAATGAAAGGGACAAACATTGAAACTGTCAGAAGTTTATTTTTATTACAATAAAATGTCAATTTTTGCCTCTGATAAATCAGTCCTTGTATTGAAGTCTATTCCAATTAATAACAATAGATAATCCTCAGCTTTCTAATACTCTTCACATGACATATCTTTTTTCTATCTATCCCTTTACATTCAATATACCGTAGTTTAATGCATTTTTCATTACATTTACCTTTAATTTCTTTCCCTCTATTAGATTGTAGCTTTTGCTCTTTATATTGTTTTATTCTACTCAGTTAATTATGTCTAATTAGACTGAATAATTTTATACTACATATATTGCACAACCATGTAATTCAATTTCCAGTCTTTTCTTTTTTTTTTTTTTTATGTAGTCAGGCATTTTATTTCTATAAACCTTGTAAACACAATGATACAATTGTATGGTTTTTGATAATAGATACTTCTTTATTGCAAAAATTAATGAACAAAAAGTAAAGTTTGCCCTGTGTTTTCTTTAAAAATTTTTATTTTTTATTATGGAAATTTTCAGAAAATAATGAAATAATTATGCCATTAATATTAGTATAACAATTCAAAATTGTTTTTATTTTTCTTAATATTTTTGAACCTTTTAAGATTAATGAAATTAATTGTTTCCATTTCTTCTAAAGAAATGCACATATACATATACGTAAATTACCTAAAAACTCTTAAAATGGACAATTTGGATCCTACTTAATCAAACTTTATGCTAACATCCCAAGCAATTTGACTCAAATCTCTTTTTCAAAATCTATATTATGTGAACATAAAACACATTATTAAAGACACTTCCAGTAAAAAAAATAAAATAAATAAGAATAAGTTAAAAATTATTCTGTGTGCTGTAGTCTTTCTGCCAATTCTCTCACTAATGAAAAACTGTTCCTTTGCTTGTATTCATATCGATATCTCTGTATAGTCATTCATTTCTAAGTCCACTTCTCAGGGTCTGAAATGATTATATCTAATTTCCTTTCCATGGCATACACTTTCAAATACTTGAAACATTTGTTATTTCTCTTTGAAATAGAAGTCGGTTCATTTTTCTTGCTGCTTATGCACACAAACAGAATTTACCCTTTGTTCTATTTATTTTCCAGATTATATTTAGATTCTAATAAATGAAATTCCCAAAACCAATTTCAATAATATAATCACATGATGTTATAATTACCCTCTTGTGTTCTGGAAGTAATAATTACTTCTGTTTGGTTGGGAGCATCTCCTCTATGAAGATGAATAGCAAAACATGAATCTAGACATTACATTGAGGTAAGCTCCTAGAGGAGCTTTCATGTTTTCCAAGTTATTTATATTTTATTTTGTGTCTAATAAGAAGATAATTATGCTTTGAACAGGATTTCCTTATGATTAAAGCCATACTTTGTAATAATTACTTTGTCAGTAGTGTTCAATTTGGATTAGAAAGTTTAGATAAGGCACTTTAAAAATGCTGAATGAAAAAGCTGGCAGAAATTCAATGAAGAGGCTCACATAATTGTATTAATGAAGAACAATATGGTTCAGAACTACACTGGTGATGATGATAATATAAATAACATAGAAATGGTGAATGTATCAAACTGGGACATGTACTAGAACTAGTTCATTTTGACACTCAATATATCCAGTTGATCATTTCTTTGGTTCAAACACAGCATTATCAAAAATTAAATTATAAACATTTGAAATTAAATAAATTATTTAAAATAAAGGTAGTGATTGATCAAAAGTCATCAATTCCTAATTATTTTACTACATTTCATAATTTTCTATGCTTTTATAGCTTTTAATGTCTACTGTATCTGTCTAAATTTCATATAACAGTTCCACATAACGGTTTGCTACTTACTGTGTATCTCTTTACATTACTGATGGCTTGAAATCAGCTATGATGGGTGTATTCACACCACAGAATTTGGCAAGTGATGTAAACAGGGATTTTTCTGAGCTTCATTTGCCTTCCAGTCTACTTACTCATTGTTAAGCAACAACACTTCTATCAATAGGATTCTACTGATCCATTCTAATACAACTGATTAATAGCTTAGCTTCTTGATCAAAACGAATTTTTCACAGATTTCTCAACCTCATTTAATATTAAAGCTTAGCTCTTTTTTATTTAATCAATGAAGAAAAAAAGATCACTTTTACACAAACTGTCAGGAATTTCTCAATTGAAATATAAGCATAGAAAAAGTCAGGAATATAAAGTAAGAGTATGCAGCCATAATAATTTGGATTATAGAATGCCACACTGAAAGCATCAAGAATTTAGGAATGAAGCAAAGGTATACTAATTGCTCTATATTCATTTTTAAAGATTCACAGTAAATAAATGAAAAGCATGCACAAATATAAGTCACTAATAATTGAAATGTAATATTGAAGTCAATATGTCACATTCTAGGAACTCACAGATATTTTTGTTTGGATGTTAGTTTGTTTAGCTTTGAATTGTCTCCCAAATATTCTCTATTTAGGTTCTGTAAGACAAATTTCAAGCCAAACTTTTTCTTTTATAATCAATTTTAAAATCCAAACTTCCTTCAGGTAATTGCATCATGTTTATCTATCAGCATTTTCCTTCAATTTGCATTATTAAAAATTAAGTCAGGGCTGGGGATGTGGCTCAAGCGGTAGCACGTTCCCCTGGTATGCATGCGGCCCGGGTTCGATCCTCAGCACCACATATAAACAAAGATGTTGTGTCCGCCGAAAACTAAAAAATAAATATTAAAAATTCTCTCTCTCTCTCTCTCTCTCTCTCTCTCTCTCTCTCTCTCTTTAAGAAAAAATTAAGTCAATTTGCATGATTAAACCATCAAATATAACTATTAAATACTTCAAATTACATAGAATTATAAGAAAAAATAGAAATTCCTCAAACCAGTTTTTCCATCTCCAAGAAATCTAACAGGCATATGTGCTGTATATTTTACTTATAATCTATCTGTCTACATGTATATATGTATGTATGTATGTATGTATGCATCTGTATATGCATCTATCATCTATCTCCTTAAGCAGACACTTTAAGTTGAGTAGAGTGGCAAAGCAACTATTTATATCCTTTTTTTTTTTTTTTCCTTTTAGTTGAATTGTACACTTGGAGGATGGGGACATATATAGAAAAAAATTATTTTTCTGCATCATCATTTTCTGGATGCAGAAGTGTCAAGGGAAAGAAATATGGTATAATTCTGCTCATTTCTATAATCAGTATCTTTTTAATTAAAATCTAGTAGATTCAGGTATTGTTGCCTTTTTCTTTTCTTCTTGCTTTATATATGAACTTGTAATACAGAGTCCGTCTTGGACAAAAGCAATTATGAACAAGATGATAAGAAGTAAATGGTATAGCAAAATCCTACTTAAGCAAAATCATGAAACACTATAACTTATAAAACATTTAAATGATAATGTTTACTGGCCCAGAAATTACCATAGTATATTGAAACATCTTAAATAATGTAAAAATATTCACAATATGGTACTCTTTTGCAAATATATGGAGAAAAAAGAGGAAAGTGTGAAAAGTCTATGTATTCCTTAACAGTGGCCTAAACAAAGTTAGAATAGTTGAAGTAGTCTACTCTGGGTACAGCCAATATTGGGATTGCTGTTCTTAATTTAAAAACTATAATAAAATCAACTAAAAGCTGATAAGTGATTTATTGTTATATGTACCAGCTTGGTTTTCTCTTTGTAGAATATCATTGAAGACAGAGCACTTAATAAATAAAAGAATAATGAGAAATATTATTTTATAATTAATTCACCAGTGTTTTCTCTGATTTGTCTAACTACTCTAAATGTAATGGTTTACAGCAATTTGTTATTATTTATTTCAAATTTCATGTGTCAGAATTCTGAGAAGGTCTTAGCAGATTACCACAGTGCCACAATATTTGGAGCATCCACTGAAATAATATGTACAACGGGTGTTGGAATTGTTGGAGCTGGTAAAACTCCATTTCTTCCCCATCTCTCCTCTGCTTTCCTTTTCTCTCCTCTCTCCTCCTCTCCCCGCCCCCCACCCCTCTTATTTTCTTTTCTTATGGCCTCTCTACATGGTTGCTTTGGTTTTTAGACAATGTGGACACAAAGTGGTTAGACTTCTTATATGAAAAAATGTAAACTTCCAAGCCTCCTAAATGCTAGGTGTCAAACTGCCAAGTTACCATTCTGCCATGCTCAAAGGCTAGTTACAGGAAGGGGATATAGTCCATATCTTTCAAAGAAAGGGATGTCAAATAATTCATGGCTTCCTATAATCTGTCACAATGTTTATGTATGTGTTTATATATGTATGAGTTCATATATCTTTGAATTAAAACAAAACATTATAGCTTTAGAAAAAATGTACCACAAAAAAGATGAAAATATAGATACTTATATTTATGGAGAAAAGTAGTAAAGGGAAGAGGAAAATATATTGGCTAATTTAACTCAAATATTGTTTTTAAACAACACCAGACAGTGTTCAAACCATATGATCAGCTCTCTTTCTTGCTCTTACTCTTTTTTACAACTGCTCAAATAACCATGGAATAACTCAGTGGGCAGACTTATAATAGACTTAAGACAACAACTGTTCCAATATTGTATCTTGCAAAACAGGGTGTCAATTAGCCAAACAAGATGAATACCCAATCTTTTGGTTGAAGACACAAAACCATGTAATTTAATTGCCAGCTCATTATATGGCAGAGAAATATTTCTTAAGAGTATGCATTAGACATTAGTTATGCTGGGGATATAGCTCAGTTGGTAGAGTGCCTTCCTTGCATGCATAAGGCCCTGGGTTCAATCCCCAGAACCACACACAAAAAAATAAGAAATTAAAAAATAGACATTAGCTATTATAAAAATTATGTCCATTAATTGTAAAATAAATACAGAGAAAGATATTGTAATTTAACTATCAATAATTTAGGGAAATTTTCACAATGTACTTTTGTTTCCTGTTAGAATTATTTGGGTTCTGAATTAATACTTGTTATTATGTAAAATTACAGTGTATTTCAAGTATAAAAAATGTTTGAAGTACTTACTGCACTTTAAATGACTATTAATAATTATGGTTTTAATATATTTTGGGAAACTATATATTATGATTTTATAAAAGTAATTATTTCTTAAGTAACATTATAGCTTGTTAAATATACACAAATAAGTAAATTATAAAAACAGAGTACAAGGTGTGTATCTCTCCCTCTGAGCATTAGTTTAGGAGGACTAAACCAACTACTGACTTTTCTCTATCTCAGACTTGAAATAGTCTGTCCCTGGAAGGTCAAAATCAGTGTCTGTCAATCATTACTCATCAGCACTCAACATCAAGTCCGAGAAGGATAAAAGGGGACATGGGTAACTTCTGATAAACACTTGCTAGGAGAGGAATAATTCCCAATACCTCACATAGATGAAAAACTAAATGGCCCAAGGTAAAATCAAGTTCATAAGTTCAATTCAAAATTTTGTTAAATTCACTGTTTTCTACATCAAGGAATCTGTATTCTAGATTTCCAGAAATACCTTCTAAATGAAGAAACATCAGGAAATAATATGTAATGTGACAAAATGTGTCCCCATTGTCCCTAAACATAGGATATAGACTTCTCTCTTAATAATTTGATAATTTTGATTAAATTTAAATTCAAGAATAGAGTGAGTGTCACAATGGAAGTTTTTGTTGTTTGCTGGTGGATCATAACATGAGCACTATTTTATTAGGATATTGCTGGAAAGAGGAAGACTGAATTGCTAGTATGGACCAGAGAGAAATATAAAATCATGAGAAAGTTGGAACACGTAACATATGTTATATACTACTGAGGGCAATCTTTAATTGTCAGATAGATTAATGCTTTCAAAGTGTAATACCAGTGTCCAGGGCTTTCTAGCTGTTGAGAGAAGTCTAGCAGGAGGATACTGAATGATTGGCAATTCTCACATATGCTGCAAAGCCCAAAGCAGCAAAATAATTTTTGTATATTTTATTGATATAAGTGGCTGGATATTCAAGATTTTATTTGAAGGGAAGAGTTCATAGCTATAAATATACAGTTATGATGAAGTTAAACCATGAATATCATCAAATATTAATATGGATTTAGTTATAAATGTCATGCCATTATAAATATTATATGCATTATAATGCACTATAATGCATGTGTCCAGATGGAGATTTTAAAAGGAATAATTTATAATATATTTTAATTTTATATTATTATAAGAAATTTCTTAAGCTAACTAAACTATAATGCTAATAATATCTTAATGAAAAATACATGATTGCTTGTACTTCTCTACTTATAGCATGTTAATTTAGAAATCTAGTTCAAGAATTTATAGTGCTTGTTCTAATAAAAAGTTTTTTTTGTTTGTAAAATGTTTGTTTATTCAGAAATACATTGTAATGACTGTCTATCATGCCTGAAAAATATATATGGACAGATGTATAGATCTAAAAGAAAAAGGTCATCAATATTGTTATGACTTATGCTGATTAGCATATGTAATTTAAGCAACCAATTATTCACATATTAAACTGCTACTAATACATATTTGGAAAACTTTTGAAATCTCTTCTGAATCTTTTCACTTAACAAAAATTTTATTGAGACAAGAAAATAGTATTTCTAATGGTCCTTTACACTGTGCTTTAAGAGATTTTAGAAGTAACTTACTAACCTTATTATGACAATAAAATTGCATCATAACTGACATAATTCCAAACATACCTGTTTTTAAAATAACTACAGTCCACGCTATGTTCTAAAGGGTTACTATTTTTACTTCTTGTAAAAAGGTGATGTTTCTGTTGACACATGGAAGTCTTATGTTTATTTTCAATTTTATCACATCTCATCAATTGGTTATTACTGACAGTCACTTGTCTCTCAATATGATGTCAACAAATTCAGAATATTGTGTTTTGTAAAATAAAAGTATGCAATTTGCCTTTATGGTGGACAATTCTTTTAAGGACTATGTGTAGGTCACCAGTAAAATGTAGGGCTGTACAGTTTTTCATGACAATGACATTTCAAAAAAATATAATAATATTTTACAATTTAAATGTCTTTTATTATAATACTGAACACATTCAAGATTTGTTCCTACACAGTTGAAATAAGCTGAAAGTTTGTGCAATGGTAAGGGCAACAGTGACAAACACTACCAGTGCAAAGCAAGCATGGAATGAGTGAGAATCTCAATTACAAGCCATATATTATGCTGTAAAACATTAATGCTCTCATGATTTAGATAAAAATTTGATTACTTTCTAATATTTCTTCCTGTGCTTCTTTAGAATGCATAATAAACACCAAGAGGTAGGCATCTGCCTTCTCAACTTACCGACATTCTGCCAAAATCACCGAGCTATTTGATCTCTGTTACAACTACAAAATACAACAGGAAAAAATAGCAGATTTCCTTAAAGGAGTACTCAAAAGGTTGGTCTGTTCCCCCTTGGCTACAGATAATGTGCATGTGACTTACCATGACTATCATATTTTCATGTCTAAATCAGCCTTTAACTTGACCTTCCCCAGAAAACTGAGCTGTATGCCAGGAACATACAGGGAAATAGCTTTTCACTAGATGTCACCCATGTTTTCCTATCTTGGCGTTCATACTATTTCAGTATCTTTTACCTCTTTCTTACCAATTTCAGTTCTTCTCCAGATCCTTCCCTCCAATGCTCCCAACCTGTTACCCTTTCTTCATTTTCATTTCCATGCACTGGAATTATTTTCATAACATATGTGGCCTGTTCCATTTTACAGGACTATGGGAATCTGCCCTTTATCTCCCTCCATTTTAAAGGAAAGAATCATGACTTGTTCATATTTGTATTATTTTAACATACCTGAATAGATTGTATGGTTGAAAGATTTGTTGAATTTAAATTTTGCTCATTATTGATAATCTTTTTTCACTAACAAAAAAAGTTTGGTTTCCTAATGGCCCTAGATGTGTAATAAGTAAAAAATCACTTATAAATTTCTTAGCTTTCTGCCAGTCTAAAGTCAAGAAAAATATTATTTTTTTACTTATGTACATTTTTATAATTTGTTTTGTTTATATTAATAGTTTTTCATATTAGTGTTTCTTAAAACATTCAACAATTTTTAAAACTATAGCTGTAATTATTTTCCTAGATAAGTTATACTTAACAAAATAAACCACACTTTTATAATAATTTGAAACACAAAGAAAAAGAATTTATAAAGCCCCTTAATTACAGAAGTAAATGCCCCAGTATTTACACACAATGAGAGAAACATTCTGCACTATAAATAATCACTTACTAAGCATTGATAAGTTCAGTGCACAATTTTTCTAGTTATTAAGGCAAATAAAATAAATAGACCCTGAACTTGACTTTCCAGAGACCTTACAAAACTCTGGAAGATAATGATGTACTTTTAAAGCCATTTAATAAGCATTCAGCCACATTTCTTTTTTGAAATAAGCTTTTTCCAATTAAACTAGAGAAGTGAAAATGGGTTTATGCATTTATTTGCTGTGATAACCCCATATGTCAGAGTTATGGCATACAATTCCAGCTAATACAAAGAAATAAAGACTAGCTTAAGGGCATTTTTTCTGATGTATAATTTTATGATTATAATAATATTTCTTTATTAGAATCTTGTGTTGTTTGTTGATTGAAAGTACATTAAATTATGAATGGACATTGAAAACTTTGCCCTAGACTTTAAAATGGGTTGTTACAAAATGCTTCACCAACATGAGTATTGAATTCACCCAATTACTTTAGAAATACATAGAAAAATATAATCTTTGAAAAATTCACTTCTTTAAATCTTCTTTAAATGGTACATTTTTATTTACTGCATTACTGTTTATTGACTTCTAACTTCTGAAGTCAGCAACTAACAGTTTGAAATGTATAAACATATGAATATGAATGTGTTGTCTAGTCTCAACACTAAAATTCAGTTCTCCTTGTCAAGGTTATCAAAATGTTTATTTTACCAGGAAGAACTAATTTTTTTCAACATGAGCAGTTCATTCTTTGGCATCTTTAACCATTACATAACCTAAAGTGAGGCTATAAAGTATTTACTACTCCAAATAATAGATGTGAGTTCTAAAACAATAATTACAACAAAGGAAATTTTCTGGTCTACCACACTAATGTGCCTGTCCAAAAAGGAATATTCTTAGAAATATTGGTGATTGTATAACAAAGATTCATAAAGCTACATTAAGTGCTTATGTTCTTTTTTTTTAAATTTTGGTACTAGGGATTGGGATGTTTTACCTCTGAGCTACATCCCCAATCCTTTTTTTTTTTTTTTTTTGAGACATAGTCTCACTAAATTGGTGAGAGTCTCATTAATTTTGGTGGTGCTGGGGATTTAACCCAGGACCTTGTGCATGTGAGGCAAACACTCTACCAACTGAGCTATATCCCCAGCCCCAAGTGCCTATGTTCTATAGTTACTAAAAGTAATTTATGTTCTTACACAAGTGCTTCAGCTTGTTTCAATTCTGAAGAAGGTAAAGTGTCCAATATGAAAAAGATGAGCATATTATCCTCATTTCTCAATGAAAATTTTGAAACATTTGGAAATGTATGTAGAGATTTTGTTCCAGTGGGAAACATCAGTAACCTGTCTTGGGCTTGTTATACTTGTTCATTAATTTATCCATTAAATGTTGAGTGCATAATATATGACAGTTGCAGGGGTTAACCCTGAAGATAAATTCTGTTACATAACACCAAATCTAGTGGAGAAGATAAGTACAGGGGTCACAAATGTGTGCAGATTACTTGAAAGGGAAGAAAGGGTAGCTATTCCAAAACTGGCTTGATTAAGAATGGTTTCCCAAAAGGAGTGACTGTTAGGCTGAATTTCAGGGGATGAATAAAGATTATTTAGACTCAGAAAGGAGAAAAATAAAAAAAAAAAAGCATTCCTGAAATAAGAGACAGTAAATGCTAATAAAGCAAGCAGCTTATGTCTGGGAGAAAGCAATGAAATAATATAGATAATATCTGGCAGTGATAAGAGCCAGATATTTGGGGTTTGGAATTATAAAATGCAAAGTACCACATGACCAGATATGTACCTGAGGAAAAAAATCAGACAGTATGTAATGTCGACCATTGAATATTATGTGTAGTGCCTGTAAAGTGGTAGTCAAAACATTGGAAAGACACTTGGTCACTCTGTATAGTGTGAATTTGAGTGAGGCAAAGAGAAACCAGAAAGACTGCTGAAACAGAAAAAAGTAAAATAATGCCACATATGACCTTTCCCTGCATTCTTTCTTCTTCCTTCTCCCAATGGCTCCATTGCAGCCACACTGGTCTCTATGGCTTTTCCTGAACACAGCCATGTTTCTTCATCCTGAAACGCTTTTCTTTTGATTATTCCCAAGGCATTCTCCTGAACATCATTTAGGGTACTGTCCAAATTTCACCTACCATACAGCCTATAAAATAGCCTCTCCCTGTCTATTATCCCTTCCACATCATTCTTCATCCCTTTAGTAACTGGATTTTTTGCATAGCTCTTATCACTGCCAGATATTATCTATATTGTTTATTGTCTGTGTTCACCTACTAGAGTGTAATTTCAATGAAAGAAAGAACCATTGTTTGATTCATCACCCTATCTCTAAAATCTGGAATAGTGTATGATATGTAAATGTCATTCAATGACTATTACTGAGTCAATGGATGATAATGATAATAAGAATAACTGGAATTATCCACTAAGAACTTACTGTGTGTCAGATGCTGGCCTATGTTCTTCATACATATGGTGCTAATTAATCATAACCTGAGATGTTATTATTTTTACAACTATTCCCATTAATAAACACAGCCATGATTTTGAAAAGTGTTTATTTATTTATTTATTTATTTATTTATTTATTTATAACTGAAGAGTGAACTCAGGAGCACTTTGAACTGAGCTATCTCCCCCACCCTTTCTATATTTTACTTTTAGACAGAATCTGACTAAGTTGTTGAGGCCTGCCTTGAATTTGTGATCCTCCTGTCTCAGCATCTTGAGTAGCTAGGATTAGAGGTGAGCACCACTGAACCAAGATTAAAGTTTTAAGAAAGTGTTTACAATGAAAGATTAGCAGAAATAGACTTTAAAAATTCATAGAGATAAATTTGGCAAGATTTAGTGAGTGTGAGAAAAGTTAAAGTTAATGACCAAGTTTCCCATTTGGGGACCTTCTTGCCATCAACTCAGAGTCATCAGGTCAGAAAGGGAAGACACTTTAAGTAGCAAATGTTATAGTAAATATTGGCACATGTAGAAAAAGCAACTTACTATTAAATAACACCAACCTTAACCATCTGTTTACTTTTATCCTATTGTTGAAATTTATTTTTATTCTAATTATGAAATTAACAATTGTTGCAAAAATATTTCCAGTTATAATAGAAACAATTGCTATAGACAAATAGGGATTGTAATAAGCTTTAGTTAAAGATATATTAACAGGACTTGTTTATACTTCTAAAGAGAAGGCAGGTATCTCAATTAGAGAATAAAAGGGGGAAAATTCAAGTCAGCATAAAAATTAAATTTTCTCAAGTCCACATGCTTCTACTTTTGGGTCAGTTTCATTGATTATGTTTTTTATTGTAGAGTATTAAAAATCCCTTATTTCTAGTAAAGTAATATTAATGTTTTTTTTCTTGAATTGATTATTTTTTCTAATTAAGGATATTGATTTATTGTGACATTGTGTAATTTTCTCTTTTTATGTTTTGCCTAAATTTAAAAGAAAATAAAACAGCATAGGCTGGTAAATTTCAAAATGGTCCTATTCCATAAAATGGTGCCTTTGTATGCATTTAATGTTATTTCACCTTAAAGCATACACTTATAACATGAAAGCTAGCCATAGGACAAGTTACTATATGAATTCAAATTATCACTTCACCTACAAGAAAACTTTTAACATAGGTCATCTGGTAACTAAAGATTTTTGGAATTCCTGTTAGTTTTACAGCAACTATTTCTGCCATTATTCTCAGAATTAACAAAGCTACACATCAAATGCACGATTCTCTTGTCGAGCATATTGGCCGATACCTGTATCTAGTGATATGCTAGAATTCTTCCCAGTTCCACATTTGTAGATTGAAATCAGTTTGAATAGGAGTATTTGCCCCAAGGCAATTACCAAATATAAAGCAGATTTGTAGTAACATGTGTGTATACACTCGTCTCTGTGTTTCTTTTTTCCTAAAGAACTGGTTGTTAAATATTTACTACTTTATAGTAAATATACCTTATAGTAAATAGCTTATTCCACTATTGATCATTCAAAGACTCCAGCACAAATATTTGCAAGTTAAAGTAGATGATATAGTGTGATGTTAGCAAAAAAGAAAAAAATCTTTCCAATGTCTCACAAAATTGTACACATGTAATAGCAGATTAATTGAGGTGTCAAAATCAGTAAAAAGCAGTGGCACTTAGCTAAACTAAAATACACAAGCAAGTTTAAAGGACTCACATATAATGTTCTGTCAACTGATGACTTTATAGAAACAATTTCATTCAACAAAAGCGGAAGTTGTGTGCAGGCATGCTTTTTCTATCTGGGGACCTCTAGTCCATGCAGCTTTGTAATTTATGTCTTAATACTGGAAGTAAGTTTCTTCTTTTTCCCTAGAGTCTCTTTTATTTCAAAATCATTTCCAGATATCTCTGCATAAAATTATCATCAATGACCAAAAACCACCAGTGATTTGAAAGGCCTAAACAATCTTCTATTATTTAAATTTAAAAAAATCTCAACATTAAAGTAAAGGACACATAACAATAGGATTTATTAAGTATGCCAGTGTTTAAAGCATCATGACTTGATTATTTTTTCTAATTAAGGATATTGTGTTATTGTGACATTGTTGTATTGCATGTTATCACACTGAATCTTCACATTAAGATGAAGTCTATTACCATCTTTAATTTCACATATGAAAACAATGGCTTAGAGCAATTGTATTGCACAGAGGACTATACCTTTAGAAAAGTCTTGGATTATGATTGGAATTAAGTCTAAGACCCCAGACTTCCTCCTCTGGTCTGTTTGCCTAATCTGCCCTAACATTCTCTTTGAAAAGCAACTTGAAAGAAATGTAAAAAATAAATACATAAATAAATCCATTTGAAAAATGTTGTTATTGTAATGACAATTTCCTTCACATGTCCCCAAAATTGATCTCAAAGGTTTAACATTCCAACAGAATCTTTAGATCCTACCTGAGGGCAGTTAATCGTTCCTGTACATAAAGTATAAAATTGAGTACATATTTAGAGAATATATTTTACAGGTCAAAATAAAAATTGACTCTGTTTATTAATAGAAAGAGCACTGGTTTTAAGGTTATATCTTAATGAAGTTTCTTGTTCTATCAGTAAGGTGGGCTTTGTGACTATGGGAAAATTAGGCTCACCAGTTCCCATGTGTACCACAGGTATGAGAGTTAGATGAAATTTCATAACAGCCTCTAGAACATACTTGGGTCAGATGTAAGGGTCAATAACAGGTTAATATTATTGTTCTTACTGAAAGATGAGTCAGAATGATACAAAAATAGAAATATCAGTATTAATTTCTTTTCAAAAAGCAACTTGCAATTGAAGCAACAATAATAATCATAGATTTGATTTCAATAATCTTTCACTAATTTTGTTTTGTTTTCTGATTAAACTACAAATGGAAGCTCAAGACAGAAAAAAAATCAGGGGATAAGAAAGAAAGAACTAGCTAGTTCTACTTTACTCTAAAATTGCTACAATTTCCCTGGAAAATTATGACAAAAATGAGAATAATTCTGCTAATTCAAATCATAATCAATTATTTTAAAGCCTGTATAATGTACCAACATTAAGGATTCTGTGAACATTAAGGACATTATTTTCAAAATTAGTAAGGAATAAAGATTGAGGCAGGCCTGGTATTTGTCAAGTAAAAGATTCAGAACATTCTCCTTCTATGTTAACAAATAAAGTTTAATTTATTGAATGAATAGTTAAGTGTAAAAGCGGTAAATTATAAATCTTGTGGGACAGGAAAAGAAGTTATTATTATAATGACAATTTCCTTCACATGTCCCCAAAATTGATCTCAAAGGTTTAACATCCTGACAGATTCTTTTGGTCCTACCCGAGGGCGGTTAATCATTCCTGTTGGAGAGCAGCACTGTTGCTGCCCCTCTGCGGGCACTTGTTGAGTCATGTCAGCATCTGCAAGCATCACTAGCTTTGCTTGTTGGTTCCCTTTTCACATTGAAGCAATGAACTGAGGGTGAAAGCAAAGCGACTCTTGATAATTGGCAAGATATATTCAAGACTCGGAAACCTGCTTCCTGGATTAAAACATCCATCAATGTCTCAATCACCCTCCCCATCTGTCTCTCCTTCATTTATAATACAACTTGAAAACATGAGGATCTGAGAAGCAAGAATTTTCTGACTCTTCAAGATTTAGAAGCTAAACAATGTAATTCAAAGAACAGTATTTTAGTTTCTTTTTCTCTCGTCACTGAAATCATTTTAAGTGAATTAGAATTGTGATAACGAAATATTCACTCCACATAATTTTAGTTCACTGTTTAATATCATGTATTTTATATAGAAGACATAATAAGGGACTCATAAAATGTTTGGATTTTTTTTTCCTATGGATACAAATCAGAAGCAAAACAATATAATTTTATGAATCTTAAAGATTACAGGAGACATTCACGACCGTGCTGTATCATCATAATAACCATGTGCATGCGGGCGCGCGCGCACACACACACACACAACTTTCTTTATGAGAATAAAAGAAATTTTCAAAAGTGTCATGTGGCCAAATAATCATTTTCCTAGAAGGACTATCTTTGAGTAATATCTTTTCAAACAAATTTATTCTCATTTGTGTTACTGTATTTATAGAGAAAGTAAAATGCATTTCAGTATTCTCACCTCGTTTTGGTGTGCATTTTTTCTCTTGACCTTTACCATGCACAAAGTATTTTTATAAATGCCATTGCTATGATCATCACAACCATTTAGGAGAAGGCAGGTTGTGGATGATTCTTCCCACTCTACAGATAATGAATTTGTGTTTTAGACAGTCACATGGCTATGTAGGGGATACATCACCCAATACTTTTGATTCACATATTACTGAGGATATTGCTTTATTCAATGATCAGTTAAGCTACAGTGACCTTTGAAAATGTTTATAATGTCAAAAATTGACAAAATATTTAAAGAATAAGACAATTTAACATTTCAAAACAAGAATGTGTCAGGCACTGAATGAGATACCTGTAAGATGGTAAAATAAAATTCACATAGTCAATATTTTAAGGGTCAAAATGATATAACTGATATTTTTAAAAAATAATCACAACAAAACCTACTAAAGAAAATACAACTACATGGGACATTTTTCATCCTGGCCAGACTTGAGATCCTAGAACATGAGAGAGCTTAAAACATGATTTCTGAAATGCCAATTCAATGATTTGACTTTTTTCTAGATCATAAAAAACAAATGAATAAATGTAAGAGGAGACAAACATAATAAGACTTGCCTTTTGAAAATTCATATTGGTACTAATATTGAGAATAGATAGGAGGGAAAGGAAAAAGCAGGGAAGTTCAGCTTTTAAAATCTAAAGGACATGGAAGGGAGATGAAATAGATAACAAAAACAAAAAATGGGAAAAAGATTTACTTAATGAGAGTCAATTAAATATTAAAAATTTGCAATGATTTTCCAAAATTCTATAGAAAAAAATGTTCCTTTCAACAAAACAGGTATATATGATAAACTGAAAGCCTTCTGGGAATATATTAGAGCAAGGGTGTTTCATGTTATCTGGTCACTCTTTGAGTTCAAAAGGCTTTGGGACATGGAATCACAATCCCCAATGAAAAGCTAAATAAACAAGCAAAAGAATCACTAAGAGACTGAATTTAACAGAAGTAACTACACACTTTTAAATCTAATAATCAGTTCCTACATTTTTCTCAGGTCTTTTTGTTAAAGAAAAGGAAAGAAGTTCATTAAGTACCTTCAGTCAGATTCCTCAAGTGAAAAAGCTACTGTTATCTTTTAAATTCACCTTTTTTTTTTTCCATCAAAGTCTATCATTTAAAATACTAAATCCATTAGAGTAGAGAGGAGTCAGTGCTTTAGGACAGTTTTTCTAAGAATGTATTTGTTAAAAGACAGATTTGGACACGTGGAAAATATGAATTAATATTTTACAACTTTCCTTAATAGAATTAGTGAGGACTAATGGGTGACAAATGAGGGATGGTTTTTCCTTTATCATAAAAGATTTAAATTTGCAACATTTGATTCTTAAAGAACAGAAAGGTAAAGGGTCCATCTATCATTATCACTAAGAAGCCAAGTAAAAAATTGAAAAGCTATCAGTTACTGGATCTTTCACGAAACCAATTAAGACAGAGCAAATTTTCTCTGCATTTCCTCTCCACTCCAGAACCTCAAAAGACCCAATTTATCTTAGATGTATCTGTGTTGATCCATATAAGAAAGTCCATGGGATTGAAATTATCTGTTGCCTAGAAAAACACTATACAAAACATTATTTAACTTATATAGTATAAAAAAATTATCTCAAAGAGAGAAGTATGGTCGCTTTTCAATAGGTAACAGGTTATAATAATTTTTAATTTAAGGGTACTATTAACTCTCCATTGTATTAGACATCAGCTAGCTTTATATTTCCATTAAAATACAAATACAAAGTAGAATTAAAGCATAATCATGTAAAGCAGACTATTACATATTACACAGACAAATAAGAGAATCACACCCTTTGGGACAGGAGTCCTCTGTGTTTCTCCTTTGCTATCAAAATAGTAAAACTTATTTTTCCTTTCTTTTCAAAACCTTGTCTTTGTTATTAAAGGGACATCAGGGATGAGGACCAAGCTCTTGTTAACACTCCCTTAAAAATAGCTATGAGATGGTCAATCTGACTTGTATTTTTTATTTCTGTTTTCCTCAAGCCCTATAGAACTAACTGCTTACAAGGTGTGGTAGCAACGGCCTATAATGGCAAATATTTGGGATACTGAGACATGAGGATGGCCAATTCAAGGTCATCCTAAAGGATGTAGCAAGACTCTGTCTCATCTCAAAATTATATAAAAAGGGACGGAAATGTAGCTCAGTGATAGAGAACATGCTAAGAATATATGAGACCCTGGGCTCGATCCCTAATATCACAAAGGAAAGAAAAAGGTGGGGGGAGAAAAACAACCTGTTTTGCTTGACTTACCAGAACACTTAATTTGTTTTATGAAAAGAAGTGTTGCTTTATTCTAGAACAAATAATAAAGACAAATTGGGGGTGGGGATATGGCTCAGTGGTAAAGTTTCTACTTCACATGCAACAAGAGTCCAAAACAAAATGAAATAAAACTAATTTGGGGGGAATCCTTGATTCTAGGAGTTAAATACCAGCCTATTGAACCCATCAAGACCTTGTCTCCAAAGAGTAACAAAAATAAAGCAAATTAAAAGCTTTAGTTGAACATGGCGGTGCACATCTCTAATCCCAGTGACTCAGGAGGCTGAGGCAGGAGGATTGCCAGTTCAAAGCCAGTCTCAACTACTTAGCAAGTCCCTAAGCAACTTAGCAAGACCCTGTCTCAAAATAAAAAATAAAAAAGGTCTGGGGATATGGTTCAGTGGTCAGTGATTGAACCCTGGGGGTTCAATCCCTGATATAATAATAATAATAATAATAATAATAATAATAATAATAATAATTTAAAAGGAGAGGAGAGTCCTGAATGGAACTTATAGTTCAATATGTTATAAAGATGACTAGAAAATATACAATTTGGAAAACCCTCACATTTTTTTAATAACTATACCCAATTAGAAAAAGAACACAGTAACTGGTTTCAAATTTAGTATCATAATAACTACTATAATCAAAAGTATTAATAAAGTTCTCTTTCTTACAAAGCTAAAATACAGGAGATCCAAATTTAAGCTTGTGTTTCAATGTAATTTATAATTTTAATTTATATAGATGAAGAAAAAATAAAAAGAGATAGTATGAAGCAAAGTTGTTGATACTTAAATTCCAAAACAAACTGAAAATGAAAGAGATTCACATGAGAATCCTGATCTGTATTATCATTGTATTTTTCATCATATACTTTACAGATGTCAAGTTTCATGATTCTATGTTATCCCCTTTCCTTTCTAGATTATTCCCATATTAATCTACATGACCAACTCAATCCCATATTGCAAATCTTTGCTCAAAATTAGCTTTTCAGTACATAAATTAAATTCTCAAGTTTGGCTACACATTCCTGCTTTATTGTCCATAATCCCGCTTACATGTGGAATTTTTTTTCATAGCATTTGTCTCCACTTAACATACAATATATTTTACTTATTTATTATATGTATTTTGATCTTCAATTTTTTCTAGCCTATCAACGCCAAATAGAACGATTTATTTTGCTGTTTTGTTTTGCTCACTGATGTATCTCATTTAGAATGGTTTCTGATAAATGTTATAAATATAAAATATTTACTTTTGAATAAGCATTATTAATTCAGTAATCCTTGCTTCCAAACTAAAAAAGTAAAAGAAAAAAAATGCTGGGAATGTTACACAAAGGAGACGTATCCAAAATGATAAAATCTCCCAAAGAATAAAATACACATACTAATCCAATCTAGAATTGTTACTTAGCTCCCAGTAGAATTAACAATAGCTACTTATGCAACATCACTTGGTATTTTCAGACATTTTCCCTTACTGAATAGCTTTTTGAAGCTTCTTTTCTTCTTTATATTTAGAGATTCTTTTATTTAATATGTCAATCTCTTATTCATATAGTTGTTCAGAGTACTTTTTGTTCAATAAAATATTAAAAGTATTTTCAAGACAAGAACTGTGTGTTTGAGAGCAAAAGACATAAAGTTATAAAATGCTTTAGATATTCAAACTCAGAAATTCATATTCATCTATCTTTCCAACTAATCTATGAGATGTAAGACCAGTACTCTCTTTGGAATTGATGGAATTTACTTTTTTTTTTCCACAGTGCTGTATCTCAGCCATGCATTTCCTTTACTTTAGAAGATAGCACATTGGGATGTGCTTGGCATTTATATAACACAGGGGAAAAGGAACACTTCAAATTGTTGGAGCCATTTACATTTAGAACTTCTCACCAAATAGCGCATTTAGGATGGCTATATTTCTCCTTATACCTGATCCCCTTCAAACTGGTTCAGTGTGTGTGTGTGTGTGTGTGTGTGTGTGTGTGTGTGTGTGTGTGTGTGTTTGGCCTGGAGGAAAGATTAGCTTCAGCTAAGCCATGGACATATTTCTTAGAGAAACAAATGTTTCATAGAAGTCCCAGGCTGGCAGATTCTGAATCTCTTTATTCTCTGAAATCTGACAGAATTCAAGTTCAAAGAAATGTGAATATAGGCCCAGTTTGTTTTATTGAGAATAACTTAGAACTTGATCTGTGTCAAGCTTATCCATAATAACTATGAACAATGAAATCTGAAATTACGAGGCAAACATTTCACTTTCATGAGTTCAGTTAAATGTACCCAACAAGTTCATAGATAAATGCATTTTATTTGTAATAAAGTACGATTTATTTAAAAGCAAGCATTCTCTCTGTTTCCAGAGAAAGAAAACATGAAAAGAAATTGCCCTAGCCCTGAAGAAACCTACTAGCTTTTTTTTTTCAAACCAAAGAAAAATTGGGTTTATAGGAGATACAAAGAAGGGATAGTGGGTCTAACGCTGATTATTGAGATGAATAACGGCTTTATAAAGGAAATCCTTTACCACTTAATTTGGTAAAGGATTCTAGCTCCATTAAATAACATGAAAATGCACACATTATGTTGTGAATATTCATATACGTCTAACTATCTGTGTAGGAACATAATACCCAATGTGATAATATTAAGAGGAGGGACTTTTAGGAAGTGATTAGTTCAAGTGGGTTTCTCAGTCAGGGATGGGTTTAGTGCTTTGAAGGAAGAGGCTGAGGGGTGCTTCTTGCCCCTTTGGCCATATGAGGACACTGAAGGTGCCATCTCATGAGGTCAGAACAAGGCTCACCACACATAGAATCTGCTGCTGCCTTGATTTTAGACTTTCTGACCTTCAAAAGTTAAGCAATAAATTTTTGTTGTCTCTAAATAACCCAGTAAAAGAAAAATTTGTGTTTATATTTTTTTGGTATAGTAGTCTGAGCAAATTAAGACAGAATATAAATATAAAATTACACAGATTATTATAGCACTAGAAAGGTAGCCATTATGAGTGTCATGAGATATCTGGGCATGAAAAAGTTGGTCAAAGAGAGCTGAGGAGTTAGTTGTTTAAGGACATTAATTTTTAGAAATTTAAGAAGACATATTTTACTGTGAGATTATTATGAAATTTTAAAAGTATTTGAACAGTGTCATTATTTTAAAAGAGTTGTTATATTTTTTAAGTTTTATTCATGCATTTTAATTATATATAATAGTGGGATTCATTGTGACACATTCATACATGCACATAACATAATTGAATCCATTTCATTTTCCAGTATTTCTCCTTTCCCTTGTCTCCTCCTTCCCCTGACCCCCTTCCTGTATTCTATTGGTGTCCCTTGTGTTCATTTTTAATTGGTGTATTATAATTATACATAAAAATGGGATTCACTGTGATATATTCCTAGATGCACATACCATAATTTGGTCCATTTCATTGCTCAGTATTTCTCCTTTCTGTAACCTCCTCCTTCGCCACTGATCCTTATCATTTAGTGTACTGTTCTCTTTTCTATTTCTCTAAGCTCCTCCTTTTGAGATTGACTTTTTAATTTTAGTGCATTGTAGTTATACATAATAAGCTTCATTTTTACATATTTATAAATGCATATATTATATTTTTCCACTTCAGTCCCTAATTCTATTTCCTTCTTTTCCCTGTTCCCTCCCTGATCCCCTTCCTCTACTCTTCTGGTCTTCCTTCTGTTTATTTTATTTATTTTTTAACTTGGTACATAGTAGTTTTATATAAAATCAGAAGGCATCATTCTGATATATTCATACATGTACATAGCAACATTTGGTCAATTCATTCACCAGGATTCCCCCTTAGCCTCCCATCATCTATCATCCTTGGACTTTAATGTTCTCTCTTCTGTTTCCCTGAGATCACTTTTATTATTTCTATTATCTCCTTGGCTTCCACATTTGAAAGAAAACATTCAACCAAGAATCAATTAAGAGGAATAACATTAAGTTAACAACATTCTACACAGAAAGAAAACAATTAAGAACATGAAGAGAGAGAGTCTACAGAATGGGAGAAAAAGATTTACCAGCTATACTTCTGACAGGGGATTAATAAATGGAAAATCTAAAGAATGCAAAAAAAATCAACATCAAGAAAACTAATAACCCACTCAATATATGTGGGAAAGGTCTTAAAAGACATTCCTCAAAAAAATAAATACAGTAGCCAAAAATACATGGAAAAAAATGTTCAATATCCTCAGCAATCAGGATGATGCAAATCAAAATTATAATATCATCTCACTCCAGTCAGAATGGTGGCAATCAAGAATGCAAATATGAGCAACTACTGGCAAGGATTTAGGGGGAAAGGTGCACTTATACTTTGTTGGTGAGACTGAAAATTAATGTAACCACTTTGGAAAGCTGTATAGGGATTCCATAAAAGATTGGGAATGGAACAACCATATGGCCCAGCTATTGCACTCCCTGGTATTTATCTAAAAATTCTAAAATAGTGTAGTGATACATGTATAACAATGTTTATAGCAGCACAATCCGTGATAAGCAAATTATGGAACCAGTTGTTGGTAGATGAATAGATTAAGAAAATGTGGTGTATGTATATACACACAATGGAGTTCTTACCCAGACTTAAAGTAAGAATGAAATTATGTCATTTATTGGTAAATAAACAGAACATCAGACTGAGTAAAATAAACCAGACTTCAAAAGTCAAGGATGAGATCTCTTTTTTTATTCTTTTATTTTTAATTTCAAGCTTCCACATACAAGAGAAAACATTCTACCCTTGACTTCCTTGACTTTCTAATTATCTCACTTACCATTATGCTCCAGTTCACATCCATTTACCAGTAAATGACAAAATTTCATTGATCTTTATTGCTAAGTAAATATCCATTGTGTATATATAGCACATTTTCTTTATCCATTCATCTGCTGAACGCTCAGGCTGGTTCTATAACTTGTCTATTGTGAATTGTGCAGCTATAAATATTGGTATGCATGTGTTGCTATAGTATGCTGATTTTAGTTCTTTTGGATAAATACCAAGGAGTAAAATTAGTCATTATAGACAAAAGTATAATGATTAGAGACTGGATTATCAATTAAAACTTTAAATGAATAACATAATTGCATTATGGTGGTAACAGCAGTACTGATGTGACAGTTTTTTTTATTATTGACATCCTTATTTATAATTTAATCATTAAATTATAATCTTTAACAAATATCCTTTTAGAACATAGATTTGTCCCTGCAGTTGTCCTGAAGATATTGCAACTTTCATCTCAGGAAATTCGAGACAGAATTTGGTTACACAAGGCAGTGACATTGCATCATTAATTTAATGCTGAAAAAGAGTAAAGCACTCAAAGTAAGTTTTGGTAAAGGTCTATGCAAATAGACTGAGAAGGCAGAAATTTTTGACTGGATGCACAGTATACCTTTAAAACAGTGCCATGCTTTAGATATTGGGTTTCCCCCAAAAGCTCACATGTCAGACAATGCAAAAATGGCTTAAAAATAAAATGATTTGTTTGTGAGGAGTTAATCCACTCAGTGAATTTATCTTGATGGATTAACTGAGTGAAAACTAAAGGCAGTAGGGTGTGGCTGAAAGGTGGGTCATTGGAAGCCTGTTTTTAGGGTATATATTTGGTGAGCTGAGATTATTCTCTCTTTGCTTCCTGATCATCATGTGAGCTGTTTCCCTCCTGCTGCACTTTTCCACTATGGTGTTCAGCCTCACGTTGAGCCCTGAGTAATGAAGCCTTGCATCTGTGGACTGTGATCTATGAAACCATGAGCCCTCCAGAGAACTTCTCCTTCTCTAATTTTGTTCTTTTCAGTGTTTTAGTCAGAGCAGCAAAAGAAAGTTTACTAAAACAGACAGTTTATGAATTTCAAGTATAAAGTCAGAGTTAAAATTTGGCTTTATAAAAACAGGCAAAAAGTCATACCTTGTATATCAGAATTAAAAATGATGTGAACTCTTAAGAATAAATCAAAGCATAATCTCCCTAGGGGAAACTAAAAAGCTTTGCTTAAAGAAATTAAATAAAAATTTTAAAAACCTATAAAAGAGAGGTATTTGAATTTAAAAAAAACAGTATTCATGTTTAGGTCTCAGGAGTATAAAATACAAATACTCCAGAAATAAGAAATTGATTTATAGATTTAATGTAATTCAAATAAAAATAATCACTTTTTAGTGAAGCCCTGAAAGCTTATTTGAAAATTTAAGGAAAGATCTCTGTAAAAACTAAAAATTAAAAAAAAAAATCTAAAAAAATTGCAGAACCAATACTATTAGACTCTCTACTTAATACAAAGTTACATAATAAGGTGGATGATATGGCTGACAAAAACATGGCCTCCCAGAGATCTCTTTCCTCTACCAGAGACACAGAAATGTAACTTTATGTGACAACTTTGATCTTGCAGATGTAATTAAGATTAGAAACCACAAAATAGATTATACCAGAATATCAGGGTGGGCCTAATCTAACCAAGCAGAAGAGGCAGCAGAAGAGTTGATACAAGAGATGTAGTATTAGAACAAAAAGCAGGGGAGATTTAAAGATGGAGAGGGACTCCACCCAACAGTGCTGGGTGGAACCAAAGATGGAACCAAAGACTGTAATTAGCTCCTGAGACCAAGAACAGTCCCCAGTTCCTCAAGCACAAAGAAATGGAATTCTAAAAACCTAAATAATAAAGCAGATTCTATTCTGGAAACTCAGAAAGGAGGCTATTGTCAACAATTTGATTTTAGCAAAGTGAGATCCATATTAGATTTCTGACCTACAGGAGTATGATATAATAAAATTGTGTTCTTTTAAACAATCAAGATTGTAGAAACTTTTAACATCAACACTATAAAACTAAAATGGGCACTGTGGTATTGAAGTAAATTACACACATAAGAAAATAAATTAAGAGTGCAGAAACAGGCCCAGGAGTATATGAACTAGCTGACTTAAGAAGATAGTATTTTTTTATAAGAAGATAATAATTTTGGTAGTATATAACACTGGATGGAGTAAATGGGTGGCTATTCAAAAAGTAATATTTATGTTTCTAAATATGGAAAGCAAGAGAGCAATTATCCTAGAAGATAAAACAGAGGAATATCTTCATGACATACTTATTATGAGGAAAAGAGTGTAGAATGGCAAGGTTCCGAGTGAGAACTATACTTGCAACATTCAGTATTTATGAATGCAATATATAAGAACTTATGCAATATATAAGAACTCCTGTAATTCTTCAATAAATGTAGACTACCTATTAGAGAATGTTAAAAGATACTAAAAGTTTTACCAAAGAACAAATTCAACTTACAAGTAAATAGATGGAATAGTGGTCAACCTCATTAGTAACCAGGAAAAAGCAGATTAAATCAAGCTTCCCTTTCCAAAATGACAGAAGAAGAAAGATAGGGGAGGAAGATAATAAGAAACAGAGAAGAAAAGAAGAAAAATGAAGGATGGAAGGAAGAAAGAGGAAGATAAAATGATAATACCACATGTTGTTCAGGATATGGAACAATAATATCTTATTTAATTCTGGTAAGGATGTGACTGAAAATAATTTCAAAAAACAGCTTGTGAATAGCTAACAAAATAACACTATATAGATCTTATGAGCCCCTGGAATTCTACTCCTAAGTATTAATGAGAAAAAATAATCTATTAGCTTACAATCCATATGCAAGAATATTGATAGAAGCATTGTTTATAATAACCCCATGTTGGAAACATTAAATATATCTATCAAAAGTAGAAAAGATAAATAAAAATCTGTATTTTATGGATCAGTGAAAATGAACACATTACATTTACGTTCTATTATATGGTTGCAGGACAGGGTCATCTTACAAAGAAAATGTTGAGTTAAAGAATTTGGCATAAAAATAAATAGAGTTTAATTTCATTTATATAAATTTCAAAACAATTAAAACTAATTATATTACCTAGAGACATATTCCCATTGGGTATAACAATGAAATAAGGATAAGATTACCATAACTCAAAATAAAGGTTACTCTTAGGAGTAAAAAGATTTTGATTCAAAAGGCAACCAATGACTGGAGAAGTTGGCACATTATCAGGTGTCTCCATTGGAGTCTGCACTACATTGTAGCACTTATGTCTGATGTACTTTATTCCCTTTGCCTTTGTGTTTTTAGTATCTTTTTTGTATCTGTGCTATACCTCACAACAAAAATTTGGAAACAGTTAAACCCTGTTGCTTCTCATGAAAGTCTGCAGTACTTCCATGTCTCACTTTAAAGTTAATCCCAAGGTATTTAAAAAGAACAAAACTTAACTGGGCAGTGTTGCCTACTTAATTTCATCTTCAACTTACTCTTTTCCATGTTTAGTTCTCCACATATTGACCTCCTTGTTGTGTGTTGCACACACGGTCCCACTTCTGAGTTGTACTTGTTTCTGCTTCTTCTGCCTGGTTATTATTTCCAGAGATATCCTGTAGGATTTCCCCTCACTTCCTCCACATCTCTACTGAAGCTTCACTTTCTAGATAAGCACTGTATTTAAAATTTTAAGGTACATTTATCTCTCTGTAAAAGCATGATATTTCCCTTCTCTTGCTTTGTATTTCTCCCTAATTCTTATGACCATTTGGCCTGCTGCACATTTTATCTGCTTATGGAAATTTAAGTCATTATTTTGTTTATATGTGTTTCTGCTATCATCTATGTCAAAACAGACACTACATGAGAACAAGGAATTCTCAGTAAGTTAGCAAATGAGAAACTGAATGAATACTTATGACACATCTTTTTCATGACTTCAAAGGCTTTTGCTTAGAAGAACATAAATTTGCTGATTACCAGGCATTTGTTTTCAAGTGCTTATAACTTTTACGGTGTGGTTTTCCTTACAGAAGTGTTTTTATAGTCAATGCCATATGTTACTTATTAGAAATGTCAATTTGAACATTAGCATTCTGAATCCATATTTGCATTGTGAATAAGACTCTTGGTCTTTGAGAAAAATATTTTCTGTGACATGACTAATATTGCACCACAGAAATAAGGTATCTCAGGGCTTACCAGAGTAAGGATTCTGGTAGACAGTACTTCATCCACAGAGGCATGTTTTTGAACACAAAGAGAATACCATCCATGAAAAGAATGTTGCTAGTAATTTTTTTGAATAGAAGGTAACTTGGCAGATTTTGCCTGCTGAAGGAAACCAACTCTGACAGCTTGACATATTTTAATTGGCCAACTACTCCAGGTATTGAAGTAAACAAAAGAAAACACAGGACTAAGAGGAAATTGGGCATAAGAGAGAACAATAATCAAAGAGACATTTAAAACAAAGATTGCAGTGAAGCATGGGATCAGACAACGACAACGTGCAAGTTAAATTATGAGAACGCACCTGGAGATATGAAAATGCTATAAAAAAGGAAGGCTAAAGGTTAAGAGGAATGGAGTAAATTGTGAGCCAGAAAGAGAATATCAAAAAGATCAAATAAATTTTTGTTCCAAAGTATATTTAGGTCTAAACATTATGTTAGAAAGAAACTAGTTGAAACCGAGAGTACAGATTGGCTTAACAGCAAAAAAAAAATCATCAGCATCTGTCACTTCTCTCATTTGGGGATCATTTGTAAGAACTCCAACACCACCAAGAGAAATGATAATAGATGATTCCCTTAGTGTACAAGTCATAAAGACTAGTAAAGGGAGTAATTTAAAAGTCAAATGGGGAAAAGATAGCAGAGAGAAATGGTCAAAAAGTGGCAAGTTTAAATTTCTATTTCCACTAACATCATCAGGCATGAAAAAGATCTAATAGAAAATAAGGAAAGCAAGTTCTGCCACATAGAACGTGAACATGTCAATATTTGTGAGCATGTGATTGAAAGTGCAGCTGGGGGTGAGCATGGTCAAAACAGATCATGCATGAATGGGCATGGGCACACACACCCATCCCCTCTAGGGTTACTTTTTTTTTTTATCTGTGGAATTTTTACTTTGAGGGCCAACATCCAAGGGTAAAGATGAAAACATGTAATAATAATAGGTAAGGTCATCAAACAAAATTTCTTGTCTTTCATAGTATTCATTATTATTGAAACTTTAATAATCTAACTCCTAATACATAAAGTCTTATTCATATCTCATTACTAAAATTAGCAAGTGAAAATTTAGTTAATTGCCTTTTTTTAATTAATTCTGCATACATTTATTAAGATGTTGCATTTTAAGCAAAGATAAATATGTTCATCCTGCTCACGATGACTATTTGTTTTTTAGCCTATTCTTAGGTTTTAACTGAAACAAAACCTATAGATTTTCAGTAGAAGAAAATGGCTATTATAAATGTTTGTTCTCAGGAACCATTCTGTGAAGAAAGTAGTTTCTCCTCAGGTAGCTGCAGTGGGTGTTACCCTAGTGATCCCTTGAGCCTCAAAACCTTGTACAATCCTTCCCCTGATTTGAAGCACAGCCAGACTTGCTGCTAGCAATGGAATACAGCAAAGGCAAAGGAATTTTGCAAAAAATAATTGAGGTCCTGAATCACAATTTTGAATTTATTGAAAGGTAAATTATCTTAGTTGGTCCAGACTTAATCAGGTAGAAGGCCTTGAAAGAGAAATGATGCTACCTTGTGATCAAAGACACACTCTTGGTTACTCAGGAGGCTGAGGAAGGAGAACCATAAGTCATTAGCCACATTGTAATTAGTGTGTCCCTACTGTTTGTGGTAATTTGTTATGTTACACAGGAAACTAATTCAGCAGCCGATGTAAAATGTATTTTCTTTTCCTTTTCTTTCTTTCTTTTTTTTTTTTTTTTAGTAGAGGTTAAATTGACCAACCATAATGAAGTTATACATGTTTCAAAATGTTTTGTACAAACAAATTCAACTTTGAAATAGGTAGGTTAAAAAAAAAAAAAAAGTTCTTGGGGATTTCAGACTATCCATGTCAGCACAATAAGGAAGTCAACTCTGTTTTAACTCTACAAGTTAAGCAACAGTTTTAGTCAGTTTTTGCTGTTGTTGTTTGTTTGTTTGTTTTTGGTTTTGTTTTTGTTTTTGGCCACTGTGACCAAGACCTGACAAGAACAATTTTACAGGAGGAAAAGTTTACTTAGGGCTCCTGGTTTCAGAGGCCTCACTCCATTCCATAGGTGGCTAGCTCCATTGCTCTGGGTTCAAAGAGAGCAGATCAGAACATAGCCACTGTGAAGCAGAGAGAGAGGGCATCCCTCACCATGGACAAAACAAAAACCCGAAAGACATGCCCTCAGTGACCCACCTGGACTGGTCCTGTGTCTTCTTTCAAGCCTTTCTATGTCTGTAAGTCCAAACCCCTCTGCTCAGCTCATCAGAACAATCATTGTATTTTAAACAATGAATTATTGCCAATTCTAGAATTTCAGACAAAAAAAAAAACAGTTCGATCTTTAAATTTATATTAACTTGTCTTTTTAGGGGGATGGGAGGTGGTAGATGGTTACTGGGAACTGAACCCAGAGGTGCTTTACTACTCAGCCACATCCCCAGCTCTTTATTGTATTTTTAACTTTAAGTTAGGTTCTCACTAAGTTGCTTAGGTCCTCACTAAGTTGCTGAGGCTGACCTCAAATTTGCAATCTCCCTACCTCAGCCTCCCCATATAACAAGTATATGCCAGTGCACCTGGCATAACTTGTCTTTGACGGAATAAAAATTAAAATTTCTATAACTGAACTCAGACTTCACCATCTCCCCACACATTGATTAAAACAAACAAAAAAGGAAAGAACCTCATGCTGTCACATGAGGACTATGTTCTCACTTATAGAACACTGTCTTCCTCACGTCTTTTGTGGAATAGCTTTTTGTGGAATGGCCTGTGGTTTATTTATTTATTTTTACTTGATTTTATAATCTGTAATCTATAAATCTATTTGTGTATCTATGTATGTATCTAATTTATGTATCTAAGTAATTTGTGTATTTAAGTATCAATGTATCTGTTTATATTTTAATTATTTGTAAATAAAGGGTGAGAATTACTAACAAAGCAAACAGCAAGTAGCAATTAAGATTTTTTTTTAATTCAAGTCATTTTGACAATGTATGTGTTTGGGTTAGTCAACTTTGCATTATTATAATAATATCTGAGATAATCAACTTATAAAGAAAACTGGTTTATGTTGCCTCAGAGTCTGGGAGGTTCCAGTCAATGATGGATTGGCCTGTTGCTTTTCGACCTGTGGTAAGATAGCATACCATGGTGGCAGTGTGCAGTGGAGAAAAGTCACTCACCTCATAGGCAAGAAAGGAGAGAAAGAGGAAGGAAGCAGGATCTCATGATCTGCTTTAAGGACATTCCCCAGTGACCTAAAGAGCCTTCACTTGGCCCCACATCTTAAAGGTTTCCACCACCACCACCCAATAGCACCACTGTGAGGACTAAGCCTTTAACATGTGGACCTTGGGCCACACTGAAGATCCAAACTTTAGCATTTGGATCTGTAAAGATTTCTTACAGATGAATTCTAACATATTTCCAGGTACATAGGAATTATTCACAAAGCCTTTGGCCACATTTTAATCAAAGCATTCAGATTGATAAAAATTCAAGCTTTTAATCCTGTTTTTCCTAACTTATGTACATTGTTTGATTTTTTGTTGTACCTGGAAAGAACTGTTGAAAGTTAAATATTTCATATGGAAGTATGTTAACGCCAAGTGGCAAGGGACCCCAGGAGAGTATTGAATAATAAATAACAGCATTTCTTCTTTGTTAGCCTCTCATATCTATGCTTACTGAATATCATGCTGAGTATCCAAAGAAAGTGTGTGGTTGTGTGAAAGGACACAAGACACTACAGAGCCAACCTCAGTCTGACTTCAGAGGATCTCTTGCTGTGCCATACAGACAATTAAATCACCATATTCCCTTGGCAAGTTACCTGGAACACAGCAGTTCCTAGAAGAGAAAATTGAATTGGGCTTGTTTTTACTGTTTTCTGAGGAACATTTTGAGTAAGATTTTAAAGGATTGATTTTTAATGATTGTTTGCTTATTCTGCTATTATATTTCATGTAAGTGAATTTCCCCGGCAATGCAGACAACATATTTAACTAACCTGAATAATTTGAATGGAACTACAATTGAATAACTGCATCGGTAAAACAATGAACATAAAAGTAAAATAAACACTGAAAGCAGGATTTTAATGGGTGCCTCAGAAAGTAACTATCCCTGTAATATTAATCAGCTGCTATGACTCCACAGTATAATAATAATAATTATAAATAAGATCAATAAAAAAGTGAAACCAGACAATAATACCAAGATAACAGTATTAAAATCAAAAGAAATAAGTTAACAATATACAAAATTTCATCTGAATGCAGGAAAATGTATTCTTATGTATCAGTTAGGGATCTCTAAAGGAACAGAATCAACAGGGAGTATAATTATAAAAGGGGTCTTATTAGGCTGCCTTACCAAACAGAAGCTGGATAGTCCACAATGACTGTCTGCAGGCTGCAGAGTTGAAACAATAGAGCTGCACAGTCCAAGAGACTGAAGCCCCAGAACAAGAAGAAACAGCAGTGCTACCCTAGTACAAGACAAAGGCTTCTGGAAGTTTCGCTTTGGAAGCGTGGAAAATCAGGAGTTGATATTCTCAGAAGATCGCAGCAGCAAACAAGAACATGTTCTAGAAGAATTGAGCTTGCATCTGCTGTGTCTTCCTTGTTCCTCCTATTTTTATTCCATCCAAGCCATCATCCTATTGGTAAGTGCTGCCCATGCTTAGGGAGGGTCTCCATTTCAGTTGGCTATTCCACACCTTCATCAATACCCACATAAGCCTCAGCAACTCTTATCCAATCAAGTCGATAATTCAAATTAACCATTACCCTATATCTACCAATATGATTACCATTATAAGGCATCATAAATATTTCACCTACAAAGAACGTTTCCAACTATGAAAATAGACAAACTTTCTTCTTATTAAGTACATCTAATGAATCATTCAGAGAAAAATATAAAAATGTTATTCACATCCATCATTATTTCAATGATAATGTGAAGTAGATTATGTGTAGATATTACTTTTAAATTATTCACATTGATTCATCTTTAATTCTTGTCAAAAATTCAATGGAACCATATAGTGCAAAGAAAACAATGAACAGATTGTCTTAACTTGTGATGGTTCAACTTACAATTTTTCTGCTTTACAACAGTCTCAAAATGGTACACATTCAGTAAAACCTAGACTTCAATTTTTGAATTATGATCTTTTGCCTGGCTAGCAACATACCATATTTTCTTGCAATGCTGGGGGTATGCGTGTCAAACTGTGAGATTCAGTGCATTGGGTGCACTAAATTCAGTTTTTACTTAAAATGCATCCATTCAACTTATGATGGGTTTTTTATCAGGTTGTTATCCCATCGTAAGTCAAAGAGTATCTTCATTTTAGTTAACATGAGAAACTAGAATGACTAATATAATTAAATCTTGTTGCATTTTAAGAGATTATTTTGGTGGACAAATACATTTCTTTTCTAATATTCTTAAATTTACTGCATATAGTTTCTTCTACTCTATATGGAAGAAAATGCTATCCAAATCATGATGCTTTGGTATGCTGATTATATGTAGTCACCCAGTTACAGAAGGGACAGAAAATGTAGACAGTCTTTCTCAGAACTCCAGTTTCTTCATGAAGATGGAGCCTCCAAAAGCAATTCAGTTGTCATGAATCCACTTCCCCAGAATCAGTCAACCAGGGAAGATTAACACTGGAGACTGGCATCAGGTCAGTCTCTCCCAGGGTTGCTGGAGAGACTTCATCTGCATAACAACATAACTCTTATTCACCTTGAAATCTCTGTCTTGCCTCTTCAAGATATGTGTCACCAGCAACCAGCAGAAGCCCCAATGCCCCATTCTTTTCTGTGGCCCTGGATGCTCTATAAGCTTCAGTCATCTGATCCTTCTCTGACATTTGTGGGGCCCTTGTGCCTATGCATGTAATTAAAATCAGTTTATGTTCATCTGTCTTAAGTCAATTTAATTTGTAGCCAAGCCAAGGAGTCTAGAAGTGCATAAGGGGGCCATTTTTTAGTCTTTGACAATATTATAGGTGGTTTAATTTATATATGAAAATATGATTTTATAATAATATTCCTATAGAAATTAGTATGTCTATAAATACTTGCCAATTTTCACAAAGTTTCCTTAGGAAAATTCTAATTTTGTAGAATGTTCATATTTTAGCAGTTTAATTTTAATCATGTATTTGAATATTTTATTATTTTACATATTTGAATTATATTAAATGATGATAATTGTGACAAATTGTATTTTCCAAAGGAAGGTCATATTAACTTCTATCAAGTAGACTTACCTGTAATGTAACATTGTTGCTCCCTCATCAAGAAAGAGAATTTATGCCAGGTGTAAAGACTATAATCCCAGAGACTTGGGAGGTTGAGGCAGAACAATTGCAAGTTCAAAGCCAAGCTTAGCAGTTAGCAAGACCTTAGGTAATTTAGTGAGACCCTGTCTCAACGTAAAAAATAAAAAGTACCGGGGATGCGGCTCAGTGGTTAAGCACCCCTGGATTCAATCCCTTGTTAAATAAATAAATAAAAACAGAGAATTTATTTCTCTATTCCTTTAATTGTGTTGTATATCTTGTGACTGCACTGACCAACAGAATATATCAGAAGTGATACTGTCTCAGTTTCAGGGGATAACAGCAACTAGCCCGTGAGATGCTGCTGCCTTGCTACCACATGAAAGCTACTCAGCTTTATGATTTGTTCTTGCACTGACACCAGCATTCTGTGAAAAGTCCCAAGGTCACACTCATGTAGAAGCTCAGGAGGGTGAGCGTTCACTTGGAAAGACAGAAATCAAGGGAGAGAAAGATCGACTGAGAATGGTAGAGGAAGGCCAGAGAGAGACCAGAATCATCAAGGTCCCAGACATTTAAATTTTAAAAAGTCATCTGGAGGACTGGGGTTTTACCTCAGTGGTACAGCACTTACCTAGGACATGTAAGGCACTGTGTTTGAACCTGAGTGCCATGTAAAAATATATAAATAAAGTAAAGGTACTGTGTCCATCTACAACTAAAAATGTCATCTTGTAAGTAGAACCTCAGTCCCTAGTCATCTTAGTCAACATTATATAGATCAGAAATAAAACATTAAATAAACTCTTCCTGAATCTCTGACTCAGAGCAAAATATGATGATTTTAACTGATTGTGCCTCAGGGTATTTTTTAATCTATTGTTTACATGGAATGTGTTAACTGGAAGGTGACATGGCCACGATAAGGTGATGAGAACCTGGAAGGAACACAAGCAAACTATAACCAAGACTGGAAAGAGTGAGGAAATTGTATCCAGAGCACAGGGCTGTGTTCTGGTGGAAAGTTTAGTGAAATTATGCCTGTGATCCCACGGAACACAGGAAATACCTTTAAATGAACTGATAAATCTGGAAAAGGAGATATCCAGACAGAATTAAAAGTCTTAAGTGGTTTATTTAAGTTGTCAAAAGCAAAAAGAAGAAGAATGGGAGGAGGAGGAGGAGGAGGAGGAGGAGGAGGAGGAGGAGGAGGAGGAGGAGGAGGAGGAGGAGGAGGGACCAGAATCATCAATGTCCCAGACATTTAAGTTTTAAAAAGTCATCTTGAGGAGGAGGAGGAGGAGGAGGAGGAGGAGGAGGAGAAGGAAGAGGAGGAGGAGGAAAATTTGTAGAGGCTCAGAAGGATGAAACTATGCAGAGATCATGAGCAAAGAGGTTCAAATCATCTGACATTAAGTAAAAGAGTATCTTAAAAGTGAATATTCTGACTTTTATAGCCCCAACTAACACTACATTCAGATACAAATCATCCAACCAAGCATCTTCCAAATTCCTCTGCCCTGTAGTGAAAGCGAAAGAAATTGTTATTATAAGCCACTTAGTTTGACATCAACTAGCCCAGGAGGTAGGTGTGTGTGTGTGTGTGTGTGTGTGTGTGTGTGTGTGTGAATGCAGCAATAAATTACTGGAACTCAATGATTACTCTGTGAAGCTATAATTTAAATAGACCACTCTATTATTTTTTTAATTGCAGAAAATAAATTATAATACCAGTTCTAAAAGTGCTACTTAAGGTTTTGGAAATTTCTAGACCATAAATAACATTTAGATTAAACAGTTGGATAATGAGATTTTTAGAATTGTTTTGTATTTTCTAGATTCTATTATTTATAAATAAAATTAATTTTTCTTAATAACTTTATTCTCTTTCTTTGATTTATTTTATTTAAAGAACCCATGTTAGTCATTGTGAAAGGAACACAACAAAAAATGGTCATGTGAGCCCTATGTGTATCTTTTGAATATAGCAATGAATATAGCATTCCAGTATCATATGGCAGCCATTTTTGTTGATAATGTCTGGTCATTTTTTTGTTTTCCATTTGTTTGTTTTTTTCTCTAGTAGTTAAGAGACTTTTTTTTTTTTCCTGGCTACGTTCCATAGTATCACTACAATGGACCAGGGTGCATTAATTGTATTTCTCCTTTCTAGAATTCTGTGTACTCTCTATCTGAATATCTGGATGATTAGTTGATCTTAAAAATATTTAGGTGTTTTTCACTTTGTATTAACTTTTGCACCTACTATTTTCTCATGTTAGTAATGGTTGAGTCACAAGAATATTCTCTCAATTTCTCTTTTATATTTTTCATTTTTTCTCATTCTCTGCTACATTCCAGGTGAACTTCTCAATACACCTTCCCATTCAATATATTTCTCCTTGTGTTCAGTCTGAAGATTACAGTGCTATAGGGACTTCGATTTTTATGATAGATACTATATTTCAATATCAATATCTGTAATATGATTTTAATATCCATCATTTCTTCAGTGACATTTCATTTTTTGTTTTATAAGTTCTTAGTTTTTATCAATGCTATTGTTTTCCCAATTTTCTTTTAAAATATTGAAACTATTTTAAACCATTTCAAAGTTAAATTTCATTTACTTATTCTTGTTTGTCAGTTGTTGCTTTGTTTTGGATCAAATCTCACACGAGGAATCTCCATCTCTGCCTTTCCCCCTTCTTCCTTCCTCTTTCTCTTCCTTTTTGGTCAGTTGGGTTTGTATTTGTTTTCTAGATCCATCCACATTCAGGGATTATATTTGATCTTATACTGTAAAGTTCTAGGATATTCTAGGTCAAGTAACTGATCCAACATACAGTTTGTATCTTAACCTGTCTGGGATGATTTCTCTCTCTCTCTCTCTCTCTCTCTCTCTCTCTCTCTCTCTCTCTCTCTCTCTCTCTCATACAGATTTATTGAAAAATTCTAGAAATGATCAAAGTTTCCTTTCTTTCATGAATAGGGAGTTTGACTCCAGTCTTTGTTTTCCTGCAGAGTGACTGGTTCTTGTCCTCTGCCTTTGTGTATTAGCATTAACTTATTAAAACATTCTTTTCATTTTAGTTTAGTTTGTCATGTTTGGAAGCAAAGGGAAGTGATTTATGAATTCACAAAATCATCTTGACCAGAAATCCCCTAAGAACTCACTATTGCTTACCTTCCCCACCAACCAACCTACACATTAAAGCTTTGACTGAATATCGGGAAACATCCATATTTTCTGACATCCTGCATTTTTTAAAGGACCTTTAGCCAGGGAATGTATAAAGACAAAATATTAATTAAAAAGGAAAGAGTTTATACTTAGGCTTTGAAGATGTAAAAGTTCACTGTATTGAAGTTATATAATGAGTAATAATGATGAAGTATGCTCAAAAAAAACAGCTTCCATATTCCTACTTTCCAAGAAAAGAAAAACATAAGTAAACTAGTTGAATTAAGAGAGTGTTTTGGTACTGACTAGTCTTTATTTTATATACTCGAGATCCTACTGTACTGGTTGACTTGCCACACATCTTACATGGGTCCTTCATTATTCAGGAAAAACAATCATTGTTCTTTTCTTTTTAAGGGCAACAACATCAAATATTAATAATAATAATAAATTATAATAATTTTTAAAAACAAGTTACATTTGCTAAATGCTGATTGAAATATTTCAAGCACAGTGAACCAAAACCAATGTTAGTGCCAGTGACAGAACTCTGAGAGTCATCTTAATGAAGAAAATCATTGACTTATAGTTATAGAAATTCTAGATTTAACAAGATTGCAGGCCCAGCAAAAGAAGCCCTGAGTCAATCAAAGACAACAGGTGTACATTTGCAGACATAAACGGAGTCAATAAGGGAGAACAGAAATCTTGAGGGCACTCAAGGAGAATAAAATGGGAAATTTGTTGCCTTTAAAGGTTTAGTTATTTTTATCAAATCTAAGTTCTGAAGAGTTACAGAGGATAGAATTTTACATATCTTTTCACTTCAGCAAAGTAATATCTGTTTTATTACTTTCTTCTTTCTACATCTCCCTTAAGTGATCATGTGAGTATAAATATGACTATTTATACTCTAATTGGGCTGCTTCATTGCAAAACAGCACCTCTCTGGAACTAAAAGTTCTACTGCTTCTCTCTATCAATGCAGTCTCAAATTTATCTGTAATTTAATTTTAAAAAGTTATAAATTTAGACATGCTTAAATATAAATTATGTCAGAATCTATAATGACCTCAGGAATTATCTCTTTGGAATGTCTTAATGTACCTTACAATATTCAGTGAATTAATAAAACTGTAAAAAGTTTTCTAGATTTTTTTTTTCAAGCAACTAAAATACCAAAAGGAGAATTACGTGTATATGGAGATTAGGGTAACTAGTCTAGTTTGGTTTTATCACTGTTTTATTTCAATTTAATGTTTTCCAATAAGCTAGCATATGAAATATCTCTTAAAAATTAAAACAAACACATTAATATGGAGCTTACACAGTGCCATTTATGCCCCTTTCTACCTTGGCACAATAACCTACAGTGTAGAGTACTCCACTGAGAATTGTACAACACTGGGTGGCGCTATATACTAACAGAAAAATATTTATTTAGCATTTTTTTTTTTTTAGCTTCAGTTCATTTTTACAGTCTTAATATCAACTATTACTGGATTTTGTGCATCTTTCTGATAGCCCACGCACTTGAACATCTGGTGCAAATTGTCCTATCAACAAACAAATGTCAACTATGTTGCCCCCACTAGGTAACATGCTCATGATAAAACATATGACAAGTAAGCAGGGAGGAAATAAAAATATTTGATAGACATTTTTTCTTTGTGTTTGAGAACTGAAGATATTTGTTGGAGGGAAGTATTAAGTACATTACAATTCTGCAGATCCTGTAGATTTCAAAGTGCCATCACATTTTCTACAACTTGGTTGTAAACAGTGATGTAATAACTCATCAAATATATGTTGAAGTTATTTAATTTGGTCAACTAAATCTTCCAGAATCATTCCCATAAATTGAGCCAATTTTTGAGAAAACTGGACATCAAAGCATTCATATTCTAAAGGACTAATATAAAGGTTTTGAGAAATATATACAATGTATCTAATATAAAATTGATGACTGAAAGGTACATTTGGAGAAATTTACTAACAAAAATTAAAAATCTCTGACAGAAACAAGATAAAATACACATATGAGGCAGAAGCTTCTCATTTTTTCTAAGTAGTGTATAATTAACATACATTGATTCTAATGTTATTGAATAAAGAACCTATATTAGTGAAGCCAGATTTAAAGTTAGGTAGTCAGTGTAGTTAGGTAAATCGGGTCTAATACCGAGTGAAATCTAAAATGGAGGCCGTGCTGGGAATGACTCAGGAAAAACAGGACAACTCATGGAATGTTAATGAAGTTCCGAAAAGGCCCTAGGCCAAAGTCCACCTGGACGAAGTATTAACCAGCAGCCCCAACAGATCTGGAGATAGCCCATCTCAGAGAAGTGATAATCCCATCTCAAAAGATGATAATTATGTCCACCTGTGTCCCATCCCTCGGGCCCTTCAACCTACATTCCATCACCAAACCTATAAAAAGGGAACACATTGCCCACTAACTGGATTCCACCTTCTGGGTCCCCTTCTTCCTCCGGGAGAAGTCTTTTCTTCTGTCCTTTAATAAATTTCTAATCTCTACCCTGGCCTTGCCTTGGCGTGCTTCTTTGGTGTTATTCTTCAACATCGGGGAGCAAGAACTCGTCACCGGTCAACAGCGGTAACATTAGTATGTGAATTCCTTCTTCCACCAGTTCCCTCTTCTTACCTCCATTTATACCCCACACTCAGAAGTACAAATTAGAGTATCCCCAGTCTTATTAAGCACCATAAAGTACATGAGTGTGTATGCCCGAAGATTCTATTTCATGCAAATAGAATAGGTTAATAGGATGTGCATTGTTCATTAACTTTCTCTTTTAATTAAAAACACATCTTAAATATGTTTCTATGTCACCATCAAAATAACATTAATTCTTTTTAACAGCAGCATGATATGCCATAGCTTGAGTTTACCATAAATTCTTTAACTAGCTTTCTGACTGAATTTCAGTTTGATTTCTCGTTATCTTTTTCCTTTATTACAAACAATGTTGTAGTAGACTTCCTTGCACAAACATCTCTATGCACGTGCATATTTCTGTTGGAAGAATTTTGAAAGCAAACCTGTTGAGACCAAAGGAATGCACACTTTCCTCAAAAGTTTGTCTAATTTTACAACTCCATCAATAATGTAGGAAAGTGTTGTGTTGGAATCTTTCCCAAATTCTAGACAGCAATGAGCGGTATCATTCTTCTTAAATTTTTTCCTCATATCTGAAGGTAAGAAAGCTATGACTTTGCTTTTTTTCTGTGGGTGTTATGAGGTTGGAGATTATTTGATAATTTCATTAAATTAAGTACTTTCCTTTTAGAATACTATATTCACATTATCTTTGAATATCTGGATCCTGAATCAATTCCATTTTTGTAATAGTATTATAAGAGATACTTACATTATGCATACATTTTAAAAATGACAGCCATTGAAAATATTTCTCCGGACATGTCACTTGTCTATTAGCATCATTTATATCATTTTCAATGAAAAAGCTTTACATGATTCATTAATTATCTCTGTCAGTCTTTTTCTGCATAAATTGTGATTCTATATCTTACTAAAGAAAACATTGTCTACCTCAAAATTCTTAAGTATTTATGTATTTATTTTTTTTAACTAGAACTTCTGCAGTTTAGATTGTGTATGTGAGAAAGAATTAAGCTTTTGTTCCTCAAATGTATAGCCAATTTTCAAAACAATTTATTAAAGTGTTTATTTTTTTTCCCATGTACTTGAAAAACTGCTTTAACTATAAATTGAAGAAATCTTTCCTAAGGTTTTGGATAAGGGTCATTTATTTTCTCTGGTTTCATTGTTTATAATTTGTTTTCTTTTCATGAAATTGCTAGAGGTTATAATAAAATAAGGATATTAATAACACCCACAGCCAGGTGCACACCTGGAATCCTAGTGGCTTGAGAGGCTAAGGCAGTATGATCACAAGTTCAACACCATCAACTAAATTGCTAAGCAATTTAGCAATTCCCTGGCTCAAAATATTAAAAAGGCTGGGAATGTGGCTCAGTGGTTAAGCATCCTGGATTCAATCCCTGGTACAAAAAAAAAAAAAAAAAAGGAAAGGAAAAGAAAAATCACCCATAGACTAATTTAAAAAAAAAAAAAAAGACTTACAGGAGGACCCCATTTCTTAAATTATAATATAACTGAATTAGACTAAACAAAATTAATGTTCTCTTTCAAAAAATACTAAAATGTATATATACACAATGGAGTTCTATACATCTTCAAAAATTTTAAAAATAAGACAAAATTATGTCATTTGCAACAACAATGAACCTGGAGGACATTATGTTATAGACAGAAAGACAAACACTGCATTATCTCATTTATAGGTGGAATCTAGAATAACTGAACAAGTAGAAGCAGAGAACATAAAAGTGGTTACTAGATACTGGGAGTGGGAAGAACTCAGAGATGTTTTGGTTATACAGGAAGAATAAATTTTTGGAAATATTTGAGATAGTGGTTTCAGTAGTTCATTTGATTACTTCATTCCACATTTTATACTACAATGCCTGTAATTTATTCTCCATATGTATACAATTATAACCTGTCAATATTCAATGAATAATTAAGTTTTAAAAATGTCAAAATGATTAATTTTTTGTTTTTATCGTTTTCATAATTTATAAAATAGCTATAATTTAAATTTATTTTTTTTCATAATTTATAGTTTCCAGTACCTCCAAAATATTGTCTTCCTTGAAGGATTTAAAAAGTGCTAGCCAGGACGTCAAAAGTAACAGTCATAGATATGAAGCAATTTATATTAGCAAAGAGTACAAATAACTATTTTAGTAATTTTACAATTATTTTGTCTAGATCTCAGTGAGCACACTAAATGGTATGTGTATAATTTGACTTTAATTTTAGAGGATAAAACTAGAGAAACTAAACATTCCTTCTATAGATGAAGTCTTCGTGGGGGTTAAGCAGTTTACCTTCTGAGAAATGTGCTAACAACATGATTTTATGATGATTTCTTGGCCCAAGACCTTCTTTTCCATTTTGAATATCTTTAGTCCTCCACATGCAATTCTCAATAAAAATAGAAAATGAACATGGATATAGAATGAGATGCTATGAAGTATTTTTTCTCACATCATTTCTGACACCAAATAAATAAGATATTTTTTTTTCTCAAACCAATCAATTCTCTAGCTCTCCAAATCCACCAGGGTGTTCTACAATTCAATTCAGTTTTAACACTAACTACCAGAAGTTATCACAGACTCCACAGGTTAATAGACCTCCCAAAATTACCCCCTACTTCAGTTGTCAATCACAAGTCCTGGGCCTCTTGTCCTTGATTCAGCAGTTATAAATCAGGTACTCCCACAACTTCCTCCTCCAGTGTGACAATTTGCTGGAATCATCAGGAAAGTGCTTGACTTCATATTTTCAGTTCATTTTAGATGATCACACACAGAAACAGCCAAAGGTAACAGTGGCCTTTATATGCTTTCTGGATCCACTACCCTCCCAGCTCTGTTCACCACCCTGATAGCTCTCTAAATCTCATTATTTAGGGAATTTTGTATAAGTTACATTATATAGACATAATTCAATTTCTAGCTCCTTTTCACTCCAAGAGATTGGGAAATGGGACACAAATTTGAAAATTTCTAATCATGCTTTGATCTTTTTGTGAACTAGTCCACACTAAAGCTAAAGGGGCCCACAAGAGTCATCTTATTCACATAAACTGAGGTTTGGCTCACAGGGACTTGTAAATAACGAGAAATGATCCTCAATAACTTCCAAAGGTGTGTAGAACTCTCTCAGGAATCAAGAACAAAGACCAAAGATATATTTCCTAATATATCAAAGATGTTTATATAATACATACTCACAACACAATTTCCCAGTAATAGATTTCTAAGATTGTTTATGTGAAAAAAAGGAATAATTTTGACTCTAATTTTTTGCAATATTTAAAAATATTAGATATATTAAAACATTAAATCTAATTTTTTACAAACATAATTTCACTGTAGATCATAATAAATTCATGTCATAATCTTTATAGAAAAAATACATTTTATATATCTACCTAAGCATTGTTTAATTATTTTTCAAGTATAAAATACACTCATATACATTCATACATAAAGAGGACTATAATCCTGTAATAACATATATGACTGGTTCACAATTCCAAGTTACCTTCAATGTGAATTGATTTTGTTTATAATTGGTGCCATTAAGCTCTTCATTTTAATTAGCAAACATGAGAAGGAGTCTTAAATATATATATATATATATATATATATATATATATATATATATATTTAAAATTTTTTTGTATATGGTCATTTTCATAAATTCTATGCATTATCTGGAATATCCCTAACTGAAAGAAGTTATACCACATTAGTGTTTTTTTTTTTCCTTACAGCTATTGTTAATGGATTAGATAGTATGATATCTATACATATACCATTCCAATATCAACAATACAAACCACTCAATCTACTTGTCATATATGTATTATAATTATTTTGTATAATAGCATATATATAATAACTCTTAACAATCTGATCTATCTGCATTCCACATAGATATGTATACAATCTAGACTTTCATATTTTTAACTTTTAAGTTAATGTAGGAACACTCAGATGTTCTTTTCAGTCACTGTGCTTATATAGAATTCTAAACAGGATCATTATAAAACTAAATTATTTTAATTTATGTACTAAAAATTTTATTTTATAAGCAGTTATTATTCTATAAGGAAGAAAATGAGATGAGGTTGACTACAAAACTATTTGTATTAATTTAATTTTGTAGTCTTTTTACAACTAAGTTCATAATATTTATATTTCAATATTTTATTAATGTAAAGTTTTATTAAAGGCACAACTATTATTAAAGTCTAACAAGTATTCTTATCAATATTACTGTTACCAAGATATGATTTTTTTTGGTACATATAATAAAGTTTTTAAAAGACCTTCATAATTTAATTGAGGAAAAATTCAATATTCCTATCTGAATATGGCTACAGTTGATTTTACTAAAGAATTTTCAGAGCAATTTATCATATTTGTAAATAGAAAATTAGAGGGATTCAGAGAACCAGGAAGTTAGTATGAGTATATTAATATAATTTCAATACTGTAAAACATCATCTTAAGTAAGAAATTTCTTACTTTAATATATTTTACCAAAACAATATTTTTAATATATGCACTTAAATGAATGATGTAGATAATATAAATATAAAGATTCCATTGCTTTTAACAACAACAAAAACCTTTGCTGGAAGATTTAACATGCTAGTGATGCTTCACACACCTTATTCACAATGCTTACATGACTGCTGCTCTGTCTGTCCTGGTTCTCTTATATCCCATTTCTAACCATCTTCTAAAGGCTAGGGAGTATCTTTCCTGCCACACGGTTTTGACTTGAATGCACAGGACTGAGTACACTGAAGTCAATTTTGTATCTAAGCAATTTCTAAGAGTTGAAATACAAAGAATTTGTTAACAGAGTCATTAGGACATTAAGTTAAATCGAGAAGTTTATGCCAGAAACTGATTTGGAACATGTTTGCTAGCCTCAAATTTCTTCTCCCTTGCCTGAGTTGAATTTATCACATTTTTCACTTTGGGACTTCACAGCTGGCACTATTCCAACTCACAGAGATTTTCTCCTAAGCATTCCATGTCAGATGAACCTCAGTCTCTAATTCTGTACCACAGAATTAATACTTGATTGTAAATTAGGATGAGGAGAAGATGAATGCATAGATGTATTTGCTTTTACAATGTTTCTGACGTTTCATATCTCTGAATCCATAAACTATTTCTTCCATTTGATTTTTATCCCAAACAACAATCAAAAAGAAAAACAGATGTACTAAATAAAGGGTTGTTTATCTTTAAAATAAATGTTTAATATATAAAGGCGTTAGAATACAACAGTGCATGATGCACAGTAAATAATTTATACATGATTGTTATTATTTTATAAGAATTCATTTAGGAAAAAAACAGGCAATTTCAGAAAACAGTTGTTACAAGAATAGAGGATATTAAAGTATGTATTAATCAAGAGAGGCATTTAGAATCTTGCCTTAAGAACTCACATTTCTTTGTTGTATTTCTTTAAAATAGAGAATAGGAATTTAATTACCTTTGATTAATTTTGGTTGCTAGATTGTTTCTCCCTTTGAATAACAGATTGAGTTTAATTTGGACAATGTTGCTTTTCAGGTTTGTTCAAGTTTATTTGAAATAACCAAAGATTCTTAAAAAAAAAAAATAAACAACTACTGACACAGTTAATTGGAGTAATAGAAGGAAATTGTATAAATAAAAAAAAAGATGAGAAGCAATGAAAAGTTTTGAATAGAAAAGTCAACAATAGCTAAGTTTTTGGTTTTTTAATACCTTATGTTTTGTACTTTTATAGATGAGTAACCTGGCAAATTTTTAATTGGCTCTTAATTAGTTTCTCTTGAAAGGAACAGCCTGCAGAGATATGGAACTAGACATATATTTGAGGAAATTTTCTGGTTTTGGATGGGTAGAGGGTAAAGATAAAACATGACAGAAAGCATATCTCAAACTACTGGCAATGGGAGCCACTGTAGTGTTTCAAATAGGTTGAAACATCAAATTACATTTTAGATAAGGTATTTTAGATTCATTTAATTGAGTTTGCTTATTCATTCATTTAACAAATGTTCATATTGCTGTTACGTTTGCCCACTATGACTCATGATGCTTGGGATAGCAGGCTTAGAAAACTAATCTTTTGCACAGAGCTGATAATCTAGTAGAAGAATCTGACAATAAACAAGGAAACAATATTATTTTAAACAGTGATAATGTCTTAAATGAAATAGCAGAATTAAGTAAAGCAGTGTGATCAGTGGGAACCATCAAGAGTCAACACAATTCATAATCGTTGTGAATGAAGATCTCTTGCTGAGTAAGATTAAATTTTTAAAATTAACAATGTTACCACTTGAAGGGCAGGAGCCAGAGGAAAAGCAAGAGCTAGAGTGAAAACAAAGAAACTTAATATGCTTTAAAAAAAAAATTGGGAAACAAAAAACAATGGGAATACATCAAATTGTGTGAAACGAGTTAAAAGCTAAAGAGGATGTAGTTAATGCACAGTGTCATAGCACAAAACACAAGAAGACTACAGTGTTATTTTAAGCATAGGAATATACAGCTTGATGTTTAAAAAGGGAGTGTTAATTGGATGTTTGAAAGATACTTTTGGCCCCTGGGCAGATGGTGAATAAGTAAAATAGGAAAATATGATTAAGGAAACACTGGAAGTGTTCAGATGATCCTGGTGTTTTGTGCTAAGTGGTAACAGAGGAGAGGATCAAGAGTGGTGGAGCATGGAGACAGTCGCAGGAGCTCACTGACAGGAAGATGGGATGGGTGAGGGGAAAAGAGGGCTCAAGGATACTTCCATAGTTTTGAGCCAGGAAAATAGATGTTATCTGAGGGGTAGAAGTAAATTGGACATGTGTCAGATGTGCAAAGTAGGTTCATGAAAGGTAGAAAAATCATTTCGGGACAATAATGATGGAAAGAGTTCAGGTTGTACTTCAGAATGCAAAGGAAAGGAAGCAATTATGCCTTTGTCCATTTCCTACTTCTTTTTTTTTTCCCAAAGATTAATTGTTCTCAAGTCTTCTATTCCATAATTTAATGCTCTTATCACCCACAGTTATTACTTTAGTATTGATATCTTTTATAGTAATACCTCATTGTGAGAATAAATCAGAAAGTGACTTGTAAAGTCAGAACCACACAAAACAGCCATTTTTTTTTTTTGTAAAAACACTGGTGGATTTCTATGTTTCAACATAACATGAAGAATGTCACATATGTCATTATTATTAAGCTGTATTCAATTATTCTGTAAATTTTTAATTGTCACTTATTATGTGCTAAATATTGTGCCAGGTGTGTTTAATATAGAACTGAAAAAGGAGATAATTTCCTTGCAATTATGGAGTAGTCTATTGAGAATTTTATTATTGAGACAGAAAAGCAAAACGTGTAAATCATATGCAAATAAATAGGTAATCCAACATGATTGATCTATCACCAACATTCTGGACACTATTGTAGGTATAGGAAATATAGAACTGAGCATAACTAACAAAATCTCTTCCCTGAGAGAAATTAACTTTGGAAAACTAGCAACTGATAGTAAATCAGATTAAATCCTGAACAAAAATTTATAATACAGTGATGTAATAGATTTAATGGGTGACAATTTTAATGGGTTATAAAGCAAGTCAGAGACTCTACTTTCACTCAAGGAGAGAAGATTATGCAAGATGTGACTCATTGGGTCTCACTCCAGCATATTTCTCACATAGCCCAAATGCTCAGTCCAAAAATTATAAATGTTTTAAAACATGTATGGAGGTTTAAAGATGTTGATGTGTTCTCAATACAGAATTAATTTCTATACAATGTTTACAAATAACATACTGTGCAAATGTTAATAAAGCAACTAAATTTTAATGTGCATCTTACATACTATCCTTCAAGAATTAAACTCACGCTAAAATCACCCTACCAGTTACATGAATATAAGTAGTTTATCAGAGCAAAACTAATATTAATGCATGGGGGGGGTGCTTGAATTTGCCACTCAGGAGTTGGCTAAATGATGTGCAGATGTAAATGCATAGAATCTATTAAAAATCTGCCTGATTGCCAAGGATATTTAGATAGAGTTGAGCTTCCTCCACTTTTACATATCCATTATAGATTTTTTCTACTTAGTGTATTTAACCAAACAAAGTGGATATTGAGACCCAATTATATCATTTAACAAAGGCTTGAACCATGAAAAATATACCTATAGACCCTCTATGAAGACTATAGTGAAAACAGCATGTAAGAAGATATTCCTTTCATGAAGATACTTTGCTATCAAATGCTTCTAATATTTTATTGACATAAGAATTTGGACTCAGAATTTGAAAAGGAAGGAAGGAAGAAAGGAAGGAAAGAATGAAGGAAGGCCCTCAAGCAAATGCAGGAATTTTTCCAGGGTAAGGAATTTTCCATTCATCTATTGAAGGGCATCTAGGTTGGTTCCACAGTTAAGCTATTGTAAATTATGCTGCTATAAACATTGATGTGGCTGTGTCCCTGTAGTATGCTGTTTTTAAGTCCTTTGGGTATAGATTGAGGAGAGGGATAGCTGGATCAAATGGTGGTTCCATTCTCAATTTTCCAAGGAATCTCCATACTGCTTTCCACACTGGCTGCATCAATTTGCAGTCCCACCAGCAGTGTATGAGTGTACTCTTTTCCCCACATCCTCACCAACATTTATTGTTGTTTGTCTTCATAATAGCTGCCATTCTGAGTGGAGTGAGATGAAATCTTAGAGTGGTTTTTATTTGTGGCATATATACACAATGGAATATTGCTCAGCAATAAAAGCAAATAAAATCATGACATTTGCAGGTAAATGGATGGGAGTTAGAGAAGATAATGCTAAATGAAGTTCGCCAATCCCCCCCAAAACAAAACAAATGCTGAATGTTTTCTTTGATATAAGGAAGCTGATTCATAATGGGATAGGAAGAGGGAGCATGGGAGGAATAGATGAACTCTAGATAGGGCAGAGGGGTTGGAGGGGTAGGGAGGGGGCATGGGATTATTAATGATGGTGGAATGTGATGATTATAATTATCCGAAGTACATGTATAAAGACATGAATTGGTGTGAATATACTTTGTATACAACCAGAGATATGAAAAATTGTGCTCTACATGTGTAATAAGGATTGTAATACATTCCTCTGTCATATATAAATTTAAAAAAATTAACAAAATTTTAATCTGTATCTTTTTCTAGATAAGATACAATATAGTTCAATTATTATGATTATATTATTATACTCTCTCACAGTTTATCTTCATATATTATTGAAATATTAAGTCCCCCCAAAATCAAAAAGGTTTTGTCTTCTAGCTGATTTATGAAGGGAATGTCTTTTTTCATAACTTCTCCATTATTATCTGAATCTGAAAAAAATATAAAATATATATAGTGGAAAAACCTTCATATTAATTGAGGAATTAGAACTATGATATTCCGCGCCTTGCTCCCTGCCAGGGGTCTATACCTTTCGTCATTTGTAGTCGCTCCTTTGATTTTGCCAGCCGGAAAGCTGGTGCTAGTACCCTGCATACCCACTGCACGCTGGCTCTGCAAAGGACGCTCAAAAAAGAAAGTGACCATTTTACTACACGTATATTTTAACCTTAGAGGATGTGCACAACCTCCTTCTTGGTTTACTCTTCCTGTGATCCACACAATATGATGTAAAGAAAAGGTCTTTCCTGCATCCTCCCTTTTAAGAATGGAAATTAATATATAAGAAGGTCTTTATTTTCCCCACGATTTAAATTAATCTCTACCGCAGTCTTCTAGATCTTGGCGGTTTTGGAGTGTCTGCTGTTGGGTGCGCGACTCTAGGGTCTAAGGTCACTTGCTGGGCTGGGTCCTGAGGCCCGGCTCCTGGCTGGCAGGGCGGTTCAGGAGCCTCCCGCCTGTGGAGCCGGGCTTCACCAGGCGTCGCCCCAGGACTTCTGAACCTGGGGAGATTTATGGCAGAGGTCCAGATCCGCCAGCCACAGTCTGTGCGCCGCGGCGTGGCTGCTGGCCTGTCTGCCAGCAGCAAACGTGACTGGGTCCCGCTAGCCTCCGAGACACAGCTTGGCAGGAAGAAGTCTTTAGCCAAGCCTTCATGAAGTAGCGAGCTGGGAACTGAAGCCAACCGGGGACGGACCAGTCCCACCCCTCCCTTCGGACACTCAGGCAAGGAGCCTGAGGCCCGCCAAAGCAGAGAGGTGACATCATCGAAGTTTGGCCTACGGAATTCCTTCCCAGCAGAATCCACTTTAGCAAGTGTGTGACTCCCTCCCCATCCAGATATAAGCAGCCAGGAAACTTCATGGACCTCTCAGGGGTGGTGTCTGTAGGGAAGCAGAGGGGATCCCCGACCCCCAATCCCCCATATCACCAGCGGTGACTCCCAAGGTCTTAGCCGCCAGTCTACCACAGCACTGGGGCTTAAATGGGACACGCGGTGGGGCTGCAAGTGTAACTAGATCTCTGGGGAACCACTTCTGGTGAACAGGACCTGGCTGGCTGGCTGACAGGAGGAAGGGGGGTAAGGGCCGGAGAAGTGAAACAGCTCTGGACTGACAAGTCTGAGAGACTCCCAGGAGACGCCTTACAGGGATTGCTATGGGCAGGTAGAGGGCAGAAGCTCCGCTCAGAGGGCACAGCTCCGCCTACTGGAAGAGAAGAAAATGGATCTCTAAGACTTCAATATTTTTTTCTTCTTCTCTCTCTGTTCCTTTCTCCCCTTTTCCTTCTCTCTTTCTTTCCCGTTTCAAGTTTTATTGTTCTTTTCATTCTCCTCTAATCTATCTATCTCTTTCTCCTTCTTTCTTTTTAAAAGCACCTTCATTCCCCTACCCCCCAACTTTCATCCCAAGCATTACGTCTTCCATTACACGTAATTGTCTAAATGCAAATAGGTGAATGTCTCGAGGCTGTCTATAGGGCTCCTAAATACGTAGCTACTACCAACACCCTGATAAAATTGCCTGTTAGTATCCACCTTCAGTAGAGCAATCTTCTAAAGTAGCCAAGACATACTAACCCTCGTACCATCATAGCACCTAACCTAAACATATAGTCCTAAGAACAAAGAACAAATCACTATATGCCTACAGAGCCTGGAAGCCTTTTATGAATTGAATGAATCAGCTTTAAAGTACAATAAAGCCCAACGTTTCTAGATATAATCTCCCACCACAAAGGAGAGACAACAGAAATATACAAAGCCAAAACAAATGTATAGGAGAAAGCAGTTACAAAGCAGTCAAACAGAGCTGGAAAGTAACGTGAACAACATGAAAAAACAAGGGAAAAAAGGACTACAAACAATGCAGGACAACTTAAATCTACAGGAGGACCTAGAAGCATCAGAAACATGGACAGGGAAAGAAATCAAGGCATACCTAACTCAGATGGAACGGAATATTAGAGAAGACATGAGACAGCAAGTCCAAGCATTGAAAGTATATTTTGAAAACGAACTAAACAAATTCAAACTGCAAAGAACGAGCTTTACCAGGAGATAGAGATCTTAAAAAAAAAACCAAACAGTAATCCTAGAAATGCAAGAAACCATAAACCAGATTAAAAACTCTAACGAGAATATTACAAATAGACTAGATCAAGTAGAAGTCAGAACATCACATAATGAAGACAAAGTTTATCAACTTGAAAAGAATATAGTCAACACTGAAAAGATGCTTAAATCTCACAAGCAATCTATCCAAGAGATATGGGATCTCATCAAAAAAACAAATTTGAGAGTCATTGGGATAGAAGAAGGCACAGAGGTTTAAACCAAAGGAATGGACAACTTATTAAATGAAATAATCCTAGAAAATTTCCCAGAGATGAAAGATGGAATGGATTGCCAAATCCTGGAAGCCTACAGAACCCAAACATCCAAAACTGTAATAGACCAACTCCAAGACATATAATTATGAAGATAGCTAACATACAGAACAAGGAGAGACTATTAAAAGCTACGAGAGAAAGGAGGCAGATTACAATCAGGGGTAAACCAGTTAGGTTAACGACTGATTTTTTATCACAGACTTTGAAAGGGAGAAAGTTCTGGAACAATGTATTTCAAAGGCTGAAAAATAATGGATTCCAACCAAGAATACTGTATACAGCAAAATTAAGCTTCAGATTTGACAAACAAATTAAAATCTTTCATGAGAAACAAAAGCTAAAAGAATTTGAAGCCAGAAAACCAGCACTGCAAAGCATTTTGAGCAAAATACTACAAGAAGAGGAATTGAAAAATAGTGCCCAAAACTAAGAGTGGGAGGTATCTCAGTAAAGGGGGAGAAAAATGACCAAAGAGGAAAAACTAGCCAAACTAAAATAAATAAATAAATAAACATGACTGGAAGTACAAACCATATTTCAATTGTAACCTTAAATGTTAATGGCTTAAATTCACCAATCAAGAGACATAGGCTAGTAACCTGGATTAAAAAACCAATCCACCAATATGCTGCCTTCAGAAGACTCATATGATAGGAAAAGACTTACACAGGCTGAAGGTGAAAGGTTGGGAAAAATCATACCACTCACATGGCCCTCGGAAGCAAGCAGGAGTGGCCATACTCATATCGAATAAAATCAACTTCAAACCTAAGTTAATCAAAAGGGATAAAGAAGGACACTATATCCTCTTAAAAGGAACCATCCACCATCAAGACATAACAATTATCAACTTGTATGCACCAAACAATGGTGTTGCAACATTCATAAAACAAACTCTCCTCAAGTTCAAGAGTCAAATAGACCACAACACAATAATTATGGGGGACTTCAACACACCGCTCTCACCATTGGACAGATCCTCTAGACAAAAGCTGCACAAAGAAACTATAAAACTCAATAACACAATCAATAACCAAGACTTAACTGACATATACAGAATATATCAACCATCTTCAAGTGGATACACGTTCTTCTCAGCAGCACATGGATCCTACTCAAAGGTAGACCATATATTATGCCATAGGGCTACTCTCAGTGAATATAAAGGTGTGGAGATAATACCATGCACCATATCTGATCATAATGGAATGAAACTGGAAATCGACGATAAAAGAAGGAAGGAAAAATCCTACATCACATGGGAAAATGAACAATATGTTACTGAATGATCAATGGGTTACAGAAGACATAAAGGAGGAGATAAAAAAATTCTTAGAGACAAATGACAATACAGACACAACATAACGGAATCTATGGGACACAATGAAAGCAGTTTTAAGAGGGAAATTCATTTCTTGGAGTTCTTTCCTCAAAAAAAGAAAAAAAAACAACAAATAAATGAACTCACACTATACCTCAAAAACCTAGAAAAGGAAGAGCAAAACAACAGCAAATGTAGTAGAAGACAGGAAATAATTAAAATTAGAGCAGAAATCAATGAAATTGAAACAAAAAAAAAAACCATTGAAAACATTGATAAAACTAAAAGTTGGTTCTTTAAAAAAATAAATAAGATCGACAGGCCCTTAGCCATGCTAACAAAGAAAAGAAGAGAGAACTCAAATTACTAACATACGGGATGAAAAAGGCAATATCACAACAGACACTTCAGAAATACAGAAGATAATTAGAAAGTATTTTGAAACCCTATATTCCAATAAAAGAGAAGATAGTGAAGATATCCATAAATTTCTTAACTCATATGATCTGCCCAGATTGAGTCAGGAAGACACACACAATTTAAACAGACCAATAACAAAGGAAGAAATAGAAGAAGCCATCAAAAGACTACCAACCAAAAAAAGCCCTGGACCGGATGGGTATACAGCAGAGTTCTACAAAACCTTCAAAGAAGAATTAATACCAATACTTTTCAAGCTTTTTCAAGAAATAGAAAAAGAAGGAGCTCTTCCAAATTCATTCTATGAGGCCAACATCACCCTGATCCCAAAACCAGACAAAGACACTTCAAAGAAAGAAAACTACAGACCAATATCTCTAATGAACTTGGATGCAAAAATTCTCAATAAAATCCTGGCAAATCGAATACAAAAGCATATCAAAAAAATTGTGCACCATGATCAAGTAGGATTCATCCCTGAGATGCAAGGCTGGTTCAATATACGGAAATCAGTAAATGCTATTCACCACATCAATAGACTTACAGACAAGAATCATATGATCATCTCGATAGATGCAGTAAAAGCATTTGACAAAGTACAGCATCCCATTATGTTCAAAACACTAGAAAAACTAGGGATAACAGAAACTTACCTCAACATTGCAAAAGCTATATATGCTAAACCTCAGGCTAGCATCATCTTAAATGGAGAAAAACTGAAGGCATTACCTCCAAAATCTGGAACAAGACAGGGATGCTGTCTATCACCACTTCTATTCAATTTAGTTCTTGAAATACTAGCCAGAGCAATTAGCCAGACAAAAGAAATTAAAGGCATAAAAATAGGAAAAGAAGAAGTTAAATTATCGCTATTTGTGGATGACATAATAATATATTTATCAGACCCAAAAGGGTCTACAAAGAAACTGCTAGAGTTAATAAATGAATTCAGCAAAGTGGCAGGTTATAAAATCAACATGCATAAATCAAAGGCATTCCTGTATATCAGCAACAAAACTTCTGAAATGGAAATGAGGAAAACCACTCCATTCACAATATCCTCAAAGAAAATAAGATACTTGGGAATCAACTTAACAAAAGAGGTGAAAGATTGATACAATGAAAACTACAGAACCCTAAAGAGAGAGACAGAAGAAGACCTCAGAAGATGGAAAAATGTACCCTGTTCATGGATAGGCAGAACTAACATCATCAAAATGGCGATATTACCCAAAGTTCTCCACAGGTTTAATGCAATGCCAATCAAAATCCCAATGGCATTTATTGTAGAAATAGATAAAGCAATCATGAAATTCATATGGAAAAACAAAAGACCCAGAATAGCAAAAGCAATTCTAAGCAGGAAGTGTGAGTCTGGATGTATAGCGATACCGGAGTTCAAACTGTACTACAAAGCAATAGTAACAAAAACAGCGTGGTACTGGTACCAAAACAGGCAGGTGGACCAATGGTACAGAATAGAGGACACAGAAACCAATCCACAAAATTACAACTTTCTTATATTTGATAAAGGGGCTAAAAACATGCAATGGATGAAGGATAGCATCTTCAACAAATTGTGCTGGGAAAACTGGAAATCCATATGCAAGAAAATGAAACTGAATCCCTTTCTCTCGCCATGCACAAAAGTTAACTCAAAATGGATCAAGGAGCTAGATATCAAATCAGAGACACTGCATCTGATAGAAGAAAAAGTTGGCTACGATCTACATACTGTGGGGTCGGGCTCCAAATTCCTTAATAGGATGCCCATAGCCCAAGAGTTAATAACAAGAATAAACAAATGGGACTTACTTAAACTAAAAAGTTTTTTTCTCAGCAAGAGAAACAATAAGAGAGGTGAATAGAGAGCCTACATCCTGGGAACAAATTTTTACTCCTCACACTTCAGATAGAGCCCTAATATCCAGAATATACAAAGAACTCAAAAAATTAAACAATAAGATAACAAATAACCCAATCAACAAATGGGCCAAGGACCTGAACAGACACTTCACAGAGGAGGACATACAATCAATCAATAAGTACATGAAAAAATGCTCACCATCTCTAGCAGTCAGAGAAATGCAAATCAAAACCACCCTAAGATACCATCTCACTCTAGTAAGATTGGCAGCCATTATGAAGTCAAACAACAATAAGTGTTGGCGAGGATGTGGGGAAAAGGGTACACTTGTACATTGCTGGTGGGACTGCAAATTGGTAAGGCCAATTTGAAAGCAGTATGGAGATACCTGGGAAAGCTGTGAATGGATCCACCATTTGACCCAGCTATTGCCCTCCTCGGACTATTCCCTGAGGATCTTAAAAGAGCGTACTATAGGGATACTGCCACATCAATGATCATAGTGGCACAATTCACAATAGCTAGACTGTGGAAGCAACCTAGATGCCCTTCAATAGATGAATGGATAAAAAAAAATTGTGGCATCTATACACAATGGAGTATTACGCAGCACTAAAAAAATGACAAAATCATAGAATTTGCAGGGAAATGGATGGCATTAGAGCAGATTATGTTAAGCGAAGCTAGCCAATCCTTAAGAAACAAATGCCAAATGTCTACTTTGATATAAAGAAAGCAACTAAGAACAGAACAGGGAGGAAGAGCATGAGGAAAAGATTAACATTAAACAGAGACGAGTGGGGGCAGAGAAAGGGAGAGAGAAGGGAAAGCATATGGAAATGGTAGGAGACCCTCAATGTTACACAAAATTACATATAAGAGGTTGTGAGGGGAAAGGGTGGGGGAAACAAGGGAGAGAATTGAACAACAGCAGATGAGGTAGAGAGGGAAGATGGGGGGGAGGGGGATAGTAGGGGATAGGAAAGGCAGCAGAATACAACAGTCACTAATATGGCATTATGTAAAAATTGTGAATGTGTAACTGATGTGATTCTGCAATTTGTATTTGGGGTAAAAATGGGAGTTCATAACTCACTTGAATCAAATGTATGAAAGATGATATGTCATGAGCTTTGTAATGTTTTGAACAACCAATAATAAATAAATAAATAAATTATTTGAAATATTTAAAAAAAAAGAACTATAATATTACCTTTAGCCCCTTTTCATGTGGTCTGTCCCCATAGTTATATTAGATATTGGGGCTTCCATCTGGGAAGGGAATTACCATAAGGCAAATTCTCCATCTCACCCTATCATTCACTTTAAATGTTTGGTATTACCTCTATTTTATAAAACATGTTTAAGTACAGCAAAAAAATAAATAAATAATTAGTAAATTGTTCATAGTCATTTTGTCAGTAATTGGTACAGTCAAGACTTAAGTTATATTTTCTTGAGAAGTTCTGGTGTTTTCCAGAACTATGGAGTAAATCACAGTAGCAACAATATGATGAAATACTGGTCCCAGCCTTCCCCAAACACTCAAACACCCTTGATGGGTCTTTCATCTAGGCACACAAAAATCTTTCAAAGATGTAAACAAGGAATATTAATTTTTACATCTTTAAGCAGCATGCCAAGTCAGAGGAAGACGAGAGACAATATAGACAACTAAAGTCATGAAGGGTTCACAAGCAAAACCATTTAGCCAACATTGTTTACTTTACCTTTTAATCACAATAATGACACATGGAGGATGTGAAGGTTTTTCCCTGCTTTCCTCCCATGCCCGGATGTGTTATTTGTTTTTATTGTAAGTATTATTTTAAATCCCAATGGTAAAATGAAGAAACTGATCTTCAAAAAGGTGAGTGAGTTGCCCAAGGACACTTAGCAAAACATATCAATCCTGGATCAAGATCTGGCTTCAAGGAGTGGTCTTTGTCCCATAAGCGTTTTCTTAAAATCTCCAGGGTAAGAACACAAAGCTGTGCCTAAAATTGCCTTCAAGCTATATGTGTTCCATACATCTTAAAATAAGAAATGGTAATATTCATTCATCAAAGTATGTGTTTATTGGATTTGTTATCAAGGTAAAAGACATACTTTGAATAAATATTTAATTTCCTCCTAAGGGCACCAACCAAATAATACCATTCATCTTCTGTTCCTTGTACATATAGGCAGAGAAAGGTTGCTGAGAAATAAAGAACTTGTGGGGCTCAATATTAGACTGTTTAGATTTATAAATTCTTGGTGGTGGTACTATTAGTAAACATAGCCCATTTGTCATTTTTTTTATTTGAAACTAGGAGTAGAAATATTATCTCTCACTTCTCACAGTACATGCTGAGTTATTAAAGCAATAAAATTTAGATCAAATATTAAGTAAACTGATAAACTTAGGCAGAACAGTGGATCTGGATGAGTAGAAATTTCCTAATTCGGAAAAACAATGCAAAGAAGAAACTTTATTGAAACTGGTCAACACTTTCAGAGTACAATCTTGTTTCCAGTTACATCACCAACTATAGGATTAGCATGCAAACAGCATTGAAGTACTTGAGGTATTTGTAAAGGCATTCGAAAAAGAAGCTAAAGTCTTACATGGTACAGACAGCTTTAACCATTTTAAAATTCTGCCAGTTTGCATTTCGTGTGAAATTTTCAGAGGCAGAAATGGCATCAAACATCATACAATTTAATGATTACTTGCCTGACTTGTAAGTTAAAACTTTTTCACTTGTTAGGCAGATGCTGGAAATAATTAGTAATTAGGGTACCGATAGAGTTGTGCTGCTTCCAGCTCTGTCTCTCGACAAATTCACATTCTGATTAATTGCTTTTCTTTCTTTGTGCTTCTGTCATTGCCCAGAAGAATGTCTCTTATCATTATGTATTCCTAAAGAGCAGCGGACTAAGGGGAATTCATTAATGTCCTTCTTTTACAGGTTAATATTTGTACACTTGAATAATTTAGTTATTCCTGACAGTTCAACACATTGGGTTAATTATAAGATATAGGAGTAGGATTTAATTTTATCTTAGCCATTTCTAGTTGTTGTGCATTGAGTTAAGAAATATATTTAATCAGTAATAATACTTGGTTGCTGGCAAGGCAACAATCCCAGAGTTAATTAAAGTGTAAGATATAATCATTTATGTAATTTTTAATTTTTTAATAAAATTCTAATTATGTTGGAATATTCTTCTCTATACTCATCTACTCAATATTTTTCTTTTTAATTTCTTTTCTTTTTCTTTCTTTCTCTTTCTTTTTCTTTTCTTTTTTTTTTTTTTTCGCTCTAGGTATAATAAGCCTGTGGCACTTTACTACTGAGTCACATCCCCAGCCCTTTAGCCCTTTTAATTTTTTATTTTGAAACAAGTTCTCACTAACTTTCTTAGGGCCTCACTAAGATGCTGAGACTGGCCTTGAACTTGTGGTCCTTCTGCCTCAGCCTCTCCAGTTGCTGGGATTACAGGCATATACCATTGTACCTGGTACAATCCTTTCCATAATCATCCTGTCTTCTTTGACTGACCAAGGAAAGTCAAACATTAAAATATGAAAGAGGATAACATCCAGTGAATTATTATTATTATTATTATTATTATTATTATTATTATTATCATTATTCTATAAAAAAGGATATTTTTATTTAAAGTAGATTTTACACCTTCAACATGCAAAAATAAGTGCATTTTAAGATCCTGGCTTACTGTTAGTAAGTCACAGATTCTACTGGCATTCCTATTCCTGAGACTCAAATAAAATCAGGCATCACATTCTCTCTATATAAAATAACAAGAAATAAAAGCATTCAGAATGATGCCAAACCCAAGAAGTTCCACAAAGAATAAATATTAAATAGCTAAACATTTCTAATGTCTTTTATTCTTTAGTGGGCTTATATTATTTAAACCAGAGAGTAATTATGGTCTGTGTAGATTTTTAAATGGAGATTTGATTAATCAATCTATGTCATATCAAAATTGTTTTTTCTCTTTTGGGGGAAGGCTGGGGTGGGTGGGCTGGTGATTGAATCCTGGTCTGTGAGCATCCTAGGTATGCACTCTACCACTGAGTCATATTCCCAGCCTTCAAAATTTTAACTATTCTTATTTCTCCCTTTTTTTACATCATTGTTTATTTCAAGTTAAAGGTCTTCTATGTATAGACTGAAAGATTAAAATATTATGAACATTTTTCTTTCAATTATAATTGCCAATAACAGTCAATACTCTTCTTTTAATAATTGTTTTCTTTATTTTGTATTGATTATGATGACCAAGTGTATTTTACCAGATCATAATTTTGTAGTTTTTAATATTACTAATTAGGTGGAATTCCTCTGTCACCTTTTATTGTGTTGAAAAGTTTGCCATTGCATTTTAAGTTGTGTTATAGTCATTTTGAATAGCTTATGTTCTTTGTGAAAAAGTTATTATTTTTTTTGTGGATACATAAGATCAGAAAGGGCAAAGGCTTAGGATAAAGAAAGTTTTAAAAAAAGATATTTCAAAAAGCTGGAACATTGTTTTTTTTTTAAGTAACCTAAAAGTAGATAAAAATTTGCTTACCTCTGTATTTAGATTTAACACAACCCATTAGTTCAAATTATAAATGTATAATTTGTCATTTTACCCCCATTATTCATGTACTTTGAAGCTTCCAAGAGTTTTTATTTAGTCAAAGCAACCTATTTATGCCAATAAACTATAAGAAATCTCAGGCTGTCCCTTGTCAAAAGTATTAAAACAAAAGCTTTAATTTTCAGAGTATTTGGTTTTTCTTATTCATACAAGTATTTCATAACTTAAATTCTACCTATAACTACAAATTACTTATATCACTCCATTCCTCTCTCTCTTATTGATGAATTTGTGTCAAATTAAGTCAGCTTGGCTATAAGACTATGTTTATATGAACAACATAAAAACTTCAGTATATTCACATTATTATTATCATTATTCTCATAAGAAAAGTAGATGCCCAAGGACTCCCAACTGATAATCAGCAAACTGGTCAGTTGAACTCCTGTCTCTTTGACTGACTTAAATTTATCTTTGAATAATCAAATACTTCTAGTTAAAAGGAATTTCTGATATTATCAAATACTCTGAATACAGCCTAAGGAGTCAGAGTCTCTCTACCTCAGGAAACATATATTCCTACCTACCATTAACTGCTCTGTACCCATGTGGTCTTGAACCATATGCAGTCCTGAAAAGGAAACCTTCTTGGTCTTTTCAAAGTGCATTAAACTTTGAAGGACAGTAATTCTTGGATCTTCCTTTTATCTGAAATAAAGCATTTGTAGGAGTAAGTTGCTGATTCATTCACAAATGATAGCTTAAAACCCCAAAGTATAAGAAAAATTGGTGACCCAGTGATTGAAAAGCTGAACAAAACTTTCATGAGTTTCAGATTTTTTGTGGGGGAAGGGGTCTTATAGGAGAATTCTTTATTTATTTTTTATATACATGACAATAGTGGAATGCATTACACTCATTATTGCCCATTTACAGCACAATTTTTTTTAACTCTGTATATAAAGTATGTTCGTGCCAAGTTATGCCATTATACATGTACTCTCTCTCTCTTTTTTTTGCATTACAATTCTTAATACACATATATACCACAGTTTATCATATCTCTGTTTGTATATAAGGTATGTTGACACCGAAATCAAATCTTTATACATGTATTTTGTATAATGATGATTTGAAAGGAGAATAATTAAGAGTTCAAAGTGAAACAGGTCGGGGGTTCAGCCTTTAAGTCCTCACTAATAACATGAACACAGCTGCCATCTAGATGTTTGGGTTTAATATCCTCTTCCACCAGAGGGGACTAGAATTCCCTGCAGAAATGCCCAGTTCCAGGCTGGGGATATAGTTCAGTTGGTAAAGAGCTTACCTTGCATGCACAAGTCCCTGGGTTCAACACAGCACCACACACGCACACAAAAGAAATGCCCAATTCCATGATTTGAAGAGAGAAATGATGATCCTGGGACATCTTTTGTACACAAATCAAAGGATTGCTTAACTATGTTGGAAAATATCCAAAATTATCCTGAAACTAGCTGAAAGGTGATCCTACCACTTAAGTCTGGGACAAATTTTAGCTTCAAAATAGGTTAACTTAGTAACAATTTGTAGTATGTTCAATAAAATAGGAAAATGTTACATTCATACTGATGAAAATTTAAAAAATTGTAAATGAAAAGTGAAAAATGCTTTATAGATACCTGTGCGGTGCAAACACCTCTTTCACTAAGTGATGAAAGTTTGTGTGTCAAGCAAATAGATTTCACTGAGAGGCATTCTGAGTCTCCTCCTGAGTGACTAAGAAGTGGAAGAAGTGGGAGACAGAGAATGTACTGCATCAACTTGCTTTCAGTTTCTCTTGCCTAGCTTCCTCTTTTTTCATTACCTTTAATTCTCTGGCCTTGTGTCTCCTTAGTAAATCCTCAGAGTTTTAATCCTTGCCTCAAGAACTGCTATTTCAGAACACTAAGACATTTGATTTCAAACTTAAAAAATCAATACTATAGTCAACAAACAATACATTATTAACCAAATCAGATAGAATGACCCATATAATCATCATGATAGATACAGAAAAAGCATTTAATAAAATTCAAAATTCATTTATAGGAAAGATTTAAACATCCTAGTAATAGAAGGAACTTTATCCTAATAGTTAATATATAAAAAATGGGTGTTTACAAATAACAGCATCATTAATGATGAAATAATAAATGATATTTTATCTAAGTTGAATATATAATAAGTCCTGTAAGCACTTATAGTCAATATTATAATTGAGATTTCAAAAAATGTAAGACAAAGGAATATAAGAAATTGAAATAAAAAGAAACCTGTAACCCTTTTCAGAGTTCCAGATAAAGCTAAAAATCCATAATACAAATTATGTATATAGGCAATATATTAAGGTCATTTTACATAGATTCAAGGTACAAAAATCAACTGCATTTCCACATAACAGTAAGAAAAATAAGAAAATAAAATATTCAAGGGTAAACAATTGTTAATAACTTCAAGAAGCCAGCGATGTCCTATGAATAAATCTAGTTGTAAGGAAATAAACAGACACTCATGTGCAAAAAAATGTAGAAAATCATAAATATTATTGAAATAAATTAAGATTCTTAAATATTTAAGAATATGCCATGTTCATGGATATAGTCAGTATTATAAAGAACAGATGTAGAGATTCAATAAAAACATGAACAACATAGGGATATACATGTTGGAATTTGTTTAAGTTTATTCCAAGAGTATAGAAAAGAAAAATGGCCCAAGAATAACTAAGACAATAATGATGAAGTGGAACATTGAGAGAAATTGTAAATGAGTGGACATCAAGATATATTTTAAAGCTATGAAAATTAGGACTAAATTTAGGAAAAAAAAATAGGAGTCCAAATTGACCAATAAAACACAATACCAAAAGAGATATTTCAGAGAAGTTGGATAAGTTCTTACAATAAATCATGTTGGATCAATGGATTATACACATTGATCCCTATTTCACAATATTTATAAATGAAAAATCAATTATGAGTGAAATGTATAAAAAATGTGAGAGGTGGGCATTTTGCCTCTATAAAATAACAATTACAAAGGAAAGGAGTAATGAATAAATATACATAAAAACAAAATTTTTTAAAAAACAATTTATTCATCAAAAAATATAAATAATAGAGTAAAAAAAGTTATAGAGTGATATTTGCAGTATATGTAAGCCACAAACTGCAGAGAGAATTTTTTTTAAACATTGCAGATTAAGCATAATTTATTTTATATTGTTAAAATTTAAATATTGGGTGTCCCCCAAAAGCTCATGTGTGAGAGCTAATGCAAGAAAGTTTAGAGGTGAAAAGATTGGGTAATGAGAGCCTTAATCTAATCAGTGCATTGATCCACTTGAATGGATTAACTGGGTGGTAACTATATGAGAGTAAGATGTGGCTGGAGGATGTTGGGGTTTTGGGGACATGCCTTTGGGGTATATATTTTGTTCCTAGTGAGTGGACATACCCTCCTCCCCCCACAACCCCATCTCATTTCTGTATTGTATGTATTAAGCTGCTTTTCTCCACATGCCATTCTGCCATGATGTTCTGCCTCATCCTGGGCTCAGAACAATGGAGCCCCTTATCTATGGACTGAGAAAGCTGTAGCTATTAGTGTCAAATGAATATTTCCTCCTATAAAACTGTTCTTATCAGGTCTTTTTGTCCCAGCAGCAAAAAAAGCTGACTAACACACACACACACACACACACACACACACACACACACACATATTGAGTGGAGTGGTGGGGGATTACCAGTTTTATAAGATCATAATTTACATACAGGAAAACCCACTTTCTTAGGGTTTTTTCAATTAGCATTGACAATTACAAAATTCATTTTTTAAATACTTTTTTTAGTTGTAGATGGACACAATACCTTTATTTTATTTTATTTTTTTATTTATCTTTATGAGGTGCTAAGGATCTAACCCAGTGCCTCACACGTGAGAGGCAAGTACTCTGCCTCTGAGCCACAACCCCAGCCCCACAAAATTTTCTTTTTAAACATCACAATATTTGCTAACTTTTAGAAAAACAGTGCAATAAATGAACTGCATAAAAATTATAAAACTTTGATTATCAAGAAATATTTAAATAGTGAAAAAATAAAGCCACAGAATAGAACAAATACTTTTGGTTTGCATATTCAACCGTGTTCCTAAATAATTAAAAGAAATACAAAACCCTGTAAATCAAAAAAGAAAAATAAAATGCTACAGAGAAAATGAGAAAATAATATTAACTGGCATTTTAAAGCAAATGGTTTTTAAACAGAAAAGTATGCTCTAACTCATCAGGGAAATGTGCACTAACACTAAATATTTGATCCTACATTATACTCATCAATGCAAATACAGATAAGCAAATCAAGTGGTCCCAAGGGTGGTAAATAAGTAGAACTGCTGGTGATAGAATAAAATGATACCAACACTTTGGAAGCCAGTAGTATACTTAAGCTTAAAATATGCATGCTCTATGACCCAGTAACTTTACTACTAGCACAGACCCAAAAGAAACATATACCAAAAATATGTCCGACAATTTACATATCATCATTATTCATAACAAGCAAAATTCTTAAGACTATTAATTAACTGTTCATAATAAAATAGGTAAGAGAAAGTTAGCTTGTTCACAGAATGGTGTATCATGAAGCAAGATAATAAACCACTGTCATGCACTGCATACTGATGTTTCAGTCAATGAGAGACCACATATACAATGGTGGTTCCATGTATATGGAGCAAATGTCTGTCACTTAATGAGGTAGTAACAATCAAACATCATAGCATAAGGTATCACTTATGTGTTTGTGATGATGCTGATGTAAACAAAACTACGATGCAGTCCATTGTATAAAAGTATAGCACATAAACAATTACTTACAGTACATAATATTTGATAATGGTAATAAATTATAAATAATACATTTACTATATTATTCATTATTATTAAATTATTATTATTAAATTATAAATAATGCATTCACTATACTGAATTTTTATCATTTTTTAGAGTGTGCTGCTTCTTACTAAAGAAAAACTTTACTTTTATAAAATCATGTGCCATGTTATACCACCAGCAGCCTTCAAACATCTCATATTTACCATATCTTTTGATTTTTATCTAGTGATCCATCTGCACAATCTAGGTTTGCATAAGTACACTCTGATGTTCACACAATGACAGAATCATCTGATAATGCATTCTCAGAACATGCTCCTGATGTTAAGGAACACATGCTTGAATATGAATGAATTGTTTGCATCTCATTAATGGGGTGTTAAAAGGGGAAGTCATAAAAGATATGGATATTTTCATTCCATGTAAGGAAAATGCCAAAGAGGCAAAATTAACCTATATTTTGAGAAGTAGAATAGTGTTTACCTTTGAAAAGGAGATTGTAAGGAAACTGGAGAGTACCTAAGATTGTTTTATATAAATTAAAGAGATATTTCCCCTTGTGATAACTTATGAAGCTTTATACTTAGGATTTGTTTACATTTCTTTATGCATGCTAAACTGTGATAAAATAGTTATTAAGTTTGGTACTTTTTGTCTCCACTGAGTTTTTCACTTAACATATAACCATATGAAATTAATCTCCATGAACGGAATGTGACGTTTACACTTTATGTACCAGTATCCTGTAGCATTGAATATTCCTTGGAACACTACTTCAGTTGTCATGCACAGCAGCTTGAGATGATACCCAAGTTGCCTCTAAACTTATTAGCTAACCCTAACTAACTAAAATGAATGTCATCACAGACCCTCTTTCCTGGCAACTGCTTGTCATACATACAGGTAGGGTTCCTTGTAACACTGATGTTTCTCCTCTGTGATTTGATTCCCCTGGCTGCACATGATTGAATACAGGTGGAAATATATCCTACACTGAGGCATTGTGATTCTGTTTATTGGAAATTCAAGTTAAAAAATAGCAAGCACACCATGTACTGACTAAGCAAAGCTATATAAACTTGGAAGACTTTACTTGACTGGTTTCCACCATTTTGGACCAAGTAGAAAGTACTGATTTTTATAGAAAGAAAATTGAGCAAATATGTACAAAGTAGAAAAATTGAAATTAAGGGAGACAGATCTGCTGATTTTCTAGTATGTAATTCCAGTTCATCATCAAGTTTCAATATAATTTCTGTCTTGGGTTACATGAGCATTTCTACTTTCTTTCAAAATTAATATTTGCTCCTTGTGCTTTTAATTACAAAATTTATATGCATCATGATTTTATCTCTGCAAAAGTACATTTTGCATCTGCATGTGTGTACATGAGAGTTATTGGGAAAGAGGAGCAATGAAAATTTTCCTAATGTGAACATATTCATAATGGGATAAGATATACTTTGATATTAAGAATATAGGTTAGAAAAATTAAAATATGTTGTTTAACTGATACTTTTTATGACTAATTAGAGATATGGATACAAAAATAAGGAAAACTTTAATTACAGAAATTACAGCCTATAAATCAACAAGACATAAGACAACAACTATTTGTCCTTATTGGCCAATAACATCATCTTAATTGTAGACTTAAACATTAGCAGACCATTACATTGTGATGAAAGTTTGTACCAACCCTAAGTATTTATACAGCAGGCACATCCCTGAATTGTCTTCATGAGGCTTTTATTACTCACTACAAAGAACCTTCCTTAAAGTTAAACTTATAATTTAGCTGCACTGTTTATCTAGCAAGAAATCTTAATGACGGTGTATAATGCTAATTATGAACAGAACACAAAGGTTATAGAATAAATGCATGTCATGTGATCAAAATTATAGCAGAAACAATCCATTATTTATATATTTGTATGTCTGTGAATGATAAATCTTCCCTTCTCCAGAAATTAGAATTAAAAAAAAAAAACATTCTTTTGCTTTAAATGAAGAAATTGAGACTGAGTGTGTCTGTGTACACATGTGCTGCACGTGTATGTGCAAAATAGTTGCTTCAGAGGATATTTGGAATAAGCATTATAAAAAACACAATAAAGTGTTTGAAAATGAACAAAATTATTGGTTGAAGTAATCTTTAAAATTCTCACTTCTTATAGAAATTATGATCAATCAAATATAAGGTTTACATCTGATTGCCATTTTCAATACACAGGCATAACTAGATGGGTAAACAGTAAAACCCAGATTTCAGCTTTTTGCATCCCTTAAAACAATCAGAATAATATCTGGTGGCCATTAACAGCTCAAATATGAACCTCTCCTTTTCTGTTTTTTTTCTCATTCAGTAACAGCAATAATGGGGTGCATGGGATTCAAATCATTATGACTCAAAATGTTGACTTTGTAGTTAGAAGATTTGGGGTTGTATCTTTGCACTGACCATCTATCTGTGTGGTAAATGAGAACCTAACCATTTAGGCTAGGTTTGTAACCCAGTGGTAGAGACTAGCATACACAAAGCCCAGGGTGGGGTCCACAGTCAATGAGTTGGGGTGTAGAAAAAATTACTCTGAATGTCATCTTCCTGATTTAAAAAGTGAAGGAAACTGCAATTGCAGCACCTTGGGAGGCTGAGGCACAAAGATCATGAGTTCAAGATCAGTTGCAGCAACTCAACAAGGCTGAAAGCAATTTAATGAGACCCTGCTCAGTGGCAAAGCAGCCTGTGTTCAATCCCCAGGGCCAAAAAAGAAAGAAAAATCAATAAAATAACTAAATATGAAGATGCTAATAAAAAGTATGTTTGTAGTCAATCTTTTCTTATTTGCCGAGATGCTTCTTGATATACTAACAACATTGTAATCATTCATTCCAAAGACATAGAATATCTTCTTTGATTCTGAGTTGGGAGAAAGGTGATAAACAAACCTTGTTTTTCTGAAATTGACAATATAGTGAAGGAGGTAAGAACTTAAAAATATATATTATGATTATTTATTCTGTAAAATAATAAAACAGAAGATCACAGAAAGTAAGGGCCAGCCTTGCAGACAGATGATGTTTGAATGGAAAAGCCTGAGGGAGCCATGCACTTGGGGACTTTGGAAAGGAAGAGAGTGAAGGGAAGGGTTGGTTTCTTATGGAAGGAAGGACAATAGTGGATATGATATTTGAAAGGTGCCAGATATAGGCTCAGGTAGAGTCTTGCAAGCCTTGTTAAAGAGTCTGGTCATTTTATATAAAACAGAAGGCTGTGTGAAGATTTTTTTTTAAGAGTAACATGATCTCTTCTATAGGGTAGTAAGATCTTGAAGCTCTGTTTGCTATGTCACCTGTAAAAAGTAGATGGTTAGAGAAGACAGACAGATCAGAGGATTATTTACATAATCCACAGATGAAAAATGTTTTCCAAAGAAATAAGTGAAAAAATAATTTATTTTGTTCTTATCAGCACTAACAAATGCAATTGTCTTAGAAAAAGTCAGGCTTACTACTGAGAACATATGAACAAGCTTCCCCAATCCCATAGGGACTCTCTCTTATACATTTCACAACAGCAATCTGAAACCAGATAAAGCACCCTAAAACATTGTTCCAAATTAACAGTGAAGATCAAAGCCATCAAAATGGTATACTTTAATATTTCCAATACAAAATTACCTTTATGTGACGCTAATCTTCCCTCTCAAGTTCATAATTCCTTCAATTTCAGAACCATTTTAACATATATTAAACCATCTTATTTTTGTTTATACAACTATTACCTCAACTATATTGGTCAAGAAATTTAGTTCTTTTCTAAAGTCTTCTGTTAGTTTCTTTGGAGTAATCCAAGTAGGAAGTAAAAACAATTTGAAAAAAAAAGCTAAGAGTAGTGAGATTGGAGAGAAGAATATATGCCTGTGTGTGCCAGTGAATTCACATATATGTGTGTGTGTGTGTTTGTGTGTATACATACACACATATATACACATACATACATACAGGTACATGTATGCATATATATGGATTTATTCAGCAGATATTTAGAAAGAACAAAGGATCAAATTTGAGCAATCAAGAAACAAATATAAGAAGCATGGTAAAGCAGTTCAATGACTTGGGTGATTTTGGAAGTGCAAGTTTTCAGGGAATAGCAGGGGCAGGAAGAAAAATGTACAAACAAAAATACAAAACAGAGAGAGAGGAAAGAATGAATGCAGTGTACCTTGCAAGAAATTTTGGCTATAAACAAATTGAATGGAAGAACAGTGTGAAAAATAACAGAGTATTACTGTGAAAGGGAATGAGGTTTTATTTTTATTTTATTGTCACTTTACCTTATTTCTTTCATTTTCAGCTGTAGAACATTAATATGCTTATGGGGGAAAGTGGGTATAAGGAGAGATATTAATGATTTAGAGAAAAATGTAATAGTATCTCTAGTCATGCAGGTAATGCACAAAATACAAAAAAGTATTAATATACAGAATACAAATTTTAATTGGCATTATAAGGTAAGAATATTTCTTGCAATATTAGAAGAAAGAAACAGGAAAATTACTACTACTGCAGTCATTTATCAAAGGTAATGGTAAAAGATGAAGAAATTTCAAAAGAACGAGATTGCAGCCAAGAGAATACGCCCCTTCCTATATTTCTTCAATATCGACACTGCTGCGAGGAATGTGGTTAAACTGACAGCCCCCAGCCATGACTCCTTCAGTATCTACCTCTGTTTCTAATCTGAACTCACACAATTCCTGGACTGCTGCCAGCCAAAGATTGAATACAGAGGGAATATCAAAGTCATTGAAACTCAACACAGGCCTCTTCTAATGGGTAATCTCAGTTTGAAGGACTCCATTACTTTGGTCATCATTTTTTCAGAGTTGTATTGCATACTGAGCATCTTCCTACCCAATCCTTTCTCTATCTCTCCCTATTTTCACAAGATACACACCCCTGTCACTCTCTAAAGACTTTTTCCATGTACTCTTGCTTCCTTTGTCTTTATCATCCACAGGAATTCCCTCAAATATTATTTCCTTGCACATATAATTCCATCTTGGTGTCTTTTTCTCAGAGATCCAGAATTGACAGATTTTTAACTCATTCTTTCTCTATGATATAGAATTCTATTTAAGAATGGCTAAGAAAAATTTAAAAAGCAGACTCCAGGGAGAAATTTTTTATCAATAGATATTTAAATATATAAACAAGCAATAATAAAATTGGGCATTGTTATGGTTTGGATGTGAGGTATCCCCCAAAAGTTCATGTGTGAGACAATGCAAGAAGGTTCAGAGGAGAAATGACTGGGTTGAGTCTTAACACAATCAGTGATTTAATCCCCTGATAGGGATTAACTGAGTGGTAACTGAAGTGGTAGGTGTGGCTGCATGAGGTGGAAATGGGGCATTACTTTGGAATATTTATTTGTATCTTGCAAGTGTAGAACTCTCTCTCTGCTTCCTCAACACCGTGTTATGAACTGCTTCCCTCTGCCACACTCTCCCGCCATGATGTCTAGCCTCACCTTGAGCCCTGAGGAATGGAGCCAGTCTTCTAAGGACTAAGACCTCTGAAACTGTGAGCCCTCAAATAAACTTTTTCTCCTCTATAGTTGTTCTGGTCAGATCCTTTAGTCACAGCAGCAAAATATCTGACTAAACCAGGCCTGGTGGCTTATGTCTGTAATTTCAACAACTCAGGAAGCTGAGGCAGGAGAATCACAAGCTTGAGATCAGCCTCAATGACTAAGTGGGTCCTAAGCAACCTAGTGAGACCCTGTCTCAAAATAAAAAATGGAAAATACTGGGATGTGGCTCAGTGGTTAAGTTTCCCTGGGTTTAAACTCTACTACACCCCTTCCCCACCAAAAAAAAAACAAAGAAAATAGAAAAAAAAAATTAATGATAAGAAAATTACACAGTATTAGGAATGATGAATCAAATACAATCTTGGTGATAATCAATTCTGAAAGTATTAATATTTAATTTATGACAAAAAATAATATCATACATGATATTGAATCAATTTATATTTGAACAAAACTTGTCACATCCTTTGTTCAAATTATATGTCATACAATATCACAAATGTGATAATGGAAGGAAAGATATAGAAAAAAAGGAGATAGAGACAATAAGTAATGATTATATAAAATAATTATTGGAATGAGAAAGGAGATTAATTTAATGTAATCAAAATAACTAATACATGTGGCTATAATAAAATACAAATGCCACAAAACATACCAAACAAAACCTAAAAGCAAAGAGCAACATTGACCAAAACTTTCAATAAATATTCATACACATGTTAATATTTTTTCATAGAAACACGTCATTAAAAAATATTATTAAATGAGTAACGCCATCAAGATGGCAGACAGTAGGCTCCAAACCATTCTTCCCTGACAGAAAAACTGAGTTAACACCAATATTCTGATGAAATACCTTTGTGAAAACTCTAGAGATCAGTTTGGAATCTACTGTACCAAGGTAAACTGTAACACCAAGAAGGTATTCCAAGGAAAGAGAAAAAAATGGGGGGTGTTTTGCACACCATCCATACCTGACCCCTACATGGCATTGTACCTACTTCTGGGAGGAAACTTCCTATTCTGGGACTCCTCCCTCAGAATGGAAACAAAAGACGGACTAGGCAAGAGAAATAAGAAAATATCTTGAGACAAGTAAAGACAAAAACACAGTATATCAAAACTTATTAGAGATAACAAAAGAAATGCTAAGATAGAAGCTTACAACTATAAATATGTACATTAAAAAGGAAGAAAAAAATCTCAAATGAAAAACCTAACTTTACACTGATAATCTAGAAAAAGAAGAAAAAATTAAAGGCAGCAGAAGGAAGGAAATAATGAAAATTGAAACAGAGACAAACAATATAGAAACTAGAAAAGTAATGAAAATTTTTTAAAAAACTATAAGTTTTAAAAAAATTTTGTAGGATCAACAAAATTGACAACCCTTTATTCTTTTTCTATATTTAAGGGTGATTTTGATACTAATAATTATTTTTTATTTATTTATTTATTTTTTTATTGTTGGTCGTTCGAAACATTACATAGTTCTTAATACATCATATTTCACAGTTTGATTCAAGTGGGTTATGAACTCCCACTTTTACCCCGTATACAGATTGCTGTATCACATCAGTTACCCTTCCATTGATTGACAAATTGCCTTTCTAGTGTCTGATGTATTCTCTTGTCTGTCCTATTCTCTACTATCCCCCCTCCCCTCCCCTCCCCTCCCCTTTTCTCTCTCTACCCCTTCTACTGTAAATCATTTCTTCCATTTGTATTATCTTGTCTTACCCCTCCTTTCCTCTTATATGTCATTTTGTATAACCCTGAGGATCGCCTTCCGTTTCCATGCGATTTCCCTTCTCACTCCCTTTCCCTCCCACCTCTCATCCCTGTTTAATATAAATCTTCTTCTCAAGCTCTTCGTCCCTACCCTGTCCTTGTTTACTCCCCTTATAACAAAGGGGTCATTTGGTATTTGATTTTTAAAGATTGACTAGCTTCACTTAGCATAATCTGCTCTAGTGCCATCCATTTCCCTCCAAATTCTATGATTTTGTCATTTTTTAATGCAGAGTAATACTCCATTGTGTATAAATGCCACATTTTTTTATCCATTCATCTATTGAAGGGCATCTAGGCTGATTCCACAATCTTGCTATCGTGAATTGTGCTGCTATGAACATCGATGTAGCAGTGTCCCTGTAGCATGCTCTTATTAGGTCTTTAGGGAATAGACCGAGAAGGGGAATAGCTGGGTCAAATGGTGGTTCCATTCCCAGCTTTCCAAGAAATCTCCATACTGCTTTCCAAATTGGCTGCACCAATTTGCAGTCCCACCCCGCATCCTCTCCAGCACTTATTGTTGTTTGACTTCCTAATGGCTGCCAGTCTTACTGGAGTGAGATGGTATCTTAGTGTAGTTTTGATTTGCATTTCTCTGACTGCTAGCGATGGTGAGCATTTTTTCATGTACTTATTGATTGATTGTATGTCCTCCTCTGAGAAGTGTCTGTTCAGGTCCTTGGCGCATTTGTTGATTGGGTTATTTGTTATCTTATTGTCTAATTTTTGGGTTCTTTGTATATTCTGGTTATTAGGGCTCTATCTGAAGTGTGTGGAGTAAAGATTTGTTCCCAGGATGTAGGCTCCCTGTTTATCTCTCTTATTGTTTCTTTTGCTGAGAAAAAAACTTTTTAGTTTGAGTAAGTCCCATTTGTTGATTCTAGTTGTTAACTCTTGCTCTATGGGTGTCCTATTGAGGAATTTGGAGCCCGATCCCACAGTATGTAGATCATAACCAACTTTTTCTTCTATCAGATGCCGTGTCTCTGATTTAATATCAAGCTCCTTGATCCATTTTGAGTTAACTTTTGTGCATGGCGAGAGACAGGGATTCACATTCATTTTGATGCAAATGGATTTCCAGTTTTCCCAGCACCGTTTGTTGAAGATGCTATCCTTCCTCCATTGCATGCTTTTAGCCCCTTTATCAAAAATAAGATAGTTGTAGTTTTGTGGATTGGTTACTGTGTCCTCTATTCTGTACCATTGGTCCACCCGCCTGTTTTGGTACCAGTACCATGCTGTTTTTGTTACTGTTGCTCTGTAGTATAGTTTGAAGTCTGCTATCGCTATACCGCCTGATTCACACTTCCTGCTTAGCATTGTTTTTGCTATTCTGGGTCTTTTATTATTCCATATGAATTTCATGATTCTTTTATCTATTTCTACAAGAAATGCTGTTGGGATTTTGATTGGCATTGCATTGAACTTATAGAGAACTTTTGGTAATATCGCCATTTTGATGATGTTGGTTCTGCCTATCCAAGAGCAGGGTATATTTTTCCATCTTCTAAGGTCTTCTTCTATATCTTTCTTTAGGGTTCTGTAGTTTTCATTGTATAAATATTTCACCTCTTTTGTTAGGTTGATTCCCAAGTATTTTATTTTTTGGGGGGATATTGTGAATGGAGTAGTTGTCCTCATTTCCGTTTCAGAGGATTTGTCACTGATATACAGGAATGCCTTTGATTTATGCGTGTTGATCTTATATCCGGCCACTTTGCTGAATTCATTTATTAGCTCTAATAGCTTCTTTGTAGACCCTTTTGGGTCTGCTAGGTATAGAATCATATCATCTGCAAATAGTGATAATTTAAGTTCTTCTTTTCCTATTTTTATGCCTTTAATTTCTTTTGTCTGTCTAATTGCTCTGGCCAGTGTTTCGAGGACTATGTTGAACAGAAGTGGTTAGAGAGGGCATCCCTGTCTTGTACCAGATCTTAGAGGGAATGCCTTCAATTTTTCTCCATTCAGAATGATGCTGGCCTGTGGCTTATCATAGATTGCTTTTACAATGTTGAGGTATGATCCTGTTATCCCTAATTTTTCTAGAGTTTTGAACATAAAGGGATGCTGTACTTTGTTGAATGCTTTTTCTGCATCTATCGAGATGATCATATGGTTCTTATTTTTAAGTCTATTGATGTGGTGAATCATTTATTGATTTCCGTATATTGAACCAGCCTTGCATCCCAGGGATGAATCCTACTTGATCATGGTGTATAATTTTTTTGATATGTATTTGAATCCAATTCACCAGGATTTTGTTGAGGATTTTTGCGTCAAGGTTCATTAGAGATATTGGTCTGTAGTTTTCTTTCTTTGAAGTGTCTTTGTCTGGTTTCGGAATCAGGGTGATGTTGGCCTCGTAGAATGAATTTGGAAGTTCTCCCTCTTTTTCTATTTCCTGAAATAGCTTGAAAAGTATTGGTGTTAGTTCCTCTTTAAAGGTTTTGTAAAACTCTGCTGTATACCCATCCGGTCCTGGGCTTTTCTTGGTTGGTAGTCTTCTGATGGTTTCTTCTATTTCCTCTATTGTTATTGGTCTGTTTAGGTTGTCCATATCCTCCTGACTCAATCTGGGCAGATCATAAGACTTAAGGAATTTATCTATGCCTTCACTATCTTCTATTTTATTGGAGTATAAGGATTCAAAATAATTTCTGATTATCTTCTGTATTTCTGAAGTGTCTGTTGTGATATTGCCTTTTTCATCCAGTATGCTAGTAATTTGGGTTCTCTCTCTTCTTCTCTTCGTTAGCATGGCTAAGGGTCTGTCAATTTCATTTATTTTTTCAAAGAACCAGCTTTTAGTTTTGTCAATTTTTTCAATTGTTTCTTTTGTTTTAATTTCATTAATTTCAGCTGATTTTAATTATTTCTTGCTTTCTACTTCTTTTGCTGTTGTTTTGCTCTTCTTTTTCTAGGATTTTGAGATGAAGTATGAGATCATTTATTTGTTGGTTTTTTCTTTTTTTGAGGAATGAACTCCAAGCAATGAATTTTCCTCTTAGAACTGCTTTCAATGTGTCCCATAGATTCCGATATGTTGTGTCAGTGTTTTCATTTAACTCTAGGAAGTTTTTAATTTCCTCCTTGATGTCTTCTAAAACCCATTGATCACTCAGCAACCTATTGTTCATTCTCCAAGTGATGCTTGATTTTTCCTTCCTTCTTTTATCATTGATTTTCAGTTTCATTCCATTATGATCAGATAAGATGCATGGTATTATCTCTACCCCTTTATATTGTCTAAGAGTTGCCCTGTGACATAATATATGGTCTATTTTTGAGAAGGTTCCATGTGCTGCTGAGAAAAAAGTGTAACTACTTGATGTTGGGTGGTATAGTCTATATATGTCAATTAAGTCTAGGTTGTTAATTGTGTTATTGAGTTCTATAGTTTCCTTATTTAACTTTTGTTTGGTAGATCTGTCCAGTGGTGAGAGAGGTGTGTTGAAGTCTCCCATGATTATTGTATGGTGGTCTATTAGACTCTTGAACTTGAGAAGAGTTTGCTTGATGAACACGGCTGCACCATTATTTGGGGCATATATATTTATGATTGTTATGTCTTGTTGGTGTATGGTTCCCTTGAGCAGTATGAAGTGTCCTTTTTTATCCCTTTTGATTAAATTTGGCTTGAAATCTATTTTATTAGATATGAGTATGGACACTCCTGCTTGTTTCCGCAGTCCATATGAGTGGTATGATTTTTCCCAACCTTTCACCTTCAGTCTATGAATATCTTTTCCTATCAGATGCGTCTCCTGTAGGCAGCATATTGTTGGGTCTTGTTTTGTGATCAATTCTACTATCCTGTGTCTCTTAATTGGTGAGTTTAAGCCATTAACATTTAGGGTTATTATTGAGATATGGTTTGTTCTTCTAGCCATATTTGTTTATTGATGTTACTAAACCTGATTTGTTATCCTCTTTGACTACTTTTCCCCCTTTACTGTCCTACCTCCCATTGTTGGTTTTCAATGTTATTTTCCATTTCCTCTTCCTGTAATGTTTTGCCAAGGATTTTTTGAAGAGATGGTTTTCTAACTGCGAATTCTTTTAACTTTTGTTTATCATGGAAGGTTTTAATTTCATCTTCTATCCTGAAGCTTAATTTCTCCAGATACACGATTCTTGGTTGGAACCCATTTTCTTTCAGTGTTTGAAATATGTTATTCCAGGATCTTCTAGCTTTCAGAGTCTGTGTTGAGAGATCAGCTGTTATCCTGATTAGTTTACCCCTAAATGTAATCTGCTTTCTTTCTCTTGCAGCTTTTAAAATTCTCTCCTTATTCTGTATGTTGGACAACTTCATTATAATGTGTCTAGGTGTGGATCTCTTATGATTTTGCACATTCGGCGTCCTGTAGGCTTCTAGGATTTGGGATTCTGTCTCATTCTTCAAGTCTGGGAAGTTTTCTCGTATTATTTCACTGAATAGACTGTTTATTCCTTGGGTATGGAGCTCTGTGCCTTCCTGTATCCCAATGACTCTTAAATTTGGTCTTTTGATATTGTCCCATAATTCTTGGATGTTCTGCTCATGGTTTCTTAGCAGACTTGCTGAGCTGTCTATGTTCTTTTCCAGTTGAAATACTTTGTCTTCATTGTCTGATGTTCTCTCTTCTAAGTGATCTACTCTGCTGGTAGTATTCTCAATTGAGTTTTTAAGTTGGTTTATTGTTTCCTGCATTTCTAGGATTTCTATATGTTTGTTTTTTATTTCCTCTATCTCCCTGTGAAATTGATCTTTTACTTCCTGGATTTGTTTGTCAATGTGATCTTTCATTATCTGATTTTGCTGTCTCATGTCTTCCTTGAGTCTCTAGATCATCTGAAGCATATATATCCTGAACTCTTTATCTGACATTCCATCTGTTGCAGCTATTACCTCTTCTAAAGTTGAGGTGACCTGCATTGCTTGTGGTCCTTTCTTTCCTTGTCTTTTCATACTGCTCGCGTTTCTTTCTGCTTAGTGCAACTGTTGTGTTTTTGAAATTTACCCCCTATTTATTTATATTGCTCTTGTATAGTTGGGAAGTCTCCCTTGCAGGGCGGGTAGTGGCTATGCTCCTCCTCTAATTATGGTGGTCTGTCTACCACGCTGATCGGTCGCAGGTCTGCCCCCCCTGTGGGCATGGGTGGTGGCCCTGCTCTGCCCCCACTCCAATTGTGGTAACGTAACTACCACGCCCTGGGGTCGTTGGTCCTGATCTGGATGTGGGTGGCGGCTCTGCTGGGTCCCCACTCCAATTGGTGTGACGTGTCTACCACGCTGGCAGACCTCTAGGCCGGTGGGTCGCAGTTCTGCACAGCCCCCACTCCCAATGGTGGTACCTGACTACCTCTCCAACGGGTCGCTGAGCCTCCTCCGGACCCGGGCAGCGACCCTGCTTCACCCCCACTCCAACCAGTGTGACGCGACTGCCTCGGTGTTGCGTGTCCACCACGCTAGCAAGCTACCTGGCCTGTCTTGCCAGTGGGTGGCAGGTCTGCCTGCCCTGCTTGCTCAGATGGCAGCTCTGCACAGCCCCTACTCCAAATGAGGTTACTTGGCTACGGCGCACGGGGTCGCTGGTCCTGTTCTAAGCATGGGCGGCTACTCTCTTCAGCCCCAGCTGCATTTGGGGTGTCATGATACCACGCTGGCGGGTCACTTGGCCTGCTCTGGGTGCAGGTGGAAGCTCCTCTCTGCCCCCACAGCACCCAGCAGGACCCTGATTGAGAAGCAGTCACCGCTGGTTCCCTAGCCTTGGGCCAAAGCAGCTTATGTAGCCAGAACCCCGCCTCTCCTATCCCGCTGCACTCTCCGCTGGGAACTGGCTCCAGCGAGCGACCCCCACGGGGTCCCCAGCCCCAGGCCAAAACTGTTCCGGGAGTCAGAACTCAGTCGCCCCAAGCTCAGCGCACGCTCCACTTGGAGCTGGCCTCCACCGGCAGTCTCCGAAGTTTCCTCAGACCTGGGCCAGGTTAGCCCTGGGAACCAGAATCCAGCTGCTCAGTGCCCGGAGCACGCCTTGCCAGGCACGAGCCTCTAGGAGTATTCTCCACAAGATCCCCAGTCCCGAGCCTAAGCAAGAAATCTGTCTGCTAGACGCAGGCAAATACCAGCCTGAAATCACCTGTTCCGTAGCTGAATGAGCTGAGATCAGTAGAACATGGGGATGATTACATCATCTCTCTGAAATGGCGGCTGCTGTCCTCGTCTGTGGTCCGACCCGTGTCTGGAACCAAACTGGGCCGCTTCTCTCCTCTGTCTCAAAGCCGGAACTCAGCACGAAGGGCTGCCAATGTACCACTGGTGGGTGCCCCCCGAATCCGTATCGCTGCTCCCCGCTCCGGCACTTTGCCGCTCCCCAACAAGCGCCACAGACTCCAGCCTAGGGGCGATCGCCTGTCAGGCTATGCGACCCTCCGTGCGGAGAAATGGAGCTCTCACAGCCGAACTTCGTACGATGGAAATCTGTCCACTAGATTCTGGAGCACCTCAATTTCACTGGAAATTCCCAACAAGATAGCCTTCAGCCGTTTCACATCGTCTTTCTCCAGCTTAGTGACGCGGCGCACTGGGATGATGCACTCCCTTCGCCGCCATCTTTTCAAGTCCGCTGTATTCTTAGTAATTGCTTATAACTGAACTCACTTGCCACTGACTCTTCCAAACAATTCAGCCTTTTTCTTTGACCAGGTCTGAGACTGCCCTCCCTCTGGCTCCCGCCTTGAACCACCCGGTGGGGCAGCAAGGCTTACTCAGGACTAGCAGGGGAGAGAGCCTAATAATTCTTATATTTTAAAAATTTTATAAACTGACCTTGCTTATTCAGGAAGTTTATGTCAGTTTGAAAAAAAGATCAGTGTTGTTATTTTATTTGTCTTACATACTTTAAGTTTTTATTTAATTGCCTGCTTTAAAAATAGTGCCTTCTTGACAAAGCTCATATAGGAATAATGAGAACAAATGTTTACACTAAGCAAAAGGATAGGAATAGGTTAATGTCTCTGGAAAAGCTGTAGTGGAATTAGTTATGGAATTTCATGGATGAAATGTGAAGCTTGAGATTTGCTGGCATCATTTTTCTTTTTCAAAAATAATTTCATACATGTTGGAAGGTTTAGTAGGAAAGTTTACATGTGGAAAGATATAATTCTCTTATTTTTATAAAAAAGCTACAAATTTTAAATTATTCATATTTGCTTATGAATAATAGTTTTTAGCGGAAACACAAGCTGGCTCTCACACCATTTAGATAATGTAAATGGGAACATTCACAAAAAATTGTTGACCAGAATTTGAGTGTGTTAGTATGGAATTGATTCTGATGTTGAAAAGATTTTAATTACATCCTAAGCTGTCAGGCATAACTGTTTAATTTTTCAGACTTTAGTTGGAAACCCTTATTAATTTTAGATTATTAGATGGAAACATACATTGCTTAAGGTAATGCCACATAAAATGGAATGGAAATTTTTCATGTTCTAAAACTCCTTTCTCTATAATCCCAAATCTGTATCAGTTATTTAAATAATTCAGACTAGATAGCCAGAAATTACTGTTTCTGACAATGAATCCTTACTTAGTTGAGTTTAAGAAATGTGTGGACAAAATTTTTTTTCCAATATCTCAGTTGCCTGTAGTCACCCTCAAGCGATAGCCAGCCTAAAAGAATGCTATTCGATAATGAGGGCTCTCAGAAATGCATGCTGCAACTCAGCTACTCAATATGTGAAATTTGTCTGGCCAAACTTTTGTCCACATTCAAACACAGATAACATATAGGGGCTAAGATAATTATATCGAGATTTCTATATACCTTAATATGACTGCTAGCCCTGTCATTTTCTATCTCAGTGACATATGCCAAGTTGCTCAAAATTTTAAAATTCAATTTCCTCATCTGTAAGAATTAAGACAAAATATGCCTATCTCATGGATAAGTAAAAGGTTTGCCTTAGTTGAAGTAATACAGATAAGTTTGGGAGTAAATATTTAAATGCATATACCCACAGCTGTGATAGCAATAGTAGTGGTAGTGGATGCAGTAATAGAACTATTTTACTTCCTTTAAAATTTATCTTCACCCTAACTGTATGATGACCTTTGGGTCCTATGGCTCTTTCTGGACTCCACTTTACACCTCAATTATGATAAAGGGAGGATGAGATGTAGAAATGCGATCAGTGGAGGCAAAGAATTAAAGTGTGACTGAACCATTGTAACAAATTCATTAGGAACTCAGTATTAAATAGAGAAAGGTAAAACTAAGCTCAGAGAACACTGTGTAGTTGGCGAACTACAACTCCTTGCAATGGTGGCAACAGCTAAAGTTTACTTTCAAGCCACTTAATGAAACTTCTATTTCTTCTACCCTGTGGTTATAAGTTTCTAATTGAAAACCAGTGAGAACAAAGTGGGAGAAATTGTTCAGTAAGAAGTAAATTGAATCCTAAACTGTGTAAACACATCTAATATAAACTTTAGGTGACACCCAAGCTGGGAAATGGCTTTCAGAGGCAGTGAAAGGGCAGCCAAAGTTTAAAAGTTAGGATCAAAACTGTTTTTAAAAATTGTACTATCTCCTCCAAATTTACATGCAAGCGACAAGGTATGCTAAAGAATTGAAAAGTGATCACTGTTGCTAAATGGTCTGTGAATAGTAACTAGATAAGTGTCATTATCTTAATCAAAAGCATTCATTAAACTCACATCTAAGTTAGCTGGTAGTGATGCTGTATTGGGTATTGTGAACAAAGCAGCTTAAAATGTACAGAGCTTTACACTTTGGGGGGAATCAAAACTATAAATGTGGCATAAGAGACAAACACAACAGCATTAATCAAACAGATTAACAAGAAAAGTGTGTGCCGTTATGTTGGGAAAAACTATTAGTGTCCTCTTATTCCAAACTGATTCCACATACAAGGGATCTTTGCATTGTTCCTTTAGATAGAGAATCATTAATTCACTTTCATCTCAGGAAGGTTGATTTAATCACAATTTTAAAGGTCAAGTAATTACATGTATTGTGGCACATTTAACAACTATCTTCTCAGTATGTGAAAAAGCCAGAGGAAGTCACCAGTGAAGAATACACTCGGGACCAAGGAATTTCAAAATCATCACCATCAGGTTGTCAGGTAGAAAGATCACTCTATATATCTTCGTACATAATGTGTGTGTTTGTGTGAGTGTCTGCTCACATTACACCACATTTTAGCCAATGTGTGACACAATCAAAATTATACAGCATATGCATGTGTGCATGCTGTGATTTGAATGTGTCCCCACCCCCACCCCCATAAACCATGTGTTTAGAACTTAATCCTGAATCTAACAGTGTTGGGATGTGGAGCCTGGTGGGTATTTAGTTCATGAAGACTCCACTCCACTTTTACAAACGAATTGATGTTGATTATAATAGGATTTGAGTCTGCACATTTAATCTCTTGGGTTCTCTTGCCCCTTTTTTCCTTCTGTCATTGGATGACAAAACAAGAAGTCCCTCACACAATGCCAGTCCCTCGATCTTGGACTTCCCTGCATCCAGGACCATGAGCCAATAATTTTCTGTTCAGTATAAACTACCTAGTTTGTGATATTCTGTTACAGCAATGGACTAAGTCTGTGTAGGAGAGCATATGTATGATTGTATAACTGTACAGAGGGCCACGTCAACATATCTGAGAAGGTGATAATTGCCCAGAATATGCGTGAACCTGACTCTGAGTCGAGATGTCAAATTCCACATATCATTAAAAAAGCAAATGTCTAGAAGAATTAACTGAAAATTGTCATGAAATTATATATGGAGAAACCTAGCTCGCTTTATTTGCACACATTAGTTCTCATGCTTTACTTTGAAAACATACAGAAAATGCACAGATGTTTTATAAATGAACACACTTTGGTATAAAATGTTTCTTTTTATCCTCAGGTAAAGGAAAGATAGCATCAACCAATCAAAAGAAGTAGCAAGAGCAATTCAAGGAGAGACTTTTTCATTGCTAATTTCCAGAGGGAATTAGCCAATTTTCTGTATTATGATAGAATCAGCATATTGAGGATTGGACCTATAGATAATGTCAAAGCAGAAGAGGTGCTTTCAGCTTTGTGTGCCTGCTGAATCTTAAATATGAATGACTGCTGAGCTTCTGTTTGCTTCACGATTTCCGGTCAGGTTTCATCAGATTGGAGCCTGCTGTTTAAGCTGTATTTAGGACATGACCCTAGCAGCTGGCTCCACTGAATGAGCCACTTCAAGGTGGTTATTACTATGCATGTAATAACTAAAGAATTTGGAAAAGCTAAGAAAAGCACTAATCCCTGTGTATTCTACTGAATATTTTGGTAGATTTAAAATCTAACTAAGCAAGGCACATCTGAAAAATAAAAGTATGGTAATTTACACTAAAAATAACTTGAATATTACCATCTGGATGAGAAAAAATGCCATATGACTATGTCAGAGAAAGGAAAATGTATTTTTTAAAATGCTCACAACTTGGAGTTTAAAGTGTTTTACTCTTTCATAAGTTTATAAGATTAGTTTCTGCAAATAATTGTCTTTTGAATAATATTGGGCAAAATGAAGAAGGTCAAAATATACTTACTTTTATATCCATGGCTTATAAGGATGAATCTTTTATCTTATCCACCATTCTAACATTATAAAACATAACATACTGTGGTCATCAATAAATGTTTCTAGAATTTAAAATTGTATGTAGGTATTTGAAAACATGAGAACTTTGAAAAATCTCCAATGAAATTTAAAAACTAATACAAACTGTACATTATAATCTGAATAATTTGAATGACCAAGAGAACTCAGTAATGTATTTTCTCTGAATAAGTCTAAAAAAGAAAAGTTTCATCTAATGATAAATATTATTTTTCCAGTTTATGAAGAAAAGTAATAACTGTACACTTGCTAGGTACTGTAATATTTGTGACTCCAAAAAATAGGATACAAAAGAACAATATTGTTTTTTTGCAAGGTAAACAACTTGGATATGATTAATGATCTTTTAATATATTTATATATCACTAAATACATACCTATATAAATTTATCACCAAATTGATCACTGTAGGTTTTTTTTTTAACAAATATCATCATTTCTCCAGGCATATTGCTAAAGCTTAAAATGGACAGTTAAAATATTATATTTTTTAATGTTGTTAGTTGTAAATGAACACTATACCTTTATTTTATTTATTTATTTTTTATGTGGTGCAGAGGATCAAACCCAGTGCCTTACATGTGCTAGGAAAGTGCTCTATTACTGAGCTACTCCCCCGACCCTCACTGTAGATTTTAATAGTTAAGATGGAAGAAAACTACTTTCTTTATAATATTGTAAAATAGGGTTGTTATCCCATTTTTCAGTTTGTGTTTTTAATGCTCAACATTATTTCAGCCCAAACTTTTATTATATATTAGACACTTTGTCTTCTATTGCAGATAGTTACTATTATCAAGGTTTCTAAATAATTTGGGAGTGAGCAATGACATATGCTGAAATTTGTTGTTAGGTCTCTCCGTGTAGGGTAGTGAATAATTTTGTTTTAGGGTAAAAATCAAGGGTTGTTCAAACATTAAAATGTTTATAAAGGGCCCCAGAACTCCTTTGTAATTACAGTCAAACCAAAATGTCTAGTGTACAAGTAAAATGTTGGGCTGAGGGAATGAAAAAAATTAAATGAATAAATCTCATCATCATTGAAACTAAAATATCAACCACATTTTATAATAATACAATATCACAAGTAGTGATATTGTATAAAAAAACCTAGAACTTAGAATATTTCTCCCTTGTTCTTTCTCTAAGACCTAAGTTAAAACTTCCCTAGAATTGTTCATCTTCCCCATTTTATCTGAATGAACTAACCCGTACCTGACTGAGGGTGGTTTGAACTTGATTTCTGGTGGTATCCTCAGTTTCTGGATACCCAACTGCCCCCGTGACTTCATCCTCAATCTCCTTCCATCATGTTTTGCTAGCAGTATTGCTTAGGTGGGGATGTTATATACTTCCTCTAGGAAACATGGAACAAGCAGCATCCCACAAAATCTGAAGATGATCTTTTAGACTGCATATAGTTAGCTTCACATTTAGCTTTATTAAGAAAATTCAGAAATGAGTATTTTGAACAGTTATAACAATTTAAATAAATGTTTTGAGTTAGGGCTTTTTCTATTGACCTGTCTCTATTCAACACAGATTTAATGGATTCATTTAGTTTCCATTCAATTCTTTCCTATTCATTCTAATGCTTAATGCAATTGCAGGTCATTATATTGCAATTACTCAATAAGGAAATACTTTTAAATGGTGGCTTATTAAAACATTTTATAGTATTTCAATTGGAGCCAAAAAATAACTGCATGTACAAATATTATTTTTTAAACTGCACAGTAAATAGAAAATCTACAATTAGATGTTTTTCTTCAGGCATATTGCTAAACCTTAAATACGGACAATTAAAAATATTATATTTTTTCTTTCTTTGTGTTAGATTAAGTGTGAATAATTTTGGTTAGCATACAATAATGAATTAAAAACTAATTTTTTTCTTCCATTATATATTAATATGTGCACATGTTCTTTTGATTTTTTGATAACTACATCAGTATAGATAATTCCTCTTAAAGTCACAGTTTTTAAAATTCATTCTAAACAGAAAGTACTAATACTTATATTTAATAAATAGCAGATATGCTTAAAGGATCCATACTGATGGTTGTGAAGATATTCAATGGCTTTAAGCTTCAATTACATATGGGAAAAACTTCATATTTATATGTAGTTTTATGTGCAAGTTCATAACATTTTTCAAACTCTTGCTAAAAATAAAAAATAATAATAGTATAAATGATAAACATAAAAAGATTATAGCCTGGGTTATTTTTGTCTACTATAGAAAGAACACAATTATTGATTCCAGTCATTGTTGTTGTTTTTGCATAGGAATTTTCTACACAATCCCTAATAGTTCATTTATAAATGTTAAGATACACCAAATTGTTGCTCTCAAAGTTTCATTTTCATATTATTTCAGCATTTTCAAGTAACAGATTTCTAAAATTTTCACCATGGTTAAGTTAACTATAAAATGTTGCATTTTGGAATCAATACTCTTTATCTTCCTTCCCTTTTCCCCCAAATTTATAGGATGGCTATATTAATTTTTTTTTTGGTAATTGAAGAAAAACTCTATTTTGGCTTTATTCCTATCATTTATCATACCAAAATATTAATAAACAATTAAAATTTTAAAAGGCAGCATTAAATTAAAAAGCAAATTTCTCAAAATGCCTATTGAGAAATCAATATTTTTAGAATGGCAAAAATAGAGACACATTTAGATAAACTGAATTATTGATGAATGTATATTGAAACAATATTTGATTAATTTATTTTTAATCATGCATTTAAAGGTCAATTGGCAATCATAATCAAGAGGGATTTATACATGTATTTAAAAATATGTAAATATTCACAAATTAATTAATTAGTAAGATACACCACGACACAAAATAAAGGACCCAAATTATGGGATCATTTCAATTGTGCAGATAAAGCATTTGACAGCACTGAACATTATAAAAACTCTGAAAAAAATTAGGTAGAAAAGGACACAATAATGTCCACACCTGTAAACCACACAGCAAACATCATATAAACTGCAAAAAACTGATAGCTTTTCCTACAAGATCAGGAAGACAAGTATACTTACTCTCACCATTTCTGCTCAAGATATTATTGGGAATACTAGCCAGAGATATTAGGCAAGAAAATAGTGAAGAAGGCATGCAAATTGGAAAGAAAGAGGCAAAATTGTCTCAGGGAAAATGATATAGAAAAAAAAAAAAAACCTAAAGATTCTACCAAAAAGAAAAAAAAAAATGGGCTTGTAACTAATAAGTGCTTTCAGCAAAATTAAAGAATATAAAATCATTGTACAAAAGCCAAATTGCAAATTCCTGTTTATATATATATATATATATATATATATATATATATATATATATAACCATCCAAAAAAAGAAATTAAGAAAATATCCCATTCACAAGAGCATCAAAAATAATAAAATACTTGGATAAATTTAACCATGTAGATGAAACATCTATTCACTGAAAAGTATAATACAAGGATGAAAGAAATTGAAGAAAATATAAATAAATGAGAAGATATTCTAAGTTCATGTATTTGAAGAATACAGTTAAAATTTCAATACAACCCCAAAAGTTCTGTGGATTCATTGCAATCATTATCAAAATTCCAATAACTGTTTTTAGAGATGTGGAAAAATAATCCTGAAATTCATATGGAAGAACAAAAGACCCCAAATAGTGAGATCAAGCTTGGGCAAAAAGAACAAAGCTTGAGACACCACGCTTTCTGATTTCAAAATATATTAAAATGCTATAATAATGAACATGGTTTGTAACTGGCATACAGACATACAGACTAAATGAACAGAACAGAAAGCGCAGAGATAAATCCATGGTTTCAAGTCAATTGATTTTTACCAAAAATTGTCAACAGCATCCAATGAAAGCAGAACAGTCGCTCAATACATAATGTGGGGAAAATTGGATATCCACATGCAGAATGAAAATGTATCTTTATGTTACACCATGTACAAAAATTCACTCAAAATGGTGAAAGATTTAAATATAAGACCTGAAAGTATAAAACTAATGGAAGAAAACATAGGGCAAAAAGCAATTTGATATGAGTCAGCATAATGAGTCTTTTAAATATGACCTCCAAAGCAAAAACAACAAAAGTAATAATAGACAAGCTGGATTTTGTTAATCTAAAAGCCCCTCCTACCAAGGGAAACAATAGAGAGACTACCTACTTAATGGGAGAAATAATTTTCAAACCTTACATCTGTTAAGTGGCTAATATGCAAACGAGGAATACAAGTAATTCAATAGCAAAGAAAAAAAGAACAGTTAAAGATTGGTTAAATGGATGATTTCACTATTGATCTGGATGGTGTTCTTTTCCAGCAACAAATAGTGTAAATACTCATGTGAAATCTGAAATATTAAGCATCCACAGGCTATATGTTTATTTTTTGTTTCCCTTATCTCTATTACATTATCTGATGTTACAGAAGTTGTGTGGTGGAGGGGAGCCCAAGAGACTAGGAACCATATCTATTTCACAAACCTCAGCACCTACTACACTGACTGGTACGCTGGACACACTGGCACACAGTAGCCAAGAGGTGTTTGTCAAATAAATATATGTGGTGACTAAAAGCAGAAAGAAGAAGGAGAAGGAGAAAAAGAGAAAGAAGGGGAAGAAGAAGAGATAAGAGTAAATGACTTGGACATTTATCAAAAGAAAACATGCAAATGGTGGTTAGGAGATATATGAAATAATATTCAATATCATTAATGATGAGAAAAATATTCAAGTTAAGTCCAAAATAAGATATCTCATACTTTTAAAAATGACTATAATCTGGGATATAGCACAGTTAGTAGAGTGCTTGCCTGCATGCACAAGGCCCTACATTCAATCCCCAGCACCACAAAAATAAAAGAAAATAAAATAAGAAAAAGGAAAAAAACCTAAAATCACAAATATAATAGACAAAATGTGATGGTAAGGATGTTAAGAAAAGGGAACTCTAATACATCATAAATGGGAATGTAAATTGGTACAGCCATTAAGGAAAACAGTATGGAATTTGTCAAAAAATTTAAAATAGAGCTATTTCATTTTAGGCCATATATCCAAAGAAAATAAAATCAGCATCAGCATCTAAAAATTAAAAAAAAAGTTATTGCAGCATTATTCACAATAGCTAATATACAGAAACAACTTAAACATCCATCCATGGATGAATAAATAGAAAATAAATACACATATGAATATATACACACTGTAAAATATAATTTATCTTTTAAAAAGAAGAAATACTGCCATTTGCAACAACATTCATGAACCTAGAGAACATTATTCTAAACCAGACACAGAAAGACAAATACCGCATATTCCCTCTACTATATAGAATCTACAAATGCTCAAAAGCAGTGTACAATCATAGTTGCTAGAAGCTAGGGAGTGAGAGAAATGGGAAGATGTTGGTCAAGCATTGTAAATTTTCATTTATTCAAGATCAGTAAGTTTGGAGGAAGTTAATTACAACATGAAGTCTGTAATTAAAAATAATACATTCTATGCCAGAAATGTGCTAAGCCAGTAGATGTTGAGCACTTTCACCATACACACATGCAGAGGTAACTATGTGAACTGATGAACATGTTATTTAGCTTGATTGTGGTACGTATTTCACAGTGTACCTATATATATTGAAACACAGTATATGTAACTTAAATACATTTTTATTTTTAAATACATTTAATACTTTTAATTTATTTAATACTTTTATTTTATTTTATTTACTTGTTAATTTTATGTCAGTATAGAGGGAACAAAATATCCATCAGCACAATTCAGAGCAGTGCTATTTGTATATGTAATGGTATTATTAAGTATAATATTATATGGGTATGAGTACTATTGGTTAGTTATTCTTAATTTGCATCCTTGATAGTAATAGAAATTAGTTACAACATAGATATTTGTAATATAAATTAAAGTACAAAGCAACATATTTTAAATCTGAACTTGACCTCTTTTAAAAAATCAGTAGTCCCAAATAAATCATTAGAGAAAAATTAACTTTGCAATCTTACATTTGTCAGAAACTGCAAAGAGCTATATAATGTTTACCTCTAGTAAAAACAAAACCTTTTCATTCATTTAATCTCTATACCAATTAGAGTCAGAAGAAGAGGCAAAAATACAATAATTTAAACATAAAATGTTAATACAATGGAAGATTAATTGTAGAGGGGGTTGGAGTGAAAAAGGACTGACTAGGAAGAAATATGGAGAATTGTAAATATAGGGATTGCAGATATACTGAAAATTATAGCAAGTCAAGTATGTACTACATACTAGTCACTACCCTGATAGTGAGTTAGAGCATCCAAGGTAACATTCTCTCTCTGCTTATTCCCTCCTAGGGTTGAGGTCCAGACCTCCTTGGAAAGGACATGATCAATATACTGAATGGCAGATTGCTATACAAGTTCCTAGCACAGGTGGAATGCTGTGCTATTAGAACTCGCTAGAAATCATCCCTCTGGAAATTATCAGAAACCTGTATTCTGAGGTGCTTCTCCTCAGAACTTGCTGTGAATCAAAACAGAGATGCCGGATGCTATAATTTGAATAAGTATCCTCTAAAGATCCATGCATGGAGTGCTTGGTCCACAGGATAGTGTTTTGGGAAGTGGTAGAACCTTTGGGAGGTGGGACCTAGTAAGAGGTCCTTATGTTATCAGGGCCTGCAGGGAATTGTGAGAACCTGACCCCAGCCTTCCCTGTTTCTTTGGTTTCTTGGTGGCCACATGTTCCCTTCCATTCTATTATGGTACTTATTGTACCTCAACAGAGGCTCAAAGGAATGGGACTTAATTATTCATAGACTGCAACATCTAAAACTATGAACTAAATAAAAATTTTTGTATAAGTTATTTAACTCAGGTATCAACTGAAAGTAATACAAAGCTGACTAATACACCAGAAGTCACTGACTGTTGGGATCTGTTGCTTTCCATGATTGCACAGCCATGCACTGCAGAAGCTGTGAGATCAAGAGAACAAAGTGTCTTCTTCCTCCAGCATCTCTGTAGTACACTCTATTGGTGAAGCTGAACATTAGTTCCATTGGCCCAAAAGACCCTCACAGCTTAGAACTAATATATTGATACCTGCCCTCGTTATTTATCTTATCAATGACTATGTTTTGAACCTACTAATTCTCTTAACTGGTTTTGTAACACTGCTTCTTCTGCTAGCATTGTTTTTCTTTCTTAATAGAGTATAAAATTATTACCTATAAACTGCACCTTTTTAAAAATTGTTGTTTAATTTCTCTCACTGTGGTTTACTGAAGATAGCAGTTTAAAATTTATAATAGTATTTTTCAATTATGAGTAGAGTTTACTTCAATAACACTGAACAAACACAAGGCTGATATAGGTCTCATGCTTCCTCAAGCCTTCATTTAAAAAACATATCAATAATTCATGTTCTATAGTCCTGTATGGATTTAAACTTTTCTCTTACTTAAATTTTAAAAGAAAAAGTAAAACAGAAAAAGCTATTAATTACATTTTACAGAAGGAAATCTGAAATATCTAGTCCCATCTCCTCCTATATAGTCTTCTCACATTAAGTCCCCCCAACTCAATATTCCAAAATATCTTACACAGTTAGGAGCTGATTGAAACTTATTTTTCTTTCATACTTACTCAATGAAATCTAGACTCCTTAACTTGGGAGAATAGATTTTCTTATTCTGAAGTCAGGTTATTTTTTTTCTTGTTATGTTTCCTTTGAATATATCTCAATATCCACTCTTTTATTTATTTATTATTGAATGCCAAATTGTTTATTTTTTAACAGTTGGGGAAATAAAAGTAATATAAGTAGTAAAAGCTAATAGTTTTTTTAATTTGTTCTAATTAGTTAGACATGGCTATAGAATGCATTTAGACACATCATACAAATATGGAATATAACTTCTCATTCTTCTGGTGTACATGGATCTAGAAATACACCAGTCTTGTAGTCATATATGCACATAGGGTAATAATGTCTAGTTCATCTACTGTTTTCTTAAACTCATGCTTCTTTCCCTCCCTTCACTCTCCTCTGCCTAGTCCTAAGTACCTCTAGTTTTCACTAGCACTCCCCACTCCATTATTGTGAATTAGCATTCGAATATCAGAGAAAACATTTGGCCTTTGATTTTGGGGAATGGCTTACCACACTTATCATGATATCCTCCAGCTCCATACATTTATTGGCAAATGCCATAATTTCATTCTTTCTTAAGGCTGAGTAATAATCAATTGTGTATGCATAGTACATTTTTTTATCCATTCATCTGTTGAAGGGCATCTAGGTTGGTTCCACAGTTTGGCTATTGTGAGTTGAGCTGCTATAAATATGGATATTGCTGTGTCACTGTAGTATGCTGATTTTAAGTCCTTTGAGTATAAACTGAGGATTGTGATAGCTGTGTCAAATGGTGATTCCATTCCAAGTTTTCAGAGGAATATCTATACTGCTTTCCAGATTGGTTGCACCAATTTGCAGTCCCACCAGTGATATATGAGAGTATCTATTATCCCAAATCCTTGCCAGCAATTATTGTTGCTTTTATTCTTGATAACTGCCATTCTGACTGGAGTGAGATGAAATCTTTGAGTAGTTTTGATTTGCATTTCTCCAATCTAGAGATGTTGAACATTTTTCATATGTTTATCAATTGATTGTATTTCTTCTGTGAAGTGCCTGTTTAGTTCCTTAGCCCATTTATTGATTACGTTATTTTTGGTTTTTTCTTTGTCTTGTATTAAGTTTGTTAAATTCTTTGTGTAACCTGGAGATTAATGCTTTAGCTGAGGTGCCTGTGGTAAAGGTTTACTCCCTTCTGTAGGCTCTCTCTTCAGGTTATTGATTGTTTCTTTTGCTGAGAAGCTTTTTAGTTTGAATCCATCCCGTTTATCAATTCTTGATTATACTTCTTATGCTTTAGGAGTCTTGTTAAGGAAGTAAGATTCTAAGCAGACATGGTAAACATTTGGGTTTACTATTATTTTTATATTAGACAGAGGGTCTTGTTCTAGTGCTAAGTTTTTGATCCACTTTGAGTTGAGTTTTGTGCAAGGTGAGATAGAGGGATTTAATTTCATTTTGTTACATATGGATTTCCAGTTTTCCTAGCACCATTAGGTGAAGAGGATATTTTTTCTTCAAGGAAAATTTTTGAGCCTGGGTCTAATGTGAAATAACTGTATGTATGTGAGTTTGTCTCTGTGTCTTCTACTCTGTACCTTTGGTCTGTATGTGTGTTTTGGTGCCAATACCATGCCATTTTTATTAATATGGCTCTGTTACCTAGTTTAAAGTTTAGTGTTTTGATGCCTCCTGCTTCACTTTTCTTGCTGAGGATTTCTTTGGCTATTCTGGGTCTCTTATTTCTCCATGTGAATTTTATGAATACTTTTTCTAGTTCTATGAAGAACATCATTGGAATTTTAATAGGAATTGCATTGAATCTGTATAATGCTTTTGGAAGTATGGCCATTTTTACAATGTTAATTCTGAGTATGCAAGAGCATGGGAAAAAAACTGGAACAAGACAAGGATTCCCTCTATAACCACCTCTACCGGGCATAATCTGGAAACTCTAACCATAGCAATCAGACAGATGAAAGATATTAAAGAAGAAGACCCTCTTCTAAAGTCTTCTTCAATCTCTTTCTTTAATGTTCTATAGTTTTCATTATAGAGGTCTTTTACCTCTTTTGTTAGATTGATTCCCAAATATTTTTTGACCCTATTATGAATGGAGTATTTTTCCTAACTTCTCTGAGTGCATTCATCACTGATGTATAGGAGCATGTTTGATTTATGGGTGTTGATTTTCTATCCTGCTGCTTTGCTTAAATCATTTATTATTTCTAGTAGTTTTCTAGTGGAAGTTTTTGGATCTTCTAAATATAGAATAATGTCATCAGCAAATAGTGATAGTTTGAGTTCTTCTTTCCTATTCATACCCCTTTAATGTCTTTCATATTTAGCATAGATAGCTTTTACAATATTGATGTATGTTCCTACTATCCCTAGTTTTTCTAATGTGATAAACATAAAAGGGTACTGTATTTTGTTGAATGCTTTTTCTGCATCTATTGGGATGATCATATGATTCTTTTCTTTAAGTCTACTGATGTGATGAATTATATCTATTGATTTCTGTATGTTGAACCAACCTTGCATCTCTGGATGAACCCCACTTGATCATGGTGCACTGTCTTTTAAATATGTTTTGTCTTCAGTTTGCAAAAATTTTATAAAGAATTTTGCATCTATGTTCATCAGGGATATTGGCCTGAAGTTTTCTTTCCTTGATATGTCTTTGTCTGGTTTTGGTGTCAGGGTGATATTAGCTTCATAGAATGAGTTTGGAAGAGTTCCTGCCTTCTATATTTTATGGGATAATTTGAGGATTATTGGTGTTAATTGTTCTTTGAAAGTCTTGTAGAACTGGGCTGAGAATCCTTCTTGTCCTGGGCTTTTCTTGGTTGGTAGGGTTTTGATGGCATCTTCCATTTAATTGCTTGAAATTTATCTGTTTAAATTGTATACGTCTTCCTGATTCAGTTTGGGTAGGTCATAAGTCTCTAGAAATTTGTCAATGTCTTTGAGATTTTCTATTTTATTGTATAAGGAAATTTTCAAAATAGTTTCTAATTATCTTTCAGTAGTGTCTATTTTGGTGTTTTGTTTTTCATCATGAATTTTATTACTTTGAGTTTTCTCTCTCTTTATATTCTTTAGCATGGCTAAGGGTTTATCAATTTTGTTTACAATTTTGTTACAATTTTGTTTACAATTTTGTTTTAAATTAAATATTCTATATGTCCATTAAGTCTAAATTATTGATTATATTATTTGGTTCTAAAGTTTCTTTGTTTAGTTTTTGTTTGGAAGATTTATCCAGTGGTGAGAGAGGTGTATTTCATCCAGTATTATTATATAGTGATCTATTTGATTCTTGAAATTGAGCAGGGTTTGTTTAATGTATGTAGATGCTCCATTGTTTGCATTGTTTGGGGCATAAATATTATTCTGTCTTGTTGATGTATGATTCCCTTAAGCAGTAGGAAATATCCTTCTTTATCCCTCTTAACTAACTTTGGCTTGAAGTCCACTTTATCTAATATGAAGATGGAAACCCCTGCTTTTTTAAGAGTTTGATGTGAGTGATATGTTTTTTTAACATCCTTTCATCTTCAGTCTGCGGATATCTTTGCCTATATGAGGTGAGTCTCTTGAAAACAGAATATTTTTAGGTCTTTTTTTTAATCCACTCTGCCAATCTGTCTTTTGATTGATGAGTTTAGGACATTAATATTCAGGGTTACTATTGAGATATGATTTATATTCTTGTTCATTTTTTATTTATTTCTGGTTTTTAATTGTATTTAGTTTCTTCCTTGATTGTCCTTTCCTTTAGTTTAGTTCCTCCCTTTTCCGGTTTTCACTTTTTAAAAAAAAATTTCCTCCTTCTGGAATATTATTGCTGAGAATGTTCAACAGTGCAGGCTTTCTAGTTGTGAATTCTTTTAACTTTTGTTTATCATGGAAAATTTTTATTTCATCTTCAAATCTGAAGCTTAATTTTGCTGAATATAAAATTCTTGGTTGGCATCCATTTTCTTTCAGAGCTTGGTATATTTTGTTCCAGGACATCATAGTTTTGAGGGTCTGGGTTGAGAAATCAGCTGAGATCAGAATTAATTTTTCCCCTTTAAATAATGTGATACTTTTTTTATTGTGGCCTTTAAAATCCTATCCTAGGCATTTTCACTTTAAAGTGGCTTGGTGTGGTTCTTTTGTAATTTTGTACATTTGGATTCCTGTAAGCCTCTTGTATTTGATTTTGCATTTCGTTCTTCAGGTTTGAGAAATTTTGATATTATTTCATTGAAAATATTATATATTCCTTTGGTTTGAATCTCTGCTTCTTCCTCTATCACATCTTAAGTCTGAAATTTGGTTGTTGTTTTTTTTTTTTTTTTCATGTTTTCCCATAAATCTTGGAAGTTCTGTTCATGATTTCTCATAATCTTCTCTATGTGGTCAATTTTATTTTCAACATTATATATTTTCTCTTCATTACCAGAGGTTCTCTATTCCAGGTAGTCTGGTCTGTTGGTAATGCATTCCATTGAATTTTTAATTTGATTTATTCCTTCATTTAGAGGATTTCACCTTGATTTCTTTTCATAATCTCTCTTTGTTGAAGTGATCTTTCACCTCCTGAATTTTATCTCTGATTTCACTCCTCTCATCACCTTTTATTTGTGGATCACTTCATGTACATTCTGAACTCCTTCTCTGACATCTCTTATATTGTTTTGTCAATGGTTAACAGACTCTATCATTGGATTATCTTGGTTTGTTTGAGGCACTTTGTTCCATTGGCTTCACATGTTGTTTATATATCTTCCCATCTAGCAATGTGGATCTGAGGTAATACAGTTTCTACCCTGTAGACTTACAGTGTCCCTGGAGGTCTCCAGTATCTCACATTTAAGGGCAAAATAAATATTAACAACACCTAATGCAAACAAAATTCGGTCTTAAGCCAAATGGCTCCTATTAAGTCATCAGGCATTTCCCTCCCAGACAGTCCTGAGGGCCAATCACCAGGATCTGTGTGCCTGGCACTGAGAGCTGTTCTGTATAAGGCAGATCAGGACCAGGTGCTGAGAGCTGCCAGTCAGCCATTTTGCTGTGAGCTCCAGGCTATGTTGTTGGCTGGGAATGGCCTGGGAGCCTGGGACTGGGAATCTGAGGGCCTGTTAGGTGCCAGCCTGATGCCAGAACTGGCAAGACTAGGGGATTGGTGGATGCTGGACTTGGGAGGGGGTTGAGGACTGGGCTGGTGCCCAGGCCCAGTGAGTGCAAGCCAGTATGGACCCCAGGAACCCAATGAGTGCTAGACTAGTGTTGGATGAGCAAACCAAGAGTAGGTTGTCCTCACCTCCTCTTCTTACTTTCTGACCTGCTATAGCCAACCCTGTCAGCCCCCTTGCCCTTCAGGATTCACAGTGATGGTGAGACCCCAGCTATCTCCCACTTCTGCAGCAAGATAGTGGATATCAGTACACCCAGCAGGAAGACCTCTGGTTCAACTATACTTGTAGGCACCCTGACAATGGGCCTCCAGGCCCCTGCTGGTATCCCAACAAGGAGGCTACCATGTCTTGAGATGGTAATGGCTGCAGTAGCAGTGTCTCAGGATGGAGGTGCCTGCCGCTGGAGATGGGGTAGCAATGTTTGAATATCCACTTTTAATACAAAACAAATGCTCTCTTCCTTCAGTAAGTCACACCATTTGGGAAAATATGTAACTAGTATAACCTATTTCTTCTCACTGTCCCAAAATTCAAGGTTTATAAATGGAGGGATTATGTCCACAATATTGCCATGTTATTTTAAAATATGATAAGTTAAAATAGATAATATGTTCAAGTGCTAGGTATATCCTATGTGCTAAATAATTGATGGCTCTTAGTTTTTGCTTCAGTTTAATTTTCTCACTTCCATCATTTGTAAAGTAGCTTTGATCAAAGCTACTGTACTTTTCAATTTTCCTACCACTAGAGTGAACGGAAAATACTGGGCAGTAAATCTGGCTGATATATAGGGAAAATGCTCAGTCAATTGGATCATCAATCCCACTTTCCATGCCAGGGCCAGAAGCATCTCTAAGTCTTTGCCATAGCTGCTGCCTTTCCTGTCCTGCATCATTATATAGAAAACTAAAACACAATGGATTAATTTAAATCTTATGGGAGCTGAGTCAACTCTTGTGGTCCAGTAATACATTGCTGAAATGGGCCAAGAGTGAGTCATAACACATCTCAAGAACTGCTGAAAGTAAAGTAACAGAATGTATGGTGAAAGCAGAGAGAAAAGATTAACATTTCAAATAATGGATTAATGCTGGAAGGCAAAACAAATGGAGTCCATTATATATATGCATAGAAAATTCATTTCTTCCATAGAATCTAATAGTAATAGAATATCAGATATACCAGAACAACTTAAATAATTTGGTAATCACTTCTGATTCCATTTTACATGTTATTTAATTTTTTCCAATAAAATTAATTTAAAGATGATATACTAATGAAACAGAAAGCACACTTTGTCTAATATCAAATGTTAAAAAATATCAGAGCCAGGAGGAGAACCCAGTTTTTTCAATTCAATATATTGTTCTCATAAACAATGATTCCCTAAAAAAAATTACAATAACAACCCAAAAATAACTACAAGGGAAACATCAGCAAAGTAAACTAATAACTTGCAAACTGATACATGCTCAATAGATGAAATATTCTGCCAGATAGGGCATCAACCTTCAAATCCAACAAAAATCCACAACACTTTCTAGACATTCATTTTTCTAAACTTTCTCAAAATCTCTTAGTTTGTATTATCTCTTGGCTTCATGTTTCCCACGAGTTATCATTTTGATATTGTGCAGATTTAGCATAACCATGCTCTGTTCTTCATCACTTCTAAGGAATGCTGATGCTCCTTGCTTAATAATAGCAGGCTCTTTATTTTAACCTCAATGGCAACATTATATAAACTGTATGAAACCAAACCATCAAAAGTTCACTTACCAATAAAGTGTTCCAGTGGGAATCTATAGCACAGAGGCTAAGGTATTTATCTAAGGATTCAGCTCATAAAATACATACCCCAAAATCACATCCCCATGGGCCTACCTACTCCAACCACACCCTACCTACTCCAACCACACCCGTTACCACTAAATTAATACCTCTTAGGGGATTAATTCAGTGATTGGATTAAAGTTCTCATAACCCAATCAAGTAACTTCTAAATCTTCTTGTATTGTTACACACATGAGTTTTTGGGGTATGCCCCATGTCTAAATCATAACAGCATTTACTGCAAGGAGTGTTTCAAATACAGACAAATTATAATACCTAGTTCCATCTCCTTGGGCAATTCATATCTCCTACATTTCAGTTTCTTCATATCTAAAATGAAAATTGCAGCTTACATTCACTAGGGAATATTCTTTGGCAGGCACTCAAATATTCAACTCTTAAGAGTTAAGTTTAATTATTATTCCCCTTTCAAAGATGAGGAAACAGGCCAGAGAGATGAAACAAATTACCCAAGTTCACCCAAAAAGTAGGTGGTGGATCAGAGCCATGTGGTTTGGCTCCAGCTCTGTCAGCCAGCCATTCAGAAGTTCTACGTCTACTTGGCCAACATGGATACCATTTTGTAAGGTTAGTCTAGAGATGAAGTGCAGGGATTCATGTAAAACAATAAGCACAAAAGTTGCCACATAGATAAACTGCAATAAATTTTAGCTACTACTACTGATATAATGTTCAAACAGCAAGAGTCCACTGGAATCTGACAGTTTTGTTATGCAGAGAGAACTTAAATGTATGTTTTCTTTATAAATGAAAAAATAAACAAGTTAAATTTATTATTTAAATAAATGTCTGCTTATCTGAATGAATGCTTTCAGAAGACTAGTATATATTTATACTTATCTATATTTGATATGGTTATAAAAACTTCTTTCATATATAACTTCCATTCCATTTTTTTATCAAAGCACTTTCCTATTCTGATAATGATAAAATAACATAATCTTTGAATATAATATCATTAAACCTTTATTGGTCATTTTCTCTTTCTGATGCTAATTAAAGTTAATCAGCATTAATTCATGCATTTAGAAAAAAGTATTTAGGCTTTTTGAGACTGGTTTCTAAATTATATAATATAAAAATTATAGAACCTGACCAGCTTACAATGGCTTTAGATAATAAATGTTAGTGATATGAATGTGAAAAAATATACATTGTGAAATTATTTTGAGAAGTAAAAGGACTTATCTATTTTCAACTTTAATAAAATGAATCAAAATATCTATTTTAAAGAGAATTCTAGCCCATGTTTTTAAGTTAAGAGTTTGCCATTTAACTAAATTCTTTCTCTATCTCATTGCATTAAATATATCCCCACCCAAAGTTTTCATTTCTTTTACATTAAACCAGAAAGTTTTTTCAAACTCTAGGAAAGTATAGTATTGCAAAAAGCAATAAAACTTCAAGGTCATAGTAGATTCAGGGAATTCTGAGCCCAGATCTTCAGATTTCAAATCCAATATAGTTCTAGTTAAGTGCAAGTGAGTGGATAATGTCAAATAATGTTATAGAGGCAGTACAAATTGATGTCTTAGAGAGCTGGTTTTGAATCTAAAATACTTGGCTTTGTATCTTTGCTGTATAATTTATTAGCTCTATAACCTTAGGAAAGTTATTTAACCTCTTTGTGACTCCACTTTCTAATCTGTTAAATGAGAAAATAATTCTACACACTTCAAATGGCCATAGCAGAGACTGAATGTATCAGTTCCTGGAAAGTGCTTTGAAAAATCTGACATGCATTATACATTAAATAAATGTAAGATATTAAATAATTTTTGTAGTTTGAACATGTTCATTAATTATCCCTTCACCTTTTTCAAATTCTCATCAAATAATAACAGACATAAAAATTCAAATGAGAATTAACATATGGTACCAATTCTCACTTTATGAGCTAGATTAGTGGATATGACAGGATCTTCTATGCCCTTGGGACTGAAAACTCTAGACCCACACAACTTTGATTTACTATGTGTAGACACCAGAAAATGACATAACAAACTTCCTCAGGACCCACCTCCCTGTCAACTTGGTCTTGATCTTGGTCAGAGGATGAGAATCACAGGAGGAAAGTATGCTTCAAATATGGTGGGCAGGAAAATGAGAATGCATTGACAGTGATCATTCTTTGAAAAGAGGAGCCAGTGATATGAAAATCAGGAAGCAGTTCAGCCTCTGGACACTCTAAGCAGGTAGAAGTGAGGTGTCAGAAGGATAGCCTGTAAGTGTCATTACAGTGGTCCTCCATTGAGCAAAGGAATGGAATTTTCTTCTCTCTATGGAAAATAAACAAGAAGGTATAAACTTTCTTCCACTAGGTGGTTCTAGATGGGCTGGGAAATCTGTTAGGGAGAGGCAGTTTATACAAATATTAATTCTTTTGACAAACATGCATTTAGGTCCTATTATAAGCCAGGCTTTGTGCTGGTGGAACAGAATAAAAAGCTGAGATAAACAGATTCAACAATATGTGGATTATAATTATTATTGATCAAATTAGGTAGTAGAGGACACGGTTCAGAATCTGAGGCAAAGATTTTGTGTTCCACAATGTATATAGATACTTTTCAAAAGTATACCAGAGTGCCCAGCCGAAAGCACTTTTAATCTACCAGAATGTGTATTTGAGTATTCCATGTGTTAACATTCTTTGCTGAGAAAGCTGGACTAGATAAATGGTTCTTAAATCTTTTCTTATCACAGACTTCTTTGAACAGATAAAATGTTATTGAAAACCCCAAAGTATAAGTTGACAAAAGATTCTCTGCTTGATCTCTCCCTCATCATCTTCAGCTTTCCTGAAGTTCCTCCTGAAGAACTCTCATCTCTGAAGGACATTTTTAAAGAACACTGGACCTATGAGCAACAAGGACTCTTCCACTTATTAAAGTTTGTAGTTCTAAGAAATTCCATCTTCAATACATGTGACCAGAAATCTTTAAAAAGAAAGAAAGAAAAAACTGCTAGCAAAATTGCTTCTTTCAAAATATTCTTTCTTTAAAATATGACAAACAAATCTTCATATCTCCAAGAACATCTTAGTAAACATGAGACCTAGAAATTGCAGTCAAGCGTTATTTACTAGGAAGACAGTAGCACATAAGTAAAGTAAAACATTGTTTTCTATCTGAACTTCTATGATTTTGCTTGTGTGAAGTCTTATAATAAAACACGCAAGAGAAGCTGTTTCACAAATTTTCCTTGTTTTAGAGTTTTCATTTGTCAAGTTGCTGAATTTAGACTATCATAGTTATTTGTTATTATATTTCTAAGTCCTCATGACAAAATTTAAGATTGAATATACACATGCATGTTTACAGATACATGTACTAAAACATGTTCTGTCAAGCCAATGTTGCTCTCATACATCATATAATAATATATATCAATCCAGTGTTTTGCAATGACAGATCTAGCTGTTTCCTTTTTTCCTATGCCTCTGTTCTTCCTGCTTCTTTAAAATACACACCATTGAAAAGAAGTAAAGCTATCAGAATACACACTTTATATTAGCACTCATAGTACACAGTAGAGATGGGTAAAGAAATTGGCAAAGGATAAGAGCTTGACAGGGTTTTTTCTGTTCTTTGCTCTTTTTGCTGGGCACATGCAGATGGCTGTTTAAGAATGGTCACAGTGTTCAGCCTGAGGTCTGCCAACAATGTAGACTTAGAAGGTAGAATAAAGAAAGTCATCAATGTGCATAGTAATGGCAGGAAATGGTTCAAAAGAGGGCTCTGTGCTGCATACAGAAATATCCTACAAACCTGAAAGTAACTTGAGTAATTATTAATTATAAAGTGTAGGTTTATATTTTGGCAGAATGTGCTTAACTGAAAAAATTCAAAATGGAATAATTTAGGTATCTAACAGCTTTTGGAAGCTAATCTTTATAACTAGGATATCACTAATCCATTTATTTCCATTTATAACATCACAAATATTTACAACATGTTAGTGATATGCCAGACAACACACTTCAACAGAGATAAAATCTTGGGCAAAACAGCCTTATTTATGTTCACATTTCATAAAAGTAAAATAGACATACAGCAAGCTTACAGATCTAATCTTTTAAATAAAAGTACTTTCTCTAGGGGTTATAGGGGATAACCGGAAGACCATGAGCTTTGCAGTCACAGATAATTGCATTAGAATTCTCACTTAGAAACATGTGATTTTTTATATCTTAGAAAAGTTGTTTAACCTCTAAGAAATTGTTTTACTAATCGAACAATTACTACATGTACTTGGTAGTGTTACCTCAAATATTAAATAAAACAGTAATATTCACAATTCAGATATTTTACACTTTACATCTGTTGTCCTAAGGTTTTAATAATAAAAACAGATCCTTTTGTTTTACCTAAATCTTTCTCAGAGAAATTTTGTGGGCCATTCCAAAGCCATCATTGTAGTGAAGTGACTGCTTTGATTCTGTGCATGTATAAATGTTATTCTAAGACAATTAACTTTATTATTTCTCTTTATTGTGTTTTGTTTAAATGTCTCCTATCTCTAAGAAGAAATTAACCCATAAGAAACTAAAATATTTGCTCCTCAATATTTGCAGATCCTATGTATTGTCAACTTGCCTAGAGGCTGAAATTTATTTGTAACCTTCAAATCAATATTTTCAGCACTTTTGGGTCATTTGCTGATGTAGGGGAGAAAAAGCAACATCTTTTCTTCAGCCATACAGGGTTCATGGCTGGCACTTCTATAACAAAATGACAGATTAACAAGATTAAAGCACACAAATTTAATTCAACCAAAGTTTTTGCCTACATAGAACTTCCAAAATAAGATCTCAAAAGACATAGAGAAAAACTGCATTTTTTATGCTTGATATGAAAGAGGAATGGACAGCATATTGTGAATAATTAGACATAAAGTGGATCTGTCCTAATGGTGGTAAGTCTCCTCCTAAGGGAGGAGACTTAGCAAGTACTTGTTTGTTCAAATTCCTCTGTCCCTGTGGTTACAGGTTAGGACCCCTTTCAATGACCCCTTTTCGTGTAAGATAAGTCAGAGAATACCTTTATAGTCATGCTCAGGGAAGAAAGTCAGGAGGTGACAGTGACCAATTTTCTTCTTAGTGTTATCAATCTCTAGGTTCCCATAATTTGGGGGGTTTATGTTCTGAATCCCAATATTCACATAAGCAGACTAGTAAAATTTTAATTGAACAAGTTATCTGTTCCCATTTGATATTAAATTAGATGATGATCTGCCTCCTTATTTTGTTCCCATTTAGAGAAGACTAGAGGATGAAGAAAACAGAGGGCAGTAGAAGCTTCTATTCTGAGACCATTTTGAGCATTTGAATACCATCTCCAACATCTGTGACTAGGGTAGTCTTAGGGAAGTCACTCCACTTTACTGAATCTTATTTTCTCTTTAAAAAAAAAAAAGAAAAAATATTAGGATAAATTATTTTTGTGATTTAAGATTATAATCTATGTGAAGTTTGTACATCTATAAAGATGAGGTAGATGACAGGTAGGTGGATAGATAGATTTACAAATTTCTCCTGGTAACAATGTTTTAGTATTTCCAACTTCAGTGTTCATGGGAACTTTACAAAACATGGCTATCATGAATAATAAAATTTTCTGTATTTTGATTATCAATTTTTCCAACATTATTTTAAACTTTGTATGCTAGTAAGGCAAAAATCAAAAAATAAACTACTACAGAGTACAAGCAAAATATTTTGTTAATTTTACTCTAAAACAGACAATGTCGTTAATATTAATGTTAGATGACAATGAGCTTCATAGAAGACAGAAAAGTTTACTTTTCATTATAAACTAAATAAATGTCTCCCTATTTATGATCCAGTAAAGTGATTAAAAATGATTCTAGTATGGAGGCAGGAAAGATTGTGGAATGAGATGGATATTAGTACCCTGGGTACATGTATGACTACACATATGGTGTAATGCTACATCTTATATGATCAGAGAAATGAAAAGTTGTGCTGCAATTGTGTACAATGAATCAAAATGCATTCTGCTGTTGTATTTACCTAGTTAAAATAAATACATAATTTAAAAAAATTAAAGAAGAATGATTTTATTACTTTTATAAATAAAATTTTAAATGATGACATAGTATTATATTTTAATGTTCTAATTTGTGAAAAGAAGAATTATCCTACTCTGTTACATTTCAGCTACTTAAGTATTCAAAACCATAAAGGAATTACAACATACATAAGGTATCCACTTGCCTGACAGAATGTATTTTGTGTAAATAGAGAAAATTCACATCACTTCTATGTGTAGATCAATTACCTATAACTGAAACTGTATAATTAATTATAATTAAGGCAATGTTCAAATATTATTATTTTAAAGCAAATATTATTAGAAATTATATGGAGCTTCTCTGAATTAAAAGAATACACTTTGCATATTAAATATGGTTAAACACAAAACTGTAACTATTATGACCAAATACCTCAGAGGGAATAGTTTAAACTTAAGCTCTAAATTACTTAAGGTTGTGATCTCAAACAATAAACGCTGAAAAAATAAGCCATAGTAATTATTTTATTTGTTCTAATTAGTTATACATGACAGTAGAATGCATTTTGACACAACATATACAAATGGAGTATAGCTTCTCATTCTTCTGGTTGTAAGTGATCTAGAAACATACCAATCTTATAGTCATTTATGCATACAGGGTAATAATATCCAATTGATCTTACTATCCTTCTTAAAACCTTTTCTCCTCCCTTCCCTTTACTTTCCTCTGCCTAGTCCTAAGTACCTCTATTCTTGCCTAGCCCTCCTCCTTATTGTGAATTAGCATCCACTTATTAGAGAAAACATTTGTCCTTTGTTTTGGACAGATTGGCTTACTTCACTTAGCATGATATTCTCTAGCTCCATTCATTTACCTGCAAATGCCATAATTTCATTCTTTCTTAGGGCTGAATAATAATCAATTGTGTATATATAGCACATTTTCTTTATTCATTCATCTTTTGAAGGGCACCTAGGTTGGTTCCATAGTTTGGCTATTGTGAGTTGAACCATTCTAAACATTGATGTGGTTGTGTCATTGTTCTATTCTGATTTTAACTCCTGTGGGTATAATCTGAGGAGTGGAATAGCTGGTAGTTCCATTCCAAGTTTTCAAGGAGTCTCCATACTGCTTTCCAGATTGGTTGCACCAATTTGCAGTCCCACCAGCAATATATGAGAGTACCCTATTATCCCAAATCCTTGCCAACAATTATCTTTGCTTGTATTCTTGATAATTGCCATTCTGACTGCAGTAAGATGAAATCTTTGAGTAGTTTTGATTTGCATTTCTCTAATTGCTAGAGATGTTGAACTCTTTTTTTTTTTTTGGTACATATTTGTTGATTGATTGTATTTCTTCTTCTGTGGAGTGTCTGTTCAGTTCCTTAGCCCATTTATTGATTGGGTTATTTATTTATTTATTTGTATTAATTTTGTTGAGTTCTTTATGTATTCTGGAGATTAGTGTTTTAGCTGAAGTTCCTGTGGTAAGGATTTACTCCATTCTGTACTCTCTCTTTCTTTGTGTTATTGTTTCTTTTGCTGAGAAGCTTTTTAGTTTGAATCCATCCCATTTATTGATTCCTAATTATACTTCTATGCTTTAGGAGTCTTGTTAAGGAAGTAATATCCTAAGCAGACATGGTGAAAATTGGGCCTGTTTTTTCTTCTATTAGGCAGAGGATCTGTGTTCTAGTGCCTAAGTCTTTGATCCATTTTGAGTTGAGTTTTGTGCAGGGTGAGGGGGGGGGGTTGATTTCATTTTGTTACATATGGATTTCCAGTTTTCGCAGCACCATTTATTGAAGTAAGCCACAATAATTTAAAAAATATCTTTTTGAGTTAGGCAAGAGTCTCTTTCAGTAAAGTTTGCAGCAAGATCTGTCAGGCAATGCAAAATTCATTTGAAATTATAATCTTAAAACATCCCAGAGATATGCTAAGCAAAATCAGCTACTCAGGACTAATCTTCATACACATTATCTTGTATCTTAAACCAAGCTCACACTTGAGAAACTGATAGAAGGAAAGACATTTCAACAAAAGATCTAAGTTAACTTTTTCCCATTTGAACAAAATAGTTTTACCCTCAGAATGACCTGCTAGCCTAAGATTGTTTTTCTGACTCTTTCTTTTCAGCTACAGATAACTAATTTACACCATCCATTAAAATAGGTGTTATGTTATGTGTGTTTATTTTAAAATAAGAGAAAATATTTCAGTGAGATAAATATGCCTGCTATTGTATCTTTGAATATTAACCTCTAATAAATTGGCACTTTTTTCTTCAAAGAGTAATGTATGACAGTGTTGTGAACTCAGTTTTACCAATTTTGTAATGTTTTCAGAAGCTTTGCAAGTAGGGTAGCCACAATAATTTAAAAACTATTTTTACAAATAGTGAAAATAATCACACTGAATAACCTAGGAGTCATAATTTTATATATAATTCTTATTCCACAACAATATTATTTGAATAAAAGGCCATGAAATTAGGAGGAAAAGACCTGAATGAAATTATATAATTCTGTCAGTGGTCATGTAACTGGGTTACAACTTCTAGAATTCTTTTTCCATCTGGATGCAAATTGCTCAGGGATCACAGAGACTTATTTCTTTTCTGAACTCAACCATATAAATAGAACTCTGTGGATATCAATGCAGGAAATAGAACTTGACATTGTTTAAAATAACATGAGCTAGGTTTCTGGTTCTGTGGGTTTGCCACAGAATTGTTCAAAATGAAAGTGAGGAAAAAAGTATCTTGATATTAAATAAGGTTGAGATACTTTTAAAGGAAAGTTTAGCATTAGAAATTCTAGCTTCATTAATAGAAGTAACTAAAATACAGCTTATCTGAACTCTTGGTACCAGATTATTTCTACTATGCCACTGAAATGACTTTCTGAAACTCAATTAAAAATTTCATAAACATATCAGTATTCCACTATAGAAGGGTTTATTATTATATTTTTGAAGTGTACTTTGAGTCAAATAATGTCCCTTAAATTTTACTTCTACCAAAAAAATGTCATATAAGTAAGATAATAAGCCTACAAGGCAAGCATACAATTTGAGTCCTCAGATCCAAAGGATTTTAGCATTTTTTCCATTCTTTCTTATAAACAAAGAAAATATTTAAAAAATTAATTAAAATATACTATTTCCATAAAACCAGAGCATGTAATGCATGTAATGTTTGCTGTGGTAGGCAGAATAGGGTAACCCAAAAATGTTCATGTTCCAGTCCCTGAAAATTGACAATATGTTATTTTACATGGTAAAAGAAATGGTACAGATGTGGTTAAATTGAGTATATTAAAATAAAGAAATTATCTTCAATTACTGAACCAGGCCTGATAAAATCATCAAGGTTCTTAAAAGGTGGAAGAGGAAGTCAGAAGAATCAGGCATAAAATGTTGACAGTCTAAAAGGGCTTAGAACATATTTCTCAGTTTGGAAAGTGGGAGAATGGAGTCACGAGCAAAAGAATACAGGGATCTCTAATCCTTGAGAAGGGCAAATTCTCCCCTCGACCCACCAGAGAACACAACCATTCCAATGTTTGGATTTAGGCCACTGAGAACCATTTCAGATTTTAGACTTCTATAACATAAGTGATGTTTGAAAGCATTTTAATTTTGTAGTAATAGAATGGTTCTATGTTGATTTTGTTTGTAATTTTGTGAATTTGATAAATCTAATAGAAATGTACACAAAATATTGAAAAATCACTATAGGTAAACAAAAAATTTTCCAAAAATCATATTTTTTCTTTAATATTGAAAAATGTAATAAGTAAGCTGAGAGCAATGGTGCACATCTGTAATCCCAGCAGCTCGGGAGGCTGAGGCAGGAGGATCATGAGTTCAAATCAGCCTAAACAAAAGTGAGGTACTCAGCAACTCAGTGAGACAGGGTCTATAAAATACAAAATAGGGCTGGAGATGTGGCTCAATGGTCTAAGTCCTGAGTTCAATCTCCAGTACTCCACGTACCCTCCAAACAAAAGCAATAACTAAGGAGATTGAACCAATAACAAGTAAGGAAAATTTTTGAATTAATGATTTCATCAAGGATACACCCATATGCTAATATATTTATGAATGAATTATAAATAATTAAACAACTTATTCCAATGCTAAACATATTCTTCAAAAAAAATAGCAGGTTATATCTCAAAATTCATTTTAACAGACCAGCATTATTCAAACACTAAAGACAGACATGGATGCTTTAAGAAAAAAAATTAATACAAAATAAAATATCCCCAGTGAACAAATAAGCAAAAATCCACAACAAAATATTATGAGAAAACCATTTAATCACACATTATAAAAATCTTATACTATAATCAAATAGGACTTATTTCTGAGATGCAAATACAGTTTAACATATGCAAATAAATGTAACATACCACATTAAACAGAATGAAAGATAAATCATATGAAAATCTGATATATATAGAAAAACCATTTGATGAAATTCAACATCCTTTCATAATAAAAACCTTTACAAATTTAGCATAGAAGCAATGTAGCTTAATATAATAAAAGCCATGTATCAAAGCCCACAGATAGCATGATACTCAACAGTGAAATATTTATCCTCTGAATTAAAGAATAAGGTAAAAATATTCACTCTTTCCAATACTGTTTAATATAACACTAAAATTGTAGCCAGAGCACTTAGGCAAGATAAATAGATAACCCAAATTTGAAAGGAAGGGATAAGATTATCTGGGTCAATTGCTAACATGATCTGTATAGATAGAATTCTAAAGACTAAAACTAACAACAAAAAAGAAAAAAAAAGAACTGTTAGAACTAATAAATGAGCTCAGTAAAATTGCAGGATACAAAATTAACAAAAAAAATAGCATAATTTCTATACAGTGTTAACAAACTCTCTAAATAGGAAATTCAAACAAAAATAGGTATAATAGCCTAAAATTAGAATAAATTAAACTAAAGATGGGCAAGAATTTTGCACAATGAAAAGTATAAATGTGTGTAGAGAGTAAATAAATTAATGGAAAGATACACTGCATTCTTGAATTGAGATAAATAACACTTAAAATACTATTAAAAAAATCTTTGCCCAGAAATATATTAAGATTCACACATTTTTTCTCTAGTAGTTTTTCATATTGTTTCAAGATATCTATAGATCCAATGGAATCCCTATCAAAATTTCATTATTTTTCACACAAATAGGAAAATAATACTAAAATTCAAAAGGGACTACAAATGACCTTGGATAGCAAAGCATTTGAAGCAAAATAATCTGATGAAGCTAAAAGCAGTGTAAACTTGATTTCAAAATATATTACAAAGTTACTATAAATCAAAACATTAGATTGTACTAGCATTAAAACATATAGACCAGTGGAACAGAATACAGACACAGAAACAAATCCATGCATTTAGAGTCAACTGATTATTAAAAAGGGTTTAAAGAACACAAAATGGGAAAGCACCATCTCTTTAGTAAATGGCAATAGGAAAATTAGATATAAAATGCAGAAGAATGAAAATAATTCGTATGTCATATCACATAATTAAATCAAAATGGATTTAATACTTAAATATAGGAGCAGAAAATAAAAAAAATAACTAGAGAAAAAAGTAGAGAAAACTTGATATTTTTCTGAGCAAAGATTTTTTTATTTGGGAAAAAATGTTGGCTTTTTCTGAGGGAGAATGAATGACACAGAGCTAGCTAGCTCTCAGGCTGGGAGTGAAGCTTAGTAGTTCTATACTTGCCTAGTACATATAAGGCCCTGAGTTCAATTTCCAACACTTCCAAACAAAACAAAGCAACAACAACAAAAACCTTTCAAGCAGCTTGCCGTTCTTCACCAAAAATGGTGGCACGGACCTGTAATCCCAGCAATTTGAGAGGCTGAGGGAGAGAATTACGAATTCAAGTCTAGCAAAATGAAAAAGATTTTACTCAGCAAAAGAAGCAACAAAAACAAAAATCTAAAGAATGAAAGAAAATATTTGCAAACCATATACCTGCTACATGATTAATATTCAAAATATAGAAGGAACTGGAGACATTCAATGACAAGAAAAAAATAAATTGATCTAAAATTGGGGAAAAACTGAACAGATGATTCTAAAAAGAGCATATAGAAATGGTCAAGAAATATGAAAGTGATCCTTATCAGTATTCATCTAGGAAATTCAAACAAAAACTTGCATCAATTATCAAAAGAACAAAAGACAACAAGTTTTGGTAAAAATGCGGAGAAAGGAAAACTTATTCACTCTTGAAGGGAATATGAAGAGTGCGACCACCACAGAAATAGAAATGCTGAGATGCCACGCCCAGCATGACCAGTAATTCAGAAAACCTATGAGGGGCGATGGTGGGGGGAAGCTTAAGAAAAAACAAACAGACACAGAGAGAGAGAGAGATGAAGAAGCTGGGGCCAGGTGGGAATTCACCCTCTGAGGGAAAATAAATGACACAGAGCTAGCTCATCACGTTTGTTATATATAAAACCTATAGGTTTTATCATCAAAAGAGTTTTCTATGAGAAAGTTTCTTCAAAGCAGGCAGGCTGAAGGACAAAGCCCAGTTATAATTATCTTTTTTTTTTTTTCCACTCGTAATTCTCTACCCAGTGCAGGAACACGGCTCTTGCTGTAGGACAATCAGAGACCAAAATTAAAATCACCGCTGCCCATACTGAACTCTGTGCCTTTGGGGAGTGGTAAGTTGCCTCAGGATCTCTGGCTGTGCCTCTGCCGGGAAGTTCCTCTGCAAAGGTGCAGGTCAAGATTGCCCAGTTGTTATAGCGATACCTTGCATAAAGAGGTTCTGTACAAAGCATGGGACTATCAGTCTTGGCCCTGAGTTTAGACACCAGCTGCTAGAGGTAGAGAATTATGAACACAAAAAGATAATTATAATTGGTTGTCAGTACTTCATCCTTCAGCCTGCCTGCTTTGATGAAACTTTCTCACAGAAAACCCTTTTGATGATAAAACTTATATAATAAACGTGCTGAGATAGCTCTGGGTCATTGTTTCTCCATCAGAGGATAATGTCCCACCTGGTCCCAGCTTTCTCTATCTCTGTTTGTTTATGTTTTCTAATCCCCCATCACCTCTAACTGGTTTTTGAATTAACAGCCATGCAGGTCACAGCATGTGCCAACAAATGTGATAACCTAGATCAAATAGACATATACCTTTAAGGTACAATATATCTAAACTCACAAACTTTATCATTTTCTATCACACATTATATCAAAATTATACTCCATGTATGTATGATATGTCAAAATATATTCTACTGTCATGAGTAGCTAAAAAGAAAAAATATTTTTTTAAATTGTGAGCTAAATAAACATTTTTTTTCTTTATAAAGGGGGAAAAAGGATGAAAAACATTTGACAAAATCCATTATCCACTCCTATTCTTCTAATTAAAGTAGAAATAGATTGAAACTTTCTCAACTTGACAAAGAATACAAAAATACATGTGCATGTGCTCACACACACACAACTAAAGCTGTTTTTATATTTAATGGCAATAAGATATAAACTTCCCCACTAAAATCAGGAACAAAACAAGAACATCCCCTCTTATCACTTCATTTCAACATTATAATAGAAGTACTAAGTAATTCAGTAAGATAGTAAGTGGAAATAGAAGGCATACATGTTGGGAAGAAAGAGATGAAACTATCTTTGTGAATAGATGACATGAACTTCTTTGCATAAATCCAGAAGAATTGGGGGGAAAATCACCATAAATTTATAAGAAATTGTAGCCAGGTTTCAGAATGTAAGGTTGATATATACAAAAATAACTCCCAGGCTAGGAGTGAAGCTTAGTAGTTCAATACTTGCCTAGTACATATAAGGCCCTGAGTTCAACCCCCAACACTTCCAAACAAAACAAAGCAACAACAACAAAAACCTTCCAAGCAGCTTGCCGTTCTTCACCAAAAATGGTGGCACAGGCCTGTAATCCCAGCAATTTGAGAGGCTGAGGGAGAGGATTAAAAATTAAAATCTAGCCTCAGCAATGTAGTGAACAGTGTCTCAAAACAAAAAAGTGAAAAGAATTGGGGATATATCTCAGTGCTAGAGTGCCTCTGGGATTCCCAGTAGTGCCAAAAAAAGAAAAACACAAAAACTACTGCTTTTCCTATATGCTACCAATGAATAAATGGACTTTAAAATTAAAAACATATTAACCTTTACATTAATGCCCCCCCAAGTGAAATACATAGGTAAAATTCTACAAAATATGTATGGGGCTTATATGAGAAAAAACTGTAAAACTTAGTATAAATATACCAAAGGGAAACTTAAAAAATGGAGATATATTTCACTTCATTGATAAAAAGACCCAATACCATCAAGATGTCAGTGCTTTCCAACTTGATCCATAGATCTAATGTACTCTCAATACAAATCCCAGCAAGTTAGTTTATGGATGTTGACAAATTCATTCTAAAGTTTATATGGTGAGGCCAAAAGATCCAGAATAACCAATCTAGACACAGACTTCATGCTTTAAAATAACGTTGATAGCAAATGCATCATTAACCTAAATGTAAAAGGGGGGAAAAATGCACAACTCCTAGAAGAAACACATGGATAAACCTAGATGACCTTGGGCATGGGAATGACCTTTCAGATATAGCATCCAAGGCATAATCTGTGAAAGTAATAATCACTAAAATGGGCTTTTAAAACGAGAAACTTCTGTTCTGTTAAAGAGAGGTAAAGGAATGAGAAGACAAGCTGTAGACTAGGAGAAACTGTTTGCAAAAGACATATTTGATAAAGAACTGTTTTCCAAAATATATAAAGAATTCTTAAAAATCAACAAATTTTTTAAAAAGCCATGTGATTTTAAAATTATCTAAAGATGACACCTCACCAAATTGTTACAAATGATAAATATATGAAAAGAGGGTTTACATCATTTTCTCAGGAAAGTTCAAATTAAAACAACAATGAGCTATCACTACATAACTATTAGTGTGGCCCAAATCTAGAACATTGACATCGCTAGATCCAGTAAAAATACAGAGCAACAAGAACATTCATTCACTGTTTATGGGGATACCAAATAGAATAACCATTTTCAGAGACATTTTGGCAATTTATTTCAAAACTAAAGATGCTCTTACCATGGAAATCTATCAATCTTCTTAGTGTTTGCCCAGATCACACTTATGTTCACACAAAAATCTCCACAGGGGAGTTTATGTCAGTTTTAATCATAAATGCCAAATCTTGGAAAGCAATAGGGATGTTTTTCAATACACGGTAATATGTCCAAATAATGGAATAGGTGAGAGATAAAAATATGACCCCAAAATATGCCTTTTTAAGATAATTGTATATGGGGTGAAGGCAATTGAAAAGTAGATACTAGAAAGCACTCTGCACCCCACCCCTTCTATTATTCTAAATGCAGGGTGAAGATTTACGAAGGCAAAAGGAACATACCTCCCTGTTATGGAAAACGAAAGTTAATCCCTGAAGATAACTTTAGATCTTTAACAGTCTACAGATGACAATAGAGGAATTTACATTAATAAGTTTTTTCTAACTACCTTTTATTTGCCTTCAAGTTAGCCCCCCTAGAGACTTGGAGGTTTTTTTTTATATGACAGTGGAATGCATTACAATTTATATTACACATATAGAGCACAGATTTTTTTGTATCTCTGGTTGTATACAAAGCATATTCACACCAATTCATGTCTTCTTACATGAACTTTGGATAATGATGTCCATGACATTCCTTCTCCCTTGTCTAAAAATGTTCTTTCTTGAAATATTATATAAATTATAAAACCAAATCTCAGAATTTTCCATTCCCTGAGTATTTCCCATTTACGTATGAAATACATATGCTAATAAACTTATGTTTTTCTCTTATTAACCCATATTGTTAGAGGAGTCTGTTCCAAGTAAAAATTCCTGAGGATTGAGAAAAAAAATTCTCCTTAAAAAAAAAAAATCAAGAAACACTTAAAAGAAATAAACTATTAGCCAGGCTAGGTGGTGCATGCTCATAATCCCATCAAGTTAGGAGGCTGAAGCAGGAGAATGTCAGGTTCAAAGCCAGCCTGAGCAGATTAGTGAGGTACTTAGCAATACTTTGTCTCTAAATAAGATATAAAAAAGGACTGGGGATGTGGCTCAGTGGTTAAGAACCCCTGGGTTCAATCCCTGGTACCAAAAAAAAAAAAAAAAAGGAAAGAAAAAAGAAATGTAGTATCAAGCCATAAAAAGTCATGGAAAAATTAAATGCATGTTGCTAAGTGTAGAAAGCCAGTGTAAAAAAAACCTATATACTATATACTTTGAACTGCATTCCATTTTGTTAAGAAATTTTTGGAGACAGTACAAAGATAAGTGTTTGTCAGTGTTTTGGAAAAGGGGAAGAATAGATGCAGCACAGTGGATTTTAGGCATGTACTTAGGCACTGTTGTTCTATATTCTGATACTGTAATGATGGACACACGTGTCATTATACATTTGTCCAATCAAACTAATAGCATGACAACCTCGGAAAATAATTCTAATGTGAACTGTGGACTTTAGGTGAACATGATGTGTCAATCTAAGTCCAATAACTGTAACAAATATATCAATTTAGTGGAGACTATTCATAATGAGGGAGAGTATGCATGTGTAGGACCAAGGTACATATGGCAAATCTCTATACCTTCCTTTTAATTTTACTATGAATGTGAAACTGCTCTAAAAATAAGCCTTTTAGAAGTAATAAAATAAAATATAAAGTCATTTCAAGAGAATTAAAAACTGAAATAATTAATCATAAGCACATATGGTATAAGGAATCTAAAGGAAGATTTTTAGATATATTTTATAAATTGAGAATACAATAAGATAATTGACACCTCAGTTCAGTCAGTTGAATTGTAATGAAAGACCCTTCCAATTATAAAGGAAGCTTACATGTAAAATAGAAAAATGTGGGGTTTTTTTTGTTTTGTGTAGTGTAAACTCTGTAGAACATATGAAACATGAAATTTCCTTGTTTTTAATAAAACATGCCTTAAAATATTACAAAGCACTGTATAATTCTATTATCCAATAAGTGGAAAATACCAAGTAGTCAGTTATATGAAAGCATATTCAAAGTGTCATGTAGGGACCTCCCAGACACTCAGAATCTGGGTAAGATTGACTTATTCCCTTCCCAATCTTATCACTCTCTTTTGCAATCCAAAAGTCTGCATGATATTTTGGAAAATTCCTTGGACACTTCCATTTTCACATAAGATCTTGTTTCTATACATGTGGAGAAAATATTTACATAATTTTAAATCAAATAAAGTCTTTAGGCTTACATCATGGTAATTTTAATATATTTCATCCAAAATTGCATATTAGATTTACAAAGGAAAATACAGAACAATTAATAAATTCAGTGCTATTCTTATATTTTCAATCTTTTCTGTAAGGCTGAACAAATTGTACTCAAATTGATATCTCTGGACAACTGCAAAAAAGTTCACTGACTGTCAATTCTTCTCTGGGTACTTTCATGAAAAATAGGGATATGACATTAAGATGAACAAGAAATTTCACCACTGCTACCAATACCTTTTCACTGGGAGGATGGAACATTGTAAAACAGAAGACACTATGATGGTACTATACCATAAGCATAAATGTTGAATTTAAGGAATACTTTCTGCATAATAAATCACCTAAGATGAAGACATTGATTTATGATGAACAGAAATTTCACTTTTTGTAGTTTCAGAGGTTGGGGAGCCGAAAGTCAAAGAGATTGATTTCATAGGCCAAAAAATTCCAGAGACAGCCCATGTTCCTGCTACTCCAGCATAGACTCCTCTTTGCAGAAGAAAATCAGTTACATTACATACATAACACTGAGTAAAAATTGTCTCTTTTTTCACATATGCTGAATTACTGAAATTACAGTGAAGCAGATGCTACGGCAAGTAATGTTGATATCATCCAGAAATGTAGGAAATGAAAATCTATGATAGTAGTATTTGCTGAATGAAATAAACAATAAATCAATCATTACTTCACTGCATGAATGAACAAAATGAACGTGTGATGATTGTATCTGTTATGGATTAAATTGTGTCTTCCCCCAAATTCATCGATTAAAAAACTAAACCCCAATGTAATTGTACTTTAAGATAAGGTGGTTAATTGGGATAGAAGCAAGTGAAATTAAATGAGGTCAAAAGGGTTGAACTCTAATTCTAAGGAAATGAGATATACCTCCCCTTCTCCCTCCCTACTTTCTTTCTCTCATAGAAAAAAAAGTTCTTATGAAGACATAGTGACAAGGCAAGGAAGAGAGAGCCCTTATCCAGAACAAAATGAACTAGGCTCTTGATCTGAGACTTATCTTCCAGAATCATGGAAAAAAATAAATTTCTTTTTTAAGATACTCAGTGTGAAGAATTTTGTTATGGCAGACTATCCTACTCTGTTTTATGCTGCTATAAAAAAGTGCCACAGACTGGGTAATTTATAATAAATATAAATTTATTTTTCATGATCCTAGAGGTTGGGAAGTTCAAGATCAAGATGTCAACAGATGTATAGCCTTATTTTCATGATCCTAGAGGTTGGGAAATCCAAAATCAAGGTGCCAACATGGAATGATGAACAGAAGGAAAAGGAGGTTGCGAATTTAGCCTGTTAACAAACCCACACATGTGATAATGACTTTGGGGGACAGAGCTCTAATCATCTCTTAACTGTGTCACTTGTACTACTGTTGTGTTAGGGCATAAGTTTCCAACACATGATTTCTGGGGGGAAACATTCAAATAACAGGCTGAGCAGGTGAAGCTAGTATTTTTTTCCCCCAAGTCTTAATATAGTGACTAATAGACACATACGTCTCACTTAGTTTCACACTAAGAAGTGAGCAGTAATAGCAAAATCATAACTCTTAATAGTCCGTGGAAGAGAATCATAATTTTTGAATGCAAACTGAAATTCACAGTATGCTAGGAGTTGTTATTATAGGTTTATTCAGCTTCCTACTGCTGTCAATGACATTTCTTTCTATTCTCTGTTTTGGTAAAAGTTTTCTTTTCCTTAATCATGAAAGGGTAAATTAGATCTGTTGTCTTAAAATCCTGATTAGGTGTTAGCACTTCAGAACTACAATGACATTTTTTTTTACATTCTTTATACATGAAAGCTATTTTAGAAAAATAGCAATCGTTTAGAGATTTAATATAATTTTTGTTTAAAATGAAATTATTAATGTTAAAAATTCGGTATTTAATTTACTACTGGTTTAGGCCCCAAATATTGATCATACATGGTACTAACTATGGCTTTTTATAATGTAATGGGCTATAAGGAAGCATGTCTGATAATTTGACAGGAAGCAAATATTATCTTTATTATACTGCATAATAAGTTAACATACCCTCTAATGCAGGGGATGATACATTCTTTATCTCCCAAGGACTTTTGTTGTAGAAACATACTTAAAAAATAGTCTGGGCAGAAAAACTGGCAGTATCTCTTTGCTTTTGTGACATGTAGAATGTGAATAAACTAAATTAATATAATTCCCACATGTAAAAATACATATTATGTTTATGAATGTATGAGAAAATTAGTAGTTTTCTGGGTTTACACACACACACACACACACACACACACACACACACACACACACACACCTAAAAACACACAGACTGTTATGGTTTGAATATGAAGTGCCTTTAAAAAGCTCCTGTTAACCCAGGAATGTTATCAATATATGGGATGATTGAATCATGAGAGCCATACCTCATCAGTCCATCATAGTTTGAATGACTGGGTTGTGACTATAGGCAGGTAAAGCATGGCTGGAGGAGGGAGATCACTGGAGACATGTCCTAGAGGAGTTGATTTTTTTGTAGACCCTCCCCTTACCCTTTCACTCCGTTTGGTTCCTAACCCCACCAGGAAATGGGGCAACTTTTCTCCTCTCGACCTGTCCCCCATTGTATGCTGCCTCATGTTAGGCCCAGAGCAATGGAGCCACCCATCTATGAATTGAGATCTCTGAACCATGAGCCACAAAGGACCTTGTCCTTCTCTAGCTTGTTCTCGTCAGGCTTTTTGGTCACAGTGACAAAAAAGCTAAAACACATACTTTTCTAATGTTTAACTGAAATTTAGAATCACTGTGAAAATTGTGTGGAACACTGAATAAAACAGGGCTCTATGAAGTACAATATATGCTTATGTAACCATTACTCTTTCAATTAATCTATTTAGGTCTTTTTTACCAAATTTACCCAATATCTCCACCTAAGTTGTTGTTTATCAAAGGTATGAGTTCCATCAGATTTTTTTCATAAATGTCATCAAAATTATAGAAATATCCTATATTAGCAAAATTGCTTCTGAGATTTAGATTTAACTATAAAATATACAGAAAATATGGTGAAAATACCCCTACCATTATTTTTTTTACTATACCAAGTATTTATTTGTGAAAAGAATTTATAGTTAAATAATTATTCTAGTAATTCATTTTATTTAAAAAGAAGATCTGATCTTTAATCTCAGAAAGTTAGCACTATCAAACAGAAGTATAATTTAAGCCATGCATATAACTATATTCTTTCTGATTATTTCACTTAGTAAGTAAATGAAAAAGGTGAAAATTAATAATATTGTTATATATTCTATTGTATCAAAATGTTCTACCAACATATGCACAGTAAAAATTATAAATGATATTTCATCTTCTTTTTTCATACTTCTTGTTTAAAATTTGTTATACATTTTATACTTGGAATACATCTCAATTCAAAAGCAAATTATTATAGAAAACGTTTTAATATCTAGGTTTGAGGTTTTTTTCATTTTATTTTGTTTTCTAATTTCAAGTTCTTAAAGCCACAGCCATGAGCCTATTGGTTATTGTTATGGTTTGAATATGAAGTGCTTATGTGAGACAATGCAAGAATCTTTACAGGTAAAGGATATTATTATGAGAGCTGTAAACTAATCAGTCAATTTATCCATTTGATTAATAATTTGAAAGGAGTACTGTATTGGATGGTAATTGTAGGCAAGTAGGGTGTGACTGGAGGAAGTATGTTACTGGGAACATGTCCTTGGGGATGATATTTCACCTCTTCAGCTCCTCTCTCTTCCTTTCTCTGCTTCGCAGCTGTCACAAGTTTTCTTATACCATGCCTTTCTTCTATAATATTCCACCTCATTTTAGAACCAGAGCAAAAGAATCAGCCACCATAAAAGATTCACCCAAAATAAATTTCTTCTTCTTTAAGTTTTTGGTCAGGCATTTTGGTCAGAACAATGAAAGACTTGGCTAACATTTACTCTAGTGGAACATGAAGAGTTAGGAGCTCATAAACTAAATGAAGAATTTGTGAACAGAATCTGTGTTCTTATTTTGAAGTTTCTCCTTAACCTATTCTCTTTTTAAACTATGCAGGGGGTATATTTTTCACAGTCCTGCAGAGCCCATTTCAAAGATCATGAAAGTAAAATATTGTCTGAAACCATGGTGCCTAGCATTCTCAAATGGAATTCAGCAGAAATAGGAGTAAACTGACATCATATCCTGAATCTATGACAGGCATGAACTGTGGAGCTGGAGAAAAATGTCACAAGTAACATAGTCAAAGGTGCATCTGGAGTAAAGGGAAAGGAGTTGAATGTGATATTAAGATATTATAATATGAAATAGGGAATTGAAATATACCTGACTTATTATAAGAAAGAAATTATTTAAGGATATCAGAGAAAAGAAAAAAAGGAAAAGGAATTCACTCACTCAGTACAAATCCCCAATCTGACAACAAAAAAGTGAATGGGGAATAATTGGCTAAAAGTTTAAAATAAATATTATAACCTTAATATATTGTTTTGAGCTTGAGAGTTGATAACTTTAATAGTTAATATTAAATTATCATAATAACTTAAATATTCCAATAATTTTGTGTTAATATGATAGACACTATTTAGCTTAAAATATTTTAATTTAAAACTGAACTGTTCTATTAATCTGTCATGATGTGTCAAATATCTAGATAACAAATTCTTTTTTTTTATTTTATTATTGGTCGTTCAAAACATTACATAGTTCTTAATACATCATATTACACGGTTTGATTCAAGTGGGTTATGAACTCCTACTTTTACCCCGTATACAGATTGCTGTATCACATCAGTTACCCTTCCATTGATTGACATATTGCCTTTCTAGTGTCTGATGTATTCTGCTGTCTGATATTTTGTTTTTAATAAAACCAACATTAAAAATGTTTGTAATTTTAACACTTTCTGGAAGACCCATCATACTACATACTTTTTTCACTTTTTGTTGTAGTAAAATACAAATAACATAAAATTTACCATCTTAACTATTTTTAAGCCTATAGTTTAGAGGTATTGTATATATTGCCAATATTATGCAACTACCATAACCGTCCATTTCCATAAACTCTTTTCTTGCTATGGAATGGAAACTCTTACCCATTAAATCATAACTCTATGTTTTTGTCTCCCCAAATCTCTCATAAATATTATTTCATTCTCTAAGATTTTTATTATTCTAGGAATTCATGTAAGTGCTATCACACAGTATTTGTCTTTTTGTAAATGGTTCATTTCACTTAACATAATGTCCTAAATTTCATTTCTTCCTTTCTTTTTTAATGTTGAAAAATACTCCACAGTACATATATATCACATGTTTGTTCAACCATTCATCCATTAATGGCCACTTGGGTTGCCTCCACATTTTAGTATTTGTGCATAATGCTGGGAAGAATGTGATTACACAGATATCTCTTCAAAACCCAGTTTTTAATATTTATGCAGTCTATTTTCATTATTTTTCTTTTTTCATTTTTAATTATTTTTCAAGTAACTGCCATATTGTTTTCCAAAATAAGTATATGATATTACATTCCCACCTGCAGTACATAAGAATTACAATTTTCCCATATCTGTGCTATTATTTATTTAAGTAATGATTGTGGGCTAATTGTGGGTGGTATCTCATTATAGTTTTAATTTGATTTTCCCTAATGATTAATATTCTTAAACATCTTTTCATGGTTTTATTGTTCATTGACACATCTTTAAAGAAATTTCTATTCAAATCTTTTTCCCACTTTTGAATTTATTTCAAGTCTTTTTCCCACTTTTGAATTCCTATTCAAGTCTTTTTCCCAATTTTGAATTTATTTATTGAACTTCTTGTTGCTGTTGTTGTTGTTAAGTTTTAGAGGTCTGCATGTATTCTGGATATTATCTCCTTATCAAATGTATGATTTGCAACTGTGAAGTTGCAACACCCCTTCTGTTGGTGATTTTATATGCCCTTTACAGTGTCTTTTGATATATATTTTTTTCATTTTCATGTACTTTCATTGGTCTGTATTTTCTTTTGTTGCTTGTGCTTTGGGCATCAATTATAAGATATTATTGCCAAATTGAGTATCATGAAGTTTTGCATTATGTTTTCTTCTAATATTATCATTGTTTTAGGTATTACATTTAATCTTTAATTTATTTTAAGATAGTGTTTATATATATATACACGTATAGTTTTAAATTATATTTAATTACAACTAGTTATAATTAATTAACAATTCTCTTGCATGTGAATGGCCAGTTCTCCCAGCACCATTTTTTGAAAAGGTGGTCTTTCTTTTATTGAATGGTCTTAGAAAACTTGTTAAAAGTCATTTGACTATATATTTGGTTGTGAATTTCTAGGCTCTATATTCTATTCCGTTGATCTATATGCTAGTACTATACTGGGTTGATTACTGTAGCTTTGTAAATGAATTTTTGAAATCAGAAAATATGCTCTTCTCTTTAAGATTGTTTTGGCTATGTGGGATTCCATATAAAATTTTCTTAAGCAAAAAATTATCCTCAGGATTTTGATAGGTATTACATTGAATCTGTCAGTGCTTTTAGTAGTATTGATATTTTAATATTGTTTAGTGTTCTGTTGCATAAACATATCATGTATTCCTTTATACATTCCATTCTTAATTTATTTCAGCAATCCATTATGGTTTTTATTGCACAGTTCTTTCTCATTATTATTATTATTTTGTGTGTGTGTGGTGCTGGGGATTGAACCCAGAGCCTTAGTACATGCAAGGCAAGCACTCTACCAACCGAGCTATATACCCAGCCCTCTTTCTCATTATTGATAGATTATTGATAGAGTTAATTCCTAAGTATTTTATTCATTTTCATGCTACTGGAATTGGTTTTAAATTTTTCTTTTCAGAATTTTCATTGTTAAAAGATAGAAATACAACTTTTGTATTTGAGTATGTGTTGACTTTTTATCCTATTTTATGAATTCTTATGAATTCTAACTGTTTGTATATATAGGGGAATCCTTAAGGTTCTCTATGCTTAAGATCAGACTGTTTCTACCTTTCCATTTCAAATGGTTTTTATTTCCCTTTCTAGCTTAATTAATTGGGGCTAGACCTTCCAGTATTATGTTCACTAGAAGTGTGAAAGCAAGTAATCTTTGCCTTTAGTTTATCTTGACCATTAATATATATTCTTTGAAGAAATTTCAAAGTCCTTTGAATTGGTTTATTTTATTTTTTTGTTGTAGAATTTTAGAATTCTGTGTATTCTGGATATTAACTCTTTATTAAATGTATGATTTGCAAATAATAGAGGAAAAGCTAAAGTTTTTTTCACCACAGAGTGTGAATTTCACTGTGAATTTTTCATGTATTACTTTTATTACATTGAGATATTTTCATATATATATATGGAAATATATATATATATTTTTTTGGTACTAGCTAAACACAGGGGCACTTGACCACTGAGCCATATTTTGTATTTTATTTAGAGACAGTACCTCATTGAATTGCTTAGCACCTCACTTTTGCTGAGGCTGGCTTTGAACTTAAGATCCTCCTGTCTCAGCCTCAAGAGCCGCTGGGATTACAGGCCTACACTACCGCCGGGCTTTCTACAACTTGTTTATTGAATATTTTTCATCATGAAAGGGAATTTAATTTTATCAAATGCTTTTTTTAGCATCCAAATTAGATAATTAGGTGATTAAGTGTGGTGAAAGGCAGGGACTAGGTAACAGCTCCTGTACTAAGAGCTGTCATTGACTAAAACTAACTACAATTTATGTTTTCTCTAGATGTTTTAAGGCTTCAGAATTCTCAAGAGTTTCAAAATTGGATAGATTCTGTCTATGCAATTTAGTTTAGGCAGAAAGACTTCTGGTGCTTCCTGATCCACAGTTTTCCCACTAACAATTAAATCTTTCAAAATCCATTTTGATTGGCAAAGTATTTTCTTTATATCCACAATTCATCTGTTTCCTAAAGATACAAATGTTTTTAAAGATACATTTCGTATGAACATAATTTAGTTGAGACTCATTAAAAATTGATTTATACTTGATTTAGTCAATTGTAAAAAAAAATTGTTATCCTTGATATTAAATACTGAAACTGAAAAGATACAACTGAAATTGAAAACTGAGGATACTATGTATTATTTACACACACACACACACACACACTAGAATAAGAATATTTTAGCATATATATAGCAAGCAAGCAGACATCATTATGATAGGAAACATAAAGCTGTAAGAGATGGGGACATGAGATTAAGGGAATAATTCTATAAACTGAACCCAATACGATGATCACCACACGCTTTCTTTTTTTAAAGAAGCAATTTACCTGCAGCCCTGCCTGGCTTAAATCAACAGAATATGTTGCATTCCTCAGAAAAGTACCTGTTATCTGAAGGAGAAATGCAGAACAAAATGCTGGTAAAATGAACACAAGTTACCCTGAAGTGTAGGAGGGGGGACTTTTGGGACCTTTACACACATCAGATCCCAGAATTCAAGGAGGTAAGTGCAATTCCTGCAGTCATAAAATTGGTAAGAATATGTTCCAATTAGAACTGGTTAGCATGGATCAACATGATCTGGAGTTGTCCTGCATAGTGGGGACTTGAAAGTCTGATGTCATCCTGCTTTCAGCCAAAAGTGAACCTGGAGAGGATTCTCTAGAACCTTCATGGGAATGCTGGTAAAACTGGAGGTCAGGAGGGGCATGCAATCATTCTACTCTCTGAGATGACATGCACTCTCACTTGAGAATGTTTAGTTTTCCCTCTCCCTATTCCTTCTAATACAGTCATGCTTGTTACTCTGAGTGACATGTCTGAAATCTTTCTGATGTGATTTTAAGAATCAAGGTTTGAAGAGGAGATTCCTGTGGCTGATTGTGTTTTGTTACAGGCCAGTGCCCTGTAACAACTGCTTATGTGAAACCTGGAAGTCCAATCTAATGAGAAAATATTTGCAAAGGACAAAGCATAGTATTTGCAACACCCAAAAAAAAAAAAAAAAAAAAAAAAAAAGACAAAACAGAAAGAAGTGTTATATTTTTATAATTCCTTGATGCTTCTTAGAATCCACTGAGTGTACCATCGAACTGTCAATATTTGTTAATAGCATTATCCATAATTCTATACAAGAAACTATGCAAATTGGTCATACTACTTAATATTGTTTTTCTTATTTTTCCCTTAATAATTAACTCTTTCAAAATCTATTTTGATTGGCAAACTATTTTTATATCCATAATTCATCTGTTTCCTAGAGATATAAATAATGTTAAAGATACATTTTGTATGAACACAATCTTAGTTACTGAATAAGGATAGACATGACATTCATCTTAAGAGAAAAAAATTAAAATTAAAATAAGAAACACAATAAATAGTAAAAAGGAAGCTAAACCAAGCCCAAAGTCAATTGGTTCATTTTTTGGACATATCATTCTTTTAAAATATGCTTTCACTGCATTTGATTTGCTTATTTTAAAATTTTTGTTTTATTCCTTCACAGCTAATATGTAAATACATTTTAAAAAAATCATTGTAGAACTCTCTCAGTGCTTGGATATGTTTTCTGTGTTCCCAAATTCAGTTTTTATGGTTATGAAGCAACATCAGTTAAAGAGTCTCATAGCTATATCTTTGTGACATTATTTTGTGATGTGAGCATAGAAAAATACCAGAATGTTTTTTTCCTATTTTTCTACATAACTATGGATGACATTTTTTTTTCCTGAAACAGTTCATTGTAAATGAGTCAGTGTTTGTTCCCTTTCCTAGTGATGGATGTTGTGTTCCTGTAAAGTGGGAAATACTGCTATTACTTTTTGTTATGTTTCCTAAAGGTTTCACTGCTACAGAAACTGTATTTATTTTGGATTTTTCTGTCAGATCCTTTAAATGTGCCATATTTAAGTGTGCTACATATAGGCTTTCCTGCAAAAATGATACTCTTTGCCAAACCACAACATCATTCCTTCTAAATGTTTTTGAATGTGCTCAAGGAAGTCTGTAAAGCACAATAAAATCTGAAACACAGCAATGTTTTCTTATCAAATTACCTTGCTAAATTGAAGGACAACTAATAAACTTAGTCATGTTTCATGTCAGTGAACTTCTGCTGCTTAAAACAATGTGCTAAAGGCCCATATTTTACCTGTTCTTATGTTTTATCTTAGCTACTTTTAATGGCTAGCATGCATAGATCTCACTTGTATCTGTTATCTTAGAAATACTGTCAATCAAATAAGTTACTAAGGGTAGACATGGCATTCATCTTAGGAGAAAAAAATTAAAATTAAAAGAGGCACAATAAATAATAAAAAGGAAGCTAAACCTAGACCAAAGTCAATTGTTTCCCTTTTTGTACACTAAGAAGAAAGATTTTAATTATATTTATTATTAAATTGTATTTAATGTCTTCTGGTAGATAACAAAACTTGCTATGAGAACTAATAAATATCTTATTCAGAAATTTCTCTATACCTTTCAACAAATATACAGCTTTACTTCCCCATAATAAAGTTATAACGAAATTTATTTTACTAACAGTATTACATATATATATATATATATATATATATAGAGAGAGAGAGAGAGAGAGAGAGAGAGAGAGAGAACATGATATGCACTAAGGTAGATGCTGTACATATATTATCTTTACAACAAACTTGCAAGATTTCAACACTACTCAATAAAGAAAATTAAGCTTTAAGAGGTTAAGTGACTGGCTGAAAGTTTATGAATTGCACAAAGTGCTACTGAAAGTGTCAAAAAATAATTGAGAGTTAAATAATTTGATTAAAACACACACAATTAAAGAATAATTTTCTCTAAAATAGAAATTGAAGAATAATTCCCCCAAACATAAATTTTCTTATAATATGCATATCATGAAAAGTGAATTTTTCTAACTTTGTCAGAATGAACTAATAAACCAATTTTGCTTTAAGGATTTTCATCCAATAAAGAGAAAAATTTTGAGGACTTCACATTATTGCAATTATTTTACCTGTGATTTTAAATATGAAAGAGAAATTTATCTAATGCTACTTTGAATTAATGTCTCATTTCTAATTTGTCTCAATATTCTTATTTTAGTCATTGACAGTATAGTTATACCACTTGTAGTTAATTATATTTTCTTAAATTTTAGTAAGCAAAAATAATTTAAAATATTAGCCAACACATAAATACACAAAAATGTAATTAGCAAGTCATCCTGATTTCGAGAATATCAGCAACTTTATAGTGTTGCATTCCTTTTCTGATTTGAGGTCCCTCCATTCGCAACTTTCCACAACTTAATTAGATTAAGAGTCTCAGCAGGAGTAAATTTGACATTGATAGTACTAACTTGAGAGGAGCAAATACAATGGTAGAATTAGAACAGAATTTATCACTATTTTTCAATAGAAAATGATCTAGTTCCTCAATATGAATATAAAACTACCTAGACAATAGCAATGTTTGATGAACAAGGAAACATAAGAAGACAAACATATTTTGCCATCTTATCATTTTTATGATTTATCCATTTTAGTTATTCCTCTTTTATTTGTTCCTTTTATTTATGCCTCAGTCTTGTTACTGGGTCTTGACCTCCTAATGAATGTATTATTTATCTTTTGATGAGTCATTCAGCCATGCACCAGTTCATGCAGTCACATTAGTGTATGTGTGTGTGTATGTGTGTGTGTAGGCTGAGGGGGCGGGTTGTTAATACACATGACCTGGAACAAACAAGTAATTGTCCCAGAAAAAAATTTAATCCTTTATTTTACTTCCTAAAATTCTAATTTTAATTCTAATTTCGGTAAAGGAACAGTCAGTGTCATACTTTGTTTATGCTAAGCAGGGGCTTTGGACTTATATATTGGAAATGGGATGTCAAATCAAGAAAGACAATAGTAAGAACATTAATGTACTGAAAGAGATGATGTTTTTATTCTCTCAGAAGATCTACTCTACATCAAATGTTAGCTCAATAATCTGGTTAGGTTTAAAGGAAAAGAGATATAGTCTGACATCCTTTATTATCATTGTGATTTGGTGATATTGATAATACCCTATAGGACAAAAATAACAAAAATAATTGTTTGATTCCCAAATATGTGGATGTGGATGTCGTATATAAACTTCAAATGTTATTTTTATTTCCTTAATGAAAGACACACTAAAAATCCAAAGTTTTTAAAATCAACACAAGTTTTAGATTTTGAAGAGATTTTAGCCTAAGCAGTCAATGCTATTTAAAGTAAAGATTTCATTGGCTATAAAAAAAGAAAGTTTGGTCTGTTATAAAATGATATGAATAATTCATTTTTAAACAAACACTTGAGGGTTGTTTTCTTACTTAGAGGTGGTCAAAAAATTGATAAAATCTGGATTCAGTTCCAGTCTTTGAATTTTCATCGTCTTCGTCTTTGATCACTAGACTTGACGATTTCTTCCAGTTGAGCCTCACTCATATATTCAGAAACAAGAAAATCCAAGGGCAAAAATAATAGAGGCATTTTTCTTGTTTCCTCCACAAGTTTCTCTCATGTTTTGTTTATTTTCAGCTACAAATCCAAGATACAAAATTCTAACCCATTAATAGGATGAATTTTTATGAGATAGCCCTGCAGATATATAAATCGGTCTGTAATGAAAAAAGAGAAAGTCTGCTTTGGTGAACATTCTGAGAAAAAAAAAAAGTAATAGCAATATAGCAACAAATAAAAACCAAAGGACCAAAGATCATCTGTCTATTAATCAGATTTTCATTATGAAGAATATATCTTATACTTACCAATTTGATTTTAAATTACTATTGTTTATAATCATTTTTAAATCTCAAGTGAGTAGGTAATTACAAAGCCAGATTATTTCATACATATTATAAAGAGGTTCTTCATTTCCTCTTGTTCTCATTGACAAAATGAAACTAATATAATGGTTAAAACAAAGAAAAGAGTAGAATGACAACACTATTTTTAACAAAATGTGTCTTCTTCCATATATAAATATTAAAGATTTTCATTTATTAGCCTGCTTTGGATTTTTTCAGTAAAGAGAAAAACTGACAATGAAGATATATTTTAGTAATATTATGTATTCATGGATATCTTTGTTAGGATCGCAACTAAACAAAAATGTAAAACAGAGAATCAGTATATTATTGTAAAGTACTGGTGATAATAATGGATAAGAAAGTAGCTGGGATTCAGTGATGCTGCTCTGGAAGCCTGGTCTCTGATAATATTCTAACTAACTCTTGTTTTTGAATTTGTATGAATGTATCTCCATCTTTGCATATGCTTTGCTAATCCAGAGTTTATTTTCCTCTGATTCAAGTATTCGGTATCAGACATTCTACTTTCTCTGTGGTCTGTCAGCATTTTTGAGTTTGCTTGATGAAGGGAGTTTCTTAAACCCTTTCAGTGGAAAAAGTAATTTTCCTGCTGTAATGAAAGTTGAAATAGAAGATCTGGTTCTGAAACCCATATGCCTGATTCCTGCAGGAAGATACTAACAGTCTCAAGAAGGAGAGAGTCTCAAAACTCATGTTTAAATACCTCAAAGTGTCAAAATGAAATGAAATGGAATCAAATTATGTAAAAATTTTATCTCAAAAAATATTCCTTCCCTATCAAATGTGCGTATTCATATATATTGTCTTCTAAAATTATGACTACCAGTCAAGGTTTGCATAAAGTGTCAACTATAATGATTCTAAGGATTGGTTTTGAAAATAACAAAACATCAAAATCATCAATAGTTGAAAAATTCAAAACCATTTTTATCTTTTAAAATATCACATAGTTCTATATCTTGCATATCTGATTTGGAATCAACACATGAATGACTTATAAATCTACTTCATTATGTTATACAAACCTTTCCTAAGATTCAAACTCCCATCTTCTTTTTATATCTTCATAAATAAGACTGCTTTCTAGACATAGATCCTCCCTTTATTCTTTCTCATGCAACTTGATTAACTACTGGATAACTTTGAACCCTTAGCTTGATGTCATTATATCCTGAAAGCCTTTGATCTTTTAAGCTCAACTCATTCCTCAGAGTTAAGTGCTTTTCCAATGTATTCACACAAATGCATAAAATCTTCATCATTGTTTTTATCATGCAATAATGAAAATATTTACTGACTCAACTGTCTCCTTCAGCAACAAGAAAACAGAGTCTACACATTTAAACCCTGTATGACCAGTGTTCATCACAACACCTATCACAAGCACTGGAACACCTTGTTATAATGCGAACTTCCAGAACACTGTTACTAGGAAAACATCTCAGTCATCTTCTAAGACTGATTTTACTTGAGTACAATAGAATTGCAGAAACAGAGCTGTCCCATTTATTCCAAGTACTATATGTAGTGACAATGTAGAAGCACCATACACAATTCTCATGCTTACTATTTGGTCATAACTAAAACCTGCAACTAAGACTAAAAATCTACTAGCTGTTATGACTTACTGTTCTTCACCTGATTAACAGAGCTTCCAAAACCTGTGATTTATTTTTGTAATGATTCTGTTATTTTATTGTTGTTGTTGTTGTTGTTAAGGATCAGCTTAAAATCAGGGACATGCCTTAACTATTAGTAATCTGTCTAGTATTTTATGTTCTATGTTACAAAAAAAAAAAAAAAGTTACTGCCTTACTAAAATCTAACTTGATTTGTTTTTTCTAAGGGTGTTTATTTAAAGGAAATAACACACTAAGCTACAGTGTGAAATAGCACATTAACAATTAGCACCAGGTTGGTTTTTCAAACAGCTAGTGATGCAATTTTAAGAGCTCCCCAAAGTGCTTTAAAGATTGAGAAAACATTTGTGTCATTACAAAGGCATAGTTTAAAGCTTATGAGTTTTCCACTCAACTAAGAAAGGCATTTAAAACAACCCACAGAGGATAGTATAGAACCAAAATAGGTGAATCTGTAATTACTAGGAGCATTACAATAGTTCAGCATTCTAAACAGGATCACTCTTTTAGGTGTGAATATTTAATGCTAAAATACATTTTTTGTAATAGCCATCAGTAGTCAGTTTTTCTAAGTTAATCATGCCTTGGAAATTTGGTCTCTAGAAACTTTCTTTGTTTATGAAACAAGCAAATTTAGCCATCTAGGTCACTCTGAACTTATTTTTACCTTTCAAGTCAAATTTGGTTTAAAAATAGTATTTCTGTTTCAGATAAGTGCTTTTAGCTTCACTGAAGATTGGTTCCAATTTAACTATTTGGACAGAATTTTTCTACAATTGTCATGGGTCAGATCATATCTTTCCATTTGAACTATTGTACTGCCTACCTGGCCTCTAATCTCCCCTTCTTTAAAATCATCTGAATACCCTCATCAAGCCATTCTTCACATACTGCAACTCTTACAATATCAACAGACACTGTGGTTCAGCATAGGACTGGAAGTTCAGATCTTGGTGTCCTCACTATTATCAAGGTACTCAAGCCATCTTTTGGGAATAATAATAATATAGTTTATATATAAGATTACTAATGGGAGTAAGCTTTGGTTCATGCATGACACAACTGCATCTGGTGATTTTTAAGCAGTCAAATAATTAACTCTCAGACATAGCACCCCATTTTTAATGTCTACAATTTTCACATACTACAGCAACTCTATTCTCTTATTTATATAGCAGTATTGAGATGCTATTCATTTATCATAAAATTAATCCTCAAAGTTAATATGCTTATTAAATGGTCTTTTTTTTATTGTAGTCATCCCAGTAGGTGCTAAGTGGCATGATGCTCTAGTTTTAATTTTTTTTTTAATTCTACCTGTACTCTCACACCTCTGTCCATTTATTCCTGCACTTTTCTGTTTATTATAAACCCCCTTTCTTCTATCTGATCTGTGCTTGAACTTCTACTCTTCCCTGAAGGTGTAGTTAATAATTTCACCATTCTAGAAGGAAAATCCAACCTACCTCTAAAAAAAAACCTCCTTCTTCTTCCCACTGTTATAAACAATGTTATTTTTCATTATAGCCATTAAAATGATTTCTTTAAAAATAAACAGAAAATATGTGTTGTTTTCATCTATTTCCTCAATAAACTCTGAACTTCTGAAAGGAAAGGATTATGTATAGTGCTTTCAACATAGAAGACACTTGGTATTTGTTAAATTACCAGCCATTCCTTTTGATAATTAGAGGAATAAACACCCTTTAATCAAGGTACTTCCTAGGCTGTCTAATAAAACACTGAGATTTTCAAATAAATAATTATTCTTTTTAATCTAACTAAAATTAAAACAAATTAAAATTTCACAATGTGTTTGTCAACTTCCCTCATTTGATTCGAGTTTTCCTTGAAGAGAGATATTGTTCCAGTGCCTAGAAGGATTCCAAAGCCCCAGAAACAGTGTTGACTTTTGCTTACTCAGACTACTGAGTTGCAATGAAATAGTGGTTGTAGTTTATGTCTTTTTTGTCAGCAAAAGACAAGAATGTAAAGGTTAAAATAATACTTATTTCTCTGAATATATCACTCTCCCAAATCCCAGTAGGAGTAAAAATAATGTGTCTTTTAGAATTATATTAGGCTACTTGTAAATATTCTGTAACCACTAATGGGGATGACACCCAGATAAATTCATATAGAGTGTAGAAATATGGCCTTTGATTCAAATTTCTTGAGTAAAAATAGAAAATAACTAATTATTCACTTTTTTGACATTGGTTTTTGCTTTTGCTGTATACCACCTATCATTGATTTTGCAGAAATGTAACCTTAAGAACTCTGTTCTTTAGTTAGGACACCCTTGATTTTCTATATCAAATAGCCTCCAAAAAGAAATGTACTTCAGAAAGTTTTGTCAACTTCCCTCATTTGGTTCCAATTTTTCTTGAGAAGAGATATTGTCCTAGTGCCTAGAAGAATTCTAAAGGGAGGATCCCCTCCCTTTCATAATAATGGCTATTAGTATATATTAATTTACCTCATGCTCTGGACCAGATATCCTATCAATTCCTTCATTGGAATTACCTCATTTAACATTCATAAAATCTCAAAGAGACAGTGAAATTTTTCTCATTTTATACAAGTGAAACTGAGGTACAAAGTAGTTAAATAGCTTGTCAATTGTCCCACGACAAGTTAGAAGTGAACCTGGAGTTTGAATAGATTTCTTATTTTCCTTGAAAGCCCTATGTCTACCTTAGAGCACTTTACACTTTCATGGATACTTCAAAATTGTATCCAGAATACAAAATAAAAGCAGTGATCTTAGTTTCTGGGATAATTACAGACTCCATTTTTGGAAAGACATTACCACATTTTTTTTTTCTATGCAGCTCTCCACTCTTCTCCCAAACCCATATCTCACATTTTATTTTTTGAATACATAATGATGAAATTTATTTACAGACAAGTCAAGTATAAAATGAGGCAATAGGTTACTCTTGGATTATCTCAAAATCACAGCCAAGAATTATTTAAAATTTTACAAAAGTAATCATAATATATGTTTCATAATAAATATCAAATTTTTGAATAATATGAATGACACTTACATTGGTTTTTAACAGGGAAATAGAACTATCTAGTAGATAGTTATGTTCCAGTAAAGAAGATCGTTTTTATAGATATATTGAATCGGGCAAGCAGAAAAAATCAAAGTGATAGAGTGCCAGGGATCCCAGCAGCCTGCAGCAGGGCCCGGAGAGCCAGGCCAACTGATTCGCGTGGCCTGCCCTGCGGCTACAGAAGGCGTGGCGCCTCAGTGAAGCCATTAATTGGCAAGCAGGGAGGTTAGGGAAGGCCATTAGGTGGAATCCCACCAGCCAAGCCCACACGGACCCTTGGGCCGAGCACGGGTTCTCAGAAGGGGAAGGAAGCGGTACAGTCCCATCCCCCACAGCGGACACTCCGCCGAGCCAGTCAGCGGCCACCATCCGGGAAAGCTGAAGGATACACCGCCACTCTCCTTCAGAGTGCGACATCAAAACAGGTCGGTGTCATTCAGCTCACCCCCCAGACAGCGGGAATTCGCATAAAATCTCTCCTAGGCTTGCCGGGAGAGGGAGTATCAAGCTGAGCCTCCATACAGGCTAGGGGGAAACCAGAGACACCTGACCTCCAACCCCTCCTCCCAGTAGCAACCAAAAGGAAACCTGGCTAGCCAGCGCTGGGGGAGGGGCAAGCAGAAAAAATCAAAGTGATAGAGTGCCGGGGATCCCAGCAGCCTGCAGCAGGGCCCGGAGAGCCAGGCCAACTGATTCGCGTGGCCTGCCCTGCGGCTACAGAAGGCGCGGCGCCTCAGTGAAGCCATTAATTGGCAAGCAGGGAGGTTAGGGAAGGCCATTAGGTGGAATCCCACCAGCCAAGCCCACACGGACCCTTGGGCCGAGCACGGGTTCTCAGAAGGGGAAGGAAGCGGTACAGTCCCATCCCCCACAGCGGACACTCCGCCGAGCCAGTCAGCGGCCACCATCCGGGAAAGCTGAAGGATACACCGCCACTCTCCTTCAGAGTGCGACATCAAAACAGGTCGGTGTCATTCAGCTCACCCCCCAGACAGCGGGAATTCGCATAAAATCTCTCCTAGGCTTGCCGGGAGAGGGAGTATCAAGCTGAGCCTCCATACAGGCTAGGGGGAAACCAGAGACACCTGACCTCCAACCCCTCCTCCCAGTAGCAACCAAAAGGAAACCTGGCTAGCCAGCGCTGGGGGAGGGGCAAGCAGAAAAAATCAAAGTGATAGAGTGCCGGGGATCCCAGCAGCCTGCAGCAGGGCCCGGAGAGCCAGGCCAACTGATTCGCGTGGCCTGCCCTGCGGCTACAGAAGGCGTGGCGCCTCAGTGAAGCCATTAATTGGCAAGCAGGGAGGTTAGGGAAGGCCATTAGGTGGAATCCCACCAGGCAAGCCCACACGGACCCTTGGGCCGAGCACGGGTTCTCAGAAGGGGAAGGAAGCGGTACAGTCCCATCCCCCACAGCGGACACTCCGCCGAGCCAGTCAGCGGCCACCATCCGGGAAAGCTGAAGGATACACCGCCACTCTCCTTCAGAGTGCGACATCAAAACAGGTCGGTGTCATTCAGCTCACCCCCCAGACAGCGGGAATTCGCATAAAATCTCTCCTAGGCTTGCCGGGAGAGGGAGTATCAAGCTGAGCCTCCATACAGGCTAGGGGGAAACCAGAGACACCTGACCTCCAACCCCTCCTCCCAGTAGCAGCCAAAAGGAAACCTGGCTAGCCAGCGCTGGGGGAGGGGCAAGCAGAAAAAATCAAAGTGATAGAGTGCCGGGGATCCCAGCAGCCTGCAGCAGGGCCCGGAGAGCCAGGCCAACTGATTCGCGTGGCCTGCCCTGCGGCTACAGAAGGCGTGGCGCCTCAGTGAAGCCATTAATTGGCAAGCAGGGAGGTTAGGGAAGGCCATTAGGTGGAATCCCACCAGCCAAGCCCACACGGACCCTTGGGCCGAGCACGGGTTCTCAGAAGGGGAAGGAAGCGGTACAGTCCCATCCCCCACAGCGGACACTCCGCCGAGCCAGTCAGCGGCCACCATCCGGGAAAGCTGAAGGATACACCGCCACTCTCCTTCAGAGTGCGACATCAAAACAGGTCGGTGTCATTCAGCTCACCCCCCAGACAGCGGGAATTCGCATAAAATCTCTCCTAGGCTTGCCGGGAGAGGGAGTATCAAGCTGAGCCTCCATACAGGCTAGGGGGAAACCAGAGACACCTGACCTCCAACCCCTCCTCCCAGTAGCAGCCAAAAGGAAACCTGGCTAGCCAGCGCTGGGGGAGGGGCAAGCAGAAAAAATCAAAGTGATAGAGTGCCGGGGATCCCAGCAGCCTGCAGCAGGGCCCGGAGAGCCAGGCCAACTGATTCGCGTGGCCTGCCCTGCGGCTACAGAAGGCGTGGCGCCTCAGTGAAGCCATTAATTGGCAAGCAGGGAGGTTAGGGAAGGCCATTAGGTGGAATCCCACCAGCCAAGCCCACACGGACCCTTGGGCCGAGCACGGGTTCTCAGAAGGGGAAGGAAGCGGTACAGTCCCATCCCCCACAGCGGACACTCCGCCGAGCCAGTCAGCGGCCACCATCCGGGAAAGCTGAAGGATACACCGCCACTCTCCTTCAGAGTGCGACATCAAAACAGGTCGGTGTCATTCAGCTCACCCCCCAGACAGCGGGAATTCGCATAAAATCTCTCCTAGGCTTGCCGGGAGAGGGAGTATCAAGCTGAGCCTCCATACAGGCTAGGGGGAAACCAGAGACACCTGACCTCCAACCCCTCCTCCCAGTAGCAGCCAAAAGGAAACCTGGCTAGCCAGCGCTGGGGGAGGGGCAAGCAGAAAAAATCAAAGTGATAGAGTGCCAGGGATCCCAGCAGCCTGCAGCAGGGCCCGGAGAGCCAGGCCAACTGATTCGCGTGGCCTGCCCTGCGGCTACAGAAGGCGTGGCGCCTCAGTGAAGCCATTAATTGGCAAGCAGGGAGGTTAGGGAAGGCCATTAGGTGGAATCCCACCAGCCAAGCCCACACGGACCCTTGGGCCGAGCTCGGGTTCTCAGAAGGGGAAGAAAGCGGTACAGTCCCATCCCCCACAGCGGACACTCCACCGAGGCAGTCAGCGGCCACCATCCGGGAAAGCTGAAGGATACACCGCCACTCTCCTTCAGAGTGCAACATCAAAACAGCGGACACTCCATCCAGGCAGTCAGTGGCCACCATCCGGGAAAGCTGAAGAATACACCACCACTCTCCAACAGCTTGTAACATCAAAACAGCCAGCAGCAGGACCCCGGAGATCCAGGCCAACTGATTCGCGCGGCCTGCCCCGCAGCTACAGAAGGCGTGGCGCCTCAGAGAAGCCATTAATTAGCAAGCAGGGAGGTTAGGGACTGCCATTAGGTGGAATCCCGCCAGCCAATCCCACCGCCCACGCCCGGAAGAGGCCCAGCGATCTGCCAGCATTGTAGTCACGACACCCCAATTGGAATAGGGACAGAGCAGAGCCGCCTTCCACTCCCGGAACAGGCCCAGAGAGCCGCCAGCGTGATAGACACGTCACCCCAATTGGAGTAGGGGCACAGCCGCCGCCCGCACCTGCAAGGGAGACTTTTCAAGTATACAAGAGCAACATAAATAAATAGGGGGTAAATTTCAAAACACAACAGTTGCACCAAGCAGAAAGAAACGCGGGCAGTATGAAAAGACAAGGAAAGAAAGGACCACAAGCAATGCAGGTCAACTCAACTTTAGAAGAGGTAATAGCTGCAACAGATGGAATATCAGATAAAGAGTTCAGGATATATATGCTTCAGATGATCTGGAGTCTCAAGGAAGACATGAGACAGCAAAATCAGACAATGAAAGATCACATTGACAAACAAATCCAGGAAGTCAAAGATCAATTTCACAGGGAGATAGAGGTAATAAAAAACAAACAAATTGAAATTCTAGAAATGCAGGAAACAATAAACCAACTTAAAAACTCAATTGAGAATACTACCAGCAGAGTAGATCACTTAGAAGAGAGAACATCAGACAATGAAGACAAAGTATTTCAACTGGAAAAGAACATAGACAGCTCAGCAAGTCTGCTAAGAAACCATGAGCAGAACATCCAAGAATTATGGGACAATATCAAAAGACCAAATTTAAGAGTCATTGGGATACAGGAAGGCACAGAGCTCCATTCCAAAGGAATAAACAGTCTATTCAGTGAAATAATACGAGAAAACTTCCCAGAATTGAAGATTGAGACAGAATCCCAAATCCTAGAAGCCTACAGGACGCCGAATGTGCAAAATCATAAGAGATCCACACCTAGACACATTATAATGAAGATGTCCAACATACAGAATAAGGAGAGAATTTTAAAAGCTGCAAGAGAAAGAAAGCAGATTACATTTAGGGGTAAACCAATCAGGATAACAGCTGATCTCTCAACACAGACTCTGAAAGCTAGAAGATCCTGGAATAACATATTTCAAACACTGAAAGACAATGGGCTCCAACCAAGAATAGTGTATCCGGCGAAATTAAGCTTCAGGTTAGAAGATGAAATTAAAACCTTCCACAATAAACAAAAGTTAAAAGAATTCGCAGCTAGAAAACCATCTCTTCAAAAAATCCTTGGCAAAACATTACAGGAAGAGGAAATGGAAAACAACATTGAAAACCAACAATGGGAGGTAGGACAGTAAAGGGGGGAAAGTAGTCATAGAGGATAACAAATCAGGTTTAGTAACATCAATAAACAAATATGGATAGAAGAACAAACCATATCTCAATAATAACCCTAAATGTTAATGGCTTAAACTCACCAATTAAGAGACACAGGCTAGTAGAATGGATCAAAAAACAAGACCCAACAATATGCTGTCTACAGGAGACGCATTTGATAGGAAAAGATATACATAGACTGAAGGTGAAAGGTTGGGAAAAATCATATCACTCATATGGACCGCGGAAACAAGCAGGAGTGTCCATACTCATATCTAATAAAATAGATTTCAAGCCAAAGCTAATCAAAAGGGATATAGAAGGACACTTCATACTGCTCAAGGGAACCATACACCAACAAGACATAACAATCATAAATATATATGCCCCAAATAATGGTGCAGCTGTATTCATCAAGCAAACTCTTCTCAAGTTCAAGAGTCTAATAGACCAACATACAATAATCATGGGAGACTTCAACACACCTCTCTCACCACTGGACAGATCTTCCAAACAAAAGTTAAATAAGGAAACTATAGAACTCAATAACACAATTAACAACCTAGACTTAATTGACATATATAGACTATACCACCCAACATCAAGTAGCTACACTTTTTTCTCAGCAGCACATGGAACCTTCTCAAAAATAGACCATATACTATGTCACAGGGCAACTCTTAGACAATACAAAGGGGTAGAGATAATACCATGCATCTTATCTGATCATAATGGAATGAAACTGAAAATCAATGATAAAAGAAGAAAGGAAAAAGCAAGCATCACCTGGAGAATGAACAATAGGTTGCTGAGTGATCAATGGGTTTTAGAAGACATCAAGGAGGAAATTAAAAAATTCCTAGAGTTAAATGAAAACACAGACACAACATATCGGAATCTATGGGACACATTGAAAGCAGTTCTAAGAGGAAAATTCATTGCTTGGAGTTCATTCCTCAAAAAAAGAAAAAACCAACAAATAAATGATCTCATACTTCATCTCAAAATCCTAGAAAAAGAAGAGCAAAACAACAGCAAAAGAAGTAGAAGGCAAGAAATAATTAAAATCAGAGCTGAAATTAATGAAATTGAAACAAAAGAAACAATTGAAAAAATTGACAAAACTAAAAGCTGGTTCTTTGAAAAAATAAATAAAATTGACAGACCCTTAGCCATGCTAACAAAGAGAAGAAGAGAGAGAACCCAAATTACTAGCATACGGGATGAAAAAGGCAATATCACAACAGACACTTCAGAAATACAGAAGATAATCAGAAATTACTTTGAATCCTTATACTCCAATAAAATAGAAGATAGTGAAGGCATAGATAAATTCCTTGAGTCCTATGATCTGCCCAGATTGAGCCAGGAGGATATAGACAACCTAAACAGACCAATAACAATAGAGGAAATAGAAGAAACCATCAAAAGACTACCAACTAAGAAAAGCCCAGGACCGGATGGGTATACAGCAGAGTTTTACAAAACCTTTAAAGAGGAACTAACACCAATACTTTTCAAGCTATTTCAGGAAATAGAAAAAGAGGGAGAACTTCCAAATTCATTCTACGACGCCAACATCACCCTGATTCCGAAACCAGACAAAGACACATCAAAGAAGGAAAACTACAGACCAATATCTCTAATGAACCTTGACGCAAAAATCCTCAATAAAATTCTGGCGAATCGGATTCAAATACATATCAAAAAAATTATACATCATGATCAAGTAGGATTCATCCCTGGGATGCAAGGCTGGTTTAATATACGGAAATCAATAAATGTTATTCACCACATCAATAGACTTAAAAATAAGAACCATATGATCATCTCAATAGATGCAGAAAAAGCATTTGACAAAGTACAGCATCCCTTTATGTTCAAAACTCTAGAAAAATTAGGGATAACAGGATCATACCTCAACATTGTAAAAGCAATCTATGATAAGCCACAGGCCAGCATCATTCTGAATGGAGAAAAATTGAAGGCATTCCCTCTAAGATCTGGTACAAGACAGGGATGCCCTCTCTCACCACTTCTGTTCAACATAGTCCTCGAAACACTGGCCAGAGCAATTAGACAGTCAAAAGAAATTAAAGGCATAAAAATAGGAAAAGAAGAACTTAAATTATCACTATTTGCAGATGATATGATTCTATACCTAGCAGACCCAAAAGGGTCTACAAAGAAGCTATTAGAGCTAATAAATGAATTCAGCAAAGTGGCAGGATATAAGATCAACACGCATAAATCAAAGGCGTTCCTGTATATGAGCGACAAATCCTCTGAAACGGAAATGAGGACAACTACTCCATTCACAATATCCCCCCAAAAAATAAAATACATGGGAATCAACCTAACAAAAGAGGTGAAAGATTTATACAATGAAAATTACAGAACCCTAAAGAAAGACATAGAAGAAGACCTTAGAAGATGGAAAAACATACCCTGCTCATGGATAGGCAGAACTAACATCATCAAAATGGCGATATTACCAAAAGTTCTCTATAAGTTCAATGCAATGCCAATCAAAATCCCAACAGCATATCTTGTAGAAATAGATAAAAGAATCATGAAATTCATATGGAATAATAAAAGACCCAGAATAGCAAAAACAATACTAAGCAGGAAGTGTGAATCAGGCGGTATAGTGATACCAGACTTCAAGATATACTACAGAGCAATAGTAACAAAAACAGCATGGTACTGGTACCAAAACAGGCGGGTGGACCAATGGTACAGAATAGAGGACACAGTAACCAATCCACAAAACTACAACTATCTTATATTTGATAAAGGGGCTAAAAGCATGCAATGGAGGAAGGATAGCATCTTCAACAAATGGTGCTGGGAAAACTGGAAATCCATTTGCACCAAAATGAATCTGAATCCCTATCTCTCGCCGTGCACAAAAGTTAACTCAAAATGGATCAAGGAGCTTGATATTAAATCAGAGACACGGCATCTGATAGAAGAAAAAGTTGGTTATGATCTACACGCTGTGGGATCGGGCTCCAAATTCCTCAATAGGACACCCATAGCGCTAGAGTTAACAAATAGAATCAACAAATGGGACTTACTCAAACTAAAAAGTTTTTTCTCAGCAAAAGAAACAATAAGAGAGATAAATAGGGAGCCTACATCCTGGGAACAAATCTTTACTCCACACACTTCAGATAGAGCCCTAATAACCAGAATATACAAAGAACTCAAAAAATTAGACAATAAGATAACAAATAACCCAATCAATAAATGGGCCAAGGACCTGAACAGACACTTCTCAGAGGAGGACATACAATCAATCAACAAGTACATGAAAAAATGCTCACCATCGCTAGCAGTCAGAGAAATGCAAATCAAAACTACCCTAAGATACCATCTCACTCCAGTAAGACTGGCAGCCATTAGAAAGTCAAACAACAATAAGTGCTGGAGAGGATGCGGGGAAAAGGGCACTCTTGTTCATTGCTGGTGGGACTGCAAATTGGTGCAGCCAATTTGGAAAGCAGTATGGAGATTTCTCGGAAAGCTGGGAATGGAACCACCATTTGACCCAGCTATTCCCCTTCTCGGTCTATTCCCTAAAGCCCTAACAAGAGCATGCTACAGGGACACTGCTACATCGATGTTCATAGCAGCTCAATTCACGATAGCAAGACTGTGGAACCAGCCTAGATGCCCTTCAATAGATGAATGGATAAAAAAAATGTGGCATTTATACACTATGGAGTATTACTCTGCATTAAAAAATGACAAAATTATAGAATTTGGAGGGAAATGGATGGCATTAGAGCAGATTATGCTAAGTGAAGCTAGTCAATCTTTAAAAAACAAATACCAAATGACTCCTTTGATATAAGGGGAGTAAACAAGGACAGGGTAGGGACGAAGAGCTTGAGAAGAAGATGTACATTAAACAGGGATGAGAGGTGGGAGGGAAAGGGAGTGAGAAGGGAAATTGCATGGAAATGGAAGGCGATCCTCAGGGTTATACAAAATGTCATATAAGAGGAAAGGAGGGGTAAGTCAAGAGAATACAAATGGAAGACATGATTTACAGTAGAAGGGGTAGAGAGAGAAAAGGGGAGGGGAGGGGAGGGGAGGGGAGGGGGGATAGTAGACAATAGGACAGACAGCAGAATACATCAGACACTAGAAAGGCAATATGTCAATCAATGGAAGGGTAACTGATGTGATACAGCAATTTGTATACGGGGTAAAAGCGGGAGTTCATAATCCACTTGAATCAAACCGTGTAATATGATGTATTAAGAACTATGTAATGTTATGAACGACCAATAAAAAAAAAAAAAAAGAAAAAAAAAAAAGAAAAATTATCCTTAGAGGAAAAAAAAAAAAAAAAAATAGATATATTGAATCATATGTTGTAGCCTCATCTTTCAAGTTCTCATTATTATAAGCTTCCTTGACTGAGCATAAACTGCTAAATGTATAACCATTTTTGGAAACATTACTGGTAAAGCTAGTAAAATATAGAAAAGAAAAAAAGTGATTCATTCATGCATCAAAGATTTTTTCTAGTAATACTCCGTTAACATATATTATGGACAAGAGGATTGAATTTTTTCCCCAACTATTTTTTGTTTGCTTGTTTGGAACTGTAAATGTATCACTACCAAAAGAATCACAGGATCTGCTGGAATGCAAACTGTAAGGATTCTAGCTGTGGAAATGTACAAGGCAGTGTTTCTCTGGTGAGTAAACTCCTGGGGGAATTCCAACTGTTTCTGATGGTCAGAATATTCTGTAGTTTCTCTTAGGAACTAGTAAGTTGACTAATACATGCTCAATGCCTAGATGCTATGGTAATGTCCTTTATGAGGAGGCTCTGTGCTAGGCTAGAGTCTTATCAGCCAGAACGTTGATCTTAGACATTTAGCTTCTGGAATAAAGGAACTATCTTAGACAACATCAATGTGTCACTGCTCCTAAACCTGCCCATGTAACAGTAACTTTATACAATGAGCAATAGGTACTAATGATGTCCGTGACCTAATGTAGCCTATTGATATAAATAAATCTGGCAGCTTGGGTGAGCAGCTTTTACTTTGCCTCTGCACCTTACTTCTGTCTCCTTTTTCTTTGCTTACAGCAAACAATGAGCAATATGTTGTTGTTGTTGTTGTTTTTCTCTAGACAGTATTCCTTGTATCCATATTTTGAGCAGAATTGAAAGAAAATCACTGGCATTCAATAGTCTATATATTCTATTTGGAACAAAAATCCATACTAGAAAAATGACAGCATAGTTTTTGAACATTTTTCTCACATTTTTATTGGTGCATTATACTTGTACATTATGATGGGATTTATTGTTACATATTTGTATATGAACACAATATGATAGTATAATTTGGCCAATATCACTCTCAGCACTTCCACCCTCTCTTCCCACCTCCCACAATTTGGTTCTGTTCCCCTACCAATTTCCCTTTTATTGCATGAGATCTGTCTTTCTCTGTCTTTTCCTTTGACTCACTAGCTTCTGCAAATGAGAGGAAATATATGACCCTTGGCCTTCTGGGTTTGGCTTATTTCTCTTAACATTATTGTCTCTAGTTCCATCCATTTTACTGCAAAGAACATAATTATATTTTTCTTTCTTTTTTAAAAAAATTTTAGTTGTAGATGGAGACAATATCTTTATTTTATTTATTTATTTATTTTTATGTGGATCATACCCAGCGCCTCATGCATGTGAGGCAAACACTCTACAACTGAGCTACAATCCGAGCCCTTTACTTTTCTTCATAGCTGAATAAAACTCCATTGTGTGTATGTACCACATTTTCTTTATCCATTCATTCATTAATGGGCAACTGGGCTGGTTTCATAGTTTGGCTATTATGCCTTGGTCTGTTATAAACATGGGCATGTAGGGTCACTGTAGTATGGTGACTTTAATGCTCCAGAAGAAATACTAAATAGTGGTACAGCTGGGTCATATGGTGGTTCCATGCCTAGTTTTTGAGGAACCATACTTATTTCCATAGTGGTTTTATCAATTTACAATCCTACGAACAGCATTAAAATGTCACTTTTTTTTTTACGTCCTTTCCAGCATTTATCATTATTTGTATATTACTGCAATTCTGACCTATGTGAGATGAAATCTCAGTGGAGTTTTAATTTTTATTTACCTAATTGCTAATGATGTTTCATATTTTTTTCATATATTTTTTGGCCAATTCTATTTCTTCTTTAGACGTATCTGTTATAGTCATTTGTCCATTTATTAATTGGGTTATTTGTTTTTTGGTGTAAAATTTCTTGAGTTTCTTACCTATTTTAGATATTAATTCTCTGTGAGAAAAGTAGGTAGCAAAGATTTTTCTCCCATTCTATGGGTTCTGTCTTCTCATTCTTGTTTCCTTCACTGTGTATAAGATTTTTAATTTGATGTCATCCCACCGATTAACTCTTGACATTATATATGGAATTTTAGGTGTTCTGCTTTGCGTTTTTTTTAAGAAAAAAATAGTAGTGTAAATTTTCCACTATCTAGGCATATAGATAAGTTTTGGTGATCCACACTCATTTTGAAAAACAGAACAGTGTAAACACAGGTAATGGATTCGTTCAGCAACTTGGGTCCACATGCTAAAAATAACCATTCCCCTATTGCAAACACATTTATTACATAATTTTCATACTCCAAACTCTCATTTAATTTCCTTGCCAAAATAGTTTCTCCTGATTCATTTAGGTTGGTTTGCTTAATTCAGAATATTCTTTAATATCAATGCATTTTCCTTGAATATCAAATAAAACAAATGCCTGAAAAAATCCAAAAGATTATCAAACACTACAACTTAGAGTGCTAACTAATGCATCAACATTCATTTAAACAACAAATATTTATTGAATCTTTATCAAATCAAATACATTCTAGATATTGGGACGTCTTTCTAAAACAAAGCACAATCCTGTGTAACTACCTAAACATTAAAAATTGCATATCACCTGCTGTACTGCTTTCCTATGATCTCTTTGTTCTCCAGTAATTATTCTAATTTTTATTTTATTTTATTTATTTAATTTATTATTATTATTTTTGTGTGTGTATGGTGCTGGGGATTGAAATCAGGGCCTTGTGCATGCCAGGCAAACACAATTGAGCTATATCCCCAGGCCCTATTCTTATTTTTCAACACACCTCTATACCAGCACTCTCATGTTTACATGATCTAGAACAGGTAAGGTATACTATCATTGGTAGAAAATGCAGCAATGAATTTAACATCGTAATTAATTGTCTAAATAAAATCACTATTTTTTTAAAAAAAATAGGGAATACAGATAATTCTAACACACTGCAATTGTACTTTGAACTAATTATTTTTAATCATACAAAATATTTGCATAAAATTCAGTTATTTGTAGCATTTGAAGTACATATCATTTATATCTGTGGCATCTTGACAGATGAAAAGTTCCCTTAAATATTTGTCATTTAATGATAAAATGTTTGCTCAATGTGGATAACCTGCTTATTCTCTTTGAAACAAGAGTTTTATGTGTTTTTTATACAAAGTTTAGTTACCTCTTCAGTACTCTGTCCCTTTTGCAAAATTGGAATTATTTCCTTTTTCAATTGGGTTAAGGAAAAGGTTGAGATGTATGTTTAAAATATTAATTATTCACCAAAGAGTAGAACTGCACCCTGTTTTCTGCCACAGAGAATAGATTGCTTGGAAAGATGTCAAGATTAAAAAAAACTGTCAATAACTTTCTTGGCTGCTATTGTTCAAAACATTTTATTAGCATTTGATCGGTGTTCTAAAACAAACAAAATATACTCAGAATGTATGAACATTAAAAACAAATGTTCATATTGGAAGCCAAAATCTTTTACTCTTTAATATTGTTTCTATTCAAAAACAGAATTTATATTTAAACTTCTGGCATTATATTTTTTAAACAGGAGATATATTCCATCTGGATTACATCCAGATAACTTGAATAATTAGTCAAGTTCTGAGGAAGTACGTTGTATAGTTTATGAAAAGTCACACAACAAAAATTGAGGAGATGTAGATCCAACCATGAGGCCAGCAAACTCCATCAGCTCTGAAAAGTAAGGAAGGTAAGAGTTCCTGCCTTATCTCTTTTTCTAAGGTTTATTGTTTTACTATATTAGATCAAAATCAAAATTATTTTAAATTTGAAATATTCTGTAATATAACTGCTCAGGTTATAAATTTTTAATAGCAATGAAAATGTCTCAAAAAACCATTAATTACACATACAATTAAAAGCTATACAAAGCCAAAAGAAATGTATATGTATAATACACAGTTAATGGTGTAAAGTACATGTTCAAAAATATTAAAAGGAAATACACTAAATTGTTAACAATGATCTTCCTGTCTCTCCTCTGTTTTCTTTGATCATCTGTTAATTTACATTTGATTGATTCTCTATACATATGTATAAAGCTGAATTTTCCTTTCAAATATTTATATATGCACATAATATGATTGTCTAAGAATTTATGCTACATTGTCTTTCCTTACATATCCCTCCACTCTCCCTCTTGGTATCCTTTTCCTACATTACTAATCTTCCTTTAACTTTGTTATCCTGTGTTGTCCCATAGTCCTTGTATACTCTGGTCATGTTCTATAAAATTTTCTCTTTATTACATTGCGTATACTCAAGATCATGTACTCTGTCTTCAAGGCCTGAAGTTCTGTCTTCAAGGGCTGAGATTCCATTTTCTATGCATTCTAATCTATTAGTGATGCCTTCAGTGAGTTTTTAATTCAATTTTGTCTTTCATTTCTAGGAGTTCTGCTTGGTTTCTTTTCACTATTTCTATTTCTTTATTAAAGTGGTCTTTTATCTTGTGCATTTGCTTTCTTAATTTCTTCCTTAGATCTTCTTTTAGTTCATCGAACATTTGAATCATTTATTTATTTATTTATTTATTTATTTATTTATTTTAATGAAAAAGAGATTTTATTGCCTTCCAGTAAAGGAGAAATGCAGGGGACTTCTTTCCCAGAAGCTGTTATTTATTTTGCCCATCAGCAGGCTCATAATGCTTTTAAAGAGATGATTCAAAGGCTATGTTCCACATGTTCTCTGTTGGAGTTGTAATTCACTTGTTAATTTGTAAAATAGTCATTTATGAGGTCTTCTGGTGCCATCCCCAAAATACTTCATTCCTATGGTGGGTGTGTACTCAAGGTCAGAAAAATCTTCTAGTATGGGGAAAAAGGTAATCCTGTTTCCCTTGAGTTTAGGGAGGGGGAGAAATTAGGGAGGAGCAGGGAGAAAGAGAAAGAAACATGTCCATTTTAAAAAATAAGTTGCAGTGACAAAGTAGAAAGAGTCATACTCAAAGCATAAATTGGACCACTCTTAACAATTTCCCACTGTCAATTTCTACATTCCATTTCTATGGAAAAAGGGGCAACAATATCTTCAAGATGCTTCCTGCTGAAAGAGGGCAAAGTTAGGTGAAATAACCCAAAATTCTTGTTCTCTATCAAGTGAATAATTAATCTTTCTCTAGGATTTCATACACCTCATTATCAGTGGGATTTTTGTTGGAGGATTTTGGATTTTTCTGGGGAGATTTGTTGGCCTGTTTTTTCATATTCTCATTTTCTCATATGCATGTCCTTTTATGTGAAATTATCTTATTTATTCTGGGACTTCTCTCAGTTTGTGATGTCTGAGTAAATGTCCAAGGGGTGGGACCTGAGGTTACTCCTCCATGGGTCCTTGTTGTTTGTTTGGAGTTTTTTTCCTCCTTTTTTTTTTTTTTTTGAGTTGGAGTAATGTCAAGGCTGAGGTAAAGTAGACTGTGTGTGCAGTGAGCTTCACAGTTGCTTGATTAAGATGTATTGCTCAGCTGCAGGTTCTCTAATCTTGAAGTATCCCAATCTCTTTCCAACCACTCTTGGAGGGAAAGGGAACCAGGAGTGGCACTTTTGACAGCAACAAGTGTATAACTTTATGTTAAAGGTCCCCTGTCGACTGTGACATTTGAATACTATTTGCTAACTATATAGGAATGGTGGGGGTCAGCATTTAACAACAGTACTAACAATCAAACCCATAAACGGAATCAGGAATTTGATAGCAGGTATCTACTATGTTGTCTAGTATATTAATTATATAATCATCCCAATTTGAATGGGGTGGGAATTACATAGCATAATCATGATTTGGGGTTTTTTTCTCTCTTCTCTTGTTTGTGTTAAAGTACAGCTGAAGACTGGTTGTCATTCATTTATGTGTAGAGCAAAGTGAACCGTCTTTGGGTTGGGTTTAGTTCAGCAGCAGAATCTCCAGCCTATGAACTTTTAGTGTCCCTGTAGGTTTCCAGCATCTCACATAATGTGGTGAAATCAATAAACAAAGCAACCATTACAAAGAGTACACAGCATTAGAATAAATACCCACTTCTTGCTATATTGTTCTCAACATTAATTACCAGCAAAAACAGGAATGGTGGATTCAGTGTTTACCAACAGTAAAAACAATGATTATGAATGAGATCTGGCTTTAAAACAAATAACAGATGTCAACTATATCTTCCACAGCAGTAATTATTGCAGCAGCATTAATGGTGGGGGCACAAGTTATATAGTATGAAAACAGTTCCAAATGATGGTAAAAATATAGTTAGCTAGGAGAAAAAAAAAATGTGTTAGGATCTTAGAAGAGTTTACAATTTCAAAAAGCCACAACCCAAGCCCCTCCAATAGTCTTTCTTTCCAATTTTTCTTGAGTTGTATAGTGATAGAGAAAGAGCAAGAGGTGGGGGTTGTTAACACTTTCCTGTTTTTGTGTTGCTCTCTGAGCTGCCAATTGGAGTGGCCTAAGATCGAAGACTCATCTTCCCTTCTCACCAGTATGAGGTAGGATGGGTTAGGAAGTACTGTCAGTGAAGTTTGGTCCATTTAGAACACAGTTTGATGCACTCCCAGTGTAAAACTTATTTAGATTTGAGGAGACTTCCAGCAGGTGGGCCTAAGGTTTAATCAGACCCAGGGGCTTTTTTGGATGGTGTCTGCTTTGGAGAGGTTAGATCTGTTTACCTCTAGGGCTTCACAGTAGCCGATCTTTGATTTGAGTCTGGTTCTCAGGACTCTCCCAAGAATTCCAATCATGAGTCAGTCCTCCACTCACTGCTGCCCATGAGCACAGCCTTCCCAGGCTTACTTAGTCCCTGAGTGTACTCACCTCCACCTTCTCAGACTGCCAGCCCAGTGGAGCTGGTAATTCGAACCACCAGACTCAAAGGAGAAGTGAGTCAGAGTCCACTTTGCCCTTCCATCTCAAATTCCCTTGTGTACAATTTACTCAGACCTGTTTCACTCACATTCTGCTATGTCACATGATAGGCATCTGCTGGGATATTATTGTGGCTGTTTTTTTTTTGTTGTTTTGTTTTGTTTCCCAATCTCCCATCTCCGAGAGCTGCTGCTACAGTTCAGTCAACCCAAGACAACTAAGCCTCGGCTGTGCACAGTCTGTTCAGATACAGAAAGTGCTTTTAAAGCACCTGTGCACAGTTCAGCCTTTATCTTATTATTATTAGGCAGAATATTTTATTTCAGACTTTTCTGTACCAAATGTATGTTCTCCCTTCCTCTGTCTGTGGTGAATTAGTACCAAAGGTGCCAGTCTGGCAGCTGAGTCAGCTCCCATGTATTCTTTCTTGTTTATTATATGCAAATTTCTTAGTTCCCAAGCCAATTCAAATGCCCTACATTGAATTTTAGTAAAATTCCTCTTTTGCCCACCTTGCTACCTTGCTGAGGAACAGCCTATCCACTGCCACTGCTTTGATAGTGAGTCAGGCAGCCCGGAAAGTAATTTTCCTCTACTCTACCATCTTCCATCTTTCCAGATATAAAAATCTCAGATATAAAAATCTCTATCTGACATTACATTAAAAAAAGCTAACTTTTACGATTGTTTCTTTTTTCTTCCCTCTTCTATACTATATTAATATGTTCATCTCTCCTTTAATATTTCTTGTAATTCACTTAATTGATCTAGATTTTTCTCTTAGAGTATATCGTGCTTCTTCAGCAATATGTACTATTCTTTCTGAGTGCTAGCCAAGAAGAAGAGCTGATATTGTACATATTCTTAGAAGCTGGATACCAAGCATATTTGCAGTGTCTTGACTCTCATAATGAAAACACATTAGAAAATAAAATAATTTTTATATATATGATGACCTCCTCAAATGTAAGCATAACAAACTTGAAATAGTTTTTAAAAAGCTCTGTGCTACTAATAAGATGATTGATTATCTGTGTTAAATACACAAAAAAATATTGTTGAATAATTAAAGTTTGATAATTTAGTTCCTTTTTGGTGTTTAACTTCACATGAGATGTTCAAGTTTTCAGAAGCAAACACAAGGATGGAAAATGGAAAGTAAGAAAAAGATAATTTTCCCATAATATCTATCAGAAAACATATTTTGGAATAGTAAGAAAAAATTGAAATGTGGAACATACCTTTCTTTTATTAATGTTCCTCTTTCCTTTCATGTAGATTCTATAAAAGTAATGGATGAACTCTTTCAGTTGTACCTGTATTATCCACATGAAGGTTAGCTGAACATGAAATATGAGTCCTTCCGTATTTTAATCTCATTCAAAGGTTATAAGTATCCTGACTGATGAATACTAAGGCACTTTGAAAACATATAATATATAATTACCTACCATTAATGGAATATGTCAGAAAGTTCTACTTTCATTTTTAAACAGTTGACTTCAGGCCAGTTCTTTATTGTGTTTCATTTTTCTCATCTTGCTCTGGCTTACATTCAGAACTCACATTGACTTACACAAGGATCTTTGCATTTGGCTCAGATACAACAATAAAAACAAGATATTAAACAGAACCTTGCCACATCTGAATATCTCTAAAAGGGTAATACTCCACACACAATGCTTCCAGATAGTATATTTTATTATCAACATCGAACAATTCTAATAACACTGTGCATAATATTTTATAAGATGGATCCAAACTGTGTAAATATTTGCTTGAATTTTCATGGAATTTTTTTAAAGTCTTCTAAGTTATCACAAAGATAGATGATACAGATATAATTTTATGTGAGGCTTACATTATTTTATGAAATTGATAGAATAAAGACAAGTTGTCCCATTACACAGAAAATAAATCTTGGCACAGATTTATTAGCTATTTAATAATAACTCCTAGTTAATGTTTTTTCTATTAGTAGTCTCTTTATACCAGATTCCTGAAAGGTTGTGGTATTATTGAAGGGCGTTTTACAAACAATTACAGTATGCAAAGTATTGTATATAGAACAGAGATATTTATTATATATATATATATATATATATATATTCTATAATTTTAAAATATGCTTAGGTGTCCTATTGATTAATAAACTATATGCCATGTTTATAATATTACTTTAGTCACAATATTTATATCTCATTCAATGGATATAAAAGAACAATACTCTTACATACATAGTTACTCAAAAAATTATTTTCTTAAACTGATGAGTCTTATGTGTAAAGAATCTAAAAAGCCTTAAATTAGCACACTCTTTTAGAGAAAGTTGCACAAGAGATAAAAATCAAATTACCCAGGGGAATGGAGAAGGCATTATTGATCTGAACAAGTTTGCTTCTTGCACATATAATTGTGTGTATAAATGTATACAACTGAAACTGTCAAGTAAAATTTTATATCAAAATATATTTTTACTGATTCTATTTTTTTTCAATAAGAGATATGATGTATAATATATCACTCCCAATTGCCACTTTCCTCAAAGGCAAAGATCTCCAAACTCTAAATCAATATAACTTAGCCTTAGGGAACTAACCTAAGAATTAGAAATAGGCTTTACTTTTCAGGATGAATTACAGAGTCTGATCGGTAAAATTCTGAAAAGAACCCATCTAAGAACTATTTTGTAGTGCTTCAGTCAAAGTCAGACTGTTAAAAGAAGAATGGTTCCTTCCTCGATAGCTGTGTAGCTATGAGAGCAATATAAATAAAAAGAATCCATTTGGTGTTAATAATTGAAGAAGAAATCACATTTGAAAGAGTATGTAAGTTAGAGTACTTTCATTTGTTAAAAAAAATATTGGGTCAGGAAGGAATACCAATTTTCACCTACAATAGTAATAACATCCACAATTGTCCAAGAAATACGGATAGAAAAAAATGACATGAAATGGTGACTGAAAAAGACAGAATGTGGGTGGAATGTTCTTTTTAAAACCTAGTAAACAAAATATGATGTGAAAGGAAATACAAAATCAAAGAGCCTACACATCACAAAAGAAGTAAAGCAACAATGGAAAGTAAAGATGAAAATTATTGATTAAACCTCTAATTGGAAATAATACCACTGTGGTTCCAATTTGGACACAATTATATCTTCTATTTATAACAACTTTTCAGTATTAAACAAGGTTCTGACGCCACCCATCCTTTGGGAAAAAAATAAAGGAATAAAAAGACAGCCTACTGCTTCAGTTCATATGCTTTTCTTGTTTAAGAAAACAAACAAAAATTATTATTTTGTTTTGTTTTGCTAATACAGTAATGTCTCCATGTTTGGGGTAAATTTGAATAAGGATCTTTATCAGATGAATGAGAATTATATGAAAGTTGCTTTCCCACTGAAGATATGCCAAGGAAGTACTTAATACTTAGGAAAATTTCATGTCTCTTTCCCAAAGGCAAAAACTAGGGTTAACAGAAAAATGATAGATAAGTTTTAGGTCTAAAAATGGATGTCTAACATTCATTTAGTGCTAAAAAGATAAGATGACCCTTATGGTAATATTAAAAAACAGCATAATTATCATTATAACACATCTAGAACAAGATCCATATAGATATTATGAAGTAGAATGAGGTTATAGTGACAAATAATAATCACAATTAATGTATAATTTCAAGATACAATTATGCATCAATTCATGCTGTGGCATTCTTATTACAAAATAAGAGGTACCAAAATAATTTAGAAATTATAAACTAGATTTTTGTAAAAGAGGAGCATGCAGTATTTTATTATGTACACATAGGAATGTAAACAGAATACACATACACTTTATTATTTCTGTTCTTCTGCAGAACCTTGACAAATATGCTACATGAGAGGTATTCAGGAACTCCCTCTACTATTTTTATACCTTTTCTTTAAATGTAAAATCATTATGAAATAATTCTATTTTTAAAATAACGTTAATGATTTGATACTTAATCACACACCCATAAATTTCCTTTTACTTAACAGTTCTGATCATCCCTAATTGTCAAGGAATTGAAAAACAGGAATACTTATTCATTGCTAGTAAGACTGTAAAATGACATGAATCACTTTAGAGTGATAAAACCATTATGAATGTATTTGGCTTCAAGTAACAAAATCTCAATTAAGAGTGATTTAAAATTTATGAATTTATCCAGGACCCATGTGGTAAACATTAAAATATGTCATTCAGATCTTCAACTGTAGGGAATATGATTTCCCAGAAACCTCAATTGCTAGATTCTTAATTCCTTCACCATATTTGTTCTCTAGACCTTCTGCCCATGGGAAAAAAATACAAGACATTTTATTCCTTGATGATATGAGGTAAGACTTCTCAGATGGATGAATTTGCTCAGATTCTATATTTCACCAACTTTCTTGGGACTGCTTTAAAATCTATTATTCCCTTTTGCCCAACTTTTCTTAACTCTCTCCATACTAATGGAGCTGTATCATGAGTATGATATTTCTCCAATGCTCCCACTCCAGTTTTCCTCATAGGTGCTTACACTCAAATTTCTCATTGATATTTTGGCAAATACAACTTTAGAGCCTTCTTCTCACTGAAACTTCTCTAACGCAACCTAACAACAAATAATTTTTTCAACGTCAATGGACATACCTAGAATGCACAATATGGCTTCTAAAAGCCATGTTCCACTGAAAGAAAAGTTCAGTGAAAAGGTAACGGACTCCAGATATGCAGTAGTGGAAGTATAGGGGAAACTTTGTATATCTAGGCAAAATGCAGCAGTTTATCATGTATCAAATTAAAGAGAACAACTCAGCTGGTGCCCACCTATAATCCCAGTGGCTATGGAAGCTGAGACAGAAAACTTATGAGTTCAAAGCCAGCCTCAACAAAAGCGAGGTGCTAAGCAACTCAGTGAGCCCCTCTCTCTAAATAAAATACAAAATAGGGCTGGGGATGTGGCTCAGTGATTGAGTGCTCCTGTGTTTAATCCCCTGTAAAATACCCACCCCCCACCCCATTAAAAAAAAAAAAAAAGAACAACTCAAAGGAGAGATTTACTAGCTTGGGGAGTCTGCTATTAACCAATCTGGGACAAATTTATTACAAACAAGAAAGGCCATAATAGATTAAATGACAATGAGTAATAAAATAACTTTTTAGTTCATAGTGCCAATCAGACACACAAAATCAAGGCAAAAAAGTTCTATTTTATTAAAGAAAGTAAACTAGTAAACAGAGCAGAATTGATAGCATAAGAAACTGAAAATTTTAACCAGGAATAGAAAAATAATGACACAGGTTAGTATTATAAATGGATGTTAAAAAATTTATTGAAAAATGATTAAGGTTGAGATCAACTTTTTGTATGACAATTTAAAGAACTGTCTCAAGGCCAGTGGTAAAAACTTCTAATTTTTTTTAATTTTAAAAGATAATCATTTAAATTATCTGGAACTTACTACATGAGTAATTTCTAAGAGTGTACTGTAAAAGAATGAACACCTGTTCAAGACAAATCTATAAAAATTCAGTAAGAAAAGTGAGAGTCTATAGTATTTAAATGAAAACTGTTCTCTTTCCTTTCCCCTTCTCATATCAGCATAATAGAAACTCTACTGTAGACTGGTACAAGCATGAACAGGAAGTTTCCTCTTCCCCAAGATTCCAGTCAATGGACTTTCTTCCAGAAGAAGATCTTGGCACATCTCATTCTGTTCACAACTACCTATTGAGGAGGATAAGTTCTAGGCAAATTCAGTCGAGTTCAAGACTCTTTTCTCTGCACAGCCTGCAGCCATGGAAAAGGGGCTCTATCTTGAGTAAAGTACTGCTGAGAATATGGGGATTCCAGTTGACTTTGCCCTGGCTCATTACAGCAGTGTTGCCATACCAATAGAAACAAATAAAGAAGATTCTAGGCTGTCTCCTGCACTCTGCAATCAGAAATTACCTTCCAAAGCAGGAGTATTACTTAGAAATGTCATTTTCCCAGCACCCATATCTAGAGCCCTAGCTCAGAGAAAAATTGGACTGTAAAACATATAGCCTCTAATCATTCCCACAGGAACTGACATCATTTGTACCAGAATTTGAGGAAGTTTAAGGATTCTCTTAAAAACAGTGTATGTCATCATTATGGCTTAGATATGAAGTATCTCCCAAAAGCTCCTGTGTTGATACAGGAAAATTCAGATACGAAACAATTTGATTATTAATACTGTAACCTAATAAATGTATCCTAGTTTGAATGGATTGACTGGTTCCTAAATGTAAAGAGATGGGGTGTGACTAGAAGAGGTGGGTCACTGGATGAATGTGCTCTAAAAGAGTTAATTTTCCCTGAAACCCCTTTGCATGCGCTCTCCTTCCATCCTCAAATCCCTCCTCCCTGCTCCCGTACCCCCTTGTACTGCTCTTCCATTAAACCATGATGTTCTGCCTTATCTTAGACACAGAACAATGGGCTTGGCAGATTATGGACTAAACCTCTGAAACTGTTAGCCAAAATGAATTTTTTCTCCTCTAAGTAGTTCTTGGTTACTGAGATGAAAACCTAACTAACACAGTTGTGAGAGTGGGAAAAGGTGAAGATATGCACAGATTCTATGAAGATCCAGACTAAAGAGAAGGCCAGCTTTTTTGGTGAGAAAGTTTGAGAAAGAGATAGCTGGAAGGATTCCTGCTAGGGTCAGAACAAATGTCAAACTCTGATCTCAGGAAGTATTCCTTCAGGGGAACCAAATTTCTTTGGAGTAATTTGTTCAGCCATTTGTGCTCTGTCATGATTGAAAACAACAGAATAATCATCTAGTCATTAAGAGGCCTAATATAAAGAGAGATAAAGAGAACCCTGCCAAAACCATTGTTTCCCAGGGTAACTGGGCATTACCGAAGCTATGTCTGCCTAAGGAGCAACAGCAGAGGATCAACACTGAAGAAGGGCGTGGTGGAACGAAAACAGACTTTGCTAAGAAAATTCAGTCATTTTTAAAAATAAATGAATAAAAATAGTAGGTTTTGGAAAGATAAGAAGCAACACATACATTGCTACATTTTCCAAAATGTTATATTTCCAAAAACAACAACAAAAAAAATGAGCCATGCAAAAAAACAAGAAAGTGTGACTCAAGCACTACAAACATTTTTAAAATCCGGCAACATAAACTGCCAGTGATAGTAAAATCAAGAAGATTTAACACAAAAGATTTCAAAATATTCATTATAAATATGTTTGAAGGTGTAAAGGAAATCAAAACCAAAGGTGAAAAAATGGAAGACAGGCTGATAATGCTATCAAAGAGATGACATTTACAAAGAAATAATAGTTACAAAAGAGAATCAAATAGAAATTTGAGATTTGGAAAGTACAATAACCACAATGAAAAAATCATGGTGTGTTCAACAGTAGATTTAGAACTGGTAGAAGAAGAAACTAGCAAACTTAATATAGATCAGTAGAGATTGCATAACCTGAAAATAAAGAGGTAAAATAGTGGATAAAAAGAGCAAAGCCCTAGAGAAATATAAGCTTAGTATACAATTAAGTGTAAAACATTTGTGTAATGAGACTGCTACCAGAAAGGGAGATAAGTAAGAGAAACAGAAAATCTTCGAAGATCAATATGGCTGAAAACTTACCAAATTTATTGAAAAACATTAACTGATCTATATGGAAATCTCATCAAAGTTTGAGAATGATAAATAAAAAGAGAGACTCAAACACTTCAAATGATGAAAGTCAAAAATAAGAAAATCTGGAAAACAGAATTTTTTTAAAAAAATGATTCATTGCTTACAATAAAACCACACGAAAGACTTCTTTAGTCTAAAGCAAGAAACATAAGGTGGCGATTCTAAACAAAATAAGGCAACGAGTTAAGCTAATTATGAAAGTGTAAAAGAGAGCATATTGCATGCCTTTTATTCTCTTAACTGATTTATATAACAACAATAAAAATAATATTTATATGATGTAGTGTTGGACCTATTACATAGTAGAATGTAGTATATATGCATGTATTTGCAAAAACAGCTAAAAGGAGGTATATGCAAGGACAGATGTACTGCGCTCAAAAAAAGGCTATAGATGATAAAGTGATAATTATGCAAAAATGTGTTAATGAGTTTGTAACATTAATAAATGTAATATGTACTACTGTAATGTACAAACTGGGAAAAAGAACAGAGCTACAGAGTAGTAATTTTTCTATGTATCACTAGAATTCAGTATACTTATAAATTAAATGTAAATTTATTATAAATATATATTTGATCCAGATAAGTTATATTTTACATAAAAAGTCTTAAAGCATTTACTAAAATATAACTTTTAAAGAGTGGGAAAAATCATTGGAGTTATTTAAATACTTTAGTAGAAAATATTCAGTTAATATAAAAGAAAGCAATGAAGAAAAATAGAGGAACAAAAACACATTAAACACATAGAAAACCTAAACTGCTAGAAATAAACCCACATATATCAATAATAACATTAATTGAGTGGATTAGACATTATAAACATAAGACAAAGTTTGTTAAATTGGATTTAAAGAAAAGATCTAACCATATGTTTTCTACGGGAGACACACTTAAGACAGTAAAATAAATTTTAAAAATAAAATAAATGGATGGAAAAAGACACCATGCAAAAGAACCGCAGGAAAATTATGTTGCCTATATTAAAGTCAGACAAAATAGACTTTAAGATAAAAATGATATTAGAGATAAAGATTTTTTAGGTGATAAAAAGATCAAATCATCAGGAAGATAAAGCCATTATAAATACACAGAAACCTAAGGAAAAAAATTACATAAACAAAAATTGGCATACATAAAGAATGAAATAAGTAATTTAACAAGAATGCTTAGAGACTCCAATGTCCTAAGAGTCTATAACTTATAGACTCTTAGAGTCTATAAATTATAGACTGAACAATAAAGTAATGGATGACCAAAAAATAGAAATTTTAAAGATAATATAAGCTGATTATTCCCAATATAGTTACCTATAATATACTACATCAAACAAAATAAAATAGACCAAATGTAAAAGTCAAATCTATAAAATTCTTAGAAAACAGAACAGGCAAGTGCTCTACCATTGAGCCTCTGATAAAGAAGTCAATAAGTTAGATTAAAAAGGGGATGGAGATGGAGATTTAGCTCAGTTGGTAAAGTGCCTACCTTACATGCACAAGGCCCTGGGGTCAACCCCCAGCACCACAAAAAAAAAAAAAAAAATTCAGGGGACAGTGAAGCTATCCTTCAGAATTGAACAAGAAATTAAAGACCTTACAAGGTAAGCAAAAGCTGAGGAACTTCATAATCACTAAACTAAGCTTAGAAAAGATCCATTCCGGGGATGCAAGGATTATTCAATATAGGCAAATGAATAAATATTATATATCATATAAGCAATATCAAGGTTAAATATTGCATGATCATCACAGTAGGTACAGAAAAAGCATTTGATAGAATTCAAAATCCATTTATGAGAAAAGTTTTGAAAAAAATCTAAAAGATCAAACTTCAACCTAATAAGGCTATATCTTTAGCCAATAGGCAACGTCACACAGAATGGGGAAAAACTGAAAAACATATCTTCTTTGATCAGGAACAAGGCAAGAGTATTTACTCTTACAGCTGTTAATTCAATATAGTACTAAAATTTTTAACCAGAGCAATTAGACAAGATAAATAAGTAAAAAGCATACAAATAGTAAAAGAAGAAATCAAATTATACCTTTTTGCAAATAACAAGATCCCACACATGGAAAAACCTACATAACCCGTCAAAAGACTACTAGAACTGATTTTTAAAAATCAGTAAAGCATGGTAAAAAACAAAATACAAAATTAGGAGCTTTTCTGTGAAAGAATAATAAATTTCCTGAGAAAGAAATAAAAATATTCCCATTCATAATATCCATAATGTAATTAATTCATTATCTAGGAATATTTAAGGAAGAGAAAGATCGCTATAATGGAAATTACAAAATACAAAGAAAAAGATTGAAGAAAACACTAAAATGTGGAAAGACCTTTCATGTTTTTGGATTGGAAGAATATAATTGAAATACTCATAATACCCAAAGCACATCTACACATTTAATGCAATTGCCATTAAAATAACAATAATGTTCTTTACAAAACTAAAAAGTAAAAACTTTATAAAGCAAATCCTAAAATTCGTATGGAAGCACAAGACCCCCAAATAGCCAAAGTATTCTTGAGTAAAAAGAGCAAAGCTGGAGGCATCACAATACAGATTTTGAGACATACTACAGAATCATCATAAATAAATACCATATGAACAAATGCCAATACCATATGCCAATACCATAAAGAACAAAGGCATTGGACTTATGAAACACAAGAACCCAGGAATAGACCCACACATCCTCAGCCAAGTGATTCTTGACAAAGTTGGCAAAAACATGCATTGGAAAAGTCAAGACTCCCTAACAACTGATGCTTGGAAAACTGGGTAGCTGCTGTCTTGGTTTAGATATGAGGTGCTCCCCCAAAAGCTCATGTGTTAGACAATGCAAAAATTTTTCAGAGATGAAATGAATGGGTTATGGAAGTCTTCATTAAATGAAATAGCAAGGTTAAATATTGTATGATCATCACAGTAGGTGCAGAAAAAGTCTTCATTAAATGAAGACTTCCGTATGGACTAACTGGGTGGTCTCTGTAAGAGATAGGGTGTGGCTGGACTCAGATCACTGGGGGGCATGTCTTTGGCTTTGTATTTTGTCACTGGTGACCAGAGCTCTCTATTTGCTTCCTCATTGCCATTTCCTGAGCTGCTTTTCTCTTCGAAGCCCTTCCATCCTGATGTTTTGCCTTACCTTGGCCACAGAGCAATAGAAGTCAACTGTCTATGGCCTGAGACCTCTGTTACATGAGTGCCAAATAAACTTTTCCTCCTCTAAAATCGTTCTTGTCAGGTCTTTTCATCACAGCAGCAAAAAAGCTGACTAAAACATCCACATACTTAAGATTGAAGCTTAACCCCTGTCTCTCTGCCTATAAAAAAGCCAACTCAAAGTTGATTAAATACCTGAAAATAGGACCAGAAACTCTGAAACTACTAGAGCGACCACATATGGGAGAACACTTCAAGATATTGGTACAGTCAATGTCTTTCTGGATGGAATTTCAAAAGCACAGGAAACAAAAGCAAACATGGAATTATATTAAACTAAAAATCTTCTGCATTGCAAAAGAAACAGTCAACATGGTGAAGAGACATCCTGAAGAATGAAAGAAAATGTATGCCAGCTACACAGTTGACAGAGGGCTAAAATCCACAATATGTAAAGAACACAAAATATATAACACAAAATATATAATATATCCAATTTAAAAATAAACAATCTGAACAGACACTTCTCAAAAGAAGATATGCAAATGACAATGAATATACTTTAAAAATGCATAATATTATTAGCAGTTAAGGAAATACACAAAAAACTCTGATGAAATACCATCTCCTCCCAGTCAGAATGGCTATTATAAAAACAAAACTAAAAACTAACATGCTGGTGTGGATGTGGAGAAAAAGGAATCTTTACACACTGTTGATGGGGATGTAAAGCTAAACCACTTCTAGGTATATATCTTAAAATAATGAAGTCATCAGAATCAGATAGAAGTGATATCTGCATACTAATATTTATTGATGCACTTTTCACCAAAAAATGTATGAAATCAGACTGGGTGCCTGTCAACAGATGAACAAATAAAGAAAATCTCTCTCTCTCTCTCTCTCTCTCTCACACACACACACACACACACACACACACACACTTGAGTAGTGTTTAGCATAAAAAAAGAATGACATCCTTTGATTTTCAGGAAACTGAATAGAAATGAAGTTCCTCTTCTCAACCAAAATAACCTAGGCATAGATACAAAAATATTACATGTTGTTTCATATGCAGAAACTAAGGGAAAAAAAGAAAAACAAAGAAAGAAAAGTATAAAATGGATTACTGGGGAATTAGAAGGGGAGAAGGATTACTGGAGAATTCATAGGAGTTCCAGGGAAGGAAATAGTAGAAATAGTAGAACACAGGTGGATGCATATGATTAATACACAATCTTTTAGTCAGCTTTTTCATCACTGTGACCAACGTTAAAGAAGGAAGTTTATTTTGGCACATGGCTTTGGAAGTACAATCTATGGCTGCTCAACTCCATAGCTCTGGACCCAAAGTGAGGCAGAACATCATGAGGGAAGGTGTGGTGAAGGAAACAAAAAACTAGGAAGCAGAGAGAAAAAAAAAAAGAGAGAGAGAGAGAGCTCAATTCACCACGGATAATACACAAATCCCAAAGGCATGCCCCAGTCACACCCTACCTACCTATGGTTTATTACCCAGTTAATCCATACCAGTAGATTAACCTACTGACTTGATTATAGATCTCATAATCTATTAATTTCATTTCTGAACATTCTTTCAGTATCTACACACAAGTTTGGGGAAACATATCTAAACCATAACACACAAAATATGAAAATATCACAGTGAATCTCATTAATTTGTATAATTCATGTTTTAATATATTCAGAGCAATAAAAAAGGAAAAAAAAATTGATATACTTTAAGTCAGTAGTTCCCCTTCTAGAAATCTAATTTAATGACTTAATTTGAAAAAAAAGACAAAGAATATATATAAGTATGCATTATATATTTTGTATAAATTATATAAAATGCTTAATATTGTTTTTATTTTTTATGTTGGAATTTTGAGGAAGGTATCTTTACAGATTATATTGTTTTGTATTTAAAAATTAAAATGAAGGCTGTGGGAGAAAGAAATTTACCATTTTTATACCACAAGAAATCCCAGGTAGAGACTAATGAGATTAGTTCATGTATTCAATATTATAGCCCATTTTTAGATAACAAAATGGAGGAAAAGAATTTTAAATAACAGAATAAATAAACTTATAAATGGAAAACAAATCTTAACTTGGCAGTCTAACTCTGAAATTCATGATATTAACTATAACTCTTTAAGTATTTTTTCACATATTTGCTGGAAAAGATAGCCACTGTAACTGTAATTTAAGTCTTTTAAGACTGAGAAGCAGATTTTAGCAAAATGTTGGTGTCTAGAATGCTAAGAGTATGAGAACTTATTTACAAACTAATATGTTTGTCTGCCATTAGTCCGTGGAGACTACCAGAATACTTTTGTATGACAATATCAGTAGCCAAAGTGGCAACATTTGATTGAATATCTGACCCCCAATTCCCTGAGTGATGCAAAGAGAGTCAGATAAAACCCCTAAGCACAATGTACTCCATTGGAGGAGAGGAACTTTGAGGTTAGAGTACTTGAATCTTTTGTAATGATCAGTAAAACATGCCTGATGTATTCTTCCAAGAGAGACAATATCTACCTTCCAATACATTGTCCTTAAAAAGATAGTTTGAGGATAATTATGATTGTAATGCATTCCACTATTGTCATGTATGTAAGAAATTAAAAAAAAAAAAAAGATAGTTTGACACAAAAGTAGTCAGTGTCTGAACTCAAAAGATGTGCAGATCAAGAGATTCACTGAGAACTGTTATTTGCATTAATCAATTTGGGATCACTGTAACAAAATATCTGAGATAATTGTCTCAGAAAAAAAAGATTTTTTTTTGTTTGTTTCTAGGTTTCACTGGTTTCAGTTAATGGACTCTTTGCCCCATCACTTTGGACTGTGATGAGTCAGCACATCATATTGGGCAGTGCTTGGCAGGAGAAGGCTACTCATATTTCATGGTAGCCAAGAAAACAAGAATGAGAATGGATGGGACCAGGAACTGAATATCACTTGAAGGGGATGCCGTCAATTACTTAAATTACTGGCATTAGTCTTTAGCTCCTAAAGATTCTACCACCTCCCAATAATGCCTTTGTCTGATGACCAAGCTTTTAACACATGACTTTTATGGGATATCAAAGATCCAAACAATAATATCACCCAAGAGTTCAAATTTGGATGTAATCTATAATGGCTATATAGGTAGTCGAAACGTTATTTAAATAGCATCTTATCTTCTATTGAGGTCTAAAATATTTCATAGCTTGAAGTAACGTTTGAAGTATGCAAATTAAGATAATATATTTTTCTGACTTTCCCTAATGGGTCAATAGTGCTATGTCTTTGGGAAGTTTCTTAATCCAGTGCTAGAATTTCTACAGTGAGTTAAGTCTCATGCCCACACAAATATTTAATTTCGAGCCTAGTGTTTATCAGTTAGCTCTACAATTTTGGCCTTTTTCTTTGCAATAAAAGAAGCAGAATCATAAAACTTGAGCCCCATTTTTGAAAGAATTTTGGAAGCTCACAAACTTGATAGGAGATTGTGAAATACTCTTAGAAACCAAGGAAATATGTATCTATCATCCTTTTAGTAACAGCTATTATTTGATAGAAATAGAAGCATATGCATTATCTCTATTTATATTAAGGATGCAAAGAAATAAACAAGTTACAGTTTATGTTCTCTGTGTAATCAGAACCCCCATGAATCTGCATATATACTTATGCATGGATGTGATGACTTATATATATATTTTTCTATATATATGAGGATAACATATAGATTAATAGGGAGAAATTTAATAATTTTATTTTGGCACTTGACATTCCTTCAAGTTATATTATCCATTAATTTCTATGAATTATACAAATATATTAAGAATAATATGGGGTATACATTTTAAAATAATATGTAATGAACATAGAGGTATTTTCATCTATCAAATGAAAAAGGAAGATATCCAATAACATACATAATGGATAGATTTCTTTATCTCTTTATCTCTTCCATATACATATATGCATGTATTTGAATACAGATTTAATTATAAACAATCTATATGTAGGTAATTAATTAAAGGAATTTAATAGATTTAAATTGCTCAACAATCTTTCAATTGTTATAAGTGAGACACACACACACACATTTATACATAAAATTTCTTAATCCTCATATATTAAAATAGTTTTCTCTTTTATGTTTCAACAATTTGCAGTAAACATTCTACTATGTACATGTGTGGGAATGTGAATAAATATTTATACATACATACATACATATATAAAAAATAAAAATTAATTTTTAGGATTTCAGATCCAGTAAGTAGAATTTCATGGTGAAAATGTGTGGATAATTTAATTTTTAAAAGGTATTTGTAGCATAGACTTTGAAATTAAGAAAATCTGATAAAAATTTTAGACGCCATACCCCTAATACAAATTGGTATAAAGATTTTAAAACACCATTTGATGTTGGATAAGAGCATAGCAAATTTTTGTCTCCATTTATTTTCTCCTACCCTATAAACTAAATCAGTTAGATTATTGTTTTAATTTCCCTTTCATCTATACTTAGTAATATTGAACAGATTTGTATGTTCTTTATTGGCAAAATGAGTTCATTATGTCTTGATCCATTATCTATTTTCCTCAGGTTAATTTATTTCTTGTCAATTAGAACAAATTCTTATGACCTTGTTCACAATAATTCTCTTAGTCTTACCTTCAGATGCCATTTCTTTATTTTGTACTCATTTTTGCTGACTAGTGCTTTAAATATATTTAATTTTAAGCATTTAATATGTCTGTATTTACATATACTGTGTATTTATGGCCTTTCTCTTTTTCTATATACATGACTTTATTTGTTTGATTTGCACATTTATGGTCATGAAATGTTTACCTTATTTATTTTTACAAACTCTCCAAAACAACTGAATGTCAATGTTACACATGACTTTTTATGATCATCAATTATAGTGTTAATCAGAATTTTGAGAGAAGTTGATTAAAATTGGAGATTAAATTATCTGGTAGTCTTCTAGAACATAAACATAACATGTTCTCAACTGAAAAAAAAAAGGTATATAATTTGAATACCAGGCTAAGGTCAACATTTATTATTAAACTCAATAAACAACATAGTCTTTTCCAACACTGAAGTTACCCTACCTCTAAAGGAATTTTGGATTGGTCTACAATTCCATGTTTTAATGCATGGAAGACATAATTTTAGCCAGGTGTGTGTGTGTGTATCCATTGTGACTGTGATCAAACTTAGGGCCTTGCACATGTTAGGCAGATGCTCCACCACTGAGCTACAGCTCCAAACCCTGAAATATTTTTGAAATAGACTTACCAATTGTCTATGTCAAGCTATTGTATCTAATAATGTATGATTGTGAATAGTTATTTTTCTTGAACAGTCCTGCCAAGATGAATCAGTAATGAAATGCATCAATGGTTAACTTAGTAAATTGACCAAGTAGGTGCATTCTGCTCTCTTCTCTCCTTGACATTGCATACTCTCTTTCAAATGTAACAGTTCTTTTTACAGTTGATCTTAAACAACATCTTCTAGCACTAAAGAAAAAAATCAGGAGATGCTTCAAGTAACCTCTGGTTTGGAATTTTATATATTTTAATATAGAAATAGATACTAGGATGTAGCTCAGTGATAGAGCATTTGCTTAGCTTGCACAAAACCCTGGATTTGATTCTCAGTCTAAAAACATAAAATAAAGAAGAAAGAAAAGAGGAGAGAGAGCTGTTTTCATGTTTACTATGACAATGCATATGGAGGCAATTTCCTCAATATGTTTATGTCTCAACAGGAAATGTAGGTCTTTGAATGCAAGGATGATGTCTTCATTTTTTACCAGAATGATGAGTATCATAAAACTTGAAAAAGCAGTAATCTCTAAAAATACTTACAACAAATGTACATGAAAGGAGACCTAAAGTAGTTTACCATTTTATAACATGTGGATTGAAATATGACACTTTACTCATTCTGATTTAGCATTACTTTTTGAACCTAAAGCTTTAAGGAACTATTTACAATTTTTAGGTCATGGAGAAACTGATATAATTTGTCACTTAAATATTTCTCACCACAGTACAATACTGATAGTAGATTTTTAAATGCCATGATAATTCTACAAATTTGGCTATTATCAATGTAAATTAGAAGTACAGCAAGGAACAACAGTGGTTACTTAAAACAACTTGGCTTGTCACATAGGTACATAGATTTTGAAATCTGGCAGTTTATGGAAGAAGAAATAGACCTGAAAGTTAAGTGAGCTAAATTTTGTACATACTTGCATATTTTAGAGCTGTGTAGGACTTATAAAGCTTGCACTCTTGCCTAAATATGAGGGAGAGTATTGTTCTATTCAGCCTATGGCATGTCCAGAAAACAGATTAAACATTTTTTTCTGAGTGTGTCTGTGAAGGTGTTTCTGGAGGAGATTCCTATTTTAAATTCATAGACTGAGTCAAGAAGATGGTACTTACCAATGTAGGGCTGCATCATCCAATCCCTTACAGATTCAAATAGACCAAAAGTCAAAGGAGGGAAACTCACCCACTCTTTTTAGACTAGGAAATCTGTGTGGTCCTGCTTTCCAACTTGAGGACTCTTGGTTTTCAGATCTTTAAACTTGAACTTGGTCTAGCTTTTCATTGAATCACAGGCCCTAAACCTTGAACTGAAACTACCCCACTGGTCTTCCTGGACCTCCAGTTGGAGAAGGGAACTTCATGGACTTCTTAGCCATAATCACATGAGCCAATTGTTCATATGACATCTCTTTCTGTACATCTACATAGGTCTTATTAATTTTGTTTCTCTGGAGAACCTTATTAAAACCAGTTTGATAACAACTCCAGAATACTGGACATGTTCTAGTGTTCCCTATGGGTTTGGACTTAAGTTTGAGACTTCTCTAGGTCTCACTAAATTCTACCTACACCCCCAATTAAAAAAAAAAAAAAAACATTCAACTGAATCTTTATCTCTGCTTCTCTGCTTCTAGGAATCTGATAAAATACATAAGTTTTTTTCCCTACACTATGGAAGGACATAGTCAGTGACAAACATGGCACAAAACATAGAAGTAGAAAAGAAATATCTTAAACTTCTCTATTGCTCTGTCTTCAAGTTTTTGACAAGATATCTTGTTGATGACATCTAAAAGTAATGCAGTCTGTCAGGAACCTAGCCCCTGACTAACTATACTATTACAATTCTTCATAAGTCCTTGTTGTTTTTTCAGAGTCTGATGCTATCAGTGGACAGTTCAGTGTGAGCAGGGAGCAGAGAGGTGATGTAATTTGCAGTAGTCAATCTCCTGGATTTAGAGAAAAATAGGGGGTGGAAAAAGGAGATAAATAAATATTTTTGGGGATGACATGGTGTTTTGCTAATGAAAAATAGCTTCAAAATTCCTTACTAGGACTTTTGGGGCTTGAACCATAAATCCTAAGGCTGTATCCAGTATCAGCATCTATTCTTCTACATGGCACTTGCATATTCTCCAGTAATTTTGAATTATAACCACTTTTCATAGATATCCAGGCTCTGACTGTTATATCTTCTCCTTTTTATGAATACAGTCTATAACCATTACCCCAATTTTGCAACTTAACTGTTCTCATCCATCATTGTTCTAGCTTACATCTGAAATATCTTCGGTCTAAAATGTCTATTAGGAGAAGTGGTCCTCTATGTGGTGGCTCCTGACTAACTATACTAGTCCTAATACAATTCTTCATAAGTCCTTGTTGTTTTTTTCAGAGTCTGATGCTGTCAGTGGACATTTCAGTGTGAGCAGGGAGCATTGTGTTGTTGAATTTCTATTGAACTGATCATTTCCTTCAGAGTAATGAGATGTTGAACTATTGTTCATTCACTGATGCTATTGCATTTGCAAGACGGTGAGTCTGTAATTTTGGCATCTTAGCTGGAAGAAACTAAAACTTGCCTAAACAGAGTGAGGTTTTATATCCTTAGTAGCAACCTCTCCACAGTGGCTTTCATAGACTATTAAGTTAGCAGAGAAAATTTGGTAAATTTGAGTCCTTTTGGATCATGCTAAAATCACAAATACCTAATATATCCTCTTTGGGCCACCAATATTCTCTACTTACAAAGACTACTTTGAAGAACTTAAAAGTTCCTCTGCTCTGCTTCCTTCTTTTGTTAATTTATACCTCATATATATTATTCAATCAATACACCTGTTAAACACCCTGTTCTTGCTTCCCTCTGTGCCAGTAGGGCTATAGTTCTCTGCATTCATTCATAAATTATTGAAAATGCTCCTCAAAGATACTTCTGTGTAATTATGTTAAAATCTATTAACTTTATGATTTTTAATTTTTTTCTCTTTATTTTCCATTCATTTTGAAGGCACTTACGTTGCACCTAATTAAAGTTCTTGGAAATTTCCTTTGAAATGTTCATTTTTATACCAAATGCTTAGAGATCAAGAACTGAATACAGAGTCTAGACTTCTTACAAAGTTTTTCTTCATTCCAAACAATTATTTAACACACATCTACACAGAGAGTAAAAGACACAGACACACAGAGACAAAGAGAGGTAAAAAGAGATTAAAGAACATAAAAAAGTGGGGCTGGGACATAGCTCAGTGGTAGACTGTTTGCCTAGCATGCTCAAGCCCCTGGGTTCAATCCCAGTACTGCAAAAACAAAACAAATCCAAACAAACCAAAAAAAAAAAAAAAAAAGGAGGGGGGGACAAGAATATAAAGAAATAGACCTTGTATATTTCCTATGATTATTGACTATAACTTTAGTAGTTGCAAGGTAAAGGAGATGATTCAAGAGGAATCTGGGATGCTATTTCATTTAGGAAAGAATTGTTCATGGTTTATATCTTCTCAATTTGACACTAAGGGGATGGTAATGACTATTAGTTCTTATTTTAGAAACATCTATCTTTTCGGCACAACACACAAAGTCCAGTCCCATTGTTCCACTAGCTACCTCTGTGATCCTGGAAAATAACCAAGGCTATATGTGACTGAGTGTGGTGACACACACCTGTAACCCCAGTTACTCCAAAGGCTGAGGCAGGAGGACCATAAGTACAAGGACAGCTTCAGAAATTAGTGAGACCTTAAGCAACTTAGTGAGATCATGTCTCAATATAAATCATAAATAAAGCTTAGGGTGTAACACAGTGATTGTAGTGGTTAATTTGAATTGGCAACTTGATTGAATTAGAGATGTTAAGGAGGCCATGTCTAGGAATGACTGGCATGTGGTATAGTGAAATGAAGTGGAGACCTGCCTAAGTGTGGGCAGCACCCTCCAGTAAGATGATGGCTTTGATGGAATAAAAGTTGGAAGAACAAGAAAGCAGCAGTAGATTCAACCTCTGTGAATAGATTCTTGATTGATGTTCCAATTGCCTGGGGACATCAGATTCTCGACCTTCACTCTTCCAAAGCAAACTCTGTTGATGATTCTCCAGGGAATTTCCAGAAGCCTTCTCTCTGGACGGGGTTAGTATTGTTGATACCTCTTATTCTAGGACTTCAGCTTCTTGGACTGCTCCTCCAGCTCTCTAGCTTGCAGACAGCCATGGTGGATTATCCAGCTTCTGGTCATGTAAGCCAATCTAATAAATTCCCTTTTTATAATCATAATTCCTGTTGATTCTGTTCCTCTAGAGAACCCTGACTAATATGGTGGTAAAACACTTCCAGGTTCAATCCCCAGTACCAAAAAAAAAAAAAAAGCCTAGACTATTTGAACCTTAATTTTTCCCACCAAAAGAGGAGTATTATCATCTCTCTTCCATTTTTTTTTTTTTTAAAGAGAGAGTGAGAGAGGGGAGAGAGAGAAAGAGAGAGAGAGAATTTTTTTAATATTTATTTTTTAGTTCTCGGCGGACACAACATCTTTGTTGGTATGTGGTGCCGAGGATCGAACCCGGGCCGCACGCATGCCAGGCGAGCGCGCTACCGCTGAGCCACATCTCCAGCCCTTCCATTTTTTTTTTGTAAGAATAAATGCATTAGTGCAATGAAAGTCTTTTGTCTATCATAGATTTCATAGGCCATTATCCCACCAAATCAGAATATTGAATTTAAAGTGAAAATTGTCTCCACCGAAAGAACTATCTTTAAGTCATTTCTGAAAACTGATTTTTAGAAAAAAAAAATAATAAGCCTTTTCTAAGCGCCACATATTTGCCACTTTCCTTTCCCTCAAATTTTACAATTCAATTTTGAGTACTATTAGATATGCTGGGGACAGGGATAACAAGAAGATTAAAAATGCCATTTAAGTAATTCTCATTCAGTATTATGTTAATTTAAATGCTAATATTACCTACGAAATACCACTGGCTCTTGATTGGAGATCTAAATGAGTCTTATCTTTATGGGTTCACTTTTCTCAGTGTTTCCTGCCTTGATTCAGGATATCATTTCTAAAAGAAGTCTACAAGGGAAATAATTATCTGAATCTTATCATCTGAAGGAGAAATTACTAAGTAGTACTAAACCTTAACCTCTGTTTACAAAGTAGCTTCAAAAAATATCAATGAGTATAAAAATATTATGTGGAATAAATTCTAAAATTAAAAATTAAAGATAAGGTTTCTAATGATTATATGTGAAAACTAGTAAGGATAATATAAATATAAAAGTTATCCCTTTACAAGGATAAATAAAAACAAGGACCTATAGAAAATAAAATTTATCAAAAAAAAATTCTCTAAAATGATTCACAGGAAGAAATGTTAACTATCCATAGTTGAAAACTTGGCAAGTACTGAGAGATAGAAGAAGAAATTAGAGTTTACAAAGTTTCCATTCATGCATCTTATAGTACTTTTTTCACTAGAGTTTGGCTATGTCATGTTTGCCAACTGCACTCATCATTTTAACTGCAACAAATTCTAGTGACTTCAGTTACCAATAACTTGAGGTGTTCGGGGTCTTTGATTTGAGGAGTCATGTCAATTCAAGGTCCTTTACTCGTGCAAGGCACATTAACTCATTGCTGCTTATCTCCGGTTTGCCCCAAGTTCCTTGGGGTTCTAGATTTTTATTTCTTTATTTTATCTAAGCAATACCACAGAGACACTATACAGGTGATATATATTTATCTCCTCATCAGGATGTGTTAAGGCAATTGGTTATTGCAAAGTGCATTAATTTCCTAGGGCTGCTGTAACAAAGTACCACAAACTGAGTGGCTTCAAACATATTTTCTTTTGGTGGGGGAGGATACCGGGGATTGAATTGAGGGGCCACTGAGTCACATCCCCTGCCCTATTTTGTATTTTACTTAGAGATAGGTTCTCTCTGAGTTGCTTAACACACTATTCTCCTTCCTCAGCCTCCTGGCCACTGCACAACAGAAATTTTTTTTGTCTCACATAAAGAAGCTTCAGATCAACATGTTCTCAGGGCCTGTTCCCTCTAAAACTCTTAAGGAAGAATCTTTCCTTGCCTCTTCCTAACTTCTGGTGGTTTACCATAATCCTCAGTGTTCCCAGACTTGCCCCAGCAGCACTTCAATCTCCCCATCTGTTGTTGCAGTGTCTTCTCTCCTCCATGTCTGTCTCCATCTGGTGTTTTCTATTGCTTATAAGGACACCAGTCATACTGGATTAGAGCTCACCTCATGATATCATCTTAACTTACATCAGCAAAGACTGTATTTATAATTAAGATTATATTTACTGGTACCTGGGATTAGGACTTCAATATCTTTTTGGGTGGGAATGCAATTTAACCCACAGCAAAAGGCTAGTGACATTTTTCCCTGGCCCTTGGTGCCATGTTCTTTGAGTTTGCAAACCTCAATTCATATGAGATAGCTCTATACAAATACTACTCCGTTCTCCTCCTTTATTTTCAGGTTAAGGAGAATTCTAGATTCTGCATCCCTGTATATAAAAAACATATATCACCAGGTTTTTTTCATGAAATTTTGCAGTACCAACTCATTATGGGTTGCACATACTTTCCTTTCCCAGCAATCTAAGGTTTGGCTCTATGAGTTACACGGGTCAGTACAAATTAGGTGTAAATTGAAGAGAAGATTAAATTGAACTTGCTTGATTTGACTTGATTCTTAGAAACATGTAAACAACACTTCCCAGGTAATACTGGTCAAAGAAGAATGAGAAACCCATTTTTACTCAAACTTTAACCTCATGAATGAGCCCAGACAGTTTACAGATAGGAACAGAGGTAACCCTGCTGACCTACAAAACACTCAGCAAGAGAAATAAGTACCTGTTTATTGTAAGCCACTGAATATTAAGGTAATTTGTTTTGCAGCTCAATTTTGGACATCGGCAACCAATATGTTCTTCAGTTCATATTCAAGCTATGTGTTCACTATAACATTCCTTTTCCCCCCAATTTCCCTGATTGAGTTTTCAGGTTCTTTTTAATGGAAATCTTGCCAGATTTGATTTTTAAAGAGAACTACTTCATATTAAAAGAAATACATGTTTGTGTGCCATTAATTTCAAAAACTACAAATGTTGTTGAGATTTTCTCTTATCATAACCTCTATTGAAATGAACTCCTCACACGATGGCAAACATTGACTTGGACATGTGTGAAATAACTTTCAGTGTCTCCTTTAGATAAAATGACTACATAATCATATACTCAGTTACACCTTTAAGAGTGAAGAGGATACTCTTAATAATTATGCTAGTATTGGGTGTAAGGCAGTTTTCCTGAGTACACTGGTCCAGGTTATCACTGTTCATATAGTAAAATAACTATGATATAATAGCTATGCTATAATGACCTTCATGGGGTTAAAGTTGAGTAAAGGTGGGTTTCTCATTCTTCTTTGATTATATTATCTGGGAAGTATTCTTTACATGTTTCTAAGAATCAAGTCAAATCAAGCAAGTTCAATTTAATATTTTCTTCATACTATACCCACTAATCTGTACTTACCCATGTAGCTCACAGGACCAAACCTTAGCTTGCTGGGAAAGGAAAATACATGCCACCCACAATGTGTTGGTACTGCAAAATTTTATGAAAAATCTTGCCCTTTCTAATAGGAAAATAACTATGATAAGAAGTAATTATGATATAATGCCCTTGATAACTAAGTGAGGTCTTTTTGTTTTTCTTTGTCTTGGTCATTACTTATTTTTGGTCATTGTCTTAGTCATTGCCTTTTCAAAATCTTTCACATGAATGCTGATTAAGCTCTTTTTTTAATACAGTTTAACCAAGTCTAATTTTACATTTAAGAATTATTCTTGGGCTGGGCTATAGTTCAGTGGTAGAGTGCTTCCCTAGCACATGCGAGGCCTTGGATTCAATCCTCAGTGAAACATAAAAATAAATAAATAAAATAAAGGTATTGTGAAAAACCAATCTTAAATATATATATATATATATATATATATATATATATTTAAAAAGAATTTATTTCTTTATATATTCGTACTTAGGAAGACTCATGAAAAAATGTTTCAGAAAGGGTTTAGTCTGTCCAGGAAGCTGGTCCAGTTTCTATTTGCAGAACTGGGTAAAATTAGTTTCTTTATAGAGAAGAATAGGAAATCCAAAACACATGCCTTTTAGCTTTATATATTCCTGTTATTCTCAAAAACGTCAATACAGATTTTCACAATGAAATCTGATTGTTTGTTCATTTTTGTTTTCTTGCTATAATCCACAAGTCCCCAAAGTATGGCTCAAGATTTCTAGGGATTCCTGGGAATTTTCTTAAGAGATAAAAAATTATTATTATCATAACAATACTAAGACATTATTTGTGTTTTCCATGTGCTGGCATTAAAATAATGGTGGACGAGTAAAACTTGTGGAATCTTAGCAAAAACCAAAGCATTGACTCAAAACTGTGCTAGTGGTCACTGCAGTCTTCAATATCAGGCACTTGCAGTGAAAAAAAAAAAAAGTAAATATCAACTAAGAATGCCCTTGATTAAACAGTAAAGATAATGATTTTTATTAACTTTCCATGTTTAAGTACGTATCTTTTTCTTTTTGTGTAATGAAATAAGCACTACATAAAAGCAGTTCTGCTTTAAAACAAGGTATGTTGACTGTCTCTCACAGGGAAATTGTATGATATTTTTGTACTTATGTGTTTGGGTGAGCCACAGCAAGGACATTTTTTTTTTCATGGAACACTGTTAATACTAGATACAATGGATGATAAACAAATTATGGTTATTCAGACTTAGGTTTTTGGCATACATTTTCTCAAAATTGAACAAAGTATGAACCAAATTATAGGAATGCTGCTATGATTTCAAGCAAAAATTGAATCTAGAAAAATGTATGCCCACTACAATGAGCATAACAGTTCCCTAATAATTAAAGCATTTTCTGAGGAGATCACAAGTGATATAAATAAAGCTGAAATTTATATATGTATAATGAAATGTACCTACATTTGGGAGATGTCCTCAACCCAAATATTTTGAACAAATATTTTCAAAATGGACAGTGCATGATATAACAAAATAATGCACTGGTAAATGATGCAGTAGATATGCAAGGTAAATAGTATGCTTTAAGGTAACAATTCATTAATATTTTTTAATATTTCATATAGAAATTGACATTTTAAAATTACGACTTGTTGCATTTGGAAGAGAATCAAGGAAGAACATTCCAAAATATCTGAAAAGCATGTTTCAATAATCCTCCTTTTTTAAAATTAGTATCTTTGTAAGGCCAGATTTCTTTTCTGTTCTCCAAACTAACATTGGCACAGTTTGAATTCAGAGACAGAGACAGACAAGAAAATCCATGTGTGTATTGGTCTATTCAAGCTGCTGTAACAAAACACTATAAGTTGGGGGACTGATAAACATTAAACATTTTTTGTAACAGTATGAAGGCTGAGAAGCCCAAAGATTCAATGTCTGACATGGGTTTGTTTCGTCCAAATGATACCTTTTGGCTATATTGTCATATAGTAGAAGGAGCAAAGGATCCCTGTAGGATTTATTTTACAAGGGCACTGATCCTATGCATGAGAACTTTGTCCTCATGACCTAATCACTTCCCAAAGCCCCAACTTAAGAATACTGTTGCACTGGGGATTAGGCTTCAGCATATAAACTACAGGGAAAACAGACATACAGACAATAGCATCATGAGTCTTCTATTGATGCCAGAAAAATATTTTAGAATCATTTTATCACTAATTATTTTTTTTACTTTGAAAATAGGAAATATTTTATTTGAAATGAACTTATTCATTTTAAACAAATTTATTTAAATATTAGTTTTATTGTTCAGCATGATAAATATTAGTAGCTATCATTCATATCAATACAATACATATCAATCAATAAATATCAATATATCAATACCTGCTTTGGGGGATAAACAACAAAATTTTTGGACTATAAAAGAATCCTAAATACTTAAGTTTTCAATATGACTGCTGTAGCCAAAGTTAAAGCTCACTGTCTCTTCTTTCTTTCTTTTTCTTTTTTGTACTTGATGAAGATACAAAGATAAAAGTCTCCATTTGCTTCCTAAGAACACTGCTGTGTATAATTCCAATTCTAGTCAACTCCTATTTAATTCTTATTTTAAGATGAACATTAATAAAACCTACACCATAAAGTTATCTGTTTGAAACCCTGGGATAATAGTGGAAAAATCAATTTGTTGAGGTTTATGTAAAGTACAGGCCAAAGTAAAGGGGCAATGATATGATTATGATTCTCCTCTTGTGTCTTTTCCATGAAGTATGATGTGAAATTAGAAAAGTTACCCTGTGGATTTCTCCTCTGGATGAGATTATCCACCCATTTCCATCTCCTTATCTATTGTGAGCTGCTTTCAAATTGCTAACATAATGGGCTGCATAGCTAATGTATTTGTTTGGAAAGAATAGAAATTGGTTTTGACATACATTAAGAGAAATAGTTTTCACTACACAAAAATAATTTACACAAAGTCTTTATATTTCCTTCAAGAAATAATTGCCAATCCAACTCTTTACTCAGATCCTAAAAACAACTTCAATATCTTTTTGTTGTTGTTGTTTTAATTCTAGTTATTTGACCTAAAAACTAAATGCATATGGAACCTGGCAATATTGCAGCAATGAACTTCAGCTGCTCATCCCAAACATAGGAGCAATTGAGAGATAAAAGTTAACATGATACCAGAAGGAGTCAGGACTCTTTCCTTCCTCCTTTGCATAGACTGACAGCATGTGGCAGGGTACAGCTCAGAAAATAATGTGTGCCAGAGGTTTACAGAATAAAATATTCAAGGCTCCAGATGCACAATAAAAGCTGTGTAGGAAATAGGGGAGCATATTTGCTTGAAATCTTTGAAATTCTGTCCGTTAAATGCTTTGTGGGACTTTTGGGTCTCAAAATGGCAAAGTAGACAACCCAGGGGAAAAGAAATGATGGAAGAGTTCTATTTTACATCTGCAACTTGGGATGCCTTAGAAGCTTTGAGTAAAGCATGAACTTCCCAGCAGTATAGGGTAAATATTGCTTGCTGTGAGGTTCTCAAATTTCCAAGCTCGGCTGGTGGTGACTATTGCTATAATAGTGCAGTGTTATAGACATGATGTGCAAGATTAGAACAACTCATTCACTATTCCCATTCAGCCACAAACTGTGAAGGGAAACTTCTATACCTTGTAACTTCTTTTCATAAAGTAACAAAAATAGTAGGATATAGTTGCTCTTGTCAATGAGGTTGGGAATTTATAGCAATTCATTCATTCAGATCACAAGGGATAAAAGAAAAGAAAGAAAAACAAAGATGTATTTTGAATGGCCTGCAAATATAATCTGTGATTTGACTCCACCTGGCACTTGTAGACCTGAGAGGAATTCATGAATCCCCAGAATAAAGATCAGGAAATATTGAAATGAAAAACCCAAAATTGTCAGAAAATTAAAATAACTTTTTTGAAACTCTAAATTATTCAGAGGAAAAATAAAATATAAAACATAAACAAACATAATTTTGAAAACCCAGTGCCTAGGAAAGCATGCAGTGAATTAAGAATATCTCTAAAGAATGTGATAACAAAGGAAAACAGAAAGGGAGAGCTGGCCACTTCCCTTATCTCCAATCTTTAGCAGAGAATGAAAGTACAAAGACCCTGGTTATAAAGTAAAGGAATGGCCTCATCAAACATCTGAGGAAATCTACCTGCCCAGCGCACATGCAATCTCTCCAATATATTCCATCCCCTGCTTGTGGGCATGGTATGGCCCTCACTGTAACCTGGGCCACCAATGCAGAGAAGTGAGTAAGAAATAAAATGTCCAAAACCTCTCCACTGAGTCCTTTGGGATCAGTAACAATACATTGGTGCATTTACAGCCCTGGGGTTGAATAACACTTCATGTTACTCACCTCCACTAATAACAATAGAGTTCTTGCTAAGAAATCTCACTTACTTGAAAAATTTGAGATTTGACTTTTGAATTTCTCCTTTCTGAAAATTTGAGGACTTCACTTTTATTAGTCATCACATAATTTTAGGAACAGACTTCCTTTCCCTCATTTGGTTTTATTTTGCTTAGTCTGCGTAATGAGAGATATTTATTTCACATTTTGAACTCTCAAAGTTTATATCATGTGATAACTGATGACCATATTTAAATAATTATATTTTATAACAGTTTTATTTTTTTTACAAATGAATATTTTACAGATGTCAAACCAATTATAAATCAGTAATTCCTCCTAATAGTGTATTTGTCTGACCAAATATTTGTATAATAGATTAAATTTTACTTAACCAAAATTTTAATTATTTTAAACAGCATAAACTTAGTGCAATTATAAAATATGTCAATACATATTAGCACCTTTTTATTTTTTTATTTGTTCTTTTTAGATACATAGCAGCAGAGTAAATTTTGACATATTATACATAAATGGAGTATAACTTATCATTCTTGTGGTTGTACATGATGAAGAGTTACACTGGTTATGTATTCATGTATGAACATAGGAAAGTTATGTTTAATTAATTCTACTGTCTTTCTTATTCCCATTTCCCCAGTCCCCTTTGTCTAATCCAATGAACTTCTATCCTTCCCCTCATTGGGTGCTGGAATCCACATATCAGAGAGAACATTCAGCCTTTGGGTTTTGGGGATTGCTTTATTACATTTAGCATTATATTCTCCAGTTCCATCCAATTACAAGAAAATGCTATAATTTCATTTGAGTGTATATATCCCACATTTTCTTCATCCATTCATCTGTTGAAGGGCACCTAGCTTAGCTTGGTTCCATAGATTTGCTATAGTGAATTGAGCTGCTATAAACATTGAACTGGCTGCATCACTATAGTATACTGATTTTAAGTCCTTTGATTATATATGAGGAGTGGGATAATTGGATCCAATGGTGATTCCTTTCCAAGTTTTCTGAGGAATCTCCATACTGCTTTCCAAAGTGCACCAATTTTTAGTCCCACCAGCAATGTATGAGTGAACCTTTTTCCCCACATCCTCTCCAACATTTATTATTATTTGTGTTCTTGATAATTGCCATTCAGACTGGAGTGACATAGAATTATGTGTGTAGTTTTAATTTGCATTTCTCTAATTGCTAGAGATGTTGAGCATTTTTTCATATATTTGTTGACTGTTTTTCTTCTGTGAAGTGTCTATTTAGTTCCTCTGCCCATTTATTGATCCAGTTATTGTTATTATTTTTGGTGTTAAGTTTTTGAGTTCTTTATATATCCTGGAAATTCATGCTGTATCTTAGGTGCAAGTGGCAAAGAATTTTCTCCCATTCTGTATGTTCTCTCTTCACATTCTTGATTATTTCTTTTTCTGTAAGCACCTTATTTTAAAAATATCTATACCATGTAACAAGCAGTTGTTTATAGATTTAATCTTTACATTTTATCATGTTGATAAATTTAATTACACTATAGATATTACTAATCATTATCATTAAAAGGAAAGAGACTTATAATAGCCAGATAGCTTTTACCAGACTTACCTCTGTGTATAGAACATGTGTAACATCTATACACAGAATGATCAAAATAAAACAATTGGAAGGAATTTGATTCTTAAAAGAAAGGAAATGCATTAGATTAGATCCATGTTTATACAGATTTTCACATGAGGATATCTCCAAATCTGAATTGCATGGAGCAGCTAAAATATCAAAAAAAAAAAAAAAAGATGAAAACTTGATAGGTTCAAAAGACTAAGTGTAGGGCTGCCAGACTGCTGGTAAATCCGTAAAAGAGGGACACACTGTGGGAAGTCCCACCATCTTTATGGAAAATTCCCAGAAATTATGCCTTCATGGACGGGGGGGGACCTTCAAGGATCCCAAAAGAAAATAACATATTGCTGTTTAGCCCAAGAGAGACAGAAATTGGTACATGTTACACATTGGATAAACATTGGGGTTTTTGCTGAGACCAAGAATGGCCATACCTTTGTCCAGGTCTAAGGAATTCACTCTGGAATAAAAGTCAAGTAAATATAGATCTGATCTAAGAAGCCTCAAAAACTGGGGGTACAAATCACTGGTAGAGCACATATTTAATATACCCAAGGCCCTGGGTTTGATCCCCATCATCAAAATTAAAAAGAAGGAGCCAAGAAAAGAAGGATGGGAAGAAGAAAAAAATAGAAGAAATTAATACAAAGGTTTTTTTTTTTTTATTAGTTGCTCAAGACAATACAATGATCTTGACATATCATACATTTCATTCAAATAGGGTATGAATTCTCATTTTTCCACGTGTACAGATTGCAGGATCACACTGGTTATAGGTTTTGACACCTCCAGTTCCAGTTCTGCTCCCTCACATGTTGAAGTGTAACATTAAAGAAGCCCAGGCAAGCATATAAAGCAGGGTTTATTTAAAAAGGGGTAACAGACTTCTCCTGGGAGGGATAAGGGTGTCATAGCTGGTATCCTGGTATCCTAAGAAATAGGGGAGTTTCTGCCTTTTTTTAATGTCCTAAGCTTCCTTTGTTCTCCTATTCTCCTCCCCTTATCTGTCCTCTCTGGTGACTAGGCCCAGGAAATCTTGGTGGGATGGCCAAAAGGTGGGAAAGAGGTGGGCTGAAGGCTTTAGGGAGGAACAATCCCTGTGACAGTTACCATAGCAATAGGTTGGAGCAGGGGCAGGTTAACTTGATAAGGGTGGAGGAAGGGCTCTGATGGAATGAATTTCCATTCCTCCAGTCTCTGGATTCTCATCCTTATCTCTTTGCTTTTCTAATTCTAGCTTTGGTTCCTGGATTTCAAGGTCTTCAGCCAATTATTTAACCATCATCTAGAATACAAATTCTTCAGTGTCTTTAAAATTAATCACCCAAACAATATTAAAAATCAGTAAACAAGAACTATAAATAAAGATTAAAAAAAAAAAAAACAACTATAGGGTAATCTAACCTACAGTCAAGAGAAGTAGGACATAGCAACAAACTCTTTGATCACACAGATGTTAGATTAAAAAGCAAGAACTTTAAAGTAGTTATAATGAAATGTTCAAGGAATTAATATGAAATATGGTCATGATAATAAAACAGTTCAATAATATCAGCAGATATATGAAAATAAAAAATTAGATATTCTATGAGAAGAAATATAATATCTGAATTGGAAAATTTGCAGGATTGAAGAGAATATTAAAGTTGACAGACAAGGAAAGAGAGAGAGAAAGCAAATGCATAATGTTTGAAGTTATGTACTATAACCCAATAAAATGAAATTGAGAAAAAAAAATTGAACAAACATCTGTTCAATTGCATATTCAGAAAAAAAATAGAATGGAAATTTTTTAAATATAATATATGAGAAATATTAATAAAACATAAAACTTTTGGATCTAAGAAACCCTGAGAACTCTAAGCAGTATAAATACAAATCTATATCTGTTTACCTTATAGTCAAGCTGCAGAAAGTCATACATGAAGAAATTCTTGAAAACAGCTGAAAAAAATTTTTACATTTTATACAAAAGGTAACCTTAATAATAATACTGAATAAATCTCACCAGAAAGCATGAAAAAAGACACTAATAAAAAATACTTAATGTGTGGAAAGAAATTATGTACATATGTACATGTATGTGTATGTATATATTTATCAAACTAGAATCACATAGCTAAGTGCAAGTAATTTTCAAAAATGAAGAAAATAATTAAGATATGTTCAGCTAGGGCTGGGGATGTGGCTCAAGCGGTAGCACGCTCGCCTGGCATGCGTGCGACCCGGGTTCGATCCTCAGCACCACATACCAACAAAGATGTTGTGTCTGTCGAGAACTAAAAAATAAATATTAAAAATTCTCTCTCTCTCTCTCTCTCTCTCTCTCTCTCACTCTCTCACTCTCTCTTTAAAAAAAAAAGATATGTTCAGCTAGACAAGAGGATCTCTCCTCAGATGATTGAACATTGATTAAAAATGAACTAAATTTAAGAATGTTGAAAAAGTTCTTGAGGCTGAAGGAAAACAATACAAAATATAATTTCAGACCTACAAAAAAAGATAAAGAACACAAAAAAAAATAGACTGTATAAAATAGAAAAATACATAAAAGACCCATCTTTGCTCACTTCATTTCTTAAAAAAAAAAAAAAACTTAACAATTTAAAATATAACATTGTAAAGTAGGTGGATATACACATGCATATATGTAAGACAGTAATGTCAAAGCAGGACCTATTATGTGAGTCTTGCATTTGATGATCATTTTACAACATTAGCTTTGTGCAGACTATGGTAAATTATGACTTTACATTATAATTCCTAGACCACCACTAAAAACATAAATCTAGAATTAAAAGAGCAGCGAGAGATCTAAATAGATTAAAAGGTATGTTTAATTACCATGTGAAAGGCAATAAATTATGAAGTAAAAAGTAGAACAATGACAAATATAAAATAAATGTAGACTGTAGATTAAATGAAATTATAAACATAATTATAATAAATTTATTTATTTTTAATTATAATAAATTTAAAGGAATTAAGCAAATGGCAAAGATTATCAAACTAAATTGAAAAAGAAATAATTATGTTTCTATGAGAGAGTTGCTTTAAATGGATAAAGTCAATTGACAAGAATAACAAATATATATCATAAATAAACTCACCAAAAGAAAGTTACAAAGCTTCGATTTACATGAGATAAACTAGAATTCTGAGTGAGAAATATTAGGGATAAAAAGAGACATTAATGAGCAAAGGATCAATTCATCAAAGGGAACTGACCTACTTAAATAAGTTTGATCTAATAACTGAACTTAGGCATACATGAAGCAAAAACAGATTAAATAAAAACTTATATATAAACCAACCTATATACACACTTGGATATGTTAGCACAAACAACTTGACAATAAAATCAGTAAAGAAAGGCATATTATGTCAAAATAACAATACCAACTTGACTGAAACTTATATAACAACACTTCCAGTAACTGTAGAACACACATTGTTTTTAATTGCATATGTAATGTTTATCAAAAAACAGGCAATATGCTGAGCTATAAAATACCTTACCAGGATTCAATGATTTAAACATATTTTTTGCTTGTTTTGAAAGCTAATCTTAGTATTCAAACAAAATAACCATAGATTAGACCAAGAGAGGCTTGTAAAACACAATTATTTATTTATTAAATACTATTTAAAATGTACTTATCAAATGCCTACATCATTACAGTCACTATTTGGTGCACTGGAGATAGAGCTGTGAGCAGTACCAGACAGAAGAAACAAAGAAGAGAAGCGGGGAAGACTGGCATCCCAGAAGACAAATAAATTATTTCAAGAAAGAGTTATTGTTAAACTAATGGAGGAATGCTGATAGATCTGCTAAAATGAATACTGAAGGATGACAATAGCATTTAATACTGCAGAGGTTGTTGGTGACCTTGACAACAACAATGTTAGGCAAGTGGTGGTGGCAAGTGATGGTTAGCAATTGTTCAAGAGCAAACAACACCACAAATGGAAACAATGAATATTGACAAGTCCTTGGAAGATTTTATTGTGAAAGGGATACAGGAAGAAAAGCAAATTATGTGCATAAGAAAATAACACTAGGGGGAATTTTGTGAGTTTAACATAGGAGATGTAAAGCATGGTTTATCTTTGGATCCAGATGGGGAGATAAAGAAAATGACAAAGCTCTCTAAAGTATATATCTAGTAGTGTGCTTGCTCAGGCCAAGTCTAGATATACGTTGATACTTTGAAGATAGTGCCAATTAGTTTTCTATATCCTTGTTCAATATTTGGTGTCACTAGTCTTCAAATTTCAGCCATTGGGATGAGTGCAAACTGTTTTTATATTATGCCTTTAATTTTATTTTCCTGATTTCCAAAGATGCTAAGAATGTTTTCTATGCTTATTGGTCATTTGTATGCCATCTTTATTTATTCAAATATTTGTAATTTATTATATTCATTTGTAGTATATTCTAGGTATAAGTCCCATTTGAATATTTATAAATTTTTCAAATAACTTCCTATTTATATAAAATTTAATTCCCTATGTTCACGTAGAATGTCTTAAAATTCAATCATTGAATCAATTAGTCATTATCTTTAAGCCTATAAATATACAATTAAAATGACTGCCAACTATTTCCCTCTTCTAACAATGGTATCACATGAAAAATAAATTTTACCGTAAAAAAATTATAAATATTATATATATATATTAATTACAATTCTCATGCAATTTTTTGTATGATGTAAAAATGATGATTTTGTAGTTTTTTTTGCTTTTTAAATTTTATTTTATGTTATTTTTAATTATACATGACAGTATATTTTGACATATTTATTCAAACATGGAATATGCCTTATTCTAATTAGCATCCCAATCTTTTGGATGTACACGATGTGAAGATTCTCTTTAGTGTATTCGTATATGTACGTAGGAAAGTCATATGTTAGATTTATTCCACTGTCTTTCCTATCCTATTCCTCCTCCCTTCCTTTCATTCCCATTTGCCTAGTCCACTGAACTTCTATTCCCCCCACCCCACTGTATGTTAACATTCACATGTGATTTTATAAGAACACCTTGACCTCGGATTGTCCAGCCTTAGAAACTATGAGAAGTAAATGTTGTTTAAGCCACCTCATCTTTGGAAATTTATTGCATCTCTCTTGACCTGGCCATTTCTTGAGATTCTGTTTGTAGCATGCACTCTTGGGAGAAGAGATAAGATCTCTCTTCAAGATAGAAAGCAGACTACTCCAAGGCCGTGGCCCCATGTTCCTCCCCCAGGTGTAACTCCTTGGATTAATGTGGTCTCCCACTGAGACTCACCACTGTGCCTTGGAACTCAGGAAACTGAGGTAAGTGAGCTGACACTATGGCTCTTGCAATTGTTTTGAGGAAGTCTTTTTTAAAATATTTTTTATTCTAATTTGTTATGTATGAGACCAGAATGCATTACAATTCATATTACACATATAGAGCAAATTTTTTTCATATCTCTGGTTGAATATAAAGTATATTCACACCATTCATGTCTTCATACGTGTATTCCACCATCTCATTCCACCATCATTTTTATCTCCATGCCCCTTGCTTCCCCTTCTACCCCTTTTCCCTATCTAGAGTTTGTCTAATCCTCCTCTGATACTCTTCCCAACTCCACTGTAAATTAGCTTCCTTATATCAGAGAAAACACTCAGCATTTGGTTTTTGGGGATTGGCTAACTTCACTTAGCATTATATTCTCCAACTCAATCCATTTGCCTACCAATGCCATGATTTTATTCTCTTTTATTGCTGAGTAATATTCCATTGTGTATATATACCATATTTTCTTTATCCATTTATCTATTGAGGGCCATCTAGGTTGGTTCCACAGTTTATCTATTGTGAATTGTGCTGCTATAAACATTTATGTGGCTGTGTCCCTGTAGTATGCTGTTTTTAAATCCTTTGGGTATAGACCAAGAAGTGGGATAGCTGGGACAAATGGTCATTCCATTCCAGCTTTCCAAGAAATCTCCATACTGCTTTCCATATTGGCTACACGAATTTGCAGTCCGACCAACAGTGTATGAGTGTATCTTTTCCCCCACATTCTCTCCAACACTGATTGTTGTTTGTCCTCATAATAGCTGCCATTCTGGCTGGAGTGAGATTATATCTTAGAGTAGTTTTGATTCGAATTTCTCTAATTGCTAGAGATTGTGGACATTTTTTCACATATTTTTGATTGATTGTATATCATCTTCTGAGAGATGTCTGTTCAGTTCTTTGGCCTATTTCTTGGTGGCGGCGGTTTTTTGGGGGGTTTTGGGTTTTTGTTTTTTTTTTTGATGTTTAGCTTTTTGAGTTCTTTATATACCCTAGAGATTAGTGTTCTACCTGTTGTGTGAGAGGTAAAATTTTGCTCTCAATATATAGGCTCTCTATTCACCTCACTGTTTCTCTTGCTGAGAAGAAGCTTTTTAGTTTGAATCCATCACATTTATTGATTCCAGGTTTTAATTATTGTGCTATAGGAGTCTTATTAAGGAAGTAGGGGTCTAATTCAACATGATGGAGATTTGAGACTACTTTTTCTTCTATTAAAAACAGCGTTTCTGGTTTAATTCCTAGGTTCTTCATCTACTTTAAGTTTTGTGCATGGTGAGAGATAGGGGTTTAATTTTATTTTGTTGCATATGGATTTCCAGTTTGGCCAGCACCATTTGTTGAAGAGACTATCTTTTTTCCTATGTAGGTTTTTGGTGCCTTTGTCTAATATAAGATAACTGTAACTAACTGAGTTAGTCTCTGTGTCCTCTATTCTGTACCATTGGTCTACCAGTCTATTTTGGTGCCAATACCATGCTGCTTTTGTTACTATTGCTCTGTAGTTTAAGGTCTGGTATAGTGATGCCACCTATAGTAATGCTTCACTCTTCTTGTTAAGGATTGCTTTTGCTATTCTGGGTCTCTTATTTTTCTAGATGAATTTCATGACTGGTTTTTCTATTTCCAGAAGGAATGTAATTGGGATTTTGATTGGAATCGCATTAAATCTGCATAGTGCTTTTGGTAGTATGGTCATTTTGACAATATTAATTCTGGCTATCCAAGAACGAGAGATCTTTCCATCTTCTAAGGTTCTTCTTTAATTCTTTCTTTAGCATTCTGTAATTTTGATTGTAATTTTGTTATTAGGTTGATTCCCAAGTATTTTATTTATTTATTTGTTTGTTTGTTTGTTTGATGTTATTGTAAATGGGGTAGTTTACCTCATTCCTCTTTCAGAGGATTTTATTTATGTATGTTGATTTTGTATCCTGCTATTTTGCTGAATTCATTTACTAGTTCTAGAAGTTTTCTGGTAGATTTTTTTGGGTATTTTAGGTATAGAATCATATCTTCAGCAAATAGTGATAATTTGAGTTCCTCTTTCCCTATCTGTATCCTTTTAATTTCTTTCATCTGCCTAATTACTCTGTCTAGAGTTTCAAGAACTATATTAAATTGAAGTGGTGAAAGAGGGCATCCTGTCTTGTTCCAGATTAGAGGGAATGCTTTCAATTTTTCTCCATTTAGAATTATGTTGGCGTGGGGCTTAGCATTGATAGCTTTAATATATGATGTTGATACATGTTTCTGTTATCCCTAGTTTTTCTAGTGTTTGGAACATGAAGCAGTGTTGTATTTTGTCACATGCTTTTTCCACATCTATTGAGATGATCCTATGATTCTAATCTTTAAGTCTATTTATGTGATGAATTACATCCATTGATTTTCGTATGTTGAAACAACCTTGCATCCCTGGGATGAATCCCACTTGATCATAGTGCACTATCTTTTTGACTTGTTTTGTATTTGTTTTGCCAGAATTTTATTGAGAATTCCTGCATCTATGTTCATTCAAGATATTGGTCTCAAGTTATCTTTTTTTGAGGTGTCTTTGCCTGGTTTTGGAAAGAGTATGATATTGGCCTCAGATAATAAGTTTGGAAGTGCTCCCTCTTTTTCAATTTCCTGAAATAAATTGAATAGTATTGGTATTAATTCTTTTTTAAAGGTTTTATAGAACTTGGCTATGTATCCATCTGGTCCCAGGCTTTTCTTGGTTGGTAGGCTTCTGTTGGTGTCTTCTATTCCATCGCTTGAAATTGATCTGTTTAAATTGTGTATATCATCCTGATTAAATGTAGGCAAATCATATGACTCTAGAAATTTGTTGATGCCTTTGTTATTTTCTATTTTATTAGGGTACAAGTTTTCAAAATAATTTCTAATTATGTTCTGTATTTCTGTACTGTCTGTTGTGATATTTCCTTTTTCATCATGTATGTTAGTAATTTGAGTTCTCTCTTTCTCTTTGTTAGCATGGCTAAGGGTTTGTCAATTTTACTTATACAATTTTACTTATACAATTTTTTGTTTTGTCAATTTTTTCAATTGTCTCTTTTGTTTCAATTTCATTGATTTCAGCTCTGATTTTAATTATTTCTTGTCTTCTACTGTTTTTGGTGTTGATTTGTTCTTTTTCAGGTTGAGACACAATGTTAGGTCATTTGTTTGTTGAATTTTTCTTCTTTTAAGGAATGAGCTCCATGCAATGAACTTTCCTCTTAGTTCTGCTTTAATACTGTCCCAAAGATTTCAATATGTTGTATTCATGTTTTCATTTACCTCTAGGATTTTTTTAATCTCCTCCTTGATGTCTTTTGCAACCCATTGTCTACTCAGTAGCATATTATTTAGTCTCCAGGTGTTGGAGTAGTATTTATTTTTTATTTTATCATTGATTGCTAATTTCATTCCATTGTGATCTGATAGAATGCAGGGTAGTATCTCTACTTTTTTATATTTGCTAAGAGTTGCTTTATGGCATAATATATGGTCTATTTTAGAGAATGATCCATGTGCTGCTGAGAAGAAAGAGTATTTGCTCATTTAAAGATGAAATATTAAATATATGTTAGTTAAATCTAAATCATTGTATTATTGAGATCAATAATTTCTTTGTTCAATTCTTGTTTGGAAGATCTATCCAGTGGTGAAAGAGGTGTGTTAAAGTCATCCAGAATTATTGTGTTGTGGTCAATTTGACTTATGAACTTGAGAAGAGTTTGCATGATGAAAGTAGATGCTCTATTGTTTGAGGTATATATACTTATAATTGTTGTCTTGGGTTCTATGCCTCCCTTGAGCAGTATGAAATGTTCTTCTTGTCTTCTGATTAACTTTAGCTTAAAGTCTACTCTACTTGATATGAGGATGGAAACCACTTCTTGCTTTTGCAGTCCATGTGAGTGGTATGATTTTTTTGCAGTCTTTCACCTTCAGTCTGTGGATATCTTATTTTATGAGATGAGTCTCCTGGAGACAGCATATTGTTGGGTCTTTTTTTTTTTTTTTGTCCAATCAGTCAGCCTATATCTTTTGATTGGTGAGTTTAGGTCATTAATATACAGGGTTATTATTGAGACATGATTTGTATTCCCAGCCATTTTGTTTAACTTGACTTGGTTTGCTCTTTGATTAGCTTTGACTTTAGTGTAATACCTCCCTCTTCTGATTTTCATCATTGTTTTTTGTTTCCTCTTCATAGAATATTTTGTAAAGGATGACTGTAGTGCAGGGTTTTCTAGCTGTAAATTCTTTTAACATTTATCATGAAAAGTTTTTATTTCATCATCAAATCTAAAGCTTAATTTTGCTGGATACAAAATTCTTGGTTGGCATCCATTTTATTTCAGAGCTTGATATATATATTGTTCCAGGATCTTCTAGTTTTCAGGGTCTGGGTTGAAATATCTGCACAGAACCTAATTGGTTTCCCCCTAAATGTAATCTGATTCTTTTCTCTGGTGACTTTTAATATTCTCTCATTATTCTGTAGGTTAGGCATTTTTATTATAATGTTCCTTGGTGTGGATCTGTTGTGATTTTTGTATATTTCGTGTCCTATAAGCCTCTTGAATTTGGTTTCCCGATTTGTTCTTCATGTTTGGAAATTTTTCTTCTATTATTTCCTTGAATAGATTGCTCATTCCTTTGGTTTAAATTTGGTCTTTTTATCCTATCTCATATTTCTTAAATGTTTTGCTCATGTTTTCTTACCATTCTCACTGTGTGGTCTACATTCTCTTTAAGATTATATATCCTGGGGCTGGGGATGTGGCTCAAGCGGTAGCGCGCTCGCCTGGCATGCGTGCGACCCGGGTTCGATCCTCAACACCACATACCAACAAAGATGTTGTGTCCGCCGAGAACTGAAAAATAAATATTAAAAAAAAATTCTCTCTCTCTCTCTCTCTCACTCTTTCTCTCTCTCTCTCTCTCTCTCTCTCTCTCTCTCTCTCCTCTCTCACTCTCTTAAAAAAAGAAAAAAAAAAAAAAGATTATATATCCTGTCTTCATTGTCTGAGGTCCTGTCTTCCAAGTGGTCTAATCTCTTGGCGATGGTTTCAATTGAACTTTTAATTTGGTTTATTGTTTCTTTCATTTCAAGGATTTATTGTTTGGTTTTCCTTTAGAATCTCTATCTCCCCATTGAAGTAATCTTTTTCTTCTTATATTTGCTTATGTAGCTTTTTGTCAAAACAATCTTTTTTTTTTTTTTTGCCTGTATTTGCTCTCTTACATCATCCTTTAATTCACAGAACATCTTAATTATGTACATTCTGAACTCCTCCTCTGTCATTTCCTCTCCTGTGCTGGCCATGGATTCTAATAACGTGGCATCTTGATTTGTTTGGGGCACTTTCTTCCCTTGTCTTTTCATGTTACTCCTGTGTCTTACTTTATAGCTTTGTGGATCTGAGGCATTATTGTTTTTACCCTATAGGTTTATAGTGCCTCTGTGGGGTTCCAATACCTCTCCTTTGATGGGAAGGACAATATTAACAGATCCCAATATAAACAAAATACCACTGAAAAACAAATAGTTGTTATTAAGACATTTATAGTTTGGTTACAGTGTACAGAAACGGTGAATTCAATTATTATCTATAATATAATCCATAGGTTTGTAAAAGGTTTTGCAAGTTCTGATGGTGGACAAAGAACTGGGGGTGAGGCATAAAATGATATGCTAAAAAGGTATGAGATGAGGATATAGAGTTACTATATCTTAGGAAGTTTGAAAGAAAAATCTAAAGAAGCTTTGTAGCAGGAGAATAAAGAGGTAGTAATTTGGGGTAGACAAGTAAGAGGGAGAACAGTAGAGTACATAAATCAACCACATGTGTATATTCAGAAAAAATCAAAGTTAAAATAGTAAATATTGGAAAGAAAAAAAAAATATATACAACACAACTGTAACATGCTATTCAGTCAGTCTCAGTCCTCAATATCCTAATTCATTCAAAGTACTTGGTTTCACATATATTAGGGATGTGAGGGCGGGAAAATAAAGAGTCAGAAGAAAGAAAAAAATCTTTAAATAAGAAACAAGGGTTGTTTTGCTTGGAGATCAATATCTTTCCTGCTTGCCTTCTCAACCAATAGATGGGGTGTCTATTCTTAGTTGGTATCCATGACCTCAGGATGGTGGGGGTTACCAGGATTTGAGGGTTGGTCTTGGGTGCAGGGCACCTGGAAGTGGGATATAGCACCTGCCAGTCCCATTGAGAGACTGCACCTCAAGGATCTTCTTTGGGGTCTGCTCCTATGATATGGGCCTTATTTCCTCATCTCATCTGTAGAACTCACAGTTCTTGTCTCTAAATTAGTCTCTAAAGTGTATCTCCCTTACTCTCTCCCTTTCCACTTCCTAATCAGGAACCTTTCTCTCTGGGTTGTGTGTTGCACTCTGATGGCTGCGCACCTGTCACAGAGGGCTGTTTTGTACGGGACAGTCATTCTCCCAAGTTATCAGCTTCTGGGGATTAGGGGAATTAGAAAACTATGGGTATCTGGCTATCCAGTGTTCCACAATGGTAGTTTCCCCAACTAAAGATGGTGATGGAGGTGACCCGAGATCAAGGTAGCTATTTTCAATGATGGGGTGTCGGGTGGGTGAAGGGAGCCAGGCAATGGTTTTGTGTGATGCGTTCAGAGATGAGCTCTGTGTTGCAGCTGTCAGCTTTCTTCAGAGACTGTGATGTCCCCAGGTGCAGGCAGACAGACTTCCATGAGTAGGGGACTATGGCAGTAGCTGCCAAGTCCCTAGATAAAGGTGACCAGGGGAGCCCCACATTGGTAGATGGTGGTCCTCACAGGAGTGGCAGCCAGAGTTCCTACATGTGGGAAGCTGCTGAGTATCCTTTGTGGGAGTGACTTTGAGAATTCTGTGCTGATGCTGATGCCAGTAGTCCCGCTAAGGCACCCCGAGACCTGCGTGGATGAGTAGGCAGGAGTCGGAGTCCTTTTCTAATACTGAGTCCTGGGGCCCCCTGCAGCAGGGTAGCCATGATTCCTGTGCAGGATCAGCTGTGGAGGGGTCCCCTATCACTCTCAGCAAAGGAGTATTCCCACTAGTTGAGACCCAGGTCATGGAGTGACACAGAATGCTGCCTCCCTCTGGCCCGCCATCTTGGATCCCACCATAGTTTAATTTTAATGCTACATTTTCAAATAGTTATAATTAATACTTCTTACCATTTGTATGTTGTGTTAATATTAATATATTCATCTATATTATGCCTATAAATGTCACCAGGTTGGTTTTCCCTCCACATATTAGGTTTTATCAGCAAATAGCATGCTTGTCAAAAGCTTTCTTGACTTAAACAATGAGGATAAGTAGGTACACAGAAAATTCCTCTCTGAAGATTATCATAAAACTTTAGTTTTCCAATTAGACAACCACCAACAAAAGTAAATCACTTCTTCTTGTCAAAGAATTATGCTTTAAATAACCCCTGCAGATTCAGCAAGGTTTTTGGAAAGTAAGAACAAGAACAGTAAGACATAAAATTACTACATTATCTAGCATGTATATTTATATTTTTCCTTGTTTAAAAAAATAGTTTATCATATGAAATTACTTTTATCTTAACCTTTCAGAATCATTACTACCTAAGAAATCATAAGATTGAGAAGGAGATATGATTTTAATTTTTTAAGGCACACATACTTGAAGTAAGCTCAAGTAACATAATTATGTCATTCAGGTTTAGTTTACTATTTTACCTAGAAAATTCAGAATCCATTGTGTGAAAAAAAAAAGTTAAAAAAAAAATCATCAGGGCTGGGGATGTGGCTCAAGCGGTAACACACTCGCCTGGCATTCGCGGGGCGCTGGGTTCAATCCTCAGCACCACATAAAAATAAAATAAAGATGTTGTGTCCACTGAAAACTAAAAAATAAATATTAAAAACTATCTCTCTCTAAAAAAATTCATAATATAATGATTATCAGACAGATGTGATTTAATAAATATTTGAGAATAAAAGCACTGCATAATTTTAATGTATCTGTAATTGTAATTCCCAAGTATCTTTCCTTCCTCAACTAATTGGGTAATGACATTGCTAGAATTAATCCAAGGTCATCAGCTTGCACATAGTACAGATGGTTTCACCATTTTATGGGTATACAGGGGATTCAAGATTACTGTTGCCTGCTGCTTTTCAAACTAATTTTTATTCTTAAAAATCCACATTTTCACTGCAGCTGAACAGCTAAGCCATATGTTGCTTTGTGAATACTTTAAAATATCTGGTGCATGTAATTATTACACTAAAACTAGCATGCATTAGTACTTTTCAATTTTGTTGTAAGGAGAGGACACTTACCGTAATATGGTGTGTGTGTGTGTGTGTGTGTGTGTGTGTGTGTGTGTGTGTTTCCTTTAATTACTAAACTTTAAATTATGGGTCTGGTAAGAATTTCATCCTAGAATACTTTAGTTGGCTGATCTGCCTCCTGATATGTAATGTATTTCAGCATACTTCAGAATTCACCTAATGCTATTTAAGATAATATGTTAATCATCTTGCAGCTAGAAACTTTGGTTTTGAAATATTTTTCCACCTTTCCCCTGTGGCTGTCATGATAAATAAGAATGAGATATTTCTGTGCTTTTTTTTTTTTTTTTTTTTTTTTAGAATTGTAGTGTGCTATTGGCATGATTGCTAATTTAGAAAATTGAGAAACCTTTTTTATATGTGTGTTAGGTGAAATGCCTTATTAAAAATAGTAATAGTAATGACACCTTTTATTTGTTAATATGTAACAGTCATAAAGGTGTTTGCACATTAAATATATTCTCTACCCAAAATTAATTTAGGATCAGAAGTCAACATTTTGCAAATTAAAAAAAAAACAAAAACACTCAAACTCATGAATCTTAATTGACTTACTCAAGTCACACACAGTATGCAACAAACTGAGTTAGGATTTGCTTTGGTTGACCCAGAGCCTATTCTGCCCCAGCAGGTGGGTCCATAGTTCTTTCCTCTTCATTTTTCTTTTACCCCTTTCATGGGTCAGTAACTAGCCATGCAAGATGAATAGGCAAGTGCTGGGGTTGTGGCTCAGTGATAGAGCACTTGCCTAGCATGTGTGAGGCGCTGGGTTTGTTTCTCAGCACCACATATAAATAAGTAAAATAAAGGTCCGTTGACAATTAACAATTTTTTTTTTCAAAAAAAAAATGAAGAAGCAAGAAAATTCTGCATTAGGGTTCTCCAGAAAAACAGAATCATTAAATTTATATACACAGAAAGAGGTTTATTGTAACATACTTGTTCACGCTACTGTGGAGGTTGACAACTCAAAATCTGTAGGGTAATGGGACGAATTGCAGACTCAGGAAAGCCAAGGTTTAGCTCCTGTCCAAAGCAGGCAAATTTGAGAACCAGAAGGAGTCAGTGTTTCAGTTCAAGTTTGACAGCAGAATAAAGTTGATGTCCCAGCACAATGGCAGTTAGGCAGGAGAAATTCTATCTTACTTACAAAAGGGTGAGCTTTTGATTTCCATACAGGCCTACAACCCACCTTATTTAGTATACTTGTTTAAATATAAATCTCATCCAAAAACATCCTCACAGAAATGCTCAGAATAATGTTTGATCAAATGTCTAGATACTTTGTGGCCCAAACATGTTGATATATAGACAAAATCAAACTACTTTTTTCTGTTTATATTATTTCCCTGTATCACTTTCCTAGTACATACTTACTTGTCAACATAAAGTTGGAAAAATCATTTTGTAGGTAGATAGAATAAATCTACATAAATAGAAATCATACATATGTTCAGAAAGCATCAATACACTAAAGCAAAAACCAAACAGAAAACATAAACAAAATGTTATAACAGAATATATGCACATCTGAATATTAGCACGAAAATAACCAAATCTCTGTCTTCTATGGGAGGTGTATCTCAGGACCCAATTTTGGAGATACTGTGATCTGAACTAGATCCTGAAAAATAGTTTTTAATCAACTGTTTTTCAGGGTAAAAGAAGGCTATTCTAAGCCTAGGAAAAAACCTGAATGAAATAAAAAGGGACAAATTTAGTAAGCAAATTGTAAAGAGCTTGTTGAAGACTATCCAGGATCAAATAAGAGATAAAAACTAATAGAGTTATGGGTTTTATCAATTTTCTGACATATGCAGGATTTGATTCTGAGAATAATAGGATTAACGGATAATTTTGAGCTAATCCATTTCATCTATTATATTACCTCAATAATTTTTTTCTGAAACTTGACTATTTTTCAATTCAAAATAAAGGCAGAGAAATAAAAAGTAAAATGACTGAATATTTAGAATTCTTGGTACAAATTCATGAGTGTATGTAACAAGGTAGTTACAAATGTACTACTAAGAGAAAGGAAAAGCAAATATTGACTGCTTTAAGAGGAATGCTGGAAAATTCAATGACAACATCTAGATTTTAGAACAAGATAGCTTGGAGAATGTTGGAACATCTCTGATAAAAGCAGACAAAAAATCTGCAAATTGTTTAAAAAGTTTGGAGTGTGTCTTATTAGATTACATATACCTGGGCTAAACACTCAAAGTGTAGTTGAGGCAGAGATTTCAGCATAATCATTTAATGAAAATAGATTAATTTCCCTAAAAGTTTAGAGAAACTGAGAACCAGGGAATGAAGTTTCTAGTACAATTCATAAAAATAGCCAAAACAAAATTTTTAAATAAAATAAAAATCAAGGAAAGAAGAAGAAAGGATCATAAGAAAAAGAGGACCAAACTAGAAAATTAACTTAGTGACATAGAGAAGAGAATGTGTCAAAAAGGAGTAGATTTTTGAAAAGAAGAAAAATATATGTATATGTACAGATGTACATACATACAAGACAGGGTAATGTGTGGTTCCCAAAGAAAGGTAATTGGTGGAACTGTTTATAGGCCATGTCCACTAAATGAACATTCCATTCACTAATCAATTGCAGAGGAAAACATTGTCACTGAATTTTAATTGCTAACTTTCACTACTTAGTCTCTCTGTGGAGCTAAGAATTAGTTATGGAGTGTTTATGTGGATGACAGTCATCTTGTTTGTAACAAACTCATCTGCATGGAAAAGCACACATCAGTTAGACTCCTGTCAAAATAATTAGCTAAGCATGAAATCAAAGTGTTTAGATTTTAAACACTTCCAAGCACTAAGTCCTTTTTTTAAAAGAAGCCACTCAACTTGTTTTACAGAAGTATTGTATATAACACTACATTTTTTATCATGTTCCCTTTGCCTTGGCCTTTTTTTCTATATTTTAAAAATATTTAATTTAATAAAATAAAACATTAACGATTGGTAATCACCAAGATAATGAGAAATGGAATTTCTTCTCACTTTTCTCATCCTTCTCATTCTATGTTAGGCATTATGAAATTGAAGTAAAATCCATTTCAATTAAAAGAGCTCTGTTGTCTCACTGTAGGCCTTGATAAATAGCACCGATGAATTCAGGCCAATCATAATTTAATTACTATGCATCCGTCACCTAACACAAGTTCGCAAGACTATATCCTCTTCTGCTCCATGATGAGGCAAAAATTCCAAGGCTGAAATGTGGTATATTTGAAAGCAGCTTGTTACAAAGAGCATTTTCTACCTAGCTCTTCTCCATAAGCACAGAAAAGGAAACAGATTGATGATTACATTTCTGGAAGATGTGATGTGATGTGATTTGTTGATTAATATAACAAATTTATTTTAAAAATAGTTAACTTGATTTTGTCAGTGAATTTACTGTCATTGATTGAGTTTGAAAAATATGAAGTTGCTATTAGTTCCCTTTTATTATTTGCCTTTTGGATTAATTCATTTAAAGAACCATGGTCATTTTAGTAAATTAACTCCCCTTACTTTCTATATCTTCAGGCTATTTTAAAAGTCAAACACCTTTTTCAGTGCTCACTATTTTAAAGGCCATGGATACGAAGATGAATGAGAAGCAGTTCCTGTCAAATGTGCTTTGCAGAGGCTAAAGCATTTTCACCCATTATGCTGTTAATTAAAAGAAAATAAGATTTCAAGGTTGCTTCACACACAAGCGCTTAACTTTCTGACTTACATGACATAAGTCAAAAAGGTCCTGAACACGCAAGCATACATTGGGTATCACAGAATTCTTTGGTAGGGGAGGGTACCTGTGCAGTATAGGATATTTAGCTACAAGCCCAGGTCTCTCTCAAAGTGATGCTAGTAATATACCCCAACAGGAGGCATGACAACAAAAAACTGGTCGAGACACTTGTCAACTGATCCCCTATTGAAAACCACTATTCTAATAGTAAACAGGATATCGACATTTAAAAAGCAATTTAGAGGAAAGAGAGTCCACAGAATAGATTCAAAAAGAAATAGAAAGAAACAGTTTGAGAAGCAAGAGAAGAAAGAATTTCAGGGATGAATTTGATCAGTGGTGTCGCATGCCATGCTTGGTCATAGATGAGTTTCTAAGGATACAGTTCAAATGGAGCATTTCAGAAGTGATTGTTAGACACTGACCTTTCACACAAAATATCTTTCTCCAGCCTAAGTGATTGTGCTGTATTATCTCACTTGGATATCTGAACGTCTAGAAATTCAAGTTCATATGTTCTGGAGTGTGTTAGGATATATAAATAAATCCATATATTTACCTAAACATATATTAAATATATATTTTTTAATTTCTGTATGATTCTGTCATGCATCCTTGGTTAACAGCTACTTCTCTAATCTTATTTTGTTCCCTTTATTTCCTTCTTAATTTTCTCCTTGTCTTTAGTAGTGTGGGATAGCATAAAGAATATTGAACATAATTGTTCTGGTCAGAGTTCTTAGTTCTTAATTTGACACTAAATAAATGTGTTCATTTAAACTCTCAACTTCAGTTTAATCACCTGTAAAAATTGGCTTGGGCAGTAATGTCACAATACCTTTCTACATATAATCTGATAAAATAACCATAGTGAGTATGCCCTTAGGGAAAATATTAGCTGATCCATTCTAATCAAATACAAATGCTTATAAAGAAAAAGGTAAATACAGATTACACAGCAGATTATACTCCAAAATGTGTTATAATCATGTAACTAATCAATAAAATTTTTAAAAATAATACAAATTCTGGACAATGCTTGGAAAACAAAATAATGTATAATACACTATATACCAAAATATAAAATAATTCTCAAAGCAATGTTCTGAGTGGTTGTATGTTCCCACATTGTGAAGAATGAAGTCTTGCATATTTACATATAATATAAATTCTTCCTATTTGTGATATTATTCTACAGAGTTAATTTGAATCTGGCTTTTTGTGTACATGGACTGTAGTTATTTTATCATTATGGATTTATCACCTCTGAGGTAACATTCAGAGATAATCAAGAAACAAAAACGCTGTTGTCTCCATGGCCACCACAACTGCTTCTCAAACACAGGAGGCAGGAAAATAAGCAACCAAAGCTCCAATTTGTGATTTCATATGTCTAGTCAGGTATCCACCACAGCCAGTTTCTTAACAACCTGGAAATCGCACATGATGCAGGAATGATGGTACCAGATATCTGAGTAATTTCAAACATTGTTTCAAAGAGGCAAGAATCACAGGAACAAGGATTCTGATTAATAGTCACCTTTAGAACTCATACAAGTGTATCTTAACAGTGAAATCTAATTTGTATCCAGATGAAAGACACTTATTATCATTTAGGCATTTTCAAAAGAAAAGAGAACAGGATTTGAAAGGGTCTGAAAAATACACCACAACACATTTCTGAATTTTCCTTTTTAAATGGAGAAAAGAAAAGACCCATTAATCTTTTTTGAGATACTAAGCTTTAGCCTTGGCCATGATGCTATGTCAGCAAGAAAGTTGAGTTTTTTTAAAAAACTATTTTATTGAAATTAATTTGATGTACAAAGAATGATACATATTCATGTGTACAGTGAGGTGAGTTCAGGCATACAAAAAACATTTGTGAAACTTGGGCTGTCATAAAGGTTTAGTGGTTATCAATATGGTTGATTAGTCTTAGAAGATGATAAAATATGTTCATCACCTAAAAATATTCCACTTTAAGGATTATTTTGAAATAAAGGCACTTATAAAACAGCAAATGCAAAAAGGACCCTCTGGTTTCCCCCTTTCATCCCCTAAAAGCAAGAGATAAAGCTCTTGTTTGAAAGATGCATTCCCTGTAGGGGAAAAAAAAAAAAGGTAGAAATATTTTTATCATCAGAGATTAAAGAATATGAGACTGAGGGAAATCTGGGTAACAAACTTGGGGAAGCTGATCTTTATGTTCCTAGTCACTTCTCCATAGCTAACTGCCCTAGCACAAGCCCCATGTGTTTTCATGCTTTCTTTTCCCAATTTAGTTTGTAAGCCTCCAGCTCTGTCTGCTTCTTGGGGTCCTCATGTTCCTATGACAGCTCCTAAGAAAATATAAGAATTTTACACTTTTCTTTATCCATCATATGCCAATTTAAATTTCAGGCCCAGCCAAATAGACTCAAAGGTAGAGATGAATTTTGCCTTCCATATAGATCATTAAATAACTAAGCATAAAAATATGTTTTATAAACTGCAGCAGAATTATTTATTAATAAAATGCTTAATCTCTGAGTTAAGAATTTCAGACTTAGAGCTTAGCTCCACCACTTAGCTAACTATATGTCTATAAGGTACTTGCATTCCCTTTAAAATCTTAAAGATTTTAATATACAAAAAGGTAATAGCATTATCTGCTTTGTTATGCTAGTGTGACAATTACATAAAAAAAAATCTGTGGAAAGCATCAACCCAATGAGTGGCATTTAGTGTAAAAAGTGCTAATCACAGTGATAATTAAGTCAAATTGCCCTATCCAGGCCATTCTGAAAGATTTTTTAAAATCATTATGGTATCCATCCTTCCATCTGTAGCCAATTCACCCACAGGTAAAGGACAAAGGCGTTTGTGTATGTGTGTGTGTGTGTGTGTGTGTGTGTGTGTGTGTGTGATTTTATGTATACATACGTTTTTTGTAAAGGCTATTTGTGCAGATGTATATTATATATTTTATATATTATATATATATATATATATATATATATATATATATATTGTACATTTTTTCATGGAACAACCTGCTGTTATAATAGTGACCATATTTTAGAGCCTAAGATTATTCTACTTTGTTATGTAATAGAATCTTTGGGAAGAAAAGCCCTTAATCCAAAAACATAACCTAAGGGAAATTTGTTATTGAAGTTACAGATCTATGATAGCTCTATTGCCATTTATCATAGTACTTAATTTGAATTTCTAAAACATGATTTAACCTGTTTAATGCATTTCAGACTGCAAGAGATGACATTTTTCTCCAGATTACTAGCTCCATAATATGATTATTAGATAATGGGAATTTCCTAGGATGGTGCTAAGTGTATAGTACAATCTAAATGAATATCAGTTTCCTTTTATTTCCACAGTTGCACAAGGGCTTGGATATGTTGTCTTCATTTTAGAGGTAATAAAAGCACTTAGTGAAAAATGTGATATAATAAAAAGAATGAGTTCAAAGTTAGGTTCTTGTGCTAGGTTGCAAAGTACCCACAAATTTGTCCTTTCACTATGTGCATTTCCCTTTATGATATGACTTAGCCTTTCCTCCTATTAAAATTGGGATTGGCTATGTAACCTGCTTTACCCAATGAGATCTTTAAAAATGTAGCTTTAAGAAGTGTTTGAGTGCTGAGTGGTTGTCATTTCCTGCTGTTAGCAATCCTCCACCAAAAGTGGATAACTTCATAAAAAATGAAAAAAAAAACATGACTTTCCAGCTATCCCACCTGTCCCAGACATGTAAGTGAGATCACCTATATTGTTCAGTCTCTTTCAACAAACTGGCCCAGGAAAGAACTGACCCAACAACCCACAGAATCATTCGGAAAAAAAAGAAAGAAAGAAAAGAAAAGAAAAATGTATTATTTTAAGCTACGTACATGAAGGCCATTTTCAGAACAGGGAAAAAAATAGAATTATTCTGTCATCTTTTAATACTTGTGCAAACTTGAGCAAGCAATTTACCCTATTGAAACTCAATTTTAAAATTAATTTTGAAGAACTGCAGAAAGCCTGGGCAACAAACCTACATCCCTATATGGTTGTGGTGAAACATTTAGAAGATAATATGTTTAAAACCGCACATTGCAAGTACATGCAGGAGATTGAGTAATGTTCTTGGCCTTTCCTTTCCTCTCCCCTGACAGTTTCTTTCATAGCATGTTTTTCATAGAATGTATGCAAGAAGTACCAAACACAAACATAACAAGCCCAAAGATCAAGGACTACAGCCCATATTGTATCCTAAACTGTGCATTCGGTTTGGATTTTCCTCTGCCTCAAGGAAAGTATACCTGTACCTAAGTCACACAGAGACAGGAGAAGGCCTAACAGAGGCCTGGGTTTTGAGGGTTGGGGCATTTGTTTGTTTTTCCTCCAGGGCCGGGGATTGAATCCAGGGCCTCACACAAGATAGGCAAGCATTCTACCATTAATTTACATCTCCCTGTAACCTGGGTTTTATGCTAAATAAATTTCTGTTCAACTGAATTGGATTAAGTTGTTCAACAGTAGAGAAGCTGAGATTCAGAAAATAAAATAGCAAAAGTAATCTCTAACTATTTTGAAGTCTGAAAGAGTCATCCAAAATCCATCCCCTCACTTTCTCTTGATCTTCAGAGAATTTTACATCCATTTCATTTCAATACTTATAAACGTGGCTACACTCTGGAAACTATCATCATTTGTCACTTTTTTAGCCTCAGAAAACTTAAAATAGCATATTCTATATTTTAATTAAAAATGCTCTCTTCTACGGTTCTGACTTCCTTAATTATACTACGTTTGGAGTTCACCTCTTGACTCCTTCAGTTTCTGCAGTTTATCAACAGCCTCTTCCAACACTCAACTTCTCTACCCAGATTGGACTGGACTGAGAATTACCTAAACTGCTTGTTCAGGATTCCCTTTTCTTCCTTTCATCTAATCTGCATAACAAAGAAGTGCTAGCTCTAGATGAACACCATCTCTTGTTTTGCTGTTATATCTTCCTTGCCAAGCAATACTAGAAGGAAAAAAAAAGAATTAAAATATAAATGTTTTACATATTAATATTCTCCAGTCACAAATGGACTTTAAACATTGATTGACAATCCTTGGCCATTTTCCTGTGCCTTTATTCTAAATAAATATTTCTAATATTCATTACACTTGTCCATCCTCTAATCCATAATCTCTTACCTACTTATGTGTTCACTTATTAAACAAATTGCTTTAAGTCCTTATCATGCAATATATTTTGATGGAACCAGGAAATAAAGCAGTCACCAAATTATGAATGATGTTGGCTGTCATGAAATTTGTATCTAGTTAGGGAAAGAGAATGTAAACCAATAAACAAAATAATTTTTCTAAGTATTATGAAAGAAATAGGATTTTTTTAAAAAATTACAGTGTTGGTAAATCAGATGGGGGGTGAGTACTATTTTTAAATATTAGAGTGAAACATTATTTGGAACACATATTTAAATAAGAATTTAAAAGATGAGGCCGGGCACGGTAGTGCAGGCCTGTAATCCCAACAACTCTGAAGGCTGAGCAGGAGGATCAAGAGTTCAAAGCTAGCCTTGGCAATTTAGCGAGACCCTAAGCAACTAAGTGAGACACTGTCTCTAAATAAAATATTTAAAAAGGCTTTGGATGTGGCTCGGTGGTTAAGTACTCCTGGGTCCAATCCCTGATGCCAAAAAATAAATATAAATATAAATATAAAGAAAAGATGAGAAGAGACTCTTAAGAAGAACTATAACACCAGGCTCAGGAGGCTAAGACAGGAAGACCACAAATATGAGGCCAGCCTCAGCAACTTAGTAAGACCCAAAACAACTTAGTGAGACCCTGTCTCAAAATAAATATGAAAAGGGCTGGAGATATATATCAGCGGTTAAGCGCCCCTGGGTTCAATCGCCAGTATCACTCCCTCACAAAAAATAAATAAATAAAAAATAAAAGACTTATAAGAAGATGCCCAGGAAAATAGCACAGCATGATCATAAACTTTGAATTTGTAAAGAAATATTTTTTTTCTAGAGTTTTTCAGTGCGTCTATGTATCAAGAGCTTGGAAAACTCAGATACAGAATTTAATTATAAAATAGAAAATAGGGTAATTTTATTAAGAACCTTGAAAATAGCAGTGAAGTGAAATGAAGGAAGGGAGGCAGGAAAAAAAGGAAGGAAGGAGAAAAAAAGGGAGGAAGGAAATTTAGAAGTCACTCTCGCAAATTAAAGCAGTAAAAGGTCTTAATAAAGCTTAGTGCTTATTCAATAGCTCCCAGATCATTTGGAGGGGCAAAGGGAACAGGCTTGGGGGCACACAAAATGATAGCAAGTCCAAACTTCACTGTGGGACTGTGCCAGTGAAGATCAATTGTCACTGCACCTGAGATCAGAAATCTCACTTAGCATCAGTGATCTTGGGAGCTGGGTGTGTACCTCTCTCAGCACTACCCCTAAAGCCTTCACTGCCATCTTCAACTACACCTGGACCCCATGTGGCACCTGGTTTCCCACACTAAACCATCATGAATTGGAGTTCATGAGCAGTATACCTGATTAGGTTAACAGACACCAGTTTACAATTCTGTAACTTTGCTGCAAAGGAGCCTAAGAAAGGGAATACCTGACTTCTACATTTTAATGGAGGAACTCAGTTTGTGAGAAAATTCCTGAATATAAGAAATGTGCTTGGCAGCAAGATGCTATGACATGTGTCAAAACAGAAACTTACAACAAAAGTCCCTTTCTTATTCATGTTGTATATATAGACTTTGAATTCTTTGAGTCTCTGCTTGGTGCTGCTCCATGGGTCTTCTCATCCTAACATCAGGCTGAAGAAGCAGCATGTGTATCAATCATGCCTTTCACATGCTGGAAGGGCAGTCAAGAGGCCAAGCTGTTCCGTGCAATCTTATTTAATGTTTTACTTTGCTAAACATCATGAACACTCATATTTTTTGGCCAAATTAATTCTGATTACAAGTTAATAAAAGTGGAATGAGGTAATATTATTCTCCTGTGTGTGGGGGGAGACAGAAAGTGGTGAATATTTGTGAAGAATCTATTGATATAATCAGTCTTTTTGATCATAGATATTAATTTCCCTTTTTCTGCTAAAAAAAAAAAAACAAAAAAAAAAAAACAAAAAAAACATGCCCCAAATAAGACATCCAATTATGGCTTCAGTCTGTAGTCCATTGTTCTGTGATACCCTTTTGCATCTAGATGATGATATTCCTCTGAGTCAGTCGTCCATCATGAAATGGTAGAATATCCACCACAAAGTATTACTGTTTGGAAATATTGTGTATGTTATACTTAGGTTCAATGAAGAATTATAGTAAGACAAAAAAAATCAGAGATGATCTAATTATAATAAACTTGGGAGACATCCTTTTTTTTGGTATTTTTTGGCATCTCTGTATTCTTTCTTTCCTCCTGATATAAAGCATACCTTTAATCATATAAGGATTCTTGGACTTACTTTAAGAGGAAATAGTTGAGAAAATGCTTTTTATGGTCTGAAGCAGGAAATATGGAGAAGGTCAGAGAGAGACCTTCTTCCTTTTGCAGTTTTCTTAATTTCCTTCAGGTTAAAGCATTCAATATACTTAGGTGTCATGCTTTAGAGTATCATGTTCTGCACTCTATCAATAAACCTTGCATATTCCTCTTCCTGGTAGTAGAATATATTCCTCCGTCTCTGGTTCTGGCCAGTAGCAGAAGTTTCTAGGTTCATTGTTATCCATAAGTCTGATTATTATATTATTCTTCCATGGTTGGGAGGAGAGACAGGAAGTGGTTAAATCTAGAGATAAGTTCAAAAAATAAACAGGGCTAGGGATGTGGCTCAAGCAGTAATGCGCTCACCTGGCATGCTCGAGGCGCTGGGTTAGATCCTCAGCACCATATAAAATAAAGATGTTGTGTCCACCAAAAACTGAAAAATAAATATTAAAAAATTCTCTCTGTCTCTCTTTTCTCTCTCTCTCTCTCTCTCTCTCTCTCTCTCTCTCTCAAAGAAAGAAAGAAAGAAAGAAAAAACAGCCCTGCCTATTTATTAGAAACAATAAAAAGAATATCTGGAACTGGCAAGGTTGAGAAATATAATGGGTTCTCTTCTTCAATAAGCAAACATAAAATTGAGAAATGTTTATAGACAGAAAGCCTAAAAAGACTCATTCGTAGGTCAAAGATTAAATGCTGGGTTGGTCATTAAGATACCTGCTCAACACAGAACACTAACCATAAGCATAATAAACAAAAATACTGCGTTAGTTCAAAGCCCTGAGTAGAAGTTTTCAAGCATTTTATTTGTTATTTTTATGGTAAGTTCTTTCAGTTGGGCAAAATGGCTTGGGATAAAATAAGGATAAGAGCCAATGAAAGTTGGATGGACAAAAATGTTTGTAACAATGCTAAGGAGAAAAACATAGCAAAATGTTTTTAGATGTTGCTAAGGAGGAGACCCATCATAAAAAAAAAAAAAAAAAAACACTTCCCAGAAGGCAAGTGTCAGTAGGTTTTCTGTCACTGTGACAGAATACCACAGACGGGTAATTTATAAACAGAAGAAGTTTATTTAGCTCATGGTTCTAGAATTTGGAAAGACCAAAGCATAATACTAGCACATAGTGAGGACTTATGCAACATGTCATAGTGTGGTGCAGGGGCTAGTGATTTACCTGGAGTCCACTCCTGTGATAATTATCCTATCTGCTCGAAAATAGCATTGACTCCTGCATTTAAAAACCCTACTTCTTAAAATGGTTACAAAGACAAAATTCCAACATGAGTTTTTGAGGGGACATTTGATGTATAGCAGGAAGACTCAGACTTATATAATGCAACTTACTAATTAACCCTTGTAAAATAATTTAGTTTCAAAACCTCAATGGTCACAGCCCCAATTTCATTAGACGAAGAATTTGCCTTCCAAATCATCAGAAGTGATTGTTTGCCAGTTTTTTCCCAGTGTATAATATCGATCATTACTTTTCTAGCCTCTAATAATTAGATTTTTCTTTGTTTTTTTAATGCCTTCTGCTGACTCCAAACTCAGTTACACATAAATTAACTTTTTTAAAGAGTACAATATTTCTAACTACAAATTTTTTGCACAAGTCAGCTTTTGATAGTCTATGTAGTATAACAAAAAATCCAAACCCTCATTAACTGACAACAGCCCATCTTTATTTTTCAATCATTTTTCAAGGATTCCATGGGATGGTTGTGTCTCTTGTCTAAGTCTGTGGGGCATAGTTATATATTCTGCATTTGTCCTTTTTAATTTTATAGGCCAGGGTGAAGGCACAGCCTCAATCTAGGACGTGGCTATTCCTATTACAGAGAGGAAGAACAAGAGAAGTTAAGCCAAATTGTGCCACTGTGTTCTCAGGTCCTGATCAGATACAATATATGGCAGAGCCATACGTATCTTCATTAGCTTTGCATTCCTGTGACCAAAAGACCTGACAAGAACAGCATAGAGTAGGAAAAGCTTATTTCCGTTCATGATTTCAGAAGTGTCAGTTCATATACAGATGAACACATAGCTCTGGGCCTAAGGTGAGGAACATCATGGCAGAAGGGTATGGCACAGAAAAAGCAACTCAGAAGGTAGCAACAGGAAGAAGAGAGAGAATGCTTTGCTCTCCAGGAACAGGGGAAAAAAAAAAAAAAAAACAATGGAGCATTCCCAATGACCTACCTCCATCAGTTAGACCCTTACTTGCCAGTGACTAGAACTGCATGCTATGTGTTAGAAGCAAGTTGGGGACTGAGAGATTATGAGCAAATGACAGAATCTTTGGAATTAAGACCTTGGCAAATTTGAAAAAAAAAAAATGTACTATCGTGAAACAGTAGAAAATTATCTCTACATCATCATTCAATACTGTTTTCCAATTTTCACTTTCAGGTGACCTTTTTGAGTTTCTCTGGGGAGAAAAAAAGTGCAACCAGAAGAAAAAAGTATACAAACTGCCCAACTGTCACTACCACCTTCAGCAGCTGACCTGGCTTTGTGCATATATTTTATGAATTTCCTCCTGCTACCTGGGATAAACTATTCAAAATACTACCGAAATGAAGATGCTGGGTGCCTTCTTTGGGTGTCTTTCACAATAACACGACCATATCTGGGAGTGCCCCCCACCTTGTCACCCCCACCACATTCACTTTAAACTTCTTCAGATCACAAGCTAAGCCCCTCCATCACATCCTAGGCAGTGAGGAATTCAGGTTGTATTTTCTAAGAACTATGTCCTGGTTTCAGCTTATAGTTCACTTTGCATTTACTTGGGAAAATGTGAATAAAATTGACTCTACAGACTGAAAAAAAATAAAACCTATCAAAGACCAAACCCCTCACGTTTACACCGTACCCCATCCCTGGTTCTGCTGCTTTTCTTGTCTTCCTCGCATCATTTATTCCTTCCTCTAATCTGGAACACAACCATCAGGCAAAACACATATGCTGTTATTTTTCATATCAAAAAGGAATATTTTCAAAAATTTGGTCTCCAGCCAATAACACATTTCTCCTAACAACCTAACACCTTCCACTGAACAACACATTTCTCTGTCTTTCTTTTATAATAAAACTCTTTGAAAGTAGCATCTACACTCACCCTAATTTATCTTCTTTCCTCTCCTGAACCCAGTGACATTTTTATCCTGGCTACTCCCCTTTGTGTTATTGTCAATGTCATCAATGATCTCCAGATTCCCAAAACCAATGGAAAAGTCTTAATCCTTTTCCTAATCTGTCAACGATAGTATTTACCACTTACTCATACCTCATTTTTGTTCTTTCAGAATTCATGTCTATTTTGGTAATTCTTGTTTCCTCATACTTTATTTTCCCCTACCCAACTTTATTGGCTTTTGAGTCATTGAATATTGGCACCCCACAAAACACCAACTTCAGATTCCATTCTCTCGTGGGCATCTCATCAAATTTCTATGACCTTAAATGGCATCAGCATGCTGACCACACCAAACAAGAAACCTTCAAATGTAGGTTTCATATTTGCTCGGTGACTTTTCAATTCTGAGGACAAGTAAAGACATTAAGCTTATCGTGTTCTAAACAAAACTCCTAATTTTCAACAACACACCCTTCTGTGAGTGGCCTAACGTTACTGAAATTTAAAAAAAAAATATTGGAGACAACATTGATGCTTCTATTTCTGCACATCCCATTTGCATCAACATATGATCTGTCTTACCTTTGAAATATGCATCTAATCCAATCTCTTCTTATATCTTTTCCACAAGAGTAATTCTAGTTTGGTCTATTTTAATTTCATCTTTCACTGATATAGAAATTAGATTTCTGGGTTTTCTTCTTCCGTCCTTAGTGCTATATGATTTACTTTCTGTGCTGCATACAAAGTGACCATTTTAAAATATTAGTTATACTGTGTAATGCCTATAAACTCTTCAATAGTTTTCCATCTTGAATTCCTAAAGTCTTTTAATGGATTACAAGGCACATATAATTGAGTCCCATGCTACCTTTCTGGTCTCTCACACACCCAGTAGTATACAAATTTTGCTTTATTTTATTTAAAGGCCTTAGTGTCTGGTCTCTGTTTCTCAATGGCAATATTGGATGCAGTAAAGATTTTGAAGGTGAACTTCTCTGATCCACAGAGAAGCAGCAGGAGAAATTCTAACGTACTTCTTTGGGAATAATAACATCAGCAAACATGCTGTAAAACAAATATGATCTACATTATAAACACAATCTTACTGATACATCACCTACACTACCTGCAATATGACCACCAGTCCAAAACCCATGCTGTTATTTGTCATAAGGAAACACACCATTGTTTTAAAGTTTGGACCTCCCATCCTGTTTGAGCTACCAAAACGCTTGTCACTCCCTTACCAACTTTTGCTTTTTTCTGAACTTTTATTTCTTTACTTACACAGTGAAATAAAACAAAAATTACTTTTTGCATGTACTACTATTATTCAAGGACAATTCTTTTACCTTCCTCATTTCTTCAACCACATTGTTCTCTCAATTAGTTATTTTGTAGAATGTTTATTAGAGATAATGTTCTGCTAACTTGCTGTGCATGCCTGTAATGTGAACTATTTGGCTGAGTTGGAGGATCAAGTGCAGAGAGCCTGGACAAACTGTCAGGATCATATCTCAAAACATAAACAGAGCCAGATGTGGCGCTGCATGCCTATAATCCCAGCAGCTCAGGAGACTGAGGCATGAGGATTAAAAGTTAGAGGTCAGCTTCAGCAACTGAGCAAGGCCCTAGGCAACTCACCGAGACCTTGTCTCTAAATAAAATGTAAAAATGGGCTAGGGATGTAGCTCAGTGGTTAAGAACCCTAGGTTCAATCCCTGGTACAAAATTAAAAAAAAAAAAAAAAAACAGCTTATGCCAGGTTGGTTATTGTGGCTCAAATTTGTAATCCCCAGGGATTCAGGAGAGACTGAGGCAAGACTGTAGCCATTCCAGGCCAAACTGGAGGACTTAGCCAGACCTGCCTCTACAGGGCTGAGGCTCACCATGCCCCTCGGTTCAATCCCAAGAACCAAAGAAAAAAGAATTAGCTTATTATGGGGGCATGGAGTCTTCTTTTTGTAGGGCTGGACAGCAGCACAGAAGCTGAGGAAATCCAGAAATATGGCTGTTGTAGGTCAAAGGCACACAGGCTCTCATGATGCTTCCTCAAACAGCATCTCTTTGTTTTTGTTTTAAACTTTTGTGCATCAAGATTTTCCCATGCTGAAAAACAAAATTCCTTCAACTTTATTTGTCCTAAAACTTCATGCTTTCTTTCACTTTTCACTTTCAAGGCCCTTGAAAAAATAGTGCATCTTCTTTTTCTTACGTTACAATCTATTTTCCATCAATGGTTAACTGTTTTTGATTCCACTAAAATTGCTTTAGGAAAACATCAAAAATATTACTGTTATGGCTGAATGCAACAGCAAATCTTTGTTGTTTTCATTCTTTCATTTTATTTTCTTTTTGTTTCTTTTTTTGCAAGGCATATATTCTATTTGTAACATTGGTAACTTCCTTCTAGAAGTTCTTCCTTTTCTAGATTTCCTTAACACTTCCCCTCTCTTACCTTCTGCTCTACTTTCTTCTCAGTTTCCTATGTCACCTCTACTCCTGGGGCTTGATCCATTCAACTTATTTGATTTCTTTAACCAAGCATCTTGATGTTCTCCCCTGACCTAACATATCTCTGGGTATAGAAACTCACATCATCTGATTTCACATCACCTCCAGGGCAAGCTCACAAGCTTTGTGAGCGTATTTCCAGAGACTTTATACTCTGCCTAGTTAGTGGGTTAGCATGATGTTTGGTAAATAAAGGCTGTGGAGTTGAAGATTCTACTCAATCTCAGATCATTCATCAACAAACTATTATACCCATTTAATCTTATTGGCCGCAGACCAAAATGATTTGTTTTTGTTAGAAAATACATGCCAACACACCATGGTGTTTCTGAGACCTCCGGGGGCACTGAGAGCCTGGCGCTGAGAGCATTCTTGGAGGGTGAGATGTTGGTTGTCATGGAAACATTTTAGGCCCTCAGGAACAGAGAGAGCTATTTCCTCTTTTAAAGAAGGCTTAAGAACTTCTTTCCTACACATGGAAGGACAAGAAAATTGGAAAAGGTTTCACTATTTTCTACATCTCTGTTGGAAAGCCCCAGATTCAATTCCAGAAATCTCAGGAATACTTTCAGGGAACTAAGACCTCATACAAAAATCAAACTAAATAGAATCTTTTAAAAAAGAAAAGGATAGATAAACTTCTTTCACAGACAAATATAATCTAAACCAATTTTTAAAATAAAATAGCAAGAAAATTAATGAAATTTCACACCACCCTCCCCGATTCCAAGTTCCCTATCAGAAAGTCAGTTGCAGGAGAGGAGGCAGCATGGAAAGATTTCCTTTTTCAACCACCTGCGGGGAGCCACACTTTTTCTTCTGGCTCTAGCCCACCTCCCATCTTCACACCAGCTGTTTGCCATTGGAAATCAGTTGCTCAAACCAAACATGGCTATTCACCACAAATCCCCCGTTCTTTGTTGTTCCTGGAAGGCTGCCCACCCCCTGCAGTGTACTTTTCACTTCCTCTCTGTTTAAGAATGTTTTCACTGTTCTTAAAGAATTCAGTCAAGTCTTGAAATTTCCTAAAAACCTTCCCCAAATGCAACTGCTTTTGCTGACTTCTCTGAGCTAATAAAATTCTGATAACCTCTAAAGTACCATTTGTCTCTCAACACATACAGCTATGTCCTACAGATTTGTTTGACCTATACTACAATCTTTGTCCACTAGGGTTAGCTTCCCTAAAGGACAGAATTGGTCACAATCACCCTAGAAACAAAGAGTATGCTCACAGTTTAGGCTTATAAAGGCAAAAGCCTAAAAGCACAAATTATATAGTAAAACTAACAAATATGATAGAGTACAAACATATCCTTCTTGGTCAAAATTTTTTTGTCGTAATTCTCAAGACTCAGTGTATTGTGAATGTTTAAGATTTACTCCTGACTCCTATGGTCTATTTAAGAATTATGTGCCATATATTCACTTTCAAATGAATATTTTTATCTATATCCTCTTTTTACTTTTCTATAATAATCTAACAGGACTTAAAACAAGTTTCACAGGTAGAATAGTTGGAGTAGTGTAGGTTCTCAAGAATTCAAATCTCATACATTGAATATGGAGAATTTGTTAAGAAAGACAAATGAGGATTGTGGGAACACAAGATTAAAAGCACGATTCTACAAAATGGGCCCCTGGTATTGACCCCCATATGCTTTCTTTTTCCAGAAGCAATATACCTGCAGCCCTGCCTAGCCTCAGTGAACAGGATATGTCACATTCCTCAGCAAACTCCCTATTCACTGCAGGAGAAATTCAGGCTAAAAATGTTGATAAGAAGAACCCAAGTTACCCTGAAGAAGGAGACTTTTGGAGATAAGGATAGTTCCTCCTAACCTTAATATCTGTAAGAATATATGGTAAAGAATCCAATTAGTGTAAGGGTCCAGTGGAGCGTCAGAGAAAGAGACCACAAGAGACCAGCCTCATGCAATAAGCAGAGGGAAGTTTTATTGAACCAGCATGCTGGGGCTCCGTGCCCACTCAAGAAAGGAGAGCAGCCCAGAGCCCAGAGCAGAGGTCAAGCAGAGCTTAAGTACAATTTTTGGGGAGGGCAGGGGGCTTTGCATACATCAGAACAAATCATCATGAGGCGTGGGAAAATTGAACAACAACTCTGAGACAGGATTAGTACATTCATTGGCGGGAACAGTCTGGGCAGGGGTGATTGGTCACTTCTAAGCGGGATACACATTTAAACTGATTGGTTTTGGAGCCTGGATGCTTACGTGCCAAGCTACTTGGGGCCCTTAGCTAATACACAACCAGGGAATCAATGGAAATATTTACTGGGCAGTTCAGGTATTGTCCTAACAACTACAGAGATTACAGGTTCCGGGGTTAGCAGAGGAATTTTAACAATACCTAGTTTATTATTATTTTTTTTTAGCCCAAGCCTTTCAATTTAGAAACTTTACAATGCCCAGTCTTTTACACTTTAACTCAGACTCTTGCAGCTTAGAATCAGCTTAGAAATTTTACCTTTACATTTGAACTGGTCACCATGGACCAAGGTGACCTAGAGTTGTTATGACAGTGGGGACTTGGAAGGCTGACGTCACCCTGCTGTCAGTCAAAAGTCAAGAGGTGGACCTGGGCAGGACTCTGGAAATTTCTCTGGGATCCCCAATAAAAATGAACTGGAAGAAAGGCACACGGTCCCTCTCTCTGAGAGGACCAACTCTCTCCCTTGAGAGTGTTCAGTTTCTTCTTTCCTATTCCTTCCGTGAACTCATTCCTGTTACTCTGAGCAATATGTCTGAAATCTTTCTGACTTGATCTCAAGAATCTGGATTTAAAGGTGGGCGGGGAGGGGGCGGTCTTTGTGCTGCTTTACTTTCTCAGATGGCTCTAGGTCTGTAAAATTAGGATGAAAGATTTCATAACACAGGCAGGGAACATGGCTATGGGTATTCAATAGATTTTTTTTTATTCTTTTAAATTTTTTTTTTGTAGTTTAGATGGACAGAATGCCTTTATTTTATTTGTTTATTTTTATGTGGTGCTAAGGATCTAACCCAGTGTTTCACACATGCTAGGCAAGTGCTCTGCCACTGAGCTACAGCCCCAGCTCGATAATTTTTATTTTTATCCAAACTGTGCTTGTGATTACGTTTTATAAAGCTATTATGATAGAGAAGATTTAAATTGAAAGAAAAGGCTAGCTTTGTACTTTTGTCTATTAGTAGGGCTTTATTATTGCTGATAATGAATTTTTTTACAAAAAGCAAAAGATCCAATTTTCACAGATAATTCAAAAAAATACTTGCAATATTGTTAGGTAACCAACAATTGACCACATCTATTTTTCTCTAAATATCAGGATAGAAAAATCCACAATGTCATTTGGTTATGAAACCTCTTGTGTTAACAAAAGATAAGGGGGTGAGAGTTGGGGCAGAAAGGCCAATTCTATTATCTATGGATGAAAACAGTGCAGTACTGAGTGAGCAGTATTGGTGAGAAGATAATTTATTGTATTGGAACAAAGAAAGATACCAAGTTTAGTGAGTAGATAAAAAAGTAGGTTAGGCTAGCAAATTTAGAAGGGGATGTTCACACCAGTGTGACCTTTGCATACAAACAAGGAACAGAATTATATCATATTTTCCTTTTTTTAGAATGCAAAAGAAAAGTGGATGAACCACGTGAAAATTAAGGTTTCCATAAAGCTACACAGCATAATTATGGCTTCTTGGTGAGTTGGTAACCAACTTCTCCCCCTACCTATGGAAATGATATTATAATCAGAAATATCACATGTAGATTAAGTAATTATTACTCATATGAAAAATGTGCTTAGCTACTTCTAACTTAAAAGAAAGTTTGTCCTGGGGCTGGGGCTGGGGCTCAGTGGTAGAGCACTCACTTAGCATGTATGAGGTGCTGGGTTCAATCCTCAGCACCACATAAAAAAGAAAAGAAAGTTTGCCCTGGAGAAAATGGTTTGAGACTTGGGATATACAGAAAATATTTTTTTTGCAAATGCTGTGATTTGAATGTGTCCCCTCTAAGATTCACAGATTGGAAACTAATCCCCTGTGCAAATCAAGGTGAAGTGGAGTCTTTGGAATAATATTTAGGGCATGGGGACCCCATCCTCATGAATTATCAAAACTGCTGTAAAAAGTCCATGTGAAAACATATCTACTCATTTCTGCTCTTCTGTGATCTAGGGACAAAGCATTCATTCTTGTTTGGCTTGAGAAAATACAGAAAAAAAGCTCTCATCAGATGCTGGCAACTTGTTCTTGGACTTCCCAGCCTCCAGATCTGTATGAAACAAATTTCTATTCTTTATAAATTAAACAGTCACAAGTATTCTCTTATAGAGCACACACAGAGGAAGACACATGGCACATGGGAATGAATGGACATGGCTGGGCAACTGTCCCAGGCTCACTGGATCTTCAGGGCCTTGCCCAACTTCTTTGTAGTATGAAGGGATCCTTATCTCCTGAAGCCTATATAATGTCTCCCTTGCAAATCAGTATGTACTGGCTCATCTTCAAACAATGATTGACATCAGTAGGGAATAAAGGAGTTGAGTTAGGTCCATGTGCTCTTGCATTGTAGAACCATGTCTGTGGGGTCTTCTGTTTTGATAGCAAATAGTTCAAATAAATTAAATAATTATATATTCACATTGCATGAGTCATTCAAACTATTGGCATTATCTTCAAAAGGAGATTTTGGATCGAAGAACAAGTCACCTTGTTATCTTTCTATGTATTCTGGCTGATTCTTGTGGACACTGTATGGATTTATATGGATTGATTTCCCTACCTTATGCTATCAGTGGTATGGCTTTGGCTGGCATTTTTTGTTGCAATATTGCAGGTACCCAATAGATGATGTTAGTTGGTAAGTACCTATATTTGTTGGTTTCCCTGGAGGAAAAATGAAGCAAAAAGTCAAGATACCATAACTAAGCCAGGTACAGTGGCACAGATATATAATCCCAGTAGCTCGGGAAACTGAGGCAAGAGGATTGCAGGTTCAAAGCTAGCCTTTGCAACTTAGTAAGGCACTAAGAAACTTAGCGAGACCCTGTCTCAAAATAAATTTTTTTAAAAAGGGCTGGGGATATGGCTCAGTCGTTAAGCACCCCAGGTTCAATCACTGGTACCACAAATAAATAAATAAATAAATACATATACATATCATAACCAAGCTCAATTATTAGTTTTCAAAAATTATCAATTTTTTTTAATCATACTACCAACACTGTTGAAAATCAAGATTCTATTAAATTATTTACATTGTTTAATTTTAGGTAGAAAGTTATAATTTTCCTTACTACATGGTGATATGACTCCTGATCCCTTTGATATTAAACATGATGTATAAATTAGATAAAAAATCTAGAACATGCGTATATTCACAGTAAGAAAGCATACATTTGAAGATAATAGTGGTTGAATGCAAAAAATGGGTTCTAGTCACATTATTTCCATCTTTGCATTGTTGTCCAATGATTTTTTTTTCCTGTGCTATATCTGTTTTTCTTTTTTTTCCCTCTAATTTTCCATTGGTCTTTCACTTGTTCAAAATCATCTTTTTCCAATTTTATTTTATTAAGTGATCAGATTCAGGGCCTACTAATCAAAATATTAGCATTTGAGAAAACAGCAGAAGCAGGAAGTTCCCTACTGCTTCCCTGAACCAGGTCCTAAGGTCATTGAGAGGGGGCCTCAGGATACATAGAAGAAAGGTACATTCTTATCTCAGAAGGCACAGGGACACTGAAAAGAATCTGAACAAACCAGCCTTCTGTATTTATTACATCATACTTTTTTTAGCCAATTGTATTTCTCCACCATCATCCTTGCATAAACAAATACATGGGTTTACCTGTTTCCTTCTGGAAGCTTCTGTGGCACATAAACATCCTTAAATAAGTTTGTATGTTTTTTTTCTTGTTAATTTGTCTTTTGGTGTAAGGCAGTAAAAGGGCTAGTACTTATGTGACAGAAATCTCTTTTGTATTTGATAATTTATTTGGGGGGAAGTTCAGAGATACTATGACATTATTGAGGCTTAAGAAATTCTACAATGAAATATTGAGTATTTTATACAAAATCAACATGAGAAAGATATTTTCTTTGTGATTTTACCACTAATCCTTATACACAACTCCAACCTGGTAACATTTTCTTCTTCATTAATATTAATTAAGTTTTGTGAGCTACAGCAGAAATACTTAGCAAATAAATATTTTCAGCCAACCCTATAAGTGATTGCTTCAGTTGAAAGCTAAACAAGTAAAACACAAAAATGAACATCCATGAACTGTCATATGTACCAATACAGATTGAAAATGGCATACAGGACAACTGAGAGATGTATTATATATCAACAAAAGCTTTCTAACAAGAAAAACAAAATGCTCATTTTGTTTTGTGTTTAAAACCCAGTCAGAAGATGTCTACACAGTGCTATCAGAAAGATCTTTGCTACAAAGGCAGTCAGACTCTGCCTGAACTCTCAGTGGTGCTGATAAAGCCAGATAGGCTGGCAGAGCCTTGTAACAGGACATTCAGTGAGCAGAGCAGGGCTCTTTCTTATTATAATGAAAAAGCAAGGTAAGGGACAGGAAGAAAAGGATGACAGTAATTCAGAGATTTTAATGTTGTTTTTTTTTTTAATAAATAGGTTTTTTTTGTTGTTGTTGTTTGTTTGTTTGTTTGTTTTTAAAGACACTTAAAAAGCCCAGTGCAGTGGTGCATGTTTATGTGGGGACATAAGTATCACATACAAGGAAGAATACTGGTTCTGTTTAGGTGCAAATTGTTTTAGAATTTATTTGTATTTCTTCTAAAATATTTCTGTAGGGCTGGGGATGTGGCTCAAGCGGTAGCGCGCTCGCCTAGCATGCGTGCAGCCGGGTTCGATCCTCAGCACCACATACCAACAAAGATGTTGTGTCCGCCGAGAACTAAAAAATAAATATTAAAATTCTCTCTCTCTCTCTCACTCTTTCTTTAAAAAAATTTAAAAAATAAAAAATAAAATATTTCTGGAAAAAAAATGTTTGCACTCTTAAGGTATTAGCCAACATAGTAACTCTTGGCTGATAACACAAGACATTCTTCAGTATGATAAATTTAAGATCTTTATTTTCCTCAGTCTCTACTGTTTTACATACCAAAACTTTACAAAATAACTGACAGTATTTGTTTTATAAAAGCCAAAATTAATAATTTTTTAAAGATGAATTTTAATTTTTTTTAATATTTATTTTTTAGTTTTCGGTGGACACATCATCTTTATTTTTATTTATATGTGGTGCTGAGGATCGAACCCAGCGCCCCATGCATGCCAGGCGAGCGTGCTACCGTTTGAGCCACATCCCCAGGCCCCCAAATTAACAATTTTTGAAATACTTTTTTGCATCATACTTTTCAGTTGCCTATCCAAAAAAAAATTATCAGCAATTGGCTCTTCTGCCACTCCCTCTTCCACTACAAACTTTAACTGAACAGTGTTCTAATGTCATAACACTAGATCTTTAGATCTTTTGAAGTTTTAAAAATAGTTTTCTGCATGATTAAAGTTATTGAAAACAAACAATTTATATTTTATAATTTAGGCCAAAGTCTTTCTTATCTTTTGGAACAAAGAAAGACTGAAGTACTTTTTAGTTTCCAACTTTTGAAAACTTTTTTTGCTGCCCTTAAAATGCCCCTTAGATATATTTCCCAAATGAGTAGCACATTTTTTTTTGCAAGTTTTAAAGGCATTTATTCCCATTCAGAGAACAAATGTAAAAGTATGAACTAAGGAAAGTCATGAAATCTAATGCAGCTGAGTCCAAATATTTCTATGTGTTCAAAATCACTAACAGTTTTAGTTTTAAAACACAGGGATAATATGACTTCTCATGGGGATATCTGTATTTGCTTTGGAGCTGCTTCTCTATTTGGAATACTATGGATTCCCTTGGGTCCTTTACTATTTATATTTCCAAATAGATACTCCTAATAAAATTTATTAATGCTACACAAATTTATTACTTAACCATTTAATATTCTTACAAATATTCAAGTACTATCTGGGTGAGATCAAAATGAAACACAAATGTGAGTGCTTTGTAAAACATAACAACATATGTATCCTTCATTAATAAATGCATTAAGCTGAGTATCACAGTGGTGTTACATCATATTGTGAAATATATATGCCAAAGATGCATAATTCTGTGTCTTCTATCACAGAAAATTGATTTTTGAAAATTCAAAAGGGGTATATCAAAAAGGAGATTTCTTTTATATTCTATTCCTTTGCTGCCATGATATCTTGTAACACCTAGCCTCACCCATGACTTCAAAGTCTTTGAAGCTGTACAACAGTACAAGCTTGTACCATTCCCTGACGAGGAATAGTTCGCCTGGGTGTCAAAACCTGACATAGCAGCTTATTAATTTTTAAAAATTACAATCTGTAGTTCTCCTGGAAGGTTTATCCACTTATGAGGCTAGGGTTATATGCAATATGCCACTTAAGAATTGCCCAGTGTTATTGTTGCACCAAAATATGTTCTCGGGTATTTATTATTATCTATACCACTCACATTAAAATTAGTCCTGTTATATGACATGAGATGTCCATAAAGCTACTCAACAGATGTCAGTTTCAATTTCTTAAATGATTAACATCTAATTTATAAAAAACAGGGACCTAATAAAATTGGCTACATGGAAGATAGAGATTTATAAGAAAGGAAATCATGACCAAATTTCAGGAGAAGAGAGTATCAATGCAGTGCAGGGTACATAATCTAAGACAATAGAATACAAATCTCAAAGAATAGAATGAAAGTAAGATGGAAAATAAAAAGTGAATTAATTTCAGTAAATTTTAGAAAACCCATTTATGCCAACATGAACATGGTGTAGTCATACAACACAAGAAACACAGTCTGAAAAGTCAGCTATTTGGAATAATAAAATGAAAAAAAAAAAAAAACAGGGAATTCCAACTTGTCCTCAGTCCCCTCTTGCTCTGTGACCAACCAGTGTTCCTAACTGCCAACTAAAAGCCAAACCCACATCACATGTTGAAAGCAGCATCCCCAGAGATGATAGTTTCCACAGATAACTGTTTCTGACCACCTTCATATGGTTTTGTTTCTCTGATCAGATGAGTGTACCTTCTCAGAGGTCCCCTCACCCCCTGGACCTCCACAACACCAGTTCCTCCTGCTTTTGTATAACTTAATTCCAACTCTAAACCTCCCATTTCTGAAAAGAGCTCATAGTGATTCTGTGCTTTAACTCAACACTGACAATGCACTGTTACCTGAAGTGGACAGCTTTTATTATGGGCTCCTGTTATTCACGACCCAATCTATTCACTTTATTTGAAGTGCACTCACACTGAAATGACTGGCTTTGCCCAACACAAGAAGCAGTTTTGATGAAAGTAGAACTTGAGAAGGTCTTGAATATATCTGCTTTTTCTCATGAAGCCCTGCTACATCCATGATAACATTCATAGGCTAACCTGCTGGAGCAGAACGTGAAAGAAAATGATGTTATTCCAGCTACAGTTATCAAAGATAAGTCAGAACCCAACAGACCAATCAGGTAACCACAGATGCACAAAGGAAACTGATGAGGTCAGTCAAACCATATCTCCTCTGGGATACCAAAGAGCCAACTGATGGCAAGTTAGCTGCATTTTACCCCTGCAATCCCCCCAAAAGCAGTGATTTATCTTAACTCTAATTGCCACATTTTAGGTACAGTATTGTTTTTCCTGTAAGCAAAAATAACCAACATGGTTTCAGCAACATTATAAAAACACAAATAACCTGGACAGAAGCAGACCTCAAATGGATCAGCAAGCTTTCATTTATTCCACAGTGGAGACCAATCAGTCAGGCACTGAGGGTGCTCATTTTCTGGGTAGGAAAATGGCCACTGGTTACAAAGGAGTCTGATATTTTATGGTTTACAATGAGGGTGGTTTAATTATTGAGACTGAAGCAGGACGTGTTGGTTTGGTCAATCATGAAAAAAATTGTGAAAAGCCTAAAACTCAATGTTTCTGGGAAAAGCTCAAAACTCCGTGATCACTGCTCATCTTCTTCTCCTGGGACCTATTGTTACCCAGAGCTTCACTATTTGCTTTTCTCCTTTCAGGATTCATTGGCAATAGGAAAAGATAAAAGTCCAGGGCCTAGAGTTTCAGTATCTGTCCCTTCAGGAACCATAGTGGTTGGGAAGAGTTGAAAGTTTGCTTTATCACCATGGGACCTTGTTACTGGGAAAGTATTTACTGGGAGAGGATGAATGATTGCCTTCCTTCTCCATCTTCTTCCAGGACAGACAGTTTTGGGGGGTTTTTCATTTCTCTGTTCTGGGAGTTATAATTTTTCATATCCTTCATTTCTTACAAAGTCTCAATAAATTTGCAGAATGTTTAATCCACTGGCACACCATGATGAACACAGTATCCACTGGTCCAATCATACATCATCCTGAAGCTATCAACCTAAGGCAGTATTGAGATAGCATTTTTAATAGACATTTGAGGTACTAACTTGGAGATGTGTGACCTTGTAATTATGGTACAACAAAAAAAATTTTTTCACCCTAAATCAAAAAATATTAAATAGTGCCATGAGCATAATAAATAGAATGCCTAAGTCTTAGATCAAAGGGTAGAGATAGGAATGACTTGCTCATCATATATCCCACTGACTCACTTGAAGAACTCATACTTTATGTTCTTCAATCTTAGATTACAGAGTTCAGGAATTCTTCAATGAGATAACCTATTTATAGAGAGTATCAATAATATTTAAGCTACAGATATAGCTCAATGACATTTGGTTCCTAATGCCAAAGAAAGGAGTCACCAAACTGGAAGGGGTTGTTGATTCTGATCAGTATCTGCCTTGTCCCTTCAGGAACCATAGTGGCTGGGAAGGGATGAAAGTTTGCTTTGTCACCATGGGAATTGATTAAAAAATTAGAGTTGATTAAAAACTTAGGTTGACTTTCAAACTGATCCAGTAGGACTCCTCTTAATATTTCTCTCTCAATTATGATAATAAATGAATAAGTGCAACAGATGCTCAAAAATATCCAGAATATGTTGCCCCTATGTACAGGACATTTTGACTCTTCACTTAATCATTTAATAAAATTTTACATCTCAGTTTTCCTTGACAATCCAAGCAAAGTAAAGAATCCCTTTTTCTGCTATCTTAGCATTTTTTTTTTTTTTTTTTTTTTTTTGGTGGTGCTAGGGACTGAATCCAGGGCCTTGTAAACACTAGGCAGGCACTCTACCAACTGAGCTATATTCCCAGCCTCTATCCTGGGAAATTTAAGCACTTATATTATAAACTTTAACTCTGATTTTATTTGCTACTTGCATGCACATTGGTCTTCTATATAGTGTAAGCAATTTAAATTGAGAAAATATGTATGATTCACTTTTCTATCTCTAGCATTTAGAATAGTTCCTGACCAATAGCCAATGATTAGCAAACACTTGTTAAAAATAAGAAGGAAGGGTTGTTATCTCTCTGAAACATTCACATAATTTCCACCCATCCTTCATCAGGGCTTCAGAGCTCTTTTGTTTTCTTTGCTTGTGTGAATATATCTTCTACAAGATTCTAAGCAATCAGCATGCAAGATATATTTCACCTTTCATTTTCCATGTCTCACTCAGTAATACTCCATAAATATTGAATGAAGTTATAACAATATTAAATTTTCTACTGGTACTGCCTTAAAGCAAAACTAAAAGCAACTGAAAATATATAAATAGTAATAAATAAAAAAAGAAGGGATTTGGTAAGGGACCTATCTCAAACCTGACATTTTAAGAGTGCTTGTTAAAAAAAAAAAAAAGGTTATTTTTTAGGATTTAAAAATCATATAAATATTAAGGAAAGTGTGTATGTTTTAAGCTATTGAGAAGTGAGTTTGAATTTTAGTTTTGATACTAGTCATGAGAATTTTGAAAGTAATTATACATTCCAAGCTTCTGTTTCCCCTTCTTTAAAACAAAGATAAAATCTACCTCATGGGACTTTTGTGAAACTTAAATGAGAAGATGACTTTGAAAGCAAGTTAATATACAGTTGAAACTCAGTTTAAAAATATATATATATCCTGCAATCTGTATACGGGGTAAAAATGGGAGTTCATAACCCACTTGAATCAAATGTATAAAATATGATATGTCAAGAGCTATGCAATGTTTGAACAACTAATAATAAAAATTAAAAAAAATATATTAAAAAAATATTTCTTGGGGCTAGGGCTGTAGCTCAGTGTTAGAGCACTTGCCTAGCATGTGTGAGGCTCTGGGTTCGATCCTCAGTACCACATAAATAAATGAAATAAAGGCATGCTGTCCATCTACAAGTATACATTTTTTTAAAGTTATTTCTTTATTGTTTTTAATATTATTGGAACAGACTGAATTTGCCCCCACCCTCTGAATTTGGAAATGACTTTCTCATGCTGAGAGTGGAGACTGGGGAGGCTGAAACCCTCATTCAACTTCTTCCTCTGTCTATTCCTCATCTCTAACATTCTCTAAATTCTCAAGAAAGCCTTCTGTAATTTATTTTCTTCTCAGGTAAAAAGATAACATGTTTATCTAAAACGCAGATACAGATGCTGGCCCCAGAAAGTCCTAGCTCCTTTTGATATGGTAAGAAGGCTCCAGGGCCTCCACACCTGTGAAACTCCTCTTGGCCAAAGAGTCAGAAAGAGGCAGACCCTGTACAACTCCTGTCTTTTGTCCTAACACATCTCCTCTTTACAAAGCTTTCCTCATCCCAGAGTTTTTTAGAGATGGAACTTTTGAAACAGTGAAGTTTCTGCCATCTTCTTTCAAACTTGACTGAATAAAATCTATTTTTTTTCTACCAACTTGACTCTGAATGCTTCTAGAACCCTGAGCATTATGGCTTTTCTTCTCCCTATGCAGAATGCCAGGTAACATTATCATCATCTTTCTATTCATTGTAAATAAAGCATGCTTTTGAATTGTCTCTAGACTTCCATGTAAAACAGATATATTTGTATTGACTTAATTTATTTTCTTTTTTTAAATATTTCTTTTTTAGTTATAGGATGACACAGTATCTTTATTTTATCTTTATGTGGTGCTAAGGATCGAACCAAGAGCCTCATGCATACAAGGCAAACGCTCTCCCTCTGAGCCACAATTTATTTTATTTAGATTGTTTTGAGGAGTTTCAATTCTGCTACATTGACTTGGAGATTTTAAAAGGATCTTTCTGGTTATCAAGATGGAAATACTTTATAGGCTACCACAACTAACAGAACTATGAAAGCCTACTAGCAGTATTCTTTATTCATTGATTACAGTCCCAAGAGAGAGCAATCTTACTGTGAAATTGCTTTTCTCCTGGAAAAAAAATAAGTCTGATATATGAAATAATTTATTAACTGTACAAGATCTTCTAAAGCAATTTTTAGAGAAGTAAATCACTGTTATCCTTATGAAGGGGGTCACAACAAATCATAAAGTATGTATAAGAATAATTTTGCAATAAATGAATGATTAGCTTTTACTTGCTTTATTATGGATAAAGCAAAGCTCTTGAACATGGCAACATGTTACCTTTAAGGACTTGAAAAAATTAGTTTCTGAACAAGAGATTATAAAAGAAAATAATAATTTGTAGTATTAACAATTCCTTGATTTAGAGAGGAGTTTGCTTTAAATACAACCAGTTGTTTAATATGTTAAAAAAATGTCTTTAAATCATTCATTTATCTTTTCAAAAAACACTAAGTGTATAACAAGTCTAGACCAAATACAGCCATTAGATGTAATATATTATGCATGCAATCTGTTTTAAAATTTGGACTAACATTTCAAAATCAGGACTCTTCATATACAAATCTGGATGTCATTCTTCCCCTTGAACAACTGTAACAGTGGTTTACCTTACCTTTTGAACATAGCCCTTGCTGATTATTTTAAAAGGGACATTTTTTTTTCCTTTCTTCTCCTTCTCCCCTTCCCTGAGGGAAGGGAACATGATTACATGGAGTTATCTGTTCTCCACAGGAAGGAGATGTCACCAGAAGAACTAGGAAGTGACTATCTCCCAAATTAACTAGTGAATTTCAACACACCATCAGGGTGCACCTGGGACCCCCTGCCAAGTTACATCTGGAATATAGGCTTTGAATACTTCTTTAAAAGCCCTCTGTTTTCCCTGATGGGTAGAACCACTGCCTCTGGGACTGGAGTCCCCTGTGTTTCTTCTTTGCCAGCAAAGCAATAAGCCTTCTTTTTTTCTTTTTCTCAGAACTGTGTTCTCATTATTAAATTGGCATGAATTGGCATCAGGGACAAGGACCCAGCTCTCAGCAACACAATCAGTGCCTGCATGTGCACAGGTCAGACAATTCATTGGAATAAAGAAAGGGCAAAAGAGGGTATGTGACCTTTGCCACAATTCAGACCAATGCCCAGTGAAAATCTGCCTCTTCAACTGTCCTTTATCAAAGCTCTGACCCTGTATTTATCCTCAGAGATATATTTCTTTATATCTGTGTCTCTATAAAGAAATAGAAGCAAAAGATAGAGCAATGGAATATTTTATTTTAAGAAAAAGGAAAAGAATATGTTTCTTCTTTTAAATTTCTCTTTTTAATTTAAATTAAGAATGCAAACAACAAGTCTGCAACAAAATGACAAAACCCAACCCATTCCAACTGTTTTATCATCACCCCAGGCCATGCAAACTTTTGCAGTAGGCACCTCTGGTGTATTTAAGAAGACCTCATCTTAGTTGCTGGGAGTGTTATCATTAGCATTATTGAGTAAGTCCTTGATTTCAGAGAATTTATAATCTGGTAGGGAAAAAAAATGAGTGAGAATTCTAATGAAGTTAAATAAGCAATCACAGTGAAAATCCCTCCTTAAGGCTTCAGAAGAAAACTTCAAAGAGCTGATGCTCAGTAAGTGATTGAAAAAACACCAAAGCCCAGGTATTTAGGATCACTCTCATTTCAGTCTGTGAGGTCTGAGGGCCACAATACCTGGTGTGCCTATGTATGCTACTAATCATCACACTTCCCATATGGCTGTCTATGCACTTTCCTCTACCCAGTTATCCTCCATTCTCCCTCATCCATTTCTACCTTCTAATTTGTGATCATCAAATTCCCTGAGCCACTTCCTTTCCAGATGTTCCCATCCCTGGCTGACCTTCATTAAAACTAGGTTTGCTTTTATGGAAATTCTCCCACTGATTTACTCTTAATAGAAAGTCATTTTCATTCTTTCTTTGTCTACAAACCACAGGACCAAGTGATGTGATGTGTACTCATCTTCAGAATGCCACTTCTAGTCCAATAAACCACTCCCTTCCTCTAGGAACATTAATGCTCAAGTTTGTCATCCTCCTGTCCACTAATTAGTCTGGATCCCACCTGTTAGGTGACTAAGTTCAGCTTTTCATTACTGTAACCAAAAAAAATTGTCAAGAAAAACTTAGAGGAAAAGTACCTTTTGTTTTATTGTTTCAGAGGTTCAGTCCATAGTGGTCCAACTCCATGACTCTGGACCCTAAGTGACCTCAAGGTAGAAGATGGTGGCAGAGACTGTTCATATCTTACCAGCCAGATAGCAGAGAAAGCTGAAAGAGCTCTGCTCATCAGGGACAAACTATAAACCCCAAATGTACACTCCAGTTATAAGCACATGGGCATACAAATGATGGAGGTGGGAAGCAGGCCTCTGATCAGCAAGCTTCCATTTATTCAGCAGCAGAGTCAATCTGACAAACAGCTGACATGGCTCATTGTCAGGGATAAAATGGCTGCTGGACATGAGGTTCTTAGCAGAGCCAGGCCATGGATGGAGTTAGTTACTTTTGGCAGGCCCTTTTGTCAGGCAGGGGGAGAGCCAGGTCATGGGAGGAGTTCTAGTAGCAGGATCATTTAGGGTGGGGTGAAAAGACAGGTAGGTAACCCTGTCCTTCACTAGTGACCTACTTCCTCCAGTTACACCCTGCCCACCATTATCACCTTGTTAATTCATTTAAGTGGATCTTTTCAGTGATTAAGTTACAGCCCTCATAATCTAATCATTTCATGTCTGAACGTTCTTGCATTGTCTCACACATGACCCTTTACAGGAACACCTCATATCCAAACCATAACACCAACTAAAGATGTAGCATTTTTTCTTTGTTTGTTAAAATGCCATGCATATGTAACACATATGTCATTATCAGTATTAACTATTTCAACATTGACATACAAAATTTGGACATACTCTTATCATTTTGGTCCTTGAACTCTAACCCCTACCTTAGATACCCATTCCCACACTCAGTTTAATGTTGTTAGAGTTTGAATCAGATCTGAAATATATACTTCAGACATTATAATTCCAACCCTGCTACAGTTTTCTTGGTATAAATGTCTTCATATTAGTCCAGCTTTATTACAGAGTATACTATTATAATCATTAATAAACACTTGCAACCCTACTCCTTTACTTCTCCATTATATATTCTGTAAACTCCCATTAAACTCTAAACTACAAAATTTTGCTGCCTTGAATTCACATCCTGAATATTTTGGGGGGAATGCTGTTCTCATATACTATTGAAATAACTGACAGCATCAAATGTAATCTCTTTGGGAGATCCAAGATGGTTGGACAGAGGGAGGCAGCAATTTGTGTCGCTCCATGACCTGGGACTCAAATAGTGAGAATATTGCTTCTCTGCAAACGATATTCCTACTCCTGTGCAGAAATCACAGTCACTATGCTGCTCCAGGGCTCAAAGCCTCAGCATCAGAGTAGACCTTCTAACTACTCACCCA